>NC_085846.1:6570343-7237843 GCF_035594765.1 Anolis carolinensis
ATGGTTTGAAACTAGAAATAAGAGTTTGGAAAAGTCTCTTCTAAAGGACCACAACTTCCAGAATAGGGGCAGTCCCAAGTTACAAACATCTTATTTCTAACTTTTTGCTTCCGCAGCTCCTGATTCCCCACATGCGTTACACCTTTCACATCAACACCTTGGCCCGGGAGACCCTCATTTCAAAAGGAGGGATTTTCGAAGAGGTAAATAAATGGATTTTCACCTCCATTGGATCCACCCACATCTTCCAAAACCTATCTCTATCCATCTAATCCATAGCTCCATCAATTTCAACCCTATCTCTTTCAGGTCCAAACACTATCTCTATCAAATCCAAGCCATATCTTTATCAAATCCAAGCCATATCTTTATCAAATCCAAACCATATCTCTATCTCCATCTCCTTGCTGAAGAGCTTTGTTCGTAACGTCCTTCTTTTTTGATCAAATCACCGGCATTTCCTTATGGGTGCCTTAATACCTCCCTGCTTTTAAGAGGTCCCTATATATCTACTCACATTTTGGTTTCGAACCACTAGGTAGGCAGAAGCTGGGTTAAAGTTCAGGAGCTCACCCTGTCCTGGGCTTCGAACTGTCAACCTCTTGTCAACTGACAAGATTTATTGAAGCTGGGGTTTAACCTGCTGTGCTAAACCCCAGGCCTTAACAAGCCATATCTGTTGACAAGCCATATCTCTGTCAAATCCAAACCATATCACTTTCAAATCCAAGCCATATCTCTATTAAATCCAAGCCATATCTCTGTCAAATCCAAACATCATCGCTGTCAAATCCAAACCCTCTCTCTGATTTTTTTCCACCCCTTGCCATTATAGCAAACCGCTATTGGTTATGAGGGCATGGTGAAAACATTGCAGAAAGGAACCAAGGCCTTGACCCTGACTTCTCTCTGCCTTCCGGAGGATCTGGAGGCCCGCGGGGTGTCCTCGCTGCCCCATTACTACTACAAGGAGGATGGCCTAAAGCTCTGGGCAGCCATTCAAAGGTCAGATGAGGGCAATGGGGTGGGATTTCTGCAAAAAACCCTGAGCCTGGCTAGAATGTGGTTCCCTGAAACCTCAGATATGACTGGGTGCCATTAAATCACCCGATTTCTGGCCCAGGGTTTCATAGTGTTGTAGAACTTAGAGATTTCTGGAGCAAACTCCAACACAACTCCATAGAAATCTCCAACAGAGACATTCCATCAGATTGCCTGGAAGACCTGGCAAATTCCTAGTGATATGTTTTTGTGATAACTGGGGGATGTTGGGACTTGTAATCAAAAAAGGAACTTCCCGAAACTATTTATGTGTGTGCCCAGAAATTGCAGGTTCAGTTGTTTTGCTTTAGCCACGCTGGCTGGGGGATAATAGGAGTTGTATTTTTGAAAAGGGAACTTTTTCCATCTCTGCTCCTGATCCACATGTTGGCCCCAGGAGAGTAGATGTGGTCAAAGTGTGGACCAAATGCAATTTCCTGGCATCCTGGAGAGGCGAGAGATCAAGGGCTGTTGGTGGACTCCATCCTGACTGTTTTCTTCTTTGGCTCTTCTTCTCCTAGCTTTGTCTCCGGCATCATCAACTTGTATTATCCAAATGATCAGGCTGTGCAGGAGGATTCTGAGCTACAAATGTGGATGAAGGAGGTCTTCGAGAAAGGCTTTCTGGCGCAAAAGTCTTCTGGTATGGTTGCCTCTCCTTATCTGGTTGCCAACTTCCTTCTTTTGGAGATTTTATGATTGTTGGAAAGGCATGACCTTGTTAGAAGTCACAACCTTTTGGAAAATGATCCTGTAACCTTTTGGGAAAATGGCATTCATGCAAGGCAATTAGGTATCTCAGTTGTTAAACTGATGTACATAGATATTTTGAACTGTTGGGGACAAAGATATGCCAATGCACAAAAAACATATACAGTATATGTGAACAGCAGAGTTTCAGAAGTGTTCTTTTAGTTGTCCCCAAAACATCTACTCTCCCTTCAAATCATGCTCTCAACAATAAGCAGACTTCTTTAAAAGTAACACAGTTGGTTTACTCACAAACTTCATGTATTCAGCATACAGGTATTTTGCATATCAGTTCAGTTACAGATAGGATTTGAAGCAGTTTCTTTGTGCAGGTAATACTGGGCATATTTCTCATAATCAACAGTCCATAATCTAAAGCAGGAGTCCTCAAACTTTTAAAGCAAAGGGGCGGTCCACAATCGTTCAGACTGTTGAGGGGCCGAATTATCAATTTTAAAAAAATACGAACAAATTCCTAGGCACACTGCATATGTCTTATTTGTAGTGCAATACAACAATAACAATTAAAGGACAATACAATATTTAAAAATGAAAACAATTTTAACCAACATAAACCTATCAGGATTTCAATGGAAAGTGTGGACCTGCTACTGGCCAATGAGATAGTCAAGTTAATTATGATTGTTGTTGTTGTTGTTGTTGTTGTTGTTGTTGTTGTTGTTGTTGTTGTTGTTGTGTGCCTCCAAGTCATTTCAGACTTTGGGCGAGCCTAAGTCTAAAATTAATTATTTATTTATTACCTTTATTTACTACATTTATATCCCATGCTTCTCACCCCAAAGTGGACTCAGAGCAGCTGTATGTACATACAATATATTATATTATTAACAGAGCACAATATTAGCATTATATATTACTATATTGAACTATACCACTATACTGTAATATTATATGTAATATAGAACATATAATTAATATTATTATATGGTATTATTATTAGTATTATATTGTATAACATTATAATATTTTATCAATATTATATGTATATACAATATATTATATTATTAAAACTGATATAAAAATATTATATTATAAAACTGAGGGCAGGGGCCAGGTAAATGACCTTGGAGGGCCGCATCTGGCCCCCGGGCCTTAGTTTGGGGACCCCTGATCTAAAGCATCTCTCTGTTTTGGGAGTCTAATAGAGTCTCTGTCTAGTTTGAAAGCATATGTCTGTTCCTTCTGAAGTCTAAAGCATACTGTTTCTAAAATGGAGTCTGAGTCGTCCTGAACAAGACCAGATCTGATCACATGGTCTGCAACCCCCCCCCCCCCCACACACACACACACACACAACAAATACTTACCAACACACACATATACAATACAGTAAGCAATTTGAATTGTATACATGACAAATAACTAGTGGAGGCTTGAAGAAGGTTGCTGTTTCCAACCATTAAACTATTGGCTGCATCAAAATAATTTGCAATTGATACTTATACAGATATAAGACAAATGAAGGTGTGTGCCTAGGTCCTCTGTCCACAACCTTGCGATCTGTTATAGAAGACTCAATGCTTGATTTCTATTGTGAATTTGCACCTTTTCTTCCTTTCCCAGGAATTTCTTCCTCGTTCACTTCTGTGCAAGAGCTGGAAAAGTTCATAACTATCGTGATTTTTACCTGTTCGGGTCAGCATTCAGCGGTCAACACTGGGCAGGTAGGAGGAAGGAGGTTGTCGTCCCAAAAAATGTCTTAATATGCATAATACGTTAAGCCTGTTTTTTATCTTTAAGACTTTTTAGCCATTATGGGATATAATAATAATAATAATAATAATAATAATAATAATAATAATAATAATTGTAAAAACGATTTGTAAAAACGTTGGCACCTTCATTGAAAACATGATGGAGCACTGGAAAACTGAACTGTTTGTTGGAAATGAAAGCTATGGACTTGTCAACATCAGAAGAGGAATTTTCCAGGGAGATTCATTGTCCCCTCTGCTTTTCATTATTGCCATGATCCCTCTGTCAACAATCTTACAAAAAACAAATCTCGGCTACCAAACATCTAAGAATTCTCACAAAATTTCACATTTGATGTACATGGATGACCTGAAGCTACATGGGAAAACAGAAACTGAAATTCAGTCTCTGACCAACACTGTCCGAATTTTTAGCACTGATATCAACATGGAGTTTGGTTTGGACAAATGTTCGACAGTGGCATTGAAGAAGGGAAAAATCATTGAAAGTGAGGGCATAAATATGCCCAATGGCCAAACAATAAAGTGTCACCAGCCAGAGGCCTATAAATATCTGGGCATACTACAGCTGGACAACATCAAGCATGAACATGTGAAAACTGTGGTCAGCAAAGAATACACACAAAGGGTCAGAAAAATTCTCAAAAGCAAGCTCAATGGAGGCAACACCATCAAGGCCATAAACACCTGGGCCATACCTGTCATAAGATATACTGCTGGCATTATAAACTGGACACAGATGGAACTGGACAATTTGGACAGAAAAACAAGAAAACTCATGACCATTCATCATTCACTGCACCCTCGCAGTGATGTTGACCGGCTATATCTGCCTAGAAGATCAGGGGGCAGAGGACTCCTACAAGTAAAACAAGCAGTCAAAGAAGAAGAACATGCCCTGGCAGAATATGTAAAGCAAAGTGAAGAACCTGCTTTGATTGAAGTCAAAAATCAGAAACTCCTCAAAGCACAGCAGACAAAAAACCAGTACAAGAAAACCACACTACAAACTAGAGCTGACAACTGGCACAACAAAACATTGCATGGAAAGTTCCTTGACAAAATTGAAGGAAAAGCTGATAAGGAGAAGACCTGGCTCTGGCTCACAAATGGGACCCTGAAGAAGGAGACAGAAGGCCTGATCCTTGCAGCCCAGGAGCAAGCCATCAGGACAAATGCAATTAAGGCCAAGATCGAAAAATCAGCTGATGACCCAAAATGCAGACTGTGCAAGGAAACCGACGAAACCATTGATCATATCCTCAGCTGCTGTAAAAAAATTGCACAGACAGACTACAAACAGAGGCACAACTATGTGGCCCAAATGATTCATTGGAACTTATGCCTCAAGTACCACCTGCCAGCAGCAAAGAACTGGTGGGATCACAAACCTGCAAAAGTATTGGAAAATGAGCACGCAAAGATACTGTGGGACTTCCGAATCCAGACTGACAAAGTTCTGGAACACAACACACCAGACATCACAGTTGTGGAAAAGAACAAGGTTTGGATCATTGATGTTGCCATCCCAGGTGACAGTCGCATTGACGAAAAACAACAGGAAAAACTCAGCCGCTATCAGGACCTCAAGATTGAACTTCAAAGACTCTGGCAGAAACCAGTGCAGGTGGTCCCGGTGGTGATGGGCACACTGGGTGCCGTGCCAAAAGATCTCAGCCGGCATTTGGAAACAATAGACATTGACAAAATTACGATCTGCCAACTGCAAAAAGCCACCCTGCTGGGATCTGCACGCATCATCCGAAAATACATCACACAGTCCTAGACACTTGGGAAGTGTTCGACTTGTGATTTTGTGAAACGAAACCCAGCATATCTATCTTGTTTGCTGTGTCATACAACGTCGTTGTGTCAATAATAATAATAATAATAATAATAATAATAATAATTTATTTATATTTCACCCTTCTCCCCGAGAATCTTTGTTTGGTCACCTTCAATAGTACATAGTAGTATCGCTGCTTCAAAGCCTGGCTGCCTTCTACCAAGGTTAATCCTTTATTGGTCTGGTTGAATTGCACTGAATAGCCTTGCAGTTTCAATGCCTGACTGTGTTATACCAAGGGGAATCCTTGTTTGGCCAGTTTGAATTGCACTGAATAGTCTTGCATCTTAAAAGCCAGGGCGCTTTCTACATACAGGCATGGTGTTTTCTTTCTTTCTTTCTTTCTTTCTTTCTTTCTTCCTTCCTTCCTTCCTTCCTTCCTTCCTTCCTTTCTTTCTTTCTTTCTTTCTTTCTTTCTTTCTTTCTTTCTTTCTTTCTTTCTTTCTTCCTTCCTTCCTTCCTTCCTTCCTTCCTTCCTTCCTTCCTTCCTTCCTTCCTTCCTTCCTTCCTCCCTCCCTCCCTCCCTCCTTCCTTCCTTCCTTCCTTCCTTCCTTCCTTCCCTTCTTCTTCTTCTTCTTCTTCTTCTTCTTCTTCTTCTTCTTCTTCTTCTTCTTCTTCTTCTTCTTCTTCTTCTTCTTCTTCTTCTTCTTCTTCTTCTTACAAGATAGATCTGAAAAGTCAGCATTAAGACAAAAAATACGTACAACTCCCAGGATTTCAGAGCATTAATCTAGAGCGGTTAAAGGGGTGTTTAACTGCATTAATTCTACAGTGTGGGCGCACAGTGAAGGAAGGAGTGGCATTCTAGCCATTGAATGGGAGTTCTAGTTCCTTGGGGCAGACATTGAGAAGTCTCTTGCCCACACCAACTGGTAGCTAGCTATACATCACAGTCTTCCTATTTGTATTTTGGATAGTTTGATTTTGGCTCCTGGATGCCCAACTTCCCGTCTTCGATGAGGAAGCCCCCTCCAACCAGCAAGGGCACCATGAACTTACAGGAGTACAAAGACGTTGTCCCGGATGTCAGTACCACGTGCAAGATGCTCAGCACCCTGTGGCTGCTCAGTGCCCCTCCGGAAGATGTGGTGAGTACCCTGGGCTGGATTGCATGGACCTCGGGGTCTTTCCGAACTTTATGAGATCTAGGATCAAGAGAAAAGTAACCTAAGGAGTTAGAACAGACCTGGGCCAACTTGGGCTCTCCAGGCGTTTTGGACTTCAACTCCCACAATTCCTAACAGCCAGTAGGAATTGTTACTGGTTGTTAGGAATTGTGGGAGTTGGAGTCCAAAACACCTGGAGGTCCGAAGTTGGCCCTTGCCTGGTATACAGGGCCTCTCCATGTTATCTGAAGAACTTGACTGTGGCCAAATAGCACTGCCTACTCCCCAAGGTAAGGTGCAATGTGTTCCCATCTGAAGTGCTTTGAGGAAGATTTGCGGAAATCCCGTACAATGCAAAACCTTGCCCATGTAATTACCAGGATGTTGAGTGTCTGTATCACCTCTTATTGTCCTGCATTTTTTACAAGCAGGCTCGGCTACATATTATTAACCCACTATTGAGAAACCTACCTGGTAGATTAGCCCAATTCCAAGCAAAGTTTTGACTAGGTGACAATTTACCCCAGGTGACCTTGTCTGTTGCCAAGTTTGTCTCTGAGGTATCCAGGGTAAGACAACTTCCTGTATTAGAGTCAAGTTGAAACTAGCCTTGTTTATTTTTCCAGTGTTTTTACCCATGTTCATATGCATCTTGCATTGCACTAGTCCTGCGTTTAAGTGGTCTTATGCATTTTTGGATCTTCTGATAGCCAAGCAAAGCAATAATGTGCCCCACACGTTCTTGTGAAATGCAGATTGTGCTTGAAATTTCTCTCTGAGGGATACGACGATCGTCCTGAATCAATCTGTCAACCTTTTGCTTGTGAAACTTGGTGGTTGCTATCACAGGACATCTCCTCTTTGTTTGTCACGCAAGTCAGATGTTCCCACCTCAACACCTTTAAACTTATTCGCCCAACAATGCACAGGACTCACACCCACACAATCCCCATAAACAGCTTGCATTCTCTGATGAATCTCCTTTGGGGTGACACCTTCTGCTGTCAAGAATTCAGTGACTGCAGGTTGCTTAAGTCTCATTGACCGACCATCTGCATAGGGTTCCATACTTTGCACTTTAACAACACAACCGTTCAATGCTAAGGCTTCCCCCCAAATGGAACTGTAGAGGAGAGTCTACTGAACAAGATAGTACCTTCCACAGACCAGGACTGCCATCTGTTGAGGAGTTACAAAGGTGGAGGCATTACTTTTCATTCAACCCTCATATCTTCATGCTCTGCTACACATTACCTAATGAAATCAGGAAGCTCAATTGCTTGAAAATGATCATTGAAAAAATCATGGTACAAGCAAATGAAGAATAACGGAAGGCGCTTCTAAGCTGGCCTGCATCTTGGAGGGGAAGATCAACAATAAGGACAAAAAGTGGGAAGAGAAGAGGTGGCTCAGTGCTATGGAATCCTGAGAGTTGCATTTTGGTGCCACACCATCATTCATTGGCAGAGACAGATCAAGACCTTTCGGAAACAATGACTCCCAGGATTCCATAGTCTTGAGCCAGGGCAGTTCAGGTGTTGTCAAACTGTGTTAATTCTACAGTGTAGATGCACTCCTAGAGATTCCCAGAGAAGCATTTTCTTAGTTTGGGGGAAAAAAACACCCCGGATCTGTCACTAATCCAGTTTTCTGGATATATAGCACTACGAAGGCTATTCACAGTTTCACCACTTTTGTAGATGTTCTCTACTTTTGTAGATGTTGACCCCAGAAAATATACAACAATGACTGTACTTCCTTTTTTATTAAGATGCTTTTCAAGGTCTGTGTGGTTATAGCATGTCTACATTTCTCCATTGTGTTTTTCTCCTTCTCTTCTCCTATCTTCTTTTCTTCCCAATACCAGGTGCTGCTGGGCAATTATCCAGAGCAGCATTTCACCGAAGAGGCCCCCAGAAGACTCATTGCTACCTTCCAAGAAGACCTGAAGAAGATTTCCAAGGAAGTTGTGCAGAGGAACAAGTCCATGGCCAACTTGGGGGGACCGGTCCCTCTCGGCTACAAGTATCTGATCCCCGCAATAATCGAGAACAGCGTCTCCATCTAAACAGTAGAAGGGAAACAACTGTTTCTCCAATCCATCCATATTTTCTTTGCATGCTTTTCTACATATGTTTAATGGGCATGAATGGTAGGGTAAAGTACAGGCAGAAACTCCCATTTTTTTGTGTGAAGTGGAGACCGTTAGGCATGTGTGTGCTTTTTTGGAGAATATGCTCTGATCCTGAATAATCTTAAAATACTGAGAAGTTTTTGAGGATTTTCTTGTAATGTAGAGCAAAATGATACAATAATGGAAGTTAGGGGCCTTATTATGGGGGTGCTTTAGTTGTGTCTTCCTGCATGGCAGAATGGGGTTGGACGAGATCACCTCTGTGATCCCTTTGTGCTCTATGACTCTATTCTTTCTTGCATTACAGAATGAAATTTATGAAGATATAAATATATATTTCGTATGAAAAATTTGGCTTCTGTCATGTTGAGAATCCTATTGAGAGTAGATCTCATGAATCAGCCCCTAAATACAGGGAGAATCAATGAAGCGAATATGGCTTATGGGAGGGTGTCGCAGTATAGTGCATGATTTATAGTTCTCCAATCACACCCTCTCTGGAAACACTGCACACTGGAATGAATTCCTTAGAAGCAAGCAAAACCAAATACAGCAGAGTACTTATCAGCAGAGAACTTATCAGCAGAGTACAACGTCTGACCATGTTCTGCTCCCTCTTTAGAAAACTCACTGATTCAGTTTTCATTCAAAATATTAGGAGTCTTTTAATCTTGACACGTTGCTCTATATGTTATAGCCTGTTCAGCATCCGAGTGTTCAGAAGATAAGGTTGGGGATGCTGGGAGAGATTCAGAGGGCCCAGAGAGAAATGCTTTGGACTCTTTCAATAGCAATGTTTTGGAATCTCCTGGCTGTTCCCAGGAGAACGGTGAAGGCCATTCCCATGAGAACCAACCAGAAGTGCAAACCAAGGGAACTGGGGAAGATGAATGTCTGTCAAGGTCAGAGAGATCAGAGTTAAGAAAACAAGACCAGCAATTAAGGACTCACTTCTCCAAGCAGATGAACGATAAGGAGAGCAGGTGCAACAGAAATGATCTCATGGGAGGAGTTTTTGGCTTTTAAAAATGGTTCATGTTGATAGAATTCTTTGTGAGAGCAACACTGCTTTCAGATACAGAGCTCTCGGTGTAAAAGGCCATGAAACCAAGTGTCAAGTTGTTCCTGTGTTCTGATCTTACAAGGCATTGTTTTGCCTGCCTTTGATTAATGTACCCTGTCTTTGAGAGGCATAGTTTTACCCGCCTTGGATTCATGTACCTTGTCTTTGAATGGCATCGTTTTGTCTGTCTTGGATCTATGCATCTACCTTGTTTTTGGATATTTCACTGGAATTATGTTAGACTTTTTCTGAAGGGATGTTTCGACATTTATAGACATAACCTTTTGAACCTTGATTCCTTTTTTATATTTGCTTGCTTTTCATATATCCAGCTTTTATTATACTCTGCTTTTAATAAACTCTTACGTTGGATTATCTGGACAGTCTGTGGTTTGTGGTGAAAAGAGGTTTCAGGGCTGTAGTGCAACACTATCTACAGATTCACACACAGATCAGGACCCCAAATCCACAATCCATAATCAGTCAATGGCCTATACAGCAATATACTCATAATGTAGGCAACAGGCACAATCAAGAGGCACAATGGCAAGAGATGAATGGCAAGAGATTTCGTCAAGAGAAAGAGCGAGCATTTCCTGCCTTCTTTTATATCCACTTGTTGACTTGTCATCAGCCAGGAACAAATGAGTGATGCAACCCTTTGTTGTGAATGTCATATGATTATGACTCAGACTTTTCAGCATGTTCCTGTGTTATCACATGTCCATTAGAATTGTATTTTACACAATAGAAACACTGCCAATTCATTTCCTATCTAACAATGCATTTCCTATCTAACAGGATGGTCATAAGGGAGCAATGGCCCCTCCTTAGTTGCCTGTCCATGCCTTTAGAGTCTCCAATTGGGCAAGGATAGACCCGGGTTCAATTCCCCACTTAAGCCTGCTGTCTAGTTTCTGCAACTAGGATCCTAAGTCTTAATAGACCATAAGGCGAACATGACTCAATGGTGTGTTGAGGCAGCTTAAAAAGCCAGTGCAGTTTCAGGCTGCATCAAGAGGTCAAGGGAAGTCATAGTTCCACTCTTTTCTGCTTTGGCCAGACCTCATCTGGAATAACCCTGTGTCCAGTTCAGGCACCACAATTCAAGAAGGAGATGGAAAAGATTTATTTATTTACAGTATTTATATTCCGCCCTTCTCACCCCGAAGGGGACTCAGGGCGGATTACAATGAACACATATATGGCAAACATTCAATGCCAGACAAACAACATACATTAGACAGACTCAGAGGCATTTTTAACATTTTTCCAGCTTCACGATTCTGGTCACAGGGGGAGCTGTTGCTTCACCGTCCAGTAGTGGCTGTACTTCCGCATTCCTTTCCTCGTGTTTTGCTGGCAGTTTTATGGTGTTGTAAATTAGCCTCCCGCATAAAGCGTCCCTAAATTTCCCTAATTGACAGGTGCAACTGTCTTTGGGGGCTGCATAGGTCAACAGCAAGCCAGGGCTATTAATGGTCAGAGGCTTAACCCGACCCGGGCTTTGAACTCATGACCTCTCGGTCAGTAGTGATTTATAGCAGCTGGTTACTAGCCAGCTGCGCCACAGCCCGGCGCAGTGTCCAGAAAGGAGCACAAAATTGGCCGAAGGCATGAATCCCTCTGAGGGGTGGCTGCAGGAACCGGGGATGTTTAGCTTGGAAAAGATATGGTCAAAGCAGTGCTTCCAAGCCACAAGAAGGCTACAGTTATTACATCTTTGGCATTCCTTATCCATCATTCTCAAACCCTCCAAAATTGCCTATGTGGATGGCTGAAAGAATGAGTCTTTTGCTTCCCGTTGGCTCAATGTACACACACTTTATTACGTATTCAAAGATATTTAAAAAGCATTTACTCTCTGGCTATATTTATAATATGTATAAGAGGTGGAAAAATGAGAAAACAAACTTGATCGTTGTCAGAAACAGGAACAAGCTACTATAGCATAGTTATTGTCAGAACTGGCAGGCATCATAAACATCAAATACTTATAGGTTGTACAATTCAAATACTTCACCTACTATTTCCCCATTTGTCAAAACACAGTACACGCTATACTTACTGTATTTTTCCTTCATTGGCCAGATAACTAAAGTCTTGCCCTCTTCCCGCTTTCTCAACTTTCACATGAAAAAACCTTGAGCTAGTATCTTCTTCTCAAAACAAAAGCTGTCACTCAACCAAACAAGAGATGCTTCCATTCCTAGCTGATGAGACTTTGCTGTGCCATCCCCCAACCAAGCATTTCATTTTCTAACAAGCAGTTTTCCCATATTATTCTAATTCCATATTATATATATGAACATTAAACCACATACAAAGAGTGTCTATGATAATACAGTAAAATACCAAAGCATGTTTGACATAGCCACAGTGACCAATGTGGTTAGACATAGCACAAGCATATGGCAGAACAATAGAGAGCACGGCAGGCCCTAAGGATAGGATTATGGCAACCATTACATGACTTATGTGCACACAGGTGCATGCTCAGCAGGTAATATAATAATTCCTTACACCTCTTGACACTGTTATTGGCACAACTATTGAAAATATCCCCCAAAATTGCAAAAAGCAATCCTTAGACTTTGCCACTTTAATATACTTTATTTATATTTATATTATTTATTTATTTACAGTATTTATATTCCACCCTTCTCACCCCGAAGGGGACTCAGGGCAGATCACATTACACATATAAGGCAAACATTCAATGCCTTAACATAGAACAAAGACAGAGACAAACGCAGCTCCGAGCTGGCCTCGAACTCATGACCTCTTGGTCAGAGTGATTTGTTGCAGCTGGCTGCAGCTGACTGCTCACCAGCCTGCACCACAGCCCGGAGCTCTATCTTCCCGAGGGGACTCAGAGCAGATTACAGGGTACATATATGGCAAACGTTCAATGTCGTTATATAATTGACAACAAAGACAGACAATACTTAAACAGAGGCAAGGCTTCCCTCTTTTCTCATCTTCGGCATCTGGAAGCTGTGCTCGACTCAGCCATGGGGAGGTGCTGTTGCTTCATTTTTCCATGTCGGGGATCCTGTTGTCCATGGACGCCTTCCTGATCTAATTGCCGCCATGTTTTCAGGCTGCCTTTTACCTCCCCACCAAAGTGGTACTTATTTATCTACTCACATGGCTGTTTTCGAACTGCTAGGTAAGCAGAAGCTTACTACTTATATAAGTGTTGGAACCAAGTCAAAGAAGTAAAAATGCAATCAGAAAACATTCATGTTAAACTGGAGGAATACCATATTTCTTCGATTCTAAGACAGAATCAATTGCAATACGCATACTAATTTCAGTATCACCTCCACATGCACACACACACACACACACACACACACACACACACACACTCACTCAAACTATATATATATATAGCACCTGCAATACTAAGATGTACCCCACATTTAGAGATGTTTACACGGGGGAAGTGCATCTTAGAATAAAAAAAAATAGGGTAATACACTTTTGTCTAAGATCTGAAGGAACTCAAAGATGTTGGGGTCGATTTGCCTTCAGGTAAAAAAGATTAGATAGAATGACTAAACTGGAGAAAGAAGGGGAAATAGTGGGTGAGCCAAAAGGGGCAGGTATAATTTTTGTATAATTAATCTGCATCTTTCAATGAGGCATATGCATTTCAAGCCATTGCAGAACATATACGTTATATTGTTGAAAAACCTATAAAAGAGTATCGCTCAGAGCTATTTGGGGCCTGAGATTTGCCTGAAATGCCTTGGCCGTAATTGTGCAGTAAACAATAAATATAATCATAAAAGTATAGCATGCATGACTCTCTTAGAGAATCAGATGCAAGAGCACTGGATATCGTAGTCCAATCGCACACATACACATCTTTTGGAAGGTGATATTTTCGCCCCAAAATTCCTCCCCTTTGCCTTGGGACCTAGAGAAGAAGGTCCAGGCGCTGAGACTGAGGACTAGACCCTGATATCAGGGTCAGGAAACCCATCTTGGTCTATATGACAAAACTGAAAGGCAAACTTGGCTGACTTGGAGAACCTAAATCCCATATTGTGAACATTTTGACCAAACAGTTGCCTAGAGATGGTTTCCAAGACCTCCGCATCAAGATGGGACATTGTTTAAATGCATGACAGATTGAGGAGGGCTGTTGGGTTTTCTAGCAATCATGCATGCATTTCAATGTGGGATGGTTTCTGTTAGTCTGTTTGTTCCTTAGTAATCTGAAACCCAAGGCTGCATTCCAAGTTTTATGGCACCTCTCTGGGATTTGCAAGTGGGCAAGGGGAACTTCCTTTGGGACATGCCTTAAGTCACGGAGACATTAGGGTTTGGGGTATAAAAGGGAAGAATTTATTTGTTCTCCCTCACATGCGGGACAACACGTTTTCACCACTCTTCTACCTTCACGATGCTGGAGATAGGCCATGCATGATCCCAGGATACTATATTTCTCTGTATCTTGAACTATATTCTTTGGAACTAAGATGTTTTACCTGTATGACCAACCTCATACATGCTTGTGAGTAAACATACTTTTACTATTTTACTTTTGATGCTTATTTTATGCACATGACTCTTTAAAGGGAAAGGGAGGCTGCTTATTTGTCTTTTCTTTTAAATCTGCTCAAATAAACCCCTAGTCTTCTCTCTTTTTGGCTATTCTGCTCCAATATCTAACCATATTGGCATATAACTCTAACAGTTCCATCCAACACTAGAACGGGTGGCCTTTCTCAGTGAGCTGAAGGGACACAAGGGGCCTGATTTAATTTGATTCAATCTGATTCATAAATAGCAATGGTATTCAGAATAGTTTGATTAAATAAATAGTCTTCTTAATAGTTAGAAGATGTCAGTAAGAAATGTTTGCCACAAACACCACCAAAATGGCCAGCAATAAAACAAGCCCATCGCCTTCCTGGGGATGCAAAGGACATCAATTGACATGCAGGCAGGGCAATAAAACCTTAGGAACAGTCCTAGATGTGAGGGTCAGAGATGGTGTTTTGTTTCTGTTTGATTTTGACAGATGGACATTTGTTGTTTGTTGTTTTGATAAATGTCAGGCGTGAGAATAAGGATATTTGTGAATTGTACTTGGAAGAATATTATAAATACCCCATGTGAAATCTCGGTCGGTGTGCCACTTCTTTTCACGATGGTCACCCGCAGCTCTGTTTGCAAATAAATCTGCGTATTTCTATCTCCTCTGCTTCCAAGTTCCTTCACTGGAAAACCGGCACAAGGGGGTTCTGCAAGGTTTGCCTTCTTTAAAAAGGGGTTTTGCATCCGAGCCTCAACAGAGCCAGATTTTGCTTCTGCTTTTCTTCTGTGCATGTTTACAACAATAACTTAATCACAGAAAGGTGCTTCTTGTTAAATTTAGACTGATGACATTTCTATCTTGCAGAACCAGAATATTCTAATCTGTTGGGTGGGGTGAAATAATCCATGGCAAAACAGAGGACAAAGATCTTTCTCCAAACCTTTGTGCTTCTAGTACCCAGCAAACAACCTGGTTCTTGGCCCGTCTCTCTTTCCAGGGGAGGTGCCACGGTGGTAGAAAGGGTGGGATCCCAGGCTGATGGAAGTGGTATGCTATAAATCTCATTGTCCAGACAAAGGGGTTCCAGTGGAGCTGCAGGACAGACTGAGATTTCAGCTCTCTGTTGAAGGCTCAATCTCAAGGCATAGTAACTGAGCCCCAGTGACATGGATGTCAAGTACAACGTCCGGGTGACAACGGGGAATTTCGTCCAATCAGGGACACGCGACTTCATTCTCATCACTTTGGTGGGCACCGAGGGAGAGAGCCCCAAAACTGCCCTGGACAACTGGGGAGTGGACTTCTATACTGGTGCGGTAAGTGGTGGAAAGATGGTCAGGGAGGAGAGCAGGCCATTGGGTCACAGGGCATGATGTCCTTTTCTTTGTCTCTGGGCCTCATCAGGCTGCCCTTTGCAAAGCAGGGAAAGGTGGGGAAGCATAAGGAACCTTCTGGCTGTGTCCCCATCCTTGGGGTCCGTGCCATCCACTCTCGTGACGCTTCTCCGCTTTCCTCCTCTGCCTTTTTTAAAATGAGCAATATAATAATAACAACTACTTTATTTTTATATCCTGCCTCCATCTCCCCGAAGGGACTCAAGGCGGCTTACATGGGGATGAACCCAACATCAACATAGGTTAAAACACAATCCATGAATTAAAACAATGTGACAAAATAAAAATAAAACAACATAAAACACATGAAATGCTTTAAAAACCTAGACATAAAATATATGTGCAGAGCAACTTGTGCAGAACTCTGGATAGGGCTCATGAATAGTATAAAGGCGATCAGGAAAGGGCGAAGGGACGGTCTTATTAAAACACTATGAATAATAATAATAATAATAATAATAATAATAATAATAATAATAATCTTTATTTTTATATCCCACCCCATCTCCCCGAAGGGACTCGGGGCGGCTCACAACGCCCAAAACAACAACACAGCATACTTGACAAAAAGGAAGCAGAATTGAACTTTTTACGGATTTAACTTCCAACAATGTTGTTACTGCAAGTTCATTTTATGAAATTCTATTTTTATTTGTAGTCAATGTTTTAGTAGTCAATGTTTTGTAGTCAATGTTTTCAATACATTGCAACATTTTGGTGCTAAATTCGTAAAATAAGTAATTACTACGTAATATTACCCTGTATTGAACTGCTTTTTCTGTTGATTTGTTGTAAAGCATGATGTTTTGGTGCTTAATTTGTAAAATCATAATGTAATTTGATGTTTAATAGGCTTTTCCTTAATCCCTCCTTATTATTCAACATTTTCACTTATCCAATCTTCTGCCAGCCCGTTTATGTTGGATAAGTGAGGCTCTACTATACTTGTAAGATTCATGACCCAGTGAAAAACCTCTCAACCACCTTCCCATCCATGGAGCTTCTAATTCAGGTTTTCCAAAGTGAAGACTGGAGGGGTTTCTGTCCCTTTAGTGGTTATGTAAAAGTGGAAATCAGCTGCTCAAATTATTTCTTCTAGATGATCACTAGCTGTGCCCGGCCACGCGTTGCTGTGGCAAAGTGGTGGTGGTATTGGTTAAAATTTGTTGTGGAATTTTTATTTGATGTTATTTGTTTTTTTAATTAATTTTATTGTAACTTATCTTTTTATTTATTATATTTTATTATTTTGTTGTATTATTTTTAGCTATTTTGTTATTATAGTATTTTATTGTATTAATTTTTTAGTGTTTTTAATTTTTTTAGTGTTTTTTATTATTTTTATTGTATTATTTGTATTTATTTTATTTTTTTATTCTTTATTAACACAGGGCTGAGTGGGTTGCTAGGAGATCAAGTGGGCGGAGCTTAGCCTTCTAACTGGCAGCAATTAGATAAAAACAATTATTTCTCTCCCTCTAATTAGGACTTTATTTTTCTTTTCTTTTTGTTGTCGGAACCTAGGGGCAAAGATGGTGGGTTGTGTTGCCAAATTTCTAGGTTCTGGGGCTTGTACTTTTGTTGTTTAGTGGGAGGAATGGACACCATTACTCCTTTATATATATAGATTATAGTTGGAGAAGCCACCTTCTATTTCCATTCCAACAACCTCATTTGCATGCCATGTAAACGGTTTTAGGTGGGGTTCTTCAACCAGAGCTGAAACGTGGCTTTCTATCCTCTACTCTCTCGAAGCCTCTGATAATCCTCTGACCTTTCTGTTGCAGGTGAGTGATTATGAGGTCTCTTGCAAGCACGACCTGGGAGATATTGTGCTCCTCCGTCTCCACAAAGAATGCGTCCTCAAGCTCTTTGCCACAAACTGGTATTGCACCTTTATCACCGTGACGTCCCCAAAAGGGCTGGAATACCGCTTTCCTTGTTACCAGTGGATGGAAGGGTGCCAGACTTTGGAGCTGAGGGAAGGGACAGGTAAGTCATTGTCCTAGGAGAAAAAGAGGAAAGATCTTCAAAGGTTTTCTCCCAATCAGCAGGATAACAAAGGGTTGTGTGCATTTTTTTCATAAACACATTTTTTGCAAAAAAAGATCCCAAAGTGTGAAAAATCCTTCACAAATGAGCAGAAACTATTGTCATCTTGCCCAGCAGGGAGCAAACCTTTGCATTCTTCTTACATTGCTAGAATGAAATAAATGAGATTTACATCACTATTAGGTGTTACCTTACCTCTCAATAATAATGTGTTGAGAAGGATGATGGCTTAGATGCTAGGAAACTCAGGTCTTTTGTATGGAAAACTCTGGTCACTGCAGTAAATCGAACATTGTACGCAAAGTGGTCTTCAGTTCTGATCCAGCTTCTGGATTCTTCTCATGACCTTCACCAAAATTCACCCATCTAACCCTATGACTTTATAGAGATTCAGAATGATATTGGTAGTCATGAGAATCCCTTCCACCAAGCAGGTGGTTTTTGCATCCTTCTCAGCTTTGTAGCTAAATGTTAACAGCTGTCCAATGGCATTAAAAGTGTGGCTTTGTGTTGGGTGTGCCATGCTAGATACTAGCTGATGGTGGTTCAAGAATGCCAAGGTGGCTGGAGCGGACTGGGAGGAGAAACCTTTTGGTTAGAGACCTTCCTAGACAGGTCTCATAGCCATTAGCAAGGGAGACGGGCTAAGGGCTCTCTACCGTTGACTCTTTGGGATGTGGGTTGCATCTCAGCCCAAGGGGCCTATGATCTAGCCATGAAGATCTGGTATAGTTTGGGTAGAATTGGTTGTTTGGAATACAGTTTTATCACTTGTCCCCGGTGGCGCAGTGGGATAAACCACTGAGCTGCTGAACTTGCTGACCAAAAGGTTGGCGGTTCAAATCTTGGGAGCAGGGTGAGCTTCCACTGTTAGCTCCAGCTTTTGCCAACCTAGCAGTTCGAAAACATGCAAATGTGAGTAGATCAATAGGTACCTTCTGGCGGGAAGGTAACAGTAGTCCATGCAGTCATGCCAGCCACATGACCTAGGAGGTGTCTATGGACAACGCTGGCTCTTCGGCTTAGAAATGGAGATGAGCACCAACCCTCAGAGTCGGACACAACTGGACTTGATGTCAGGGGAAAACCTTTACGTTTACCTATGAGATGCCAGAACTCAGCCTATAAAAAAGTGATGGTAGACCTCCTTTTGTATCATTTTCACCCATAAGAGGTTATTTTCCAGTAGTGATATGTCAGGTTGCTGTACTATATGAAGTTGTTTGGTTTTGGGGTTTTGGAGTTTTTTGTGTGGGATTTGGAGTCCCAAGCAATTCTATTAATTGTGTAGCATATCTTGAGTGAATGAAACAAGCAGGCTTCTATGGATATTAACAATCTTTTCACCTACTGATCAACCTTTTCCATATTTGTTCCTCCAGCTAAAACCCCTGCCATGGATACACTACCCTTACTCAAAGACTTCCGGATTAAGGAGGTTCAAAAGAGGCAGGCTGATTATGGGTAAGTGGATTCAGTCTTTGGGATGGTGAATCATGCTCCAGCTGAAAATCAGACCCAGCCATTGCTTCAGCTAAAGAATCTCATGTTTCGGGTGATTCTTGGGCTTTGTTCCAACCCAGCAGCCTACCTGATTTGGGCAGAGAAGGAGAAATGGCCACGTTATGAACTTCTTCAACCTCTGGTGTGAGCCACCCTTTGACGGGGAAAGTAAAACCTCCCAAAGCTGGCAGCAAAAAGTCTTGTCAATGTCTGAGCTTGTAAGAGTGTCTTTTGGGAATTACATCTCCCAGCATCCTCCAGCTTAGGACGGGATAGTTTAGGTCCAAACCATTTTGATTCCTCTCCCTCCATACAGGTGGAAGATATTTGCCGAAGGTGTCCCGCACTGCCTGGATGTCTCTTCTATGGCGGAGCTAGAAAGTGAGGTCAAATTTTCCTTCACCAAAGGGGCCCTTTTTGCTGAGCGTGGAGCAAGCAAGTGAGTTGTGTTGGAAAGAGGTGAGGGAGGATTTGAGGAGGGTTGTATTGCTTATTTTGATGGCAAGCTGAATATTCTAGTAAATATTTCAAGTAGTAATCATTGCTGTGGCTGGGAAATTGCTGCATGATTGGAGTAAATGTTAAGCTATACCACTCACAGCCACCCCAAAGATGTTCTCCCGTCCTACTACCTTTAGGGCGATAGAGCTCAAGCTGAGAGGTTACTCTGACAGCCAAGAATCCTGGAAGCACCTGGACGACATCAAGGATGTTTTCTGGTTCAACAAGTCGGATCTATCAGGTAAGATGGAAGCCGCGTGAAAATCCACATCTTAGAGACTCTCCTTATTTATTTATTTTGCATAATAAATATATTTAAAACTAATAAAATACAGGCCTCTGGTGGCACAGTGTGTTAAAGCGCTGAGCTGCTGAACTTGCAGACTGAAAGGTCCCAGGTTCAAACCCCGGGAGCGGAATGGGCGCCTGCTGTTAGCCCCAGCTCCTGCCAACCTAGCAGTTTGAAAACATGCCAATGTGAGTAGATCAATAGGTACCGCTCCGGCGGAAAGGTAACGGTGCTCCATGCAGTCATGCCAGCCACATGACCTTGGAGGTGTCTATGGACAACGCCAGCTCTTTGGCTTAGAAATGGAGATGAGCACCGACCCCCAGAGTCGGTCACGACTGGACTTAACATCAGGGGAAACCTTTACCCTTTACTAAAATACAGGGATCACAAGCAGCTAAATAGTTTTCGACCAAAAACAGGCAACAGCTATTGCATTGTCTGTAGCTTTAAACAGTTCTTCCTCTGTGCATGAGGCAGGGCATGGTGGGCTAGCATACAGATGCTCAGTTGTTTGTTCTGCTCCACAGTCGCAGAAGGTGGAGGATTTTTCTAGGCCGTGCCATTTTGCCAGGTTGTCTTTTGATCTGCTCACTCCACTTCTGAGTCTGTTCAGGGACTTCCAAGTTGACCATTCTTGGTTTGCCCCTGGATGAAGACCCCCATGGGGGGGGGGCATCCATTTGCTGCCCATAAGGACACTCTTGCTGTTGCTGGAGGAACATTGAGAGGAGTGGTGGTTCTCATGAATCTTTTCCTTGATTTAAGTCTACTGGGAGGAGGCTGATAGCTATACAGTGGGTGGCTTTAGTGTCCAGCCTTATTTTTCACACAATTGGCAGCAACTTCCTGTCACACATTTGGGATGAGGGGGCAATGCCAGCTAGCTTATAGAGCCTACCAACAGGTGTAGGTTTAAGACATTCTGTGATTATTCTACATGTCTCATTCAGCGTTATATCCATCTGCTTCGCGTGGGGAGATTTATTTCAGATGGGGCAGGCATACTCAGCAGTTGAATAAGACAAGGCCAGGGCTTATGTTCTTATTAATTTTGGGTCTGCACCCCAAGTGCAACAACAACAACAATCAGGATGTTATTTTGTGCAGCTACTTTGTGCTTGATGTTTGCACAGTGTTCCCTAAATATTAGTGTTTGATCTAAGGCGACACCGAGATATATAGGGTGGGCACAGTGTTCAAGCTCTTGGCCTTCCCAGG
The DNA here is from genome assembly GCF_035594765.1 of Anolis carolinensis. Lineage (NCBI taxonomy): Eukaryota > Metazoa > Chordata > Lepidosauria > Squamata > Anolidae > Anolis > Anolis carolinensis. The sequence continues at coordinate 6,591,535 of NC_085846.1, forward strand.
TAACTTTCAGTTTCCTGTTGGCTTCATGATTGCATAGATGGAAAGCACACATTTGTGTCTTAGCAGGATTAGAGATTGTCCTGATATGGGGCCTCTGTTGACCCATCTTTTCAGCTGCTTCATCCCACTTTCTTTGCTTCAAACTGAGTTCAATGTGAAAAGGTAATTTGTAATCCAATTTTTGTAAATTCTTGTAAGTTCCAGTACATGGATCTTGCCCGATTGAATTTTTGTTCTCCATTCTAGAATACATCACAGAGCACTGGAAAGAAGATGCTTTGTTTGCGTACCAGTTCCTGAATGGATTGAATCCAAGAATGATCCAGAGATGCACCAAGATCCCTCCGAAATTTCCTGTGACCAATGAGATGGTGGCCAAGTTCCTTGGAGATGATACTACGCTGGAGAAAGAGTTGGAGGTATGAAAAGAAGCAGGCATTAGGTGAACTGAGGGTGTGAAAACAAATCATATTACAAGGGAAGTCACTTTTTAGGCTATACTAGCTGTACTTCACCCAGGAAGGCTTGGAAGGTTGCTATTTCCACTATACAAAATCCCAGAATACTTGTATCTACACAAACACAAGATGGTCTATGCACAAAGAAAATATGTCCAAATAACATATAGTATTATTAAAGTACAAAGCACAATTTGGCAGTACCAGACAAAATGAACAGGAGCAACAGCTCTAACACAAAAGTTATCCAAGTCTGATATTGGTTCCAATGTATGTAGGCTTCAGGGATACAAAGTCAATGAAAATATCTTCCAAACAAAGTAAACAGACGGTTGGTCATGTTGCTGTATACTGGAATGAAGAAAATAAAGATGGATCACTGCTCTCAAGAAAGTCTTTGTAAGCAAAGACCAAATAAAGTCCCAAGTCTACAGGGGTTCCCGGGTATTTTTGTACCCTGTTTCGAGGAGAAAATCCCCTTCTTCAGGAGTTGGTATACTCAGCAACAATGAACTATTATATAGTGCCTAATTGATTGCAAGGAGTGACTCTGCTTGTGGTGATTTCAACTGCGAGTCAAGTACCTGAAACCAGGGTAAAAAAATACCCGGGAACCCCTGTAGATTTGGGACTTTATTTGGACTTTACTTATGAAGACTTTCTTGAGAGCTGTGCTCCATCTTTATTTTCTTCATTCCAGTATACAGGAACATGACCAACTGTACTTTGTTTGGAAGATATTTTCATTGACTTTGTATCCCTGAAGCCTATATACATTGGAACCAATATCAGACTTGGATAACTTTTGTGTTAGAGCTGTTGCTCCTTTTCATTTTGTCTGGTACTGCCATATTGAGCTTTGTACGGGGAACTTTAATTATACCATATGCTATTTGGACATATTTTCTTTGTGCATAGGTTGCTATTTCCAACATAGGAAACATTGGGAGGTATGCCATTCTGGTTGGGGGATTCGAGGGGTGTTAGTCCAAGCAAGTAAAACTCAAAATCCTGGAAATCCCTTAATAGGCTTTTCCATCATTCCTCATAACCTCTGACTGAATCATCCTCTAGTCTTCGGCCTCTGGTGAAACCACAACACCCAGCAGGTAATTGAACCAAAAACCCAATAATGTGGACCCCAGCTATCAACCCCTTGGCTTCCCTGTTTCTTCAGAGTTTGTGTCTTTCTTCTTCACCGCAGAAGGGCAACATCTTCATTGTGGACTACAAGCTCCTGGAGGATGTCCCGGCTGGATTGAATAATGAACGCCAGCAGTACATTGCTGTCCCCTTGTGCTTGCTGCACCTCTCCAAACAGAAGCATCTCATGCCCTTGGCCATTCAGGTAACACATTTTCAGAGTGGGAAGTCCTGAGAACCAGGGCGTGTTGGGAATTAGTGTTTCCAGGATGTTACAACACTTTTTCGGGAAAAGTGTGAAAACTGAAACTGCTAAGACTTTGACACTGTTTAGCAAAGTAGCAAACAAAGTGTGCCTAACCACTTCATCACATTGGTTAAATTCCACTGTGTAAAACACTTCAAATGTGGTAACCCACCAACTCCAAAACTCAAGGTCTATGTTCCAGTATTTTCTGTTGGTCATGGGAGTTCTGTGTGCCATGTTTGATTCAATTCCATCGTTGGTGGAGTTCAAAATGCTCTAGGATTGTAGGTGAACTATAAATCTCAGCAACTACAACTCCCAAATGACAAAATCAACCCCCCCCCCCACCCCTCCAGTATTCAAATTTGGGCATATTAGGTATTTGTGCCAGATTTGGTCCAGTGAACAATTATTATTATTATTATTATTATTATTATTATTATTATTATTATTATTAATTTATTTACAGCATTTATATTCCGCCCTTCTCACCCCGAAGGGGACTCAGGGCGGATCAAATTACACATATAGGCAAACATTCAATGCCTTTTAACATAGAACAAAGACAAGACAAACATGGCTCCGAGCGGGCCTCGAACTCATGACCTCCTGGTCAGAGTGATTCATTGCAGTGATTCATTGCAGCTGCTCTCCACCCTGCGCCGCAGCCCGAGCCAAAACAAAAATACAAATACATCCAAACAAAAATACAAATACATCCTGCATACAAGATATTATATTCATAACTATAGAAAAATTACAGTTATGAAGCAGCAATGAAAATAATTTTATGGCTTGGGGTCACCACAGTGTATTAAGGAGTCGCAGCATTAGGAAGGTTGAGGACCACTGTCCTAGAGACTAGAAGAAGGATTAATGGATTCGAATTTTAAGAAAAGAGATTCCACCTAAACATTAGAAATATTTTTTGGATGATAAGAGGAGTTTAGCAGTGGAATATGTGGCCTGACAGTCCACTGAAGTCTGGGTTGTTGTGTGTTTTCCAGGCTGTATGGCCATGTTCCAGACGTATTCTCTTCCAGATGTATTCACCCACATCTATGGCAGGCATCTTCAGAGATTGTGAGGTATACCTCTGAAGATGCCTGCCATAGATGTGGGCGAAGCGTCAGGAGAGAATATGTTTGGAACATGGCCATACAGCCCGGAAAACACACAACAACCCAGTGATCCAGGCCATGAAAGCCTTTGATAACCCCTGATGGCGTAATGGACTAAAGCCTCGTGACTTGAAGGTTGGGTTGCTGACCTGAAACCTGCCAGGTTCGAATCCCACCCGGGGAGAGCGTGGATGAGCTCCCTCTATCAGCTCCAGCTCAATGCGGGAACATGAGAGAAGCCTCCCACAAGGATGGTAAAAACATCAAAACATCCGGGCGTCCCCTGGGCAACGTCCTTGCAGACGGCCAATTCTCTCACTCCAGAAGCGACTCAAGTTGCTCCTGACACGGAAAAAAAACCCACTGAAGTCTTCTTCTGTGAAGATTTTGAAGCGGAGGTTGTACTCTGGTTTAATCTTTGCTTATTCCAGACTTCACCTTTTCTCTCCTTCTGTCCTATTTCATCCTTCCAAAAATCCTTGCTCCCATGTCATACTGTCTTCTCCTTATACTTATCTAGCTCAGCCAGACCCCAGGCCCGGAGTCTCCCATTTTCCTGCCGAGTGACGCTGAATGGGATTGGATCCTGGCCAAAACCTGGGTGCGCAATGCTGACTTCCACGTCCATCAGGCTGTCTCGCATCTGCTCCGGACTCACCTGTTGGCCGAGGTGTTTGCTCTGGCCACCATCCGCCAGCTGCCCATGTGCCACCCGCTCTACAAGGTGAAAGCCTTTCATCTTTTAACACTAGACTCACAGTGACACTGCCCTCCCATAATCTCAAAGAGGGGCAGGCATGGGGAGGGAGCAGGGTGGCTCTCCAAAGATTTAAACACAGACAAGTTGTTTACATTTTTAGTGACAGCAGCTAGGATGGTGTTTGCCAAACTCTGGAAACAAGATTTAATCCCTACCAAGATGCAATGGATTGATAAAATCATGGAAATAAAGGACATGGATAAATTGACATATCTGATGAAGCAGAGCAATGGAAAGGGAATTAAAAAAACAGACTGGACTATAGTTATCTAAAGATGGATGAAATATAAATTAATAATACAGTAGAGTCTCACTTATCCAAGCCTCGCTTATCCAAGCCTCTGGATAATCCAAGCCATTTTTGTAGTCAATGTTTTCAATATATCGTGATATTTTGGTGCTAAATTCGTAAATACAGGGGCCGGGCTGTAGCGCAGCTGGCTAGTAACCAGCTGCTATAAATCACTATTGACCGAGAGGTCATGAATTCAAAGCCCGGGTTGGGTTAAGCCTCCGACCATTAATAGCCCCGGCTTGCTGTTGACCTATGCAGCCCCGAAAGACAGTTGCACCTGTCAATTAGGGAAATTTAGGGACGCTTTATGCGGGAGGCTAATTTACAACACCATAAAACTGCCAGCAAAACACGAGGAAAGGAATGAGGAAGTACAGCCACGAGTGGACGGTGAAGCAACAGCTCCCCCTGTGGCCGAAATCGTGAAGCTGGAAAAATGTTAAAAATGCCTCTGAGTCTGTCTATGTTGTTTGTCTGTTGGCATTGAATGTTTGCCATATATGTGTTCATTGTAATCCGCCCTGAGTCCCCTTCAGGGAGAGAAGGGCGGAATATAAATACTGTAAATAAATAAATAAATAATAAATTACAACATAACATTACTGCATATTGAACTACTTTTTCTGTCAAATTTGTTGTATAACATGAAGTGTTGGTGCTTAATTTGTAAAATCATAACCTAATTTGATGTTTAATAGGCTTTTCCTTAATCTCTCCTTATTATCCAAGATATTCGCTTATCCAAGCTTCTGCAGGCCCGTTTAGCTTGGATAAGTGAGACTCTACTGTACTATGAAGGACGGATCCTATATAGATAGAGGAAAATGTAATTCATTTGCAGAAGTTTATGATACACGAAGATTAGATAGTTATGGGGTAAAGGAAGAGGAACAGAAGTCAACAATTATTTTTCTTTTTTTCTATTATTATTATTATGATTTCCTTTTTCTCTTTTTGGTGGGTGGTAGGTGGGGGGGGGAATTTTGGCTATTGTACTCTACTTTCTTTTTCTTCACTTTCCTTTAAAAATTTGTTCTCACTCTTTCTCTGTAAAGTCTTGAAAATCATAATAAAAATTAATAAAAACAAAACAAAACACTAGACTCACAGTGGAAACTGCCCTCCCATAATCTCAAAGAGGGGCAGGCATGGGGAGGGAGCAGGGTGGTTCTCCAAAGATTTCCAATCAGGCTGCCAATCTAGCCGCCTTTTGCTCTCTTATGTCCATGAAAGTGTGTGATTGGCAACTCCAGATGCATCACTCAGCATTTCAGAAAACTTGAATCAAAAATATAAGGTTCTAGTTCATAATGTTATGATATAAGTCTCAGGCTTTATGGTTCTGTGAGTTTTTCTTCTGCAGATTTTGGCTTAACTTCATAAAAGACTAAGGATTAAAACAGGACCAAGGGATTTAAAGGTGACTTTAATTCTCCCCATTTGTTTCTGCAGCTCCTGATTCCTCACACACGCTACACCTTCCATATCAATACTGTGGGACGGGAGAACCTCATTTCAAAAGGGGGGATCTTCGATGAGGTAAGTAGATTTTCACCTCCTCCGAGTCCATCCATACTTCCAAATGTAAGCACCGCACACCAACCATCTCAGATTGAACATTATATCTGTCAAGTCCAAACTCCATCTCTGTCAAATCCAAATCTTATCTCTGTTTTGTAATTTTGTGAAGGACTAAACAGAGAACTCTAGCCTGCTTCCCTGAAATTCAGAATTCCCAAGAAGTAAGAGATGGTCAGATTCATCTGCTTATTTATTTATTTACAGCATTTATATTCCGACCTTCTCACCCCGGGGGGGACTCAGGGCAGATGACAGAATGCATATACAGCAAACATTCAATGCCGTTATACAGACAGGACAGACAACAAATATATAGGCATTTTCCCATCTTCGGCATCCTGGAGGTTATGCTCGATTGTGGCCACAGGGGGTGCTGTTGCTCCATCCTCCATGCCAAAGAGCTCTGATCACAGACTTCCTCCTTTCTTTTGATCTCCAGCATTTTCTGGTATTTCCTTTTTATGGTGCCATAAAATATCTCCTTGCTTGACTGTGTTGGGAATCACCCTGGACTACTCAAGTCTAGATGTAGTCAGATAGATGATAGAGTTAGATTGAGGGAATCCTTTCCCTGTTTCCAAAACATGCCTAGATAGGCTTTACTATGTTTCACTCTATCCTGTTTACGTTACATCCCTTACTTTGAAGTTAGTAGAAATGTGAATCTCTAGGGACACTAACTTCTCATTGGTCAGAATGTCTTTTATGGCCCCAATAAACTGGACCATGAGGTTGGAACCATTTTGGTTCATTCTTCTCCTTTGTTCTTCTACCTAACAAGCAGCATCTTGCTGTCTTTCCTGGCAAGATGTAACTATTTAGATGTTTGTTATTTTTCTTTTCTCATTTTTCCTTAGAAATCAGTCTAGAGTAGACTAGACAGCTCCCAAGCCTTTCTATCTATAATGGAATTCTTTTTACCGAAATAAATTATTTTTGAACTTTTACTGAGACTCTGCAATCCATTGCCATCCTAAGCTGAAAGGCTTCTCTTTGCTCACCGCGTGTAAGTAACTGCTGCATTTGAAAGTTTTCCTTTTTTTGCTACTCTGCTACATTTTGGTGGAATCTCCCCCAGAGAGGGTTAAATTGAGTCTAACCGCTCAGAGATTACCACAACAGACTGGTACCTAATTTATTTACTCACAGCTGTTTTCAAGCTGCTAGGTGAGCAGTGAGCTGGGCTGAAAGTCGGGCGCTCACCCCAACCCAAGCTTCGAACTGCCAACTTTTCAATTAATAAGATTTATTGTCGCTGGTGATTAACCAGCTGTATTTAGTTCTAAGAACTCAGATCACCAAGAAGTTGCTATTGGTAGTGCTGGCTATGGGATTTCAATTTGATATTTTAAATAACAAAAATATCCAGGAGATTTTGCCAGCCAGCAGTGAAAGAGTAACGAATGCTGTCTCTGAAAAAAAGCAAAAGGTTGACTACAGGTCTGAATGTTCCTATTCCTTTCCCATTATAGCAAACTGCTCTTGGTTTCGAGGGCTTGGTGAAAGTGTTACAAAAAGGAACTAAGGCCTTGACTTTGACTTCGCTGTGTCTTCCGGAAGACCTGGAGGCTCGTGGGGTGTCCTCTTTGCCCCATTACTACTACAAGGAGGATGGCATGAAGCTCTGGGCAGTTGTGGAGAGGTCAGGCGGGGGCAACTGCGACGCCGGTTATACTATTTAATTGTATCAATTTGTGTTGGACTTGATGGGTCTTGGAGGGACTTGTGGTCATCTGACTGATGCCAGACAAGTTTGGGAATGTTCAACTACAACTCACAGTATCTCACAGACAGCCACACTGGGTAGCTTAGCTTGCTTAGGCTTGGTCATGTTGTAATTACAAAATGAATTATCCCAACCTATTTTTGAACCACATATTAGCCCAGGGAATAAATATTAGATTGTTTGCCTTGTGGGTGATGGCTGGGCTATATTGGGACTTTCAATCAAAAGTCTGAGCCCCAGTGGCACAATGGGTTAAACTCTTGCGCTGGCAGGACTGCTGACCGAAAGGTCGATGGTTCAAATCTGGAGAACGTGGTGAGCTCCTGTCTGTCAGCTCCAGCTTCCCATGCGGGGACATGAGAGAAGCCTCCCAAAAGATGATAAAACATCTGGCTGTCCCATGAGCAAATGGTCAATTCTCTCACACCAGAAGTGACTTGTGGTTTCTCAAGTTGCTCCTGACATGAAAAAAGTTGAACTTCTCCAAGCTATTCACATGTACCCAGGAATTGCAGGATAGGTTGTTTGCTTTAGCCACAATGGCTGGAGGATACTGGGAGCTGTAATCCAAAAAAGAAAACTCTCTCCAGCTCTGGTTCTGACCCACATGTTGGTCCCAGGAGCATAGATATGGTCTGGATCAAATGCAATTTCTTGGCATCCTAGATGGGTGAGAGACCAATGGGTGCTGGTGGATTCCATCCTGACTGTCCTCTTCTTTGGTTTTCTTCTCTTAGATTCGTCTTTGGCATCATCGACTTGTATTATCCAAATGATCACTCTGTGCAGGAAGATTGTGAGCTGCAGAAGTGGATGGAGGAGGTCTTTGAGAAAGGCTTTATGGGCCAAGCGTCTCCTGGTAAGGCTGCCTCTCCTTATCTGGTTGCCAGCTTCCTATAGCAATGAACATGGGCTAAGCATCTGCAGTTGGTTATATATAGAAACCCATTGTTTTTTGTTGTTATATCCCACACTGATGTCATTCATTGAAATCTAAACCCTGTAGGATAGATAGGATAGGTTCACTGGGGAAGACATACAAATAGGGATCAGGGCCATGGAGGAAAGGATGCACAATTGCCGATGACTCTTGGAAGCCCGGAAAGTGGAGAGACATTAAGAGAACCTTCACTGTGCAAAACTGATCTTTATGAGTTGAAGACTAGCTTGATAAATGCAATGGCTACTTAATGTCTAGAGATTTATGACAAACCAAAGTGTGTGCTCAAGTCCTGCATTTGCAATCTTGTAATCCTTTACAGAGGACTCATAGCTTGATTTTTTTTCTTTGAATTTGTACCTTCCCTTCCTTTTTCCAGGCATCTCTTCCTCGTTCTCATCTGTGCAAGAGCTGAAAAAGTTCCTGACGATGGTGGTTTATACCTGCTCAGCCCAGCATTCAGCAGTTAACAGTGGGCAGGTAGGAGGAAGGACACATAATGACCATCATATGTTTAACCTGTATTGGATTAACCACCATGGTGTTCCCCCAAAATAAAATGGGAGTAGAAAGAGGATGCCAACAATTTTCTGAACACCATCATTAGGCAACTTTGCCAAACTCTGAGTCTATCTGATACAGACCCATCAATTCCGTGATTGGGTTGCTGTGAGTTTTCCAGGCTGTATGGCTATGTTCCAGAGGCATTCTCTCCTGACATTTTTCCCACATCTATGGCAGGCATCCTCAGAGGTTGTGAGGTCTGTTGGAAACTAGGCAAGTGGGGTTTATATATCTGTCGAAAGTCCAGGTTGGGAGAAAGAACTCTTGTCTGTTTGAGGCAAATGTGAATGTTGCAATCGATCACCTTGATTGGCATTGACCGGCTTTTGCAGCTTCAAAGCCTGGCTGCTTCCTGTCTTCTGGCTAGCAGTATTTTTTTAAACCCTCTAAAATCAGGAAAGTAAATAAAGAACAACACTCAGAAAACAGGAATTCCAGACAAGAAGCAATCAGAACCATCTAACCCCTCCCAACAAAGGATTCCCCCAGGCAGGAAGCAGCCAGGCTTTGAAGCTGCAAGGCTATTCAATGGTAATCAAGGCGACCAATTGCAATATTCACACTTGCCTCAAACAGACAAGAGTTCTTTTACTGTTATTGTATTAATTGTATATGCTGTTGTTGTATTGTTTTATCTGTTGATTGAGCTTGGTCTCCATCTGAACCGCTCTGAGTCCCCTCGGGGAGATGGAAGCGGGTTATAAATAAAGTTTTTTTAATTATTATTATTCTCCCACCCTGGACATTCCACAGAAATAAACCCCACTTTTCTAGTTTGCAACAGACCTCACACCTCTTAAAATGCCTCTCATAGGTGTGGGCGAAGCATCAGGAGAGAATGCTTCTGGAACATGGCCATACAGCCTGGAAAACTCACAACCACCCAGTGATTCTGGCCATAAAAGCCTTCAACAACATATTCCCTCATTATTTCTACTCTTCTTTTTTTCCTCAAGGCTGAAGTGGCTTACAAATTAGTACTGATGAAAATATAATTTTGAAAATTTAGCATTAAAATAGAACTGTATTGTTTAAAATATTAAAACAATGTGAAACGTAGCTTTGAAACAGAGAAAAGACAGTAAACATCAGTTCCATTATAACCAGTTCCATTATAACTTCACAACAAAAAGGGGGTCAGAAGAAGAAAGACTAAAAAAATCTTCCTCTGCTGGGGAAGGACCACATGGAAGGGGTGGTATTCTAGCCTCCCTGGGGGAGGAGTTCTAGTTCCTTGGGACAACCACCACCCAGTAACTGTAGGTCATGTTCTTATTATTTGGATTTTGGATAGTTTGATTTTGGTGCCTGGATGCCCAACTTTCCATCATCAATGAGAAAACCCCCGCCATCCACCAAGGGCACAGCAAGCCTGGAGGACTTCAAAGACACCATCCCTGAGATCAACACCACAAGCACCATTCTCAGCACCCTATGGCTGCTCAGCGCCCCAACAGGAGACATGGTAAGTGACTGGAGATGGGTGTCCAAGGCTCCTTGAGGAGAGACTAAAAGATGCAAAAGCCAACTTTCCAATGACACATACTGCTGTGCCATTGCAGATACAGTCTCCAGATCTCCAGGCTTGTCCCGGACAATGCATCTACATCAGGCTTGGGCCAACTTTGGCCCTCCAGGTGTTTTGGACTTCAACTCCCACAATTCCTAACAGCCTACCGGCTGTTAGGAATTGTGGGAGTTGAAGTCCAAAACACCTGGAGGGCCAAAGTTGGCCCATGCCTGATCTACACTGTTGAGTTAATGCTGCTCGACTACCATGGTTCAATATTATGGAATCATAAGAGCTGAAGTTTGGTGAGACACCAGCATTCTTTGGTAGAGATGGCTAAAAACTTTGTAAATCAACAGACCTAAGGATTCCATTGCATTGATCCATGGCAATTAAAGTAATGTCAAGCTGCATCAAGTTGGCAGTGTAGATGCACCCTGAGTCCAGGGACCTTCTTATCTGGTCCTCAGAGCAAGGTAGGGAAGAAATTCAGGGTGAGAACACAGTCTTGCGTGTATGTAGTCTTCATTTGTCAGACTTCATTTGTCAGACTTGGTGTTTTTATTGGAATGGTATAGTCTCCACAAATGTAATTCATGATTGGTGTGACATGCTTCACGACTAGTGAAAGGCTACCACAGTTGGGTCTGTGGAATCACATTGAATCTCACATTTGCCTCTGAAATCTTGTGAGCCTGGGGTTGTCCTGCCTTAGTGACCCTAGTTGTAGCCATTGGTGACCACCATCAAAAGTTGACCATACACTCATGTTGGAGGGCCTAGAAATTCCAATGTGTCTTTCTCCTCATTTTCCTTCTATTCTCTATTCTTTTGTATGCCAGATCCCCCTGGGCAATTATCCAGAGCAGCATTTCACAGAAGAGTCGCCCAGAAGACTCATTGCTGCCTTCCAAAAGGAACTGAAGGAGCTTTCTGAGGAAATTGAGCAGAGGAACAAGTCCATGGTCAACATGGAGGGACCATTCCCTTTCGGCTACAAGTATCTCTACCCCCCAGAGATTGAGAACAGTGTCTCCATCTAAGCCATAGGAGAGAAAGAGTCTCTAAAAACTGTTTCTACAGTCTAGCTGTTTCTGTATTTTCTTTGCATGGTTTTCTGCATATGTTTAATAGGCATGATGTGCCTCAATAAAGTAAATATCACAATCAGGTGATGGGCTTAGGGGCTTCTGAAACCCTTCAAAATCCTCTATGTGGTTGGCTGAGAGAAGGACGCTTTTTCTTTCTGATGGTTCAATATAGGCAAAGTTGTTAAATATATTGTGTATTAAGTTACTTTCTAGCTATATAGGATGTATACAAAGCAGTGCAATAGGAGGAGGAATGAGAAAACAGTCCGATGGTTGTCAAAAACCAGCTGGAGCCTCCGGTGGCCTAGGGGATAAAAGCCTTGTGACTTGAAGGTTGGGTTGCTGACCTGAAGGCTGGCAGGTTCGAATCCCACCCGGGGAGAGAGCAGATGAGTTCCCTCTATCAGCTCCAGCTCCATGCGGGGACATGAGAGAAGCTTCCCACAAGGATGGTAAAACATCAAAAAACATCTGGGCGTCCCCTGGGCAACGTCCTTGCAGATGGCCAATTCTCTCACTCCAGAAGCAACTCCGGTTGCTCCTGACACGAAAAAAATAAATAAAAAAATAACCAGCTCTCTCCATTTCAGAAAATAAGCAAAGCTTTATTTCAAAAGACAGGAACCAGCCACCAAATTCATTATTGTAAGAACTGGCAGCCACCATAAGCATCATATATGTATTTATATGCTTGTACAATAGGCTCTTTCCCCATTTGTCGAAACACAATATGCGGTTCATTTTCACAGACTTTTCTTTCTATGACCAGATAACCAAAACACTCTTTTTCCACTCTCACACCTTTGGCATTTCTAGTTCATGAGAATTGGCTGTGCCATCTTCCACCAAGTAATTGTTTTCTCTAAAAAGCAGTTTCCCCATATTATTCCAATTCCATATATAATAATAATAATAATAATAATAATAATAATAATAATAATAATAATAATAATAATAATATTTTTATACCCCACCCCATCTCCCCAAGGGGACTCGGGGCGGCTTACATGGGGCCAAGCCCAGACATCAAGCAATATAAAATAATAATATAATAATAAAACTTTATTTATACCCCGCCACCATCTCCCCAACGGGTACTCGGGGCGGCTTACATGGGGCCATGCCCAAAACAATACAATGTAAACAGCATATAAAAGAACAGCACATCACAATACAATAAGCAATACAATAAATAATATCCATTACAAAATAAAACAAGGAGACAATGAAAACAAGGGCAGACCACATGAACATTAAGTTAAAACTCGGGGTGAGAAAGACATACAAATAAAAACCACAGCGAACAGGGTCATAAGGAAGTGGGGTATTCTGGAGGATAGATATTAGATACCATTAGATATTAAAACTCAACAATAAAAACAAATCATAAACAAATAAAATCACATCTACTAATAAACAAAGTATCAAAGTATATAAAGTGTATATAGACGGCATGGACAAACTTCGGCTGATGGGAATTGTGAGAGCTGAAGCTCAAAACACCCGGAGGACCAAAGTTTGCCCAGGCCTGATATATAGCTATTGCTGACTATATACGGCAATGCAGTAAAACATGTTTGACACAGCCAGAATGGTTAAACCTAGCAAAAGCACATAGCAGAAAAATAAAGAGCATGGCAAGACCTAAGGACAGTATCCTGACAATTTTTCTGCACCTCATGTATGCACATATGCACACCCAGCAAGCAAAGTAAAAGCTCCTTGCACCACTTGAAACTACTACTGACACACAAGCAGCAGTGTAGACACGTCAGATTGGTTTTAAGTGACCAAAAAGCCTCAAGGAAGCAGGTTTCAAGAGAAGGAACTCCTTCGCACCATGAACAGAGGTTGCAGTGATCAGAAGCAAGACTTTTGTCACATTTCCATGTTGCAGCGTCATTGGCTTTTGAGGAGGAAGTGTAATGGAAACGTCAGCCACCCACACACCCCAATCCTGATCCTTCTTTTTCCAGCACAGTAGGTTTTGGTTCTCCATGTTCACACATTCTGCACCCATGGAATCTACCTTCCACAGTTTGAACATTTTCCCCTGAATTCCCAAAAGCAAACCTAGATTTGTATGCGTATATAAATGTTGAACAGAGAGAAGTAAAAACTTAATAAGAAAGGGTTCATGATGAATTTGAGAAATGGGTTTTTGGCTACAACCTGAGAACTTGGGATCAAAGGCAAGGAAGGATTAGGCAGAGTGCGTAATAGGAGGGAGGAGGCCAGGAAAATAATGGGCAAGCTAAATGGGGAAGGCACATTTTAAAATACCGTACTTAAAAAAAAAAAACCATACGTATTTCACCTGTAAACCAACTACCATGCCTCACAGCCTCTGAGGATGCCTGCCATAGATGTGGGCGAAATGTCAGGAGAGAATGCTTCTGGAACATGGCCACACAGCCCTGAAGACATACAACAACCCTGCAGAGACCTTGATTGCACATAAATATTGTATTGTTTAAACATTTATAAAGGCTTGTAGCCTGGAGGGATTAGCAACCTGAAATTTCCCTTAAATGCCTTGGGTCTTTGTTGTTGAAAAATCCACCCCACTCCCAAAATATAAACTCAACACAAGTGCCAAAGTCAAATATGAATATATACACACACACACACACACACACACACACACACACACACATATACATACATACACACATATATATACACACACATGGAGCCCCCAGTGGCACAGCGTGTTAAAGCGCTGAGCTGGTGAACTTGCGGACCGAAAGGTTGAAGGTTCGAATCCGGGGAGTGGAGTGAGCACCCGCTGTTAGCCCCAGCAAATGTGAGTAGATCAATAGGTACCGCTCCAGCAGGAAGGTAACAGTGCTCCATGCAGTCACGCCGGCCACATGGCCTTGGAGGTGTCTATGGACAACGCTAGCTCCTTAGCTTAGAAATGGAGATGAACACCAACCCCCAGAGTCAGAAACAACTGGGCTTAATGTCAGGGGATAACCTTTACATATCTATCTATCTATCTATCTATCTATCTATCTATCTATCTATCTATCTACAGATATACCTATATATATGAGGTTTCGCAATATTGAAGCAGCTCTTTTTCACTGGTTCACACTTTGCAGTAGACTTCATTTCCAGCAGTCTGGCCGGAAACTAGACATTCCAGAAGGGATTAGTCAACCTTTTACCAGCAGAAGTGAAGAGGAAATGCATGCCCAAAAAATCCAGAACAAATCCTTTCCCCAAATCTCCTAACAAAAGGTGTTTCAGAATTATGAATCACTGTTTTTTCTCAAAACATCATTTATAATATTCACATGGCTATAACTCAGGTATGGGCAACCTGGAGGGCCCAAGTTGGCTCATGCTTGCTTTGCCTTTTGGGATCCATACATACCGTGTTTCCCCCAAAATAAGACCTATCACAATTTTTCAGCCTTTCTGAGGATGCTGGAAATATAAGCCCTATTTCAAAAATAAGCCCTAGATATAGTTCATTTAAAAAGTCAATTTGGAAAAATAAGACTGTCTCTGAAAACAAATCCTAGCACATCTTTTGGAGCAAAAATTAATATAAGACTCTGTCTCATTTTGGAGAAAACAGGATATATGTTGTGTGTTAAAAATAACTAAGTTGCATTGGAGCAGAGAAGTGCATCTATCTAGATCAGTGGTTCCCTACCTGTGGTCAGTGGTCCCAAAGAATTAAAATATGGTCTGCAGCCTCACAGTTACTACACTGTTGTAACGAGAGCAACTGGTCTCATGAAACCCTCTTATAGTGACGAGGCAACGGGGATGTTGGGAGGGGAGAGGAGAGATTGACTACCCACGGAAGGCATGACAACAAGCCTCCTGACTGCTGATTCTCCTCCTCTTCCCTCCCCTGAGCGGAGCCATTCCATGTGGCGCCTGGAAGCAGGGATGCCTTGGTGTCTTCATTTTGGGGCTGTTATTGTGGTTATTTGGGGTGCTGATTCAGAAAATTGCATTGTAACCACATCAGCTCTAAATTTTTAAATATGATTTTCTGTGGGCAAGCAGACAACGACAACTGGATGGCATAAGTACTGTATCAGAAACTAGAGCTGATGTGGTCTATCCAATTCAATTTTCTGAATCAGCACCCCAAGTAATCAAACCGAATCTAAAGTTGACCAAAAACTGCTTCATAATCCTTTTGGTACTAATGTTGGAGAGTGGTCCCTGGTCAAAGGGATCCCTGGTCAAAGTCGGGTGTGAGCGCCCGACCTTCAGCCCAGCTCACTGCCCACCTAGTAGATCAAAAACATCTCTGAGTAGATAAATAGGTACCACTTAGGTGGGGTGGTTATTTTAATGACACCGTTAGGAAAATACCAGAAAAATGCTGGCAATCAAAAAAAAGGAGGAAGTTTATGAACAGAGCTCTTCAACATGGAGGATGGAGCGACAGCGCCCTCCAGTGGCCTGAATCAAGCACAACCTCCAGGACACCAAAGATAAGAAATGCCTATATGCCTCTATCTGTACTGTTGTCTGTATATAACGGCATTGAATGTTTGCCATATATGTGTTCTGTGATCCGCCCTGAGTCCCCTTCGGGGTGAGAAGGGTGGAATATACTGTAAATAAATAAATAAATTAGCAAGAAGCACACGCACAAACTTTGGAAGACAATGTTTCACACTGAGATTCCTTTTCTTAGGGTTTTCCTTGTGGAGACAAAAAGCAGAGTATAAATATAATAATATTTTTGTCTCAGTGACTAGAGAAGAGGATCAAATAGTTGAGGACCAGGCTTTGGTGACAGCAAGCTCCAGCTTGGTCTGTGTAACAAAACTGCAAGGCACATTGGGGCAACGCGGAGAAACTAAATCTCAATCATGGCACCGCTCCACCTCGTTTAAACTATTTGCCTTTCCCATTGAGCCGGATTTTGTTTCTGCTTCTATTCTGACGGTATGTCACGCTAACAGGATTCCTTGAACATCATTGTGGCGGAAAACACACAATGGAGACCTGACCCACTCCTTTCCAAGAAATTGAATGAGGCGTATTGCCAGGGCCAGAGGCATGATGCGGAGTTCCCCATGTTGAACTTTTCCACCCACCAAACAGGAACACTTAAGTCAGCTCTATGTCCTGGATTACGGCCCAAACTCTGGCATTTCAGGTATGAAAACCAGGTCTTGTGTGGACAAGCAACACCAGAGTGTGGTTCACATGGCAAAAACAGCTCACAAAAAAAGAGAGACAATTTATGAAAGTGGGTTGTTGTGAGTTTTCCGGGCTGTCTGGCCTTGTTCCAGAAGCATTCTCTCCTGATGTTTCACCCACATAGGTGGCAGGCATCCTCAGAGGTTGTGAGGTGTGTTGTGGAGGCAAGTGGAGTTTATATATCTGTGGAATATCCAGGGTGGGAGAAAGAACTCTTGTTTGTTTGAGGCAAGTGAGAATGTTGCAATTGGCCACCTTGATTAGCACTGAATAGCTTTGCAACTTCAAAACCTGCCTGGGGGCATCCTTTGTTGGGAGGTGTTAGCTGGCCCTGATTGTTTCTTGTCTGGAATTCCCCTGTCTTCTGAGTATTGTTCTTTATTTACTATCTAAAATCAGGGCAGTAACTGGCTGTTAGGAATTGTGGGAGCTGGAGTCCAAAACACCTTGCGGGCCAAAGTTTGAGCATGCGTGTTTTAGCCTGTTCCCTGCACTGGCCCCAGGATAAACTAATAAGGCTCCGGCCCAGTTTATATTAATGTTATTCCTTTTCTGCAGATTTTTCTAATCTGGGGCGTAGAGTGCAGTCATCCATGGCAAAACCCATCTCTGTTCTTCTGGTATCTGCCACCTGGTCCTTGGCCAGTATTCATCTTGATTTCCAGCGGAAACTCAGACTTCATTTGTCAAAAGACCCGTTTATTTGTCTTTTTTATGGGAGCGGCCACCGCAGGAGAAAGGGTAGGGCAGCAAGGCTGGTGGAAGCTGGCACGCTGTAAATATCACCCTCCGCGGCCAGTACTGCTACAGGATAAACTGAGTTTCCCAGCTCAATGTCAAGGCATAGGAACTGAGCTCCAGCAATATGTCTCTTAAGTACAACGTCCGGGTGGCAACAGGCAACTTTGTCTGCTCGGCCACCCTCGACTCCATTTCCATCACTTTGGTGGGCACCGAGGGAGAGAGCCCCAAAACTGTCTTGGACAACTGGGGTGTGGACTTCTATGTCGGAGCGGTGAGTGTGAATAAGATGACTGTCAATACAGCTTGTTTTTAATGCTAATGTGTATTAATGCTCAGTATTGATTGGAAGAATTCATTTATTGAATTTTGCCAGGTGTTGTAAGCCGCCTCGAGTCCCCTCGGGTGAGAAAGGCGGGGTAAAAATGTTGTAAATAAATAAATAAATAAATAAATAAATTCAGATTGAAGAGAACTCACAGCGCACTGGGATGGCACTGGGTTAAGACCAGGAATGGATAAACTTTTGCCCTACAAGACTTCAACTCCCACAATTCCTAACAGCCAGAACTTCTGTGACTTACTTTGTTCAAAACCATGTCTTTTTCATATATTTTAGCTTTAAAAACACGTAATGTTTTATGGTTTGAACTCTCTGCAAACCTACTTTACATGGATCATTATGAAAGCTCATTTTGCATTTCTTGATTTTGCATTTCTGTTTGATAAAAAAAAGAGAGCGAGACTGGACAATCCATGGGTTCCTCTTCTCAGACACTTATAAAAAGTACAGAGGGGAGAATGCTGTTTTCTCAGTCTGTCAGAGCACTTAGGAAATCACAGAGACTGATGAGCAACGGAACTTAAAGAACTTAAGATAGGACATTCTTTTGTGAAGCTTAGTACAAAAAGTTAGAAAAAAAGTAAACAGAAAAGGTCTTTATTCCATACTATAATATAATAATAATTTTATTTATATTCCGCTCTATCTCCCCGAGGGGGCTCAGAGTGGATTACAGGTACATATATGGCAAACATTCAGTGCCGTTATACAATTGATAGAGACAGACAGTACACAAACAGAGGCAAGGCTTCCCTCTTTTCATCTCCTGAATCCGGTTGTGTTCAACTCAGCCATGGGGAGGTGCTGTTGTTTCATTTTCCACACCGAGGAGCCTGTTGTTCATGGGCACCTTTCCTGGATGGATTTTTGCTGGCATGTTTTTTAGGATGTCTTTTACCTCCCCGCCAAAACAGTACCTATTTATCTACTTACATTGTTGTTTTTGAACTGCTTGGTGAGCAGAAGCTGGGCTGACGGCTGGAGCTCACCCCGACCCGGGCTTGAACTGCCAACTTTCCAGTCGGCAGTGTCTTCTATAGCTGGCGGTTTAACCCACTGTGCTTAATTTTATGTTAATTCTTTGTTATCTGGATCAATAATGATGAATATATATATACATAATAATGGTGTAATGCTGTTTTTCATAGCCAATCAAGAGAGCTTTTATGTAAATAAACAAGGTTATGCATTCCTGTTCATGTCGCTATATTTCGGGAGGGATGGGGGGTTGCACCTTAGGAAACTTTTTTCAGGATTTCCCTCCCCCCCCCCCCCTTCTGCAGGATGCTAAAATTAAAGGATAATTGATTTCCTATATTTGGAGTACGTAGATCAGATTGGGGTGCAGTGTATGGGAGACTAGGATAGTTGAAGCATAGATCTATGGCTAAGCTACATTGGCACCAAGCTGGCAAATACCTGTATATCTGTATTTTAAGTGAACTATCTTATATGTTGTGTTTGTACTGTCTGTTCTTGATAAGGCCAACCAGATAATCAATAAATTGTTGTTGTTGTTGTTGTTGTTGTTGTTGTTGTTGTTGTTGTTGTTGTTGTTATTGTTGTTGTTATATTTGGAGGGGGTTTTTAAATTCAAAAATTTGCTGCAACAATCCCCTGAGAAATAGAGTTTCAGAGCCATCCAAGGTCCTGGTGTAATTCTTTGCTAAGTTGGTTCTTGAAGGAAGCAGTGAGTGATTATAACAATTTTCTTCCTTGCTGGAGAAAGCATTTGAAAACTGTGCAGTTTTCCAAAACAGCACTGTATTTTCACTTTGCATGTATTTTTGTAAGTCCTTGAGAGCAAAGAGGACTGATAGGAAGGGAATCAACTCATTTGAAATCTGGTGGTGAAGGAAAGTTCTGCTGATGCTGTAGAGCAGGGGTCCTCAAACTTTTTAAGTGGAGGGCCGGTTCATGGTCCCTCAAGCTGTTGAGGGGCCGAATTATCATTTGAAAAAAAATAGGAACAAATTCCTATGCACACTGCACGTATCTTATTTGTAGTGCAAAAAAAACAACAAAAAAAACAACAACAACCATTTATTTATTTATTTACTATGTTTATATCCCACCCTTTCTCACCCTGAAGGGGACTCAGAGCAGCTTACAAGTTGTATGTACATACAATATATTATATTATTGGCATAGCACAATATTAACATTATATATTACTATATTGTCCTATACCACTACTGTAATATTATTAGTAATATTACATTTAATATATAATGTATAATTAATATTATTATATTGTATAATTATTAGTATTATATTATATTACATTATAATATTAGTATCAATATTATATGTATACACAATATATTCAATTATTACCATAGCACAATATTATTAAATGAAAGAACAATACAATAAAAACAATTTTAACCAACATAAACCTAAAACATAAAATAAAAACAATTTTAACCAACATAAACCTATCAGGATTTCAATAGGAAGTGTGGTCCTGCTTCTGGCCAATGAAATAGTCAAGTAGGATTGTTGGTATTGTGTGCCTTCAAGTCATTTCAGACTTTGGGCGAGGTGAAGTCTAAAACTGAGGGTGGGGGCCAGGTAAATGACCTTGGAGGGCCGCATCCGGCCCCCGGGCCTTAGTTTGGGGACCCCTGCTGTAGAGTCTACAGTGCTAAACACACAAATAAATGGGTCTTAGAGAAAATGGAACTTGAATTCTTGCTGGAAACCAAGATGAATACTATCGTACTTTTGCTATATCATGAGAAGACACAGTTAACTAGAAAAGGCAATAAGGCATGGAAAGGTGGAGGGTAGCAGTAAAAGAGGAATACCATCTTACAGGTGGATTTACTCAGTCAAAGAAGCCATAGCCTTGGGTTTGCAA
The DNA here is from genome assembly GCF_035594765.1 of Anolis carolinensis. Taxonomy (NCBI): domain Eukaryota; kingdom Metazoa; phylum Chordata; class Lepidosauria; order Squamata; family Anolidae; genus Anolis; species Anolis carolinensis. The sequence continues at coordinate 6,612,102 of NC_085846.1, forward strand.
GATCTGAGAAGGATTGTGATCTGAAGGTCTCTCATTCATGAATGCTAGCTAGCTGGTCTCAAGTGAGATTGGGAGCTTACCTGTCTATGAATCTCTGTGATTTCCAACCCCACTCTACACTATGTTGGGTCTGGAATTGATTCACTGGTGTTGGTTCGTATCCATGGTTTCATGCAAGTTCAGTTTGGCCAAGAACATGTGCCACACAGATAGAGGAGTACTATTGCACTAAATTCTTGAAGCCTGGTGATGTCTGTCTGTCTGTCTGTCTGTCTGTCTGTCTGTCTGTCTGGCTGGCTGGCTGCCTGCCTGCCTGCCTGCCTGCCTGCCTATCTATCTATCTATCTATCTATCTATCTATCTATCTATCTATCTATCTATCTATCTATCTGTCATCTATCTATCTATCTATCTATCTATCAACCTACCTACCTATCTATCTATCATCTATCTATCTATCATCTATCTATCATCTACCTACCTACTTATCTATCTATCTATCTATCTATCTATCTATCTATCTATCATCTATCTATCTATCTATCATCTGTCTATCTATCATCTATCTATCTATCTATCTATCATCTATCATCTATCTATCTATCATTTGTCTATCTATCATCTATCTATCTATCTATCTATCTATCTATCTATCTATCTATCTATCATCTATCTATCTATCCATCTATCTATCTATCATCTATCAATCTATCATCTATCTATCTATCATCTATATATCATCTATCTATCTATCTATCTATCTATCTATCTATCTATCTATCTATCATCTATCTATCTATCTATCATCTATCTATCCATCTATCTATCTATCATCTATCTATCTATCAATCTATCATCTATCTATCTATCATCTATCTATCCATCTATCTATCATCTATCTATCTATCATCTATCTATCTATCTATCTATCATCTATCTATCATCTATCTATCATCTATCTATCTATCTATCTATCTATCTATCTATCTATCATCTATCTATCTATCTATCTATCTATCTATCTATCATCTATCTATCTATCATCTATCTATCATCTATCTATCTATCATCTATCTATCTATCTATCTATCTATCTATCTATCATCTATCTATCTATCTATCTATCTATCATCTATCTATCTATCTATCTATCTATCTATCTATCTATCTATCTTTACTTATGGAGAGAAGCAATGTAGCTTTTCTAGAAGGGCATATCCAGGAACTTGGAGCATCCATTATGAAGGTCCCATTATTGTCCCTGTAAGGTTGGTGGAGAATAGAGAAGAACCTCTCAGCCTGTTCTCCATCTATGGAGCTCCCAATTTAGGTTGCCAGAGTGAAACTTGGAGAGGGCTTCTATCCCTTTAGTAGTTGTGTAGAAGTCGAAATTTCAGCAGGCATTGCTTGGCAGCTATCCGCTAATATACAACCCCTGCTGCAATTTCTTCTTCTACAGTTGGGGCCTCTCGTGGCACAGTGTGTTAAAGTGCTGAGCTGCTGAACTTGCGGACCAAAAGGGCCCAGTTTCAAATCCCGAGAGCAGAATGAGCACCCGCTGTTAGCCCCAGCTCCTGCTAACCTAGCAGTTCGAAAACATGCAAATGTGAGTAGATGAATAGATACCGCTCCGGCGGGAAGGTAACGGCGCTCCATGCAGTCATGCTGGCCACATGACCTTGGAGGTGTCTATGGACAATGCTGGCTCTTCGGCTTAGAAATGGGAATGAGCACCAAACCCCTAGAGTCGGTCACGACTGGACTTAACGTCAGTGGAAATCTTTACCTTTACCTACAGTTGGAGAAGCCTTCAACTATTTCCATTCCAGCTGCCCCACTCCCTATCTTCATGCAACGTGTACTTTTGTAGGCAATGTTTTTTGAGCCAGAGCTGGAACGTGGCTCAACATCTTGTGTTGTCTTGTTACCTGGGGTCACCTTGGGTGATTTGCTTACTTTTCTGTTGCAGGTGAGTGATTACAAAGTCTGCTGCCAGCGCGACCTGGGAGAAATCGTGCTCCTGCGTCTCCACAAGCAGATCAAGCTCTCCCTCATCCCCACTAGCTGGTACTGCAGTTTCATCACGGTGACGTCCCCCAAAGGGGTGGCCTACCATTTCCCCTGCTACCAGTGGATGGAAGGGCGAGGGTCTTTGGAGCTGCGGGAGGGGACGGGTGAGTCGTTCTCTGGGGAGAGAAAGAGGAACATCTTCCAAAGGTGTCCTCCCTACTCAGCAGGATGACTATTGTTCATGCACTCTTAAACACGTTTCTGGCAAAAAAAATTAAAGATCCCAAAGTGCAAAAAATCATTTGCAAATCAGCATAAGGTCTGTCATCCTGTCCAGCGGGAGGAAAACCTTTGACATTTGAAATAATAAGTAAGATTTAGATTGTTACTGGATATTATCTTTCCCCTTTGTCAGGAAGGATGTTGGGATAAAAGATGTTAGGATATTTAGCCCTTGCTTGTGGTGTTTGCCAAAAACATCAGTGTAAAACATTGGACATTGGACCTAGGAACGTCTTCAGGACCATTTCAACTTCATGACAAGAAAGCAGAAGCTGGATCGGTCCTGAAGCCTATTCATCTCTGACCTCAAGGAGATTCATAGAGTCATATAGTTGGAAGAGACCTCATGGGCCATCCAGTCCAAACCCCTGCCAAGAAGCAGGAAATTGCATTCAAAACACCCCCGACAGATGACCATCTAACCTCTGCTTGAAAGCCTCCAAAGAAAGAGTCTTTTCAGGGGAATATTGGTATTCATCTGCCCTGGGACAACCGTCAAATAGGCAAGTGGCTTTTAGCATCCTTCCCAGCTTCATAGCCAAATGTCAATGGATATCAGTGGCATTAGAAGGGTGGTGCTGAGAATGCCATGCTAGATACTTCATGGTGGTCCAAGAATGCCAAAGTGATCAGGAACTTGAACTACTCAGTAAATTGACCAAATACCAAAACTGCTTAGAGTTGTTTCCTGGGAAGAGAAGCTTTCTGATAGTAACCTGAGTGTGCTATTCGGATGCTTGCAGGATGGGTCTCACCTGGGCAGTTCAGTGTCCTCTGTACAGCTCCATCCTTTATAATCTTAGGGCTCTACCTTCCAGTTTATGGGGATTGGGCTGAGCCTCAGCCAAGGAGGACCCATTATTCAGCCAAGAAGATCTGGATCATCGGTCCTGGTATAATCAGAGTAGAATTTGTTGTTGCGGGTTCAGTCCTACCACTTGCTGCAAAGAGATGCCACAGCCCATCCCGTCAATGCTTTTTGTGCTGTAGACCATCCTCTGCATTGATTTATCTCCCATAAAGGTTATCTTCCAGTTGTGGCATGTGTCAGGTTTTGGTCCAATATGAAATTGTTTATAGAAAAGCTGAACTTCCAAGTGACTCAACCATGAAGTTTTAGTTGAATGAAACAAAGTGGCTCCAACATCATTTTCTGTGTTTCTTCTTCCAGCGAAAACCCCTGCCATGGATACTCTACCTTTACTCAGAGAGTTCCGGATTAAGGAGGTTGAGAAAAGGCAGTGTGATTATAGGTAAGTCAATCTAAACCAATGAGATGGAACATCGTGAACCAGCTAAAAATCAGATTCAGATTTTTTTAAAAAAAAAAACCCACCTTGTTTCTGTGTTGTCGGAGGCTTTCATGGCTGGGATCACAGGTTTGTTGTATGTTTTCCGGGCTGCATGGCCATGTTCCAGAAGTATTCTCTCCTGACGTTTCACCCACATCTATGGCAGGCATCCTCAGAGGGTGTGAGGTATATTCGAGTCAATAAATTTTCCCAGTTTTTGTGGTAAAATTAGGTGCCTCGGCTTATATTCGGGTCGGCTTATACTCGTGTATATACGGTATTTATCGTGTCAGAAGCCAACCGAGGGTACAAGTTGTAATGTATTTGCAAACACAAAGAGAGTTTTAAAAACTTGGCATTATATTAAATGTCCTTTGACCAATACAGTGTTCCCTCACTACTTCACAGTTCACTTTTTGCGGATTTGCTGTTTTGCGGTTTTTCAATAAACTCTAAAAGACTATTATAAATCATTAAAAATTACAATTTACAGTCTAAGGAAGGGAGGAAGGAGAAGCCAAAGGGGGAGAGAAAAAGCTCAAGTGGCAACGGGAGGAGAAAGAGGCAATTTATCGACACACAATTGGTTGATAAAGACTTAAAATAGTGTATAACTACTAAAATAATGTATAAATATTAAAATAAATATAGTATCCCTACTTCGCAGATTTTCACTTATTGCGGGTGGTCCTGGAACCTAACCCCAGCGATAAGTGAGGGAACATTATAGTTGGCCACTTGGAGTGCCTCTGGTATTGCTATAAGAAGGTCCTCTTTTGTGCATGTGGCAGGGCTCAGACTGCATTGTAATAGGTGGTCTGTGGTTTGCTCTTCTCCACACTTGCATGGCGTGGACTCCACTTTGTAGCCCCATTCCTTAAGGTTGGCTCTGGATCTCATGGTGCCAGAGCACAGTCTGCTCAGTGCCTTCTAAGTCGCCCAGCCTTCTGTGAGCCCAGGAGGGAGTCTTTCATCCGGTGTCAGCCACTTATTGAAATTCCGGGTTTTAGCCTGCCACTTTTGGATTCTCGCTTGCTGAGGTGTTCCTGCGAGAATCTCTGTAGATGAATGAGGATGAATTAATGAGTATGTGTAATGTGAATGCTGAGTAAAAATGCAATTCCCCTTTCTTTGTTTATTAGCTAATGTAACTGTACATTGTGAATTCTATGTAGTTACATAGAATCTGTCTGTATGTCCAATGTTGTTCTTTCTGTAAAAGTGTAAAAGTTTTGATACCTTTTCTCTTTCTGGAAAATTGCAATAAAAATAACCTATGTTTTAAAGTTATTGAAAAGTTATAACAACTGTGGTTCCTCTCCCTCCATACAGGTGGAAGATATGGAACACGGGCATCCCCGAGTGCCTGAACGTCTCATCCATGAAGGAGCTAGAAAGTGAAAGTACATTCTCCTTCGTCAAAGGTGCCCTATTTGTGAAACGCGCTGTAGGCAAGTGAGTTGTGTGCAAAGAAGGTGAAAGATTGTTCTTGTTGTGACTCAGCTGGAACCTCAGATTGACTCTGATGGGGATTATGGGATTCAGGTTCAAAATCAGGTTCAGAATGTCCCTGTTGTAGAAGATGAGGAACAGAGAGTTTTTCCCACAGCAGGGAATGATGTTGATGATACTGAAACTAGCCAGGTGCAAATTGACTCAGAAAAGGAGGATAGTTCTCAGTCTGACAGCAAGCAGGCTGATGCTAACGAGCTGACTGACCTTGATGAAACAGAATCTTTAGATCGAGCTGGCCGTTTGGAATTCAGGGTTCGAAGGAGTGTGAGAATAGCAAATAAGAAGGAGGTCAGAGGCCAAAGAAATGCTTTCATGCTTTGCAAAGGGTATTAAAGCAGTGTGTCTGGAGACAAATCTTTGTCAAAGCAACTTTCGTTTAACCAAGAAGCAAGCTCTCATTTCCTGGATTATCTTGCAGCCTTTGTGTTCATGTTATTGGGACTTTGTTTTATTCCTTGTGATTTCTTGGATTATAGTTTAAGGCTTTGTTTTGTAATGATCTTTTGGAACTTCACTTTTGCTTTTAAAGAACTTTTTATCTTCTATTTTCTAATAAACTACAAAAGACTTCAGCCTGTGTGCAATCCGGTGTATTTAGCAAGGTGAAGCTAACCTGAGGTGCGACAGTTCTGAGGAGACTTGTATTGGATACTTTTACTTGACAAGCAGAATGTTCTATTAAATACATCAAGTACTAATCATTCCATCGGCCAGGAAATTGTTGTATGAAGGGAGTAAATGTTGAAATAAGTCCTGTCACTCACAGCCTCTCCAAAAATGCTCTCCTTTCTTCCCACCTTTAGGACGATAGAGCTCAAGCTGAGAGGTTACTCTGACAGCAAACGATCCTGGGGGAACCTGGAGGACATCAAGAAGGTTTTCTGGTTCAACAAGTCGGATACATCCAGTAAGCCCTGCTCAAATCCACTTCTTGGAGACTGTCCTGATATGCGTCCTATCTTTCCAGCTGCTTTAAAAAGTCCCAGTTCCTCTCTTTTCCTCCCATTTCCCCCCTTTGTCCTCAGCTTACTTCATTTGTTTCAAAGCAAGTTCTATGTGCCAAGGTAATGTCGGCGGGGATGATGGGTAGCAGAGTGAAATCCAAAAAATTCACCATCCCGGTCTTCCTCCTTTTCTCCAGACTGTTTCCCCGTGTGGAAAAACAGCACTGGACAAACTCACTCCAGCAGATGAGGGTTCAGTTGGTAGTCCAACGGCAAACAACTTTATTTACAAGATCTATTTACAGATAGAGCAAATTCAGTCCTTTCCCCTCCATGAGTCCTTTCCGAAAGACTCATGCACACACACGCTGCTCATTACTCATCGCTGTTCTACGCTCTACACAGGAAACTCCTCTGCATTCCACAGGAACTAGATAGTAAGTCCCGGTCAAAACACACTTGGCCCCATTGGTCCTGTGATACATCAATCATAGCAGACTCTCATTAACTCCATAATTGCTGAATCCAGATTGATTTTAACATTTCACAATACACCTGACAGGTAATTTGTACTCTTGATATTTTTGTAAACGGATTTTCCACAGTTGAATTCTTGTTTGCTATTCTAGAATACGTCACAGAACACTGGAAAGAAGATGCCTTCTTTGGGTACCAATTCCTGAATGGATTGAATCCAAAAATGATCCGGAAATGCACCAGAATCCCTCCGAATTTCCCTGTGACCCAGGAGATGGTGGCTAAGTCCCTTGGAGACAACACCACGCTGGAGAAAGAGCTGAAGGTAGGAAAGTGAATCAGGCAAAAAAAGTAATTCATACTCCATTAATTCATAGAATCATAGAATAGTAGAGTTGGGAGGGACCTCCTGGGCCATCCAGTCCAGCCCCCTGTCAAGAAGCAGGAAATCACATTCTTAGCACCCCCAACAGATGGCCATCCAGCCTCTGTTTCAAAGCCTTCAAAGAAGGAGCCTCCACCACACGCCGGGGCAGAGAGTTCCACTGCTGAACAGTTCTTCTTTCACAGTGAGGAGTTCTTCCCAACATTCAGGTGGAATCTCCTTTCTTTCCTGTAGTTTGAAGCCATTGTTCTGTGTCCTAGTCTCCAAGGCAGCAGAAACCAAGCTTGCTCACTCCTCACTATGACTTCCCCTCATACATGGCCTTCATCATGTCTCCTCTCAAGCTAAACATGCCCAGCTCTTTAAGCCGCTCCTCATAGGGCTTGTTCTCCAGATCCTTGATCATTTTAGTCTCCCTCCTCTGAACACATTCCTACTTGTCAACATAGGAGCCCCCAGATGGCGTAGTGGACTAAGTGACTTGAAGGTTGGGTTGCTGACCTGAAAGCTGCCAGGTTCGAATCCCACCTGGGGAGAGTGCGGTTGAGCTCCCTCTATCAGCTCCAGCTCCATGCGGGGACATGAGAGAAGCCTCCCACAAGGATGGTAAAAACATCAAAAACATCCGGGCGTCCCCTGGGCAACGTCCTTGCAGACGGCCAATTCTCTCACTCCAGAAGCAACTCAAGTTGCTCCTGACACGAAAAAACAAAACAAAAAACTTGTCAACATCTCCCTTCAATTGCGGTGCCCAGAATGGGACACAGTGTGATTCCAGGTGTGGTCTGACCAAGGCAGAATATGGGGGAGCATGACTTCCCTGGATCTAGACGCTATTCCCCTATTGACGCAGGCCAAAATCCCATTGGCTCTTTTAGCTGTCGCATCACATTGTTGGCACATGTTTAACTTGTTGTCCACAAGGACTCCAAGATCTTTTTCACATGTACTGCTGTCGAGCCAGGCATCCCCATTCTGTATCATTACATTTCTTTTTTTCTGCCGAAGAAAAGTATCTTGCATTTGTATCTTGCCCTTCCCAGTAGGTTTTGGCAAAACCAAACTGTTAAAAACCCCTTTCCTCTTCATTAACTCAGTGCTGGGAAGTGTTGGAGGGTGTGCTTGCTATTTGGGAATTTTAGGGATGTTAGTCCAAGAATGTTGTGACTCAGCCTTTGCCTTTGTGTGACTCTGATGTGCCTTTGTGTGATTCTGATGAGGATTCTGGGCTGTATGTGCATAATGAGGATTCTGGGCTATATGTGCATAATGATAGGATTCAGCAGATTCAGGATGAATTTGAAGATGTCTCTGATGCTGTGGGAAATGGAGAGCAGGGAGTTGTTCCCATGGGAAGAAATGAGGAGGTTATTTCTGATGACGGATTTCAGGTGTAAGAAGCAGAAAGGGAGGGTAGCTCTTTGTCTTTGCCTGATAACATTAATGAGCTCAGTGGCCTTGTCTCTCGATCAGGTGAGACTGGAATTTAGAGGGCTGCGTAGAAGTCTTCCAATGGCTAATAAACAGGAGGTCAAAAGGCAAAGGAATGCCTTTATGTCATGCTTTTAAAACAGTCTGCGGATAGTTTGCTTTACTGGATTATCATGTGGTTATATTCTGGTTGCTGGGACTTGTGGCTTCTATGAAAAGGGCCTTGTTTCATGCTCTATGTTTCTATGGACTTATTGCTTACAGCCTTGTTTTGTACCTATCTTTTGGAACTGAACTTTTACCTTTTATGAACTATCTTTTGCCTATTTTCTAAATAAACTACAAAAGACTATGTTGTGTGTGTGGCTAGGTGTCTTTAGCAAGGTGAAGCTAATCTGAGGTGCGACAAAGAAAATCCATAAATCTCTTCAGATAACTGAAGCGGCTACTGGTGTTGGCAAACCCTTGGCTTCCCTCTTTGTTCAGAGTTTGCCTCTTACCTTCTCCTCCACAGAAGGGCAACATCTTCATTGTGGACTACCAGCTCCTGGAGGATGTCCCGGCTGGGCTGATCAATGGGCGCCACCAGTACATTGCGGCCCCTTTGTGCCTGTTATACCTCTCCCCACGGAATCATCTCATGCCCTTGGCCATCCAGGTATTACGTTTCCTGGGTTGGGAATTAGCTTTCATTTAGCAAAGTAGTTGTTCAATTTCTCTATGTTGCTTTCCTGAGTTTCTCTGTTGCCTCCAAAACCAAACCAGGTTGGCAGTAGTAGGTTATGAACTTGAAAGCTTACGAACAGCTTTGCATTTTCATAAGCGTGGAGAACCTTCTTCCTCACTAACTCATGAAAAGATTAGGTAAAGTCTTAACTCACCACCTTTCAATGGACAAGTGATATATAATATAATACTAATATAATACTAATACAGCAGAGTCTCGCTTATCCAACCTTTGCTTATCCAACATTCTGTATTATCCAACACAGTCTGCCTTTTAGTAGTCAGTGTTTTTGTAGTCAGTGTTTTCAATACATTGCAAAGTTTTGGTGCTACATTCATAAATACAGTAATGTTACCATGTATCGAACTGCTTTCTCTGTCATTTGGTTGTAAAACATGATTTTTTGGTGCTTAATTTCTAAAATCATAATGTAATTTGACATTTAATAGACTTTTCCTTAATCCCTCCTTATTATCCAACATTTTCAGTTATCTAACATTCTGCCAGCCCATTTCTGTTGGATAAGTGAGACTCTACTGTAATATAATATATTTATATGCATATAATATTGATAATAATATTATAATGTAATACAATATAATAATAATACACTCTTATAATTGTATATTTATATTACATGTAATATTACTAATAATATTGCAATATAGTGGTATAGCACAATATAGTAATATATAATGTTTGTATTGTGCTATGCTAATAATATAATATATTGTATGTACATATAACTTGTAAGCTACCATAAGTTCCCTTCGGGGTGAGAAGGGTGGGAAATAAATGTCACCAATAAATAAGTAAATAAGGATTAGAGGAGGAGCAAAGAGAGGCATCAGAAGAGGAGATTACAGGTACATCTATACAGCAGAATTAATGCAGTTTGACACCACTTTAACTGCCAGGGCTCAATGCTATGGACTTGTGAGATTTGTAGTTTGGTGAGGCACCAGGCCTCTTTGACGAAGCAGGTTGAGGACCTTATAAAACTTCAACTCTCATGATTCTGCAGCTGTCATGCCCTGTTCGGATGAGTAAGGAGGAAGAGCTGCTGGATGTGCCATTGGATGACATGGAAGCAAGCAACGCTCAGCAGCCTGTCATGCTCAGCCCAGGCTGTTAGGAATTGTGGGAGTTGAAGTCCAAAACATCTGAAAGGCCCAAGTTTGCCTTTCCCTTGTGTAGACTCATATAATGCAGACTGAAACACATTGAACTGGACCATATGAGTCTAGGTAAAGGTTTTCCCCTGACGTTAAGTCCACTCGTGACCGACTCTGGGGGTTGGTGCTCATCTCCACTTCTAAGCCGAAGAGCCGGCGTTGTCCGTAGACACCTCCAAGGTCATGTGGCCAGCATGACTGCATGGAGTGCTGTTACCTTCCCACTGGAGCGGTACCTATTGATCTACTCACATTTGCATGTTTTCGAACTACTAGGTTGGCAGAAGCTGGGGCTAACAGTGGATACTCACTCCGCTCCCCGGATTAGAACCGCTGACCTTTTGGTCAGCAAGTTCAGCAGCTCAGTGCTTAAACACGCTGCGCCTGGACACGATTGGACTTAATGTCAGGGGAAAGCCTTTACCTAATTCTACAGTGTTGACCTTTTTAGCTTAAAACAATAAAAATAAGAACATTTAAAAACAAATTTACAGCGTAGACATATCCTTTGTATGACCAAAGGCCTCAAGGAAATGGCCAAGGACACGTGGTCTACTTCCAAAGTTGTTATTTGGGCTCGGGCTGTGGCGCAGGCTGGAGAGCAGCTGCAATGAATCACTGCAATGAATCACTCTGACCAGGAGGTCATGAGTTCGAGGCCCGCTCGGAGCCTATGTTTGTCTTGTCTTTGTTCTATGTTAAAAGATATTGAATGTTTGCCTATATGTGTAATGTGATCCGCCCTGAGTCCCCTTCGGGGTGAGAAGGGTGGAATATAAATGCTGTAAATAAATAAATAATAAATAAATATTATTGTTGTTGTTATTATATTTATATTTGTAGTCAGTTTTATCTCTGTGATTGAGATGCAAAGTGATTGTTTTTGATCATTCATTTCAAAGGATAATAAGAGGAAATGTTGGAGTTTAGATAAGAGAAATAAAGAAAAGGATTTGACACATAAGAACTTTCCAATAGGATGTCCTTAAGTCTGCATGTTTGGGGTCACTGCAGTGAGCATGGAAACCTTCTGATACATGGCTACTGATTTAGGCTGAATGGGGGGATTCTGGGACTTTCCAGACTGGTTTGATCTTGGCTTATGCCAAACTCTTGCCTCCTTCTGTCCTGCTTGAGACTTCCAGGAGTCCTATTTGGTGTTGTCTTCTCTTCCCTTTATGCAGCTCAGCCAGATCCCGGGGCCACTGTCACCCATCTTCCTTCCCAGTGACGCTGAATGGGATTGGATCCTGGCCAAAACCTGGGTGCGCAATGCTGACTTCCATGCCCATCAGGCTGTTGCGCATCTGCTCCAGACACACCTGTTGGCTGAGGTGTTCGCTATGGCCGCCATCCGCCAGTTGCCCATGTGTCACCCGCTCTACAAGGTGAATGCTTTAACGCTTTTAACAGTATAATCATGCTAAAGCCGCCCTCGGAGATGGTGTGGCCTTCTATAACCCACTGTCGTCCAACCTGAAAACTAGCCACTCGATCAGGCATGGGCAAACTTTGGCCCTCTAGGTGTTTTGGACTCCAACTCCCACAATTCCTAACAGCCGAAGGCTGTTAGGAATTGTGGGAGTTGGAGTCCAAAACACCTAGAGGGCCAGAGTTTGCCCATGCCTGCACTAAATGGTTTGAGAACAAAAAGAAAAATTTGGAAAAGTTCATTTTGAAGAATGACTTTGGAATACTCCAGTTACCACGTTGAGGTTCTCATTCTTAAGGTCATGATATAGGTCCAAGGATTCAAGATTTTGTTTATGTTTTTGTTTGTTTTTTGCTCCAGATTTTGGTCTCACTTGGTCAAAGTCTGGGATTAAAATGGAACCATAGGATTTAAAAGCCATCTTATTTCTCACCCTTTCCTCCTGCAGCTCCTGATTCCTCACATGCGCTACACCTTCCACATCAACACTTTGGCCCGGGAGAGTCTCATCTCAAAAGGAGGGATCTTTGACCTGGTGAATGGATTTTCATTTGTATTGGGTACATCCACACATCTTAATGTTAGCACTTTCATATAATGGCAACATCTTCTGGAATCCTGAGGTTTATAGTGTTGTGGAGTATGAAGAATTCAGGGCTTTAATTCAAAGGAGTGTGGAGTATTGGGATGATGGATTATGACCTTTTAGGATCACAACGCAATGGGGATTAGATTATGACCTGTTCGGATCACAACCTAATAGGTAGCAGACTTTCAGAAGTATTCCTTTAGTTTATTTGGTAATGAATTATCACTGTTGGATGTAGATATTTTGTTTCTATTCCATGCTTTCAGCAGACAAAGATTCAAGCAGACTTCTTTTAAAGTATCATAACAACAACAACAACAACAACAACAACAACTTTATTCTTGTACCCCGCCTCCATCTCCCCGAAGGGACTCGGGGTAGCTTAAATAAGAAAACAACCAACCAAAACATAAGTTAACATACAATCCATGAATTAAAACATATAAAAAACAACATAGCATAAAATGAAATAACATAGTAAGCTAAAAACCAAGGCAACGTGTTTGTTTACAACTTCATGTATTTAAAGATACAGGCACACATCTTGTCAAGTTAAACTTCAAAACATTTCCATTTGTATCTTTAATTTCTAATCTTTAACAGTTTCTTCAAAACTATATTGCTTTGTACAGCTCTCTTTGATAACAGTCTACTTTCAAAGAAACACAAGCCTCAACAGTTTTCTAAGTTCCTACACTGGCATCTGACCTCAAACAGACTCAAGCCTCAACAGTTTTCTAACAGATTTCTGTACTCAACCTGACTCAAGGCTCAACTGACATTTCTGTCATCCTTCTAAAACTGAACATTCTAAGTTGTCACTGAATCAGTCACATGGTCTGCAGCCCCTCCCACTGCTTTAAGTATATAGAGGTGAGAAAACTGTAAAAAAAAAAAAGAAGACATACAACTCAGGAAATAAACCGGCATATTATAAAACAGACAAACATTAAATAGAGGAGGCTTGTTGCTATCTCCAACATAGAGGCTTCTAAGTACATACTTAAATTACATCTTCCAAGATTCTGTGTCAAATCTAGTCTCATCTCTAGAAAATCCAACCCTGGATAGGGCTGGGTATCTTTCTCATACCCAGCCCTTTCTCCATCAAATCCAGCTCTGTCAAATCCAACTCTTTTCTCTGTCAAATCCAGCACTATCTCTCAATTTTGGCCTTATCTCTTTCAAATCCAAACAGTATCTTCATCAAATCCACCCTATCACTGTCAAACCCAACTTTATATTAGTTTTATAGTCTTAGTGATGGACAAAACAGTTCTTTGTTAGAGAACCCTTGTGTACTTCCCTGAAGAAAGAGACTGTCAAGGTCATCTGTTTAGTTCTGGAAATGCAGATCTCCAAAAGGCAGCCAAGGATAGTGCTGTTGGGAGAATTCAATTCGCTAATTAATTAAAGAAACATGAAGAAGATGTTGCAACCCAGTAGTGAAAGAAGCACTAATGCTGCACCTGAAAAAAATGCAAAATGTTGTCTGCAGCTCTGAATTTTCCTTTTTCTTCCTATTGTAGTACACTGCTGTTGGTTACGAGGGCTTGGTGGAAGTGTTGCAAAGAGGAACCCGAGCCTTGACTTTGACATCGCTCTGCCTTCCCGACGATCTGGAGGCTCGCGGGGTGTCCTCGTTGCCCCATTACTACTACAAGGAGGATGGCCTGAAGCTCTGGGCAGCCGTGGAGAGGTCAGCCAGGGAAAATTGTGGTGGCTGATACATTATTTATTTGTATCCAGTTGTTGATGGGCCTTGGGAAGTATTGTGGTCATCTTATTGCTGCCAGGTTATTGTGAAATCTTTCCGAGCTTGGGAAAGTTCCTTAATTTTCAACTACTACGCATATCATCCCAGGGACCTGTAGTCAAAAACGGAACTTTACCAAATCATCCACATGTGCACACAGGAATTGCCAGTTATGTTGTTTTGCTTTAGCCACAGTGGCTGGGAGAGTCTGGGAATTGTAGTCCAAGAAAGGGAACTTTCTCCAGCTCCAGTTCTGACCCACATGCTGGCCCCAGGAGCATAGATATGGACTAAATACAAAGTGTGGACTAAATACAATTTCCTGGCATCTTGGATTGGTAAGAGACCAAGGGATGCTGGTGAACTCCATCCTGATTGTTCTCTCATCTCTTTTCTTTCTTTAGCTTTGTCTCAGGCATCATTGATTTGTACTATCCAAATGATTGCTCTGTGCAGGAAGATTGTGAGCTGCAGAAGTGGATGGAGGAGGTCTTTGAGAAAGGTTTTCTGGCTCAAGAGTCTTCTGGTAAGGCTGCCTCTCCTTATCTGGCTGCCAGCTTCCTATAGTAATGAACATAGGCTAAATATCTGCAACTGATTTTATAAGCAACCTTGTTGCTGCTGCTGTTATATTCATATTTTCCCATTTCCCAAAACTGGGACTCATGGTGCTCAACTTGGGGAATGTGAAACAGTGGATCGGGAGGGAAAATGCAACACAGAAGAGGTAAAATGTCAGTAGAGGAATATCTGGCTAATCTAAGTGAATTCAAGCCCCCAGGGCCAGATGAAGTATATCCAAAAGAAATAAAAGAACTGGCAAAAGTAACCCCAGAACCACTGGTTACCATGTTTGAGAATTCTTGGAAAACAGGAGAAATTCTAGCAGACTGGAAGAAGGCAAACATTGTCCCCATCTTTAAAGGATGTATGTGGAGGTGGGGAGGAATTGAATAGGACTCAAACAATGACCCCATGATATTTCCCCAAAGCAATGCTACTATTAGATAGATTGGAAATTGGCTCACTGGTTGAATCCAAAGGTGTTTCAGTCCAATGACTCATCTTCTTCATCCTGGAGAGAAGCGACCACATGGGGGTCCTGTCCTGGGCTCAGTGTTATTTGACATCTATATCTTTCACTTGGACAATGGAGTAGAAGGCACACTTATCACATTTGCAGATGACACCAAATTGTGGGTGGGGGTTAGCTAATATCCCAGATGTCACAAAGCCCAGACCCCATTTTCAAATAATTAGCAAGTGGCCCAAGTCCAAACCACAGAATCCTGCTGAGAGGCAACAACAGCAGGGAAGAATATCAAGGAAGCCATTCCAAGATCCAAAGCTGATTCTATCACAGGCTGTTAGGAATAGTGGGAGTTGAAGTCCAAAACACCTGGAGGGCTGAAGTTTGCTCATGCCTGGTCTAGAGTCAAGGGATAATCCAAACTCCAAAATGCCAGAGTCCAAGAGATAGTCTAGAGATCACCAACAGCCTGAGGTCACAGCTCCAAATGCCGACGTTGCTGCCAGCAACAAGGTACCACATTTGAGCACATTTCAGTCTAGTTTCTCAGGTGTTGGCTACTGATAGCTCATTTCTTTACTAACCTGGATGACCTATGAAATTGAGCCTTCTCCCTCTGCAAGTCTAGAAGAGCCAGAACACTTAACCCTTCCTCCACCTGCTCAGTTGAACTTGTTTGTACTTGCTCTGCAGGCTGAGAAGTAGCTTCCTCCATAGGCTCTTCTTCCAAGCTCAGCTGAGGAAGCTGCAGGACACTGCTTGACCCCGGCTCAAACGCTGGCCCTTCAAACAGCACCTTCTCACCCTCACTATCAGAACTTTCAATGACAGCAGAGGACAAGATCAGAACCCAAAATGACTTCAACGGATTAGATAGCTGAACCAAACTAATAAAATGAACTTCAATAGGGAGAAAAGCACAGCACTACACTTTGGCAATAAAAATGAAAAAAATGTGAAAGAGATCTGGAAATCTTGATAAAATAAAAACTGAGGATAAATCAACAGTGTCATGTGGCAGCTCAAAAGGCCAATGCAATTCTAGGCTACATCAATAGGAATAGAATGTCTAGATTGAGTGATGCCATAGTTCCACTTTCTTTTGCTGTGGTCAGGCATCATCTGGAAGAATACGATATCCAGTTCTGCACATGGATATAAGACAAGCCAAAGTGTCCTTGTGATCCTTTATAGGGGACTCGATTTCTGTTGTGAATGTGTATCTTCCTTTTCCAGGCATCTCTTCCTCATTCACTTCTGTGCGAGAGCTGAAAAAATTCCTGACTATGGTGATATATACCGGTTCAGTCCAGCATTCAGCGGTTAACAGTGGACAGGTAAGAGGAACGAATTGTTCCAAAGAACCCGTAATGCACATCACATGCTTAACCTGCACTGGATTAACCATAATGGCATTCCCCCAAAGAAAATAGGAGTTGGGGTACAAAAGAAGATGAAAACACTTTTCTGGAAACCATCTCTAGACCCAAGACAAGTGTTTCGCTATTGGAGTGCAGTTCCCAAAATCCCCCAGCTGCCCTGTCTAGCGATTCCAATAATTGGGGGGTTTGGGGATCTATAGTCCAAAAATGGAACATTTTCAGGCTCTGCTGCAGACATGAGCATCACCCAAATTGCACCATCGATTTCCCAGGGTCTGCTCAATGGCTGGGGAAGGACCACAAGGACAGGATGGTGTACTAGTCTCCCTGGGGCAGGAGTTCTAGCTCCTTGGGGCAACCACCACCATGAAACTGTATGTCATGTTCTTAATATTTGGTTTTTTATAGTTTGATTTTGGTGCCTGGATGCCCAACTTTCCATCATCCATGAGGAAACCTCCGCCATCCACCAAGGGCACAACGAACGCGGAGAACTACAAAGACACCATCCCTGAGATCAACATCACCTGCAGCATTCTCAGCACCCTATGGCTGCTCAGCGCCCCAACGGGAGATGCGGTGAGTAACCACAGAATGGCCAAGGCTACTTGAAGAGAAGACATGGGTCTATGAGGCATGAGAGTCCACTCCTCCATCACATAAGGGCCAATGCTTATTTATGGACGAGGGAGATCCTAAGCATTGCAGGTAGAATTCCCAGATTGCATGGCTTGTCCCTGATGGTGCATCTCTACTGTAACAGAGATCTCCTGGGATTCCATAGCATTGACCCATTGTGGTTCTAATAATAATAATAATAATAATAATAATAATAATAATAATAATAATAATAATATACCTATGCCTCAAGTATCACCTCCCTGCAGTTAAGAACTGGTGGGATCACAAACCTGCAAAGGTTGTGGAAAATGAACACGCAAAGATACTGTGGGACTTCCGAATCCAGACTGACAAAGTTCTGGAACACAACACACCAGACATCACAGTTGTGGAAAAGAACAAGGTTTGGATCATTGATGTTGCCATCCCAGGTGACAGTCGCATTGAAGAAAAACAACAGGAAAAACTCAGCCGCTATCAGGACCTCAAGATTGAACTTCAAAGACTCTGGCAGAAACCAGTGCAGGTGGTCCCAGTGGTGATGGGCACACTGGGTGCCGTGCCAAAAGATCTCAGCCGGCATTTGGAGACAATAGACATTGACAAAATTACGATCTGCCAACTGCAAAAGGCCACCTTACTGGGATCTGCACGCATCATCCGAAAATACATCACACAGTCCTAGACACTTGGGAAGTGTTCGACTTGTGATTTTGTGAAACGAAATCCAGCATATCTATCTTGTTTGCTGTGTCATACAATGTCGTTGTGTCAATAATAATAATATAGACATTGACAAAATTACGATCTGCCAGCTGCAAAAGGCCACCCTACTGGGATCTGCACGCATCATCCGAAAATACATCACACAGTCCTAGACACTTGGGAAGTGTTTGACTTGGGATTTTGTGATATGAAATCCAGCATGTCTATCCTGTTTGCTGTGTCATAATAAAATAATAATAATAATAATAATAATAATAATAATAATAATAATAATTTTGTGATTTTGTGATTTTGTGATATGAAATCCAGCATATCTATCTTGTTTGCTGTGTCATAATAAAACAATAATAATAATAATATTTTGGTGCAAAAGGCCACCCTACTGGGATCTGCGCGCATCATCCGAAAATACATCACACAGTCCTAGACACTTGGGAAGTGTTCGACTTGTGATTTTGTGATACGAAATCCAGCATATCTATCTTGTTTGTTGTGTCATACAATGTTGTTGTGTCAAGAATAATAATAATAATAATAATAATAATAATAATAATAATAATAATAATAACAACTTTATTCTTATACCCCACCCCATCTCCCCAAAGGGACTCGGGGTGGCTTACATGGGGCCTTGCCCAGACACAACAATATAAAAGCAAGCAAACAATAAAGCAAATTACATATGGTGTCAAGATGCATTAATTCAACAGTATAGATGCACCTTGAGTCTCACTTCCTGGCCATTGGTTCCTCTGGTGAAAGTTGACCATAGTGTTGTACTGAAGGACTTGGGGATCCCTAGAGGAGTGTTTTCCAAGGTTAGAAGAATAGCATTTTTAACTTGTGCACCCCCAACCCAGTGAACACAGAGGGATTGACTGTAATTCCTTTTTTAAAAGGTTACTTTGCAAAATCGCGGGGCCAGCTGTGTGGTTATAGATTGTCTACATTTCACCCTTTTTTACGCAAAGCACTGGCCATCCGCGAGAAGATGGAAGCAGAGACCTGTGATATTAATGCCAATAAAAAAATCCAAATTTAAAATTTACTGTGGACAAGCCACTAGTTTTACTTACCCTTAAACCTTACCTTAAGGGAATAATTAATTTTAATTTTAATATTTTTTATTCTGTATTTGCACAACTACCTAGGAGTGGGTTGGTAGGTAAGTAGGCTGGGATGCTTTGTATCTATACATGGTTTTACATGGTTTTACTGTATGTATGGGTAAGTGTGTACGTTTTGTATGTTTCACATGTTTTGATATGGTCAAAATTGACTAATCAATAAAGAGTTGTTGTTGGTGTCTACATTTCTCCAGTGTGTTGTCTCCCTCTCTTCTCTTATTTTTTAAATTCTTTCCCAAACCAGGTGCGGTTGGGCAATTACCCGGAGGAGCATTTCACAGAAGAGGCGCCCAAAAAACTCATTGCTGCCTTCCAAGAAGAACTGAAGAGGATTTCCAGGGAAATTGAACAGAGGAACAAGTCCCTGCCCAACATGGGGGGACCTGTCCATCTTGGCTACAAGTATCTGAACCCCCCAGAGATCGAGAACAGCGTCTCTATCTAAATAGCAGAGGGGAAACCGCCTCTGACAAATGTTTCTCCAGTCTGTCTGTTTCTGTAAGATAAGTTCAGTAAGATAATTAACAGAAAGCACAAGCATATGACAAGTCCTGACACTCATTCCTCACCTCATGCACACATAGTCAGACATCCAGCAAGCAGAGTCCCAACTCTTTGCACCACTTCACACTACTATTGATCTTCAGTGGCCAAATAGTATGGCACAAGCAAGATCCTCATTACATTTCCATGTTGCAGCCTCATTGGCTTTTGAGGAGGAGCTGTAGAGGAAACATCACTCACCCACATCCCAAACCACAACAATATTATCTTCATCACATTACGTTTGGGGATGGGCAGGCTTGGAGACACAACATATACAATCGCCTTCCATTTCCATGGAGTCTGCATCCATGAATTTCACCTCCATAACCTCATAATATTGCCCCAAATTCCAAAAAAGCAAGTCTTGATTCGGCCCTTTATATAAGTGTTGGGACCAAGCCAAAGAAGTAGAAACATATTTAGAAAGGGTTCATATCAATTGTCTAAGATCTAAGGAAATTACCTACCCTTAGGAAAGAATTAGCTAGAGTGACAAATGGGAGAAGGAAGGGAAAATAATGGGCAAGAGAAATGTGGAGAGCACCTTTTGTATAACCAAGGCATGTCTTTCAATAATGCGTATGTATTTCACCTGTAATCCAGTTATAGAACTTGTTCACGCATGTTATCTGTATTGCTTAAAAAACTATAAAAGCTTATAGCCTGGAGGTATTTGGGGCCTGAGCTATGCCTTGAATGCCTTGAGCCTTGATCTCACTGTAAACAATAAATATAATTTGTCATTTGTAAAAGATTAACTGGCATGAGTTTCATAGAGAATCAGTTATAATAGCACTGGATAACATATTTCAGTAGCACACATACTACTTCTTTGTGGGTGATCCCTCATTGTCCGATGGCCTTCCAAGTGTAGTGTCTTGGTGGTGGGTACGTAAATGACTTTAGAGCCCTGTTCTTGACCCGCATGTTCTTCCACAGTAAGAGCATCTGTTTCCAGGTGGAAGGCAGTCCCGATCAGGGTTGGCTTTACGTGCTTTCTTCTTCTTGGAACGTTTCCCCTTTTTCACCCTCCATTCGTGCCTCTTCAAATTCCACAGCACTGCTGGTCACAGCTGACCTCCAGTTAAAGTGCTTAAGGGCCAGGACTTCCCAGTTCTGGGTGTCTATGCCACAGTTTTTAAAGTTGGCTTTAAGCCCATTTTTAAATCTCTTTTCCTGTCCACCAACATTTTGTTTTCCATTATTGAGTTGGAAGTAGAGTAACTGCTTTGGGAGATGGTGATCTTTGGGCATTCGGACAACAGAGTTTATTTATTTCGTGTTGAAAGTATTGCATAACAAACGAGTCCAAAAGTGATAAAATAAAGGAATCACAAACAGCTAAATAGTTCTAGACCAAAAGCGGGCAACAGCAACCGCATTGTCCGTAGCGTTAAACAACTCCTCCTCCATACATGAGGCAGGGCATTGTGGACAAGCATACATATGCGGAGTTGTTTGTTCTGCTCCACAGTCACACAAGGTGGAGGATTCCTCCAGGTAGTGCCACCTTGCCAGGTTGTCTTTAGATCTGCCCACTCTACTTCTGAGTCTGTTCAGGGACTTCCACGTTGCCCATTCTTGGTTTTCCCAGGGAGGCAGACCCTCATGGGAGGCCATCCAGTTGGAATTGCCTGGTTTAGCTGCCCAGAGGGACACTCTTGCTGTTGCTGGAGGAACATCAAGAGGAGTGGTCGTTCTCATGAAGCTTTTCCTTGATTTGAATCTGGTGGGAGGGGGCTGATAGTCATGCAACTCTGACAACAGAGTTGATGCCATAGGAGCATAGCTTCAATGCTGGTAGACTTTGCTTCTTCCAGAACACTGACATTTGTCCACCTATCTTCGCAAGAAATTTGCAGGATTTTTCAGAGGCAACGCTGATGGAATCATTCCAGGAGTTGAGCGTGACGTCTGTAGACAGTCCATGTTTCACATGCGTATAACAGGGTTGGGGGGACAATAGCTTTATAAACAAGCACCTTGGTCTCTCTATTGATGTCTCAATCCTCAAACACTCTCTGCTTCATTTGGAAAAATGCTGCACTCGCAGAGCTCAGATTGTGCTTATTTCAGTGTCAATGTTGACTTTTGTGGAGAGGTGGCTGCCAAGGTAGTGGAAATTGTCAACGTTTTCTAATGTTACACCATTAAGCTGTATTCCTGGTATGACAAAGGGATTGGCTGGTGCCTGCTGGAAGAACACTTTGGTTTTCTCGATGTTCAATGAGACGCCGAGCTTCTCGTATGCTTCTGCAAAGGTGTTTAGAGTGGCTTGTAGGTCTTCTTCTGAATGCGCCACAGACTACCTTATCATCGGCATATTGGAGTTCTATAACAGATGTTGTAGTGACCTTGGTTTTGGCTTTCAGTCTGCTGAGGTTAAATAGCTTGCCATCTGTCCGACAGATGATTTCCACTCTGGTGGGAAGCTTCCCATCAACAAGATAAAGTATCATAGCGATGACGGTGGAAAATAAGGTTGGGGCAATAACACATCCCTGTTTGACACCTGATTCCACCTTAAATTGGTCACTTCGAGCCATTGCTGTCCAAAACTGTTGCCATACTGTCATCATGCCATACATACACTTTGGAAGGCAATATCCTTGCCCCGGGATTCCTCCACTTTGCCTTGAGAATTGGAAAAAAAGGGTCCAGGCTCTGAGACTGAGGGCTAGACCCTAATATTGCGGAACCCAACCTCGGTCTATGTGACGTTGTGACAACTTGGAGAAACTAATCGCCCACATTGGTGCTGTTCCATGCCAAACCTGAACCCGTTTGCCTGTCACAATGAGCTGGGTTTTGCTTCTGGAGGTGTGCCATGGTAATCAGATGCATTGGACATTACTGTGGTGGAAAATATTCATTGAAGACGTGCTCTCAGAAGCGGCGATCCTTTCCAAATAACTGATTGAGGCATATTGCCAGGCCTAGAGGCATGGCATGTTGAACTTTTCCCCTGGACAAAGAGGAACACCTATGGTTGCACATGTTTCTCTATGGGAAATGCCCCTGTTGCTTCCTTTATTGTTTCAGAGGGACCCTATAATTAACCAATGTTGGCTTCCAAGAAACCCTAGCTTGAAGCAATTCTGCACCGCTACAAGCCAGCATAAATCTTATGAAAAGCTGTATTACGAGAAAATTGACATGACGCAACTGTGTCGGTTCTCTCTTGCTTGCTGATTCATCCTTCTCGGCTGACAGGTCCCTTGTGCCTTGGTAGTTTCACAACCTGAATTAATGCTCAGACTCCAGCATTTCAGACACGAACGCCAGGTTTTGTGGGGACAAACATCATGACAGTGAGGTCAAGGTGGACAAATGGGTCCATGAAGATCAGCTAAGAGGCTGTGGGAGTTTGCTTTTGCATGATCATGTTGGAAAAGGCCATATTCATTTCAGATGTGACACTTTGAGTCCAGTTTCCATCAGCTGAAATATGGTTGAGGACAGGGAAGAAATTGGGAAGAGAAGATGGAAACCGTGACGTTTTGAATACAGTGGAAAAGTGGGACCTCGGAGAATTAATCAAGATGCCTAAAGCAGGAAAGTTGGAAGGCAGGCAAGATTCTTCAGGATGCTTGCAATGCTCTTCCTCCAAAGGTTCACCTTTGTGCTTCTGGAACCAAGGAAATGGCATGGTTTGTGGTCTGTCACTCTTTCCTTGGGAGGGGCCACTGTGGGAGAAGGGGAGGGGCCCTAAGGCTACTGGAGGCTGGCACACTATAAATCCCATCCTCTGGGGAGAAGCCCTATTGTGGAGCTGTAGGACAGACTGAGCATTCCAGTTCCTTCTTGGGTGCTCAACGTTATCTTAGTCCTAGCAGTATGACTGTTACATACAACGTCCAGGTGACAACGGGGAACTTCCTCCAGTCAGGCACCATCGACTCCATTTCCATCACCTTGGTGGGCACCAAGGGTGAGAGCCCCAAAACTGCCCTGGACAACTGGGGCCTGGACTTCTATCCTGGAGCGGTGAGTAGGAGGGAAGGCGGGCCATTGGGTCACAGAGCAACCTGGTCCTTGTTGAGCATTACAGCCTATCACATCTGTTACTCTATTATCTGTCCATTCTATCTGTCAGTTTCCTGCATGACTGAGAGCTCAAATGAAATGCTGGAAAAATTAGGTTCTAGTTCAGGCATGGGCAAACTTCAGCCCTCCAGGTATTTTGGACTCCAAGTCTAGACATGACCATGATTGATATTATTATGGGTCTCCCCATTTGCCTTTCAATGTCAAAATGTGATGATAAGAAGTTTGGTGTTATTATGTCTGCCTCCTTGCTTAAGGATGATTTCTAATTAATACACATTTAGTTAATTAATGTACGTATTTACTTAATGAATACATATTTACATTTTTGTGTGCTTTACAATGAGTTTGATGTAAAAACTGTAAGGTAAGGAACTTCTGATACAGCCTTATACAAAGTTAACTTGAGACCTCTTAGTGCAGTGGTTCTCAACCTGTGGGTCCCCAGATGTTTTGGCCTTCAACTCCCAGAAATCATAACAGCTGGTAAACTGGCTGGGATATCTGGGAGTTGTAGGCCAAAATACCTGGGGACCTAGATGTTGAGAACTACTGTCTTAGTGTTACATCTTTGGATTCCAATCCGCTCCATTTCCCTTCAGTTTGAAACATCTGGTATTGTTGTGGATGTATAATATTATGCCAGAAGAAAGTGAGAGGCAAATGATACCACTAGGCTGCTATAAACAATAAAGAGTTTGGGTTGCTGTGTGTTTTTTGGGCTGTATGACCATGTTCCAGAAGCATTCTCTCCTGACGTTTCACCCACACCTGTGGCAGACATCATCAGAGGTTGTGAGTTCTGTTGGAAACTAGGCAAGTGGGGTTTGTATATCTGTGGAATTATGTCCAGGGTGGGAGAAAGAACTCTTGTCTGTTTGAAGCAAGGGGTGAATGTTGCAACTGGCCACCTTGATTAGCACTGAATCAAGGATGTGGCCAAAGATGTGGGTGAAACTTCAGGAGAGAATGTTTCTGGAACATGGCCATACAGCCCGAAAAACTCACAGCAACCCAGGGATTCCGGCTATGAAAGCCTTCAAGAGCACAAAAAATAGTTTTTTTTTATCCCAACACAATATTTAAAATTAATTTTCTACACCACCTGCTTGGTTATGCAGGCATAACTAAATAGAGTCTCCAATCTAGATCCTCCATCCCAACCTAATGTACCAAGCAGCATCCCATGACAGATGGACCTCTGTTCAGGGTTCCATTCCTTTGTTGTGAATGAACAAAGTCTGCTGATCGGAATCAGGATCTGTTTCTCATCTGCACTTCTAAGGAGCCACCCAAAGTTCTGCATCTAGAAATCTAATCCCTTTTTTTTAAAAAAAAAAATAGTTCTCAAAGGAAGCTGTGAGTAATTTTCTCCTGGCTGTGAAAAATCATTTGAAAATAATGCAATTTCTCCAAAGATTATTTGAGGTTTGGACATTAGTCTGTGAAAAATTTTCAGATTGCATCTTTGCACAAAAACAGTGTTTTCTGTGCAGATTTTTTTTTCTGTGCAGAAAATTATTTTATGTGCAGAAATATATTTCTCTACCATTTCCTGCATAGAAAAGACTGTTTTCTGAGTAAAAGACTACATGAAATTTTTGCATAGAATGGGTCCCAAACTGAAAATTATTCACAGTTCAGGTGTCTTCTTTTCTGGGTTTCTTGATGCTTCAGAAACAGGTTTTTCAATGATTTGGGGGAATGAGGGAATAATTTTTTAAAAATCATTTCAACCATAACTGAACCTTATTTCCAGAAATCATTTATTGCTTGAGATTCCCCAACTGTTAGTCTAACCATGTTTTGGGTCAGGTTTCTTTCAGACTGTGGCTCCCATACATAACCCAACAGTTGTTTTGTTTGGGGCTGATGGGAGGCGCAATCCAAACAAACCTATGGCTAGAATACTGTTAATACAACCTTACCCAGGAGTGTTCTGCGAGTATCCATTGCCAATGATCTGAGTTGTAATGCTTCAAAAATCCTTCAACTGGGTGATGCCTGGCTGAAAAGATAGCTTTTTGGAGGGTTGGGTGGGGAGGTCATGGCCAATCAGACAGCTATGACAATACGAGCTCTCAACTGCTTTTTATTCCTTCCTGTCGGTTCCTCTGGTGTTTTCCCCTCCTCCAACTACATCCGTTTCCTCCATCACTCTTTCTGGGATTCTTGACAATATTCGCCAGCCATTTCCTTCCCAAAAGCCACACAAATGGGTTTGGTTTGTGTAACTAAGAATGTTCATTGTTTTGCTATTGCTAAAACTGTGGTTCCTGGTACCAGGTTGCATGAAGAATACCTCAGGTTGTGAAACATCCTCCTTCCTGCATTAACTGCACATTATCTGTTACTGTTTCTGTTGCAAATGGGATTTCTCTCGGCATGATTGTGTGCTGATGGTACTTGTTCAAGAACTTTCAGCACTTCCCAAGTTAGTGCAGGATTGATAAGAATCTTTAAAACATGAAACCAGTTGCATGCTTTTGTGTTGATTTTCACATATAATAGCCTTATTTTAGGATGTTCTTGGCAAGATTCCTTCAGAAGAGGTTGGCCACTGCCTTCTCCTAAGATTGAAGCCCATTGGGTGACTACTCTCTCTTCCAGGCCCCTTCTAAACTGCCATACAATCCAGATTATTAAAGACATTGTTGACTTTGAACTGGATTATATGAGTCTACACTGCCATATAATCCAGTCTAAAGCAGATAATCTGGATTTTATTTGGCAGTGTGGAATGGGCCTGAGAGAGAGAGTGACTTACCCATGGTCACCCAATGGACTGAGCATGAGTTTGAACTCTGGTTTCCTAGAAATTTAACCCAACCCTTGAAACCATCAGATCAAGCTAGTGATGTGGTGATAGTAGGGGCATTGATCAGTAAACACCTTTGCAGATGCATACAAGAAGCTCAGCCTCTCAATGAACATTGAGAAAACCAAAGTGCTCTTCCAGCAGGCACCAGCCAATCTCTCTGCAATGCCAGAAATACAACTTAATGGTGTAATGTTAGAAAATGTTGACCATTTCTGCTACCTTGGCAGCCACCTCTCCACAAATGTCAACATTGACACAAAAATACAATGCCTGAGCTCTGCAAGCGCAGCATTTTTCTGAATGAAGCAGGGAGTGTTTGAGGATTGGGATGTCCGTAGGGAGACCAAGGTACTTGTTTATAAAGTTATTGTCCTTCCAACCCTGTTATATCCCAGCGAAATGTGGACTGTCTACAGACGTCATACCCAACTCCTGGAACGGTTCTACCAGCATTGCCTCCAAAAAATCCTGCAACTTTCTTGGAAAGACAGGCGGACAAATGTCAGCGTGCTGGAAGAAGCAAAGACAACCAGCATTGAAGCAATGTTCCTACGACATCAACTTGGCTGAACTGTCACGTTGTCTGAATGCCCGATCACCGTCTCCCAAAGCAGTTACTATACTCCCAACTCAAGAATGGAAAAGTTTGCCCATGCCTGCTTTAGTGACTTCCACGCTCTGCTCTACGGATGCCTCCATTAATCCTCTGACTTTTCTGTTCCAGGTGAGTGATTACAAAGTTTCCTGCGACCACAACCTGGGAGAGATTGTGCTCCTCCGTCTTCACAAAGAATGCACAGTCCACCTCGTCCCCACAAACTGGTACTGCAATTTTATCACCGTCACATCCCCGAAAGGGGTGGTCTACAGTTTTCCTTGCTACCGGTGGATGGAAGGGTGCCAGACTTTGGAGCTGAGGGAGGGAACTGGTAAGTAATTGTCCTGTTTTGTCTTTCAAGAACAGCCTTAAAACACTGTGGTAAGTCAATGAAAACTGCTTTACTTCAGCAAAGCCTAAAGTACAGCACACGCTGTAGAATAATACAAAAGGAAGCAAGGAAGTCTTAGGGTAAACACAGTTCTTAGTGTCTGTTAAATTCCCAAATCAAATAGCAGTTTTACTTCAGACAAAGAAACAGCAGTTTCCCAGATGCAGACTTGAAGCAGGCACAAGGTGAGCGAAGAGTCAGTTTGTTACCAGCAAGAGCTGGCTGCACCTGCTTCTGCTTTATAGCCCTGAGTCCCCTCACAGCTGCTAGGGAGGTTCCTAACTACTCAGCTGCACTTCTGACAGCTATTCTAGCTGAGCGATGTCTCTGCTCTGTTTCTTTTCACTTCTCCTGAAATGTGGGTACTTGCAAAATCTCCTCCTCAGATTCCAACTCACCCTGATTCATGAACACTTTCTTGCTTCCCTTCCTCTTCTGAAGAAGAGGAATCCCAATTCTCCTGGGGAGAAAAGATGGGAGTTCTTTAAAAGTTGTCTCCCCACTTGGCAGGATGACAAGAGGCTGTGCGCATTTGCTTTTGCATAAACATATTTTTTGCATAAAGGATCCCAAACAAGCATAAATACTTGTCATCCTGCTAAGCAGGGAGAAAACTTTGTAAATTATTCTTGCAGCGTTAGAACAAAATCAGTGATACTCCTGGATGTTGTCTTGCTTTTCAGTATTAATAATTGTTGGGGAGGATGATTGGATAGGTGCTAGGCCTTGCTTATGGGCTTGCTGGAAGCATCCACTGAACAAAGTATGACGTTGGGCCGGGCTGTGGTAAGTTGGTTAGTAGCCAGCTGCAATAAATCACTACTGACCGAGAGGTCATGAGTTCAAAGCCAGCCTGGGTCGGATTGAATGCCTGACTGTTAAATAGCCTAGCTCGTTGTTGACCTAAGCAACCCGAAAGACAGTTGCATCTGTTGAATAGGAAATTTAGGTACCGCTTTATGCAGAGAGGCTAATGAAACTAATTTACAACAGCATAAAAACGTCCACCAGGATGCGGAAGAATGAGGAAGTACTCCATCAAGGACTCAGTGTCACAATGGATGATGAAGCAGCAGCTCCCCCTGTGGCCGGAATTGAACATACTCTCATGAAGTCGGAAGCTGGAATATGTTAAATTGCCTCTGTGTCACTGTCTCTGTCTGTATGTTGTATGTCTAATGGCATGTATAAATATATAAATACTGTAAACAAACAAATAAATAAATAAATATGAACTAGAGAGGCCTTCAGTTGTGATTCAGCTACTGGCTTCTACTCATGACCCTCACCAAAAATCACCTGTCCATCCCTGACCTCAAAGAGATTCAGAGGGATCTTTATATTCAATTAATCTCCATCTTATTTCATAAAAGGTGTGATGCTTTTGTGCACTTTCTGCATCAATTTATCACCCTGAAACAAATTATCTTCTAAACTCAGGTGTATGTCAGCTTTTGGTGCCACGTTTTGGGTGCAAGGGCTCAGATTCCATATAATATTAGCTCTTATCAATCGTGGAGCTTATCTCCTAATAAATGTTTTGTGTGTGTTTGTTCCACCAGCAAAAACACCTGCCATGGATACTCTACCTTTACTCAAAGAGTTCCGGATAAAGGAGGTTCAGAAGAGGCAGTCTCATTACGAGTAAGTGAGGCTATCAGATGGTGCATTGTGTGCCAGCTAAAAAGCATATCCAGGTGTTGCATCAGATAAAGAACTTCATGTTTCTGTTGATTTCTAATTTCCATTCCAACCTAGGAACCAACTTACCAATCTCTATGCATGTCTTAGTATCTGATGAGCCATTGCTTCTTTGTCCCCAAATGTTAGGTGTGATCCCATATTCACAGCAACCTTCAGCGAGTAGAAATACGAAAAACCTGTCAGTTTTATGGTCCTGTGTCTTTAAATCCCAGTAGTATTCTTGCCCTATCTAAGTTCTACACATGGCTGCAAAACATTGTCCCATTTTTCTGCACAAAAATGTGTTCCATGTTTCAGCTCATGTTTTTCCTAACAAATGTAATTTTAAGCAATTTTTGCTCTCTAGACTTGTAGAAGGCTTGCAGAAACCTTTGGGTGCTTTGAAGGTCCCTAATAATGATATGGCTAATTTGTCGACTCCCTGAAATAGAAGTAAAAGAGGGATCGCAGAATTGTTTGGTGGAGTGTGGTCTACATTAGCCCAGAAGAAGACATTCCAGATCTAGACGATTTTGATTCCTTTCCCTCCGTACAGGTGGAAGATCTTCGCCAAGGGTGTCCCCTTCTGTCTGGACGCTTCATCCATGGAGGAGCTAGAAAGCGATGTTAAATTTTCTGTCACCAAAGCCGTCCTTTTTGCTGAACGCTCTAAAAGCAAGTGAGTTTCATGGGAAGGAGACGAGGGAGTATTTGAGGAAGATTATTCTATTTACTTTATTGTAGTAACTATTTTAACTATAAGGATTCATCACATCAATCTGGAAATTGCTGCATAGTAGGAGTTATAACTGTGGTCCCTTCTATACAGCTGAATAAAATCCCATATTTTTTGCTTTGAACCGGAATATATGGCAGTGTAGACTCAGATAACCCAGTTCAAAGCAGATATTGTGGGATTTTCTGCCTTAATATTCTGGGTTATATGAGTATGTGGAAGAGCTGTGTGTGTCTCTCTAGAAATGGCAACATATTTTAGGACTTCCACTTCCACTGGGGTCACAAACTCAGGACCGCTATGAAAATAGATAAAAACCCCTACAAAAATGAGGGGAAATTAAATTTTTAAAAACCATGCTATTTATCTTTTGATCAAACACTTTTCTAGGAATCCATGGCAATTCCATGATCAATCTTCACTGGAAATACTTCTCTAGGTATCTTTAGGGCCTCCAGGGAAATTCTATGGTTAGCTTCTAGAAATTGAACATAAAACCACAATGGAGTACCTAGGGATTCCTAGAGTAGTGTTCTCTCTGGTGGAAAGGTATTCTGTCTAAGGATCTCTAGGTCTTCCAGAATGACTGCAGTCGCCTTGGAGGACCTAAATATTCCTAGAGAGAACATATTTAATTCACAAATAATCATAATCTCAAAAGTTAATTCTGGAAATGTGGAAGGCTGGCAAGACTAACCGTAGTTTGAGGTTTGGACTAGGGGTTTTGAAGACCAGGCATCTAATCCTTGTTCTACCACGAGACTTCACTGGGCTGGTCACACCTTTTTAGCCTCAGAGGAAAGCAAGGGCAAATCTTGTCTGAATAAGACTTGCTGAGAAATTCCTGATCACCTTGAATTCACCATAAGTTGAAAACAGCATGAAGCATACAACAACAAAACATCAATTCCTGCTATTTATAGACCTTATGGCGATACCTACTCTAGATAAGGTGCTATTTCAACATCTGCCCTGCTGATGGCAGAAGATTAAGTCTGGTTGGCGTGAAGAATTTCTTGAATTTAGCAACGTTCAGCATGAACAGACACACCAGCTGGTGTAATTAGCATGTTATCTTTGATGCTGGGTACCTGGCGATTTCGCACAGGTTGGCATTTGAACTTGATATGCCTCTTTCATTACAGCTTTAGCTTTTCTTTGGTGTTTAGAAATATATTTCCAGCAAAGTTACCAAGGTAATGCAAATGCAACAAATAGAAAAATTCTTGATATGGAGAATGGTCTCACTCTGTAATGCTAGAAACTTCAGTGAGATTGTAATTTTGTGAGATATTTACCCTTCTCTGAGAAGCAGGAGTGAACTTATCATGTGGCCTGGGAGGAGCTCTATCCCTAGGCCTCCAGCCAATGGAGTTGGGAATAAGTAGGGAGTGCCCCATGCACCCCACTCACAGTCATCTCTGACCATCTCAACAATGTTATCCTTTTCTGCAATCCTTAGGAAGATAGAGCTCAAGCTGAGAGGCTATTCCGATAGCCAAGAATCCTGGAAGGACCTGGAGGACATCAAGAAGGTTTTCTGGTTCAACAAGTCAGATATATCAGGTAAGATGAAATCCAGTTTTTGGGATTTTTACTTTTTGTAATGACAACTGGCAGAATATCTCAGCAGGCAACTTTAGCTGCCACTGAAAAGGTCTTATGTCCCATTTTCCCACCAGATGGTTTTGATTAAAAGAAGAGACTTACTGGAAGCAACATCTTCTTGGTCTCAATTTTAACACCTAGAGCAAAATCAGATACCTGGGAGAGTCTCTCTCAAATCTTAGTCTACAGCCTCATTTTGATTTAATGACAGGAAGCAACCCATTGCAAATGGGACTCAAAATTATTTGGTGCAATTCCACTAAAGTAAACAATTCTGGGTTCCTTCTTCAGTTCTAGAAAGGTTGACGTAGAATTTGGTCCCCAATCACTGAGACCTAAATCTTTTGTGTGTTGTCGAAGGCTTTCATGGCCAGGATCACAGGGTTGTTGTATGTCTTTCGGGCTGTGTGGCCATGTTCCAGAAGCATTCTCTCCTGACATTTTGCCCACATCTATGGCAGGCATCCTCAGAGGTTGTGAGGTATGGAGAAAACTAAGCAAAGAGGTTAATATATATCTGTGGAAAGTCTAGGGTGAGAGAGGTCAGTGTGAATGTTGTGTAGTTAATCACTTTAATTAGCATTGAAAAGCTTATCTGCTGTCTTCTTCCTGCCTCTGGGGCATCCTTTGTGTAGATAGTTTGTAGGTTGTGCTTCTTCATCAGCTTCCCTATGCGGTCAGTAGTTCCCTTGATGTATGGTAAGAACACCTTTGCTCTGGGTGGATCTATCTACAGACCCACGAAGAAAATCCAACAAATGCTACGGTCAGCGAAGGACAAGAGGGATCCTCTCTCTTCTGCAGGAGTCTACCGGATACCATGCAGCTGTGGACAAGTCTACATAGGGACCACCAAACGCAGCGCCCAAACAAGAGTCAAAGAACATGAAAGGCACTGCAGACTAATTCAACCAGAGAAATCAGCCATAGCAGAGCATTTGATGAACCAGCCTGGACACAGAATACTATTTGAGAACACCAAAATGCTGGACCATTCTAACAACTATCATGTCAGACTACACAGAGAAGCCATTGAAATCCACAAGCATGTGGACAACTTCAACAGAAAGGAAGAAACCATGAAAATGAACAAAATCTGACTACCAGTATTAAAAAAACTCAAAAATCAGAACAGTAAATAAAAAGCAATACTCTGAAAACAGAGGATTTCCAGACATGAATCAACCTAAGGCAGTTAACGACTCTAAACAAAGGATGCCCCAGAGGCAGGAAGAAGACAGCAGATAAGCTTTTCAATGCTAATTAAAGTGATTAACTACACAACATTCACACTGACCTCTCTCACCCTAGACTTTCCACAGATATATATTAACCTCTTTGCTTAGTTTTCTCCATACCTCACAACCTCTGAGGATGCCTGCCATAGATGTGGGCGAAACGTCAGGAGAGAATGCTTCTGGAACATGGCCACACAGCCCGAAAGACATACAACAACCCTAAATCTTTTGTTAGTCTCCAGACATTGAATTCTCAGGTGTTATTCACAAGTTGAGTCACAATTCAGTGGATCTATTTTAGCTGGGATTAGACCTACTCAATCCTTGACCTCCCCCATTATAGAATACGTCACTGAGCACTGGAAAGAAGATGCCTTCTTTGGGTACCAGTTCCTGAATGGAGTGAACCCAAAAATGATCCGGAGATGCACTGAGATCCCTCCGAATTTCCCTGTGACCCAGGAGATGGTGGCCAAGTCCCTTGGAGATGATACTACGCTGGAGAAAGAGCTGGAGGTATGAAGGGAAGCAGGCATTAGGTGGTCTGGAAGACTGTCATTCCTAAGAGCAACTCAGTATGTGAGGAAGTTATAATGTACACTCTTGAATCCACCTAGTCTCCATGCCATAGTCTCCAACTGTGCCAGCTTGGTAAGGACTGCCCCATTAACCTTCTGGACTCTCTTGTCTACTTCCACCTTTTATCTTTGTTCTTCGGTTCCTTCAGTTGTTGCAAACTGAGTTCAAGGTGTGAATTTAGTTTGCACTCCATTAACTGATTGGAAGTGAGCTCTCCTAGTTTGTCCTTTAATAATATTTGCCATCTTGACCACACTTTGACTTTCCTTGGTCACACACATTGCAAATCTCATCTGGAAAGTATCAGAGAATGGCCATGCTATTTGAGGATTTTAGGGGGTGTTAGTCCAAAAAAGTTCTAGAAATCTCTTCAGATAAGGAAAGATGGCCACTGGTGTTAGCAATTGCTACTAAACTCTTGACTTCCTCCTTTGTTCAGAGTTTCTGTCTTTCTTCTTCACACAGAAAGGCAACATCTTCATTGTTGACTACCAGATCTTGGATGGGGTCCCGGCTGGACTCAATAATGGACGCCAGCAGTACATCGCTGCCCCGTTGTGCCTGTTGCACCTCTCTGCGCAAAATCATCTCATGCCCTTGGCCATTCAGGTACTACATTTTCCAGGTGGGGAATCCTAGAAACATAGAGTCCCTACATCTGCAGTCCTACCATTTAACATCCCTCAGATATTATGGCAATTTTTTATGCTGAGTAGCAGATTCTGATTTTATCTTCCAGACTTCACATCCTGTCTCCGTCTGTCCTGTTTTAGCATAACAAGAATCCTAGGTCCCATGTAATACCACCTTCTCCTTCTACTTGTGTAGCTCAGCCAGACCCCAGGTCCAGAGTCGCCCATCTTCCTGCCAAGTGACTCCGAATGGGATTGGATCCTGGCCAAAACCTGGGTGCGCAATGCTGACTTCTACGCCCATCAAGGTCTCACACATCTGCTCCAGACGCACCTGCTGGCTGAAGTCTTCACCATGGCCACCATCCGCCAGTTGCCCATGTGTCATCCGCTTTACAAGGTAAAGCTGACTACTCAGTCTTTTAATGCTAACATCTACATCCTGGTCACTTCCGAGTCAAGACCGGTCATGAGTGGGGAATGTTGGAAGTGCTCAACTTTGACCAAGTGGGAATTTGAACCCTGGTTTCCCAGAGTCCTAGTCCAACTCTCAGGTCACTGTGGTGCAGACTCATTAGTAGCCAGCTGCAATAAATCACTCTGACCAAGAGGTCATGAGTTCGAGGCCAGCCCGTGTGGGAGTGAGCACCCGACAATTAAAATAAAAAATAGCCCTGCTCATTGTTGACCTAAGCAACCCGAAAGATAGTTGCATCTATCAAGTGAGCCCCTGGTGGCGTAGTGGGTTAAAGCCTTGTGAGAGAGAGCGCGGGGAGAGCGCGGATGAGCTCCCTCTATCAGCTCCAGCTCCATGCGGTGGCATGAGAGCAGCTTCCCACAAGGATGGTGAAAACATCAAAACATCCAGGTGTCCTCTGGGCAACGTCCTTGCAGATAGCCAATTCTCTCACACCAAAAGTGACTCAAGTTGCTCCTGACATGAAAAAAAAATCTATCAAGTAGGAAATTTAGGTACCATTTATGTGGGGAGGCTAATTTAACTAATTTGCAACACCATAAAAATCACTCAGCAGCATTTGAGGAAGTATCCAAGGACTCAGCGTCACAGTGGATAATGAAGCAGCTGCTCCCCCTGTGGCTGGAATCAAGCTGAAAGCTGGAGAAGGTTAAATTGCCTTGGTGTCTCTGTCTTTGTCTCTGTCTCTATGTTCATATGGCATTGAATGTTTGCCATGTATATGTACATTGTGAGTCGCCCTGAGTCCCCTTCGGGGTGAGAAAGAAGGGTGGAATAGAAATACTGTAAATAAAATAAATAAATAAATAAATAAATAAATAAATAAATAAATAAATAAATAAATAAATAAATACAGTATGCTAACTCTGAAATCATTCAAAATAGACATCAATAAATATAAAGACTGGAACTAATTCCCCATGGATACAGAGGGCCCATTGTACAGAAATCCTACATTTTGTAAGACTTTCTATAGGGATTTTGTGGCAGATTTTGGTCAAACCAGACAGAGGCCTCCAGTAGATGGAACCATGGGAATTACATTGTTTCTTGCTTTCTGCTTCCACAGCTCCTGATTCCTCACACGCGTTATACCCTTCACATCAATGCATTGGCCCGGGAACGTCTCATTTCTAAGGGGGGTGTCTTCGATAAGGTAATTTTTTCTAGATTTTCTCCTTCATCAAGTCCATCCAAGCTTTAAAATCCATGGTGCAATCCTGTGGAATCTTGCTGTGACAGATCCCTTTCCAGGAGATCCCCATAGGTCCAACCCTTGAAATTCAGTAACTTCTTCCCTACATAATCCTTCCTGGATTGGGAATGTATGCCCTTGGTGAGCTCTCATGTATGGACCTGTGCCTGTGTTGCTGTGGTAGATTAGAGGTGGTTATTGTGAGCAGCCTCCGCCAAACTTAATATGCACTGAAATAGTAATAAACAAGTGGACACAAACAAGTGGAAGTTTGCTGAGACACTTGAATTCTCAATCAATCCCAGTTCCTTAAGTCCACAATCTCTTCTCCTATCCTTCTAAACATACTTCTGCAAAATCCAAATCTACTGTCTGTCAAATCCAACTCTGTCTCTGTCAAATCCAAACCTTATCTCTCTAAAATCCATCCCTATCTTTATCAGATCCAACATTTACCTGCCTTTTGTAATTTGGAGAAGGACAAAACAGTTCTTTGCTAGAGAACCCAAGTGTGCTTCCCTAAAATACAGGATTCCTGAGACGAAACAGACTGTCAAGTTCATGTGTGTAGTTCTGATCTGAGATCTCCAAGGAGTTGCTATTGATTGTGCTGGGTTTTAATTCATAAAGAGATTTTGCAAACCCGTAGTTGAAGATGAAAGAATGCTGCATTTGAAAAAATGCAAACTTTTGTCTGCAAAGAGCAACACTAGACATGTTTTGATGCTTTCTTGCTCCACCACCCCTTTCTAGGCAACTGGTGTCAGTTATGAGGGATTGGTGAAAGTGCTGCAAAAAGGAACCAGAGCCTTGACCTTCTCTTCGCTCTGCCTTCCGGAAGACCTGGAGGCTCGTGGGGTGTCCTCATTACCCCATTACTTCTACAAAGAAGATGGCCTGAAGATCTGGGCAGCCGTGGAGAGGTCAGCTGGGTACAGTTGTGGTGGCTGTCATACTATTTGTTTGTATCTTGGTTTCTTCCACAATTGGGACTCATTGCTTCTAAGTGTGTTGCACCTCATGGGTCTTGGAGCCACATCTGTTCATTTTCCAGGATCTGACTTTGAATGGTGGTGAAATCTTGTAGAAATGGGAAAGTGCCTTCATTTGGGGCTGCAACTGCCAATATGTCATGAACAACCACATTGGACAACTTAGGTTGTTTGGTCTTGTCTGTATTGACTGGGGATATTAGGAGTTGTAATTGAAAAAGGAACTTTTCTAGGTTATGGTTCTGATGATGCTGACGTTAGCCCAGGAAATGAAAATTAGATTGTTTGGCCTTGAAGTTGCTGGCTGGGGACACTGGGACTTGTAAACAGAAAAGGAATTCTAAGCTATCCACATATCTACCCAGTTTAAGTGGTTTTGTTTTACCTATGTTTGTTGGGGGATGCTGGGAGCTGTAGTCCAAAATGGAGAACCATCTCAAGGTCTGGCTCTGGTCCCCATATTGGTCTCAGAGGCATAGATGTGGTTTACTCATTTAAAAGCATAGACCAAATGCAACTGCCTAGCACCCCAACCATGTGCAAGACCAAAGAATGCTGGTGGACTCCATCCTGACTGTCTTTCTCTTTTGTCTCCTCTTCTTTTAGCTTTGTCTCTGGAATAATCCATTTGTATTATCCAAACGATCACTCTGTGCAGGAAGATTCTGAGCTGCAGAAGTGGATGGAGGAGGTCTTTGAGAAAGCCTTCCTGTCCCAAAAGGCTTCTGGTAGGGCTACCAACTTCCAATAGCAATGAGACGAACATAGGCTAAGCATCTTGATTAATAAACAAGCCTGCCTGTTGCTTGTGTTGTTGTTATGCTTATATTCTACTGTCTCCAAATATAGTGATTTAAGCTGACATACAGTTTTATGAAAATGAATGACTTAAAAACATACAAAAATTCCAAATATCTATATGGAATTAAACTATAGTATTCACATTATCAAAACAACTGAATCCTTTATTTAAAGAGTCACAAAACTCACCAGGAATATTAATATTGTTCATTTAAGTCTAAGCCCTGTGGAAATGGGATCTGTATGGGAATTGTCATTGGCAATGATGTGGAAGTGGGGATGATGGGCCATGGGGGAATGGATATACAATTGCTGATTGACACTTGGAAGCCCAGAAGGTGGAGAGGCATTAAGAGAACCTTTATTGTGCAAAACTGGTCTTTATGAATTGAGGACTAGACACTTTAAAAAAAGGTAATTAATATAATATGGAATGGGATATGTATCAAATATGACTAATGCAATGGATATTGATCGTCTATATCAGGGGTCCCCAAACTAAGGTCCGGGGACCGGATGCGGCCCTCCAAGGTCATTTACCTGGCCCCCGCCCTCATTTATAATATAATATTTTATATCAGTTTTAATAATATAATATATTGTATATACAAAAGATATTGATAATAATATTGTCATTTTATACAATATAATACTAATAATAATACCATATAATAATATTAATTATATTACATATATTATTACAGTATAGTGGTATAGTTCAATATAGTAATATATAATGCTAATATTGTGCTATGCTAAAAATATAATATATTGTATGTACATACAGCTGCTCTGAGTTCCCTTCAGGGTGAAAAGGGTGGGATATAAATGTAGTAAATAAATGTAGTAAATGAATAAATAAATAATTTTGGACTTAGGCTCGCCCAAAGTCTGAAATGACTTGAAGGCACACAACAACAACAACAATCCTAATTAACTTGACTATCTCATTGGCCAGAAGCAGGACCACACTTCCCATTGAAATCCTGATAGGTTTATGTTGGTTACAATTGTTTTCATTGTTGTTGTTGTTGTTTTGCACTACAAATAAGACATGTGCAGTGTGCATAGGAATTTGTTCGTTTTTCCCCCCAAATGATAATTTGGCCCCTCAACAGTCTGAAGGATTGTGGATCAGCCCTCTGCTTTAAAAGTTTGAGGACCCCTGGTCTATAGACATGAGACAAACCAAGGTGTGTACTTAGGTCCTGCATTGACAACCTTGTGATCCTTTATAGATATCTCACCGCTTGATGTCTACCACAATTTTCAACTTTTTCTTCCTTTTCCAGGCATCCCTTCTTCCTTCTCTTCCGTGGAAGAGCTGAAAAAGTTCCTGACGATGGTGGTTTATACCTGTTCGGCTCAGCATGCAGCCGTCAATAGTGGGCAGGTAGGAGGAAGGGCATCCTTGTTCACGTTGTTTGCTAAAACAGTGCCTGGGCTGTTTTCCAGAAACTTGTGAGCATCCTGGGAGATGGAATATGGAGAAGGTGCTGACAAGTTTCTAGAAACCATTCCCACATCTCAGTTTGAAGCCGAGAATCACGGTGAGCTCTCAACTGTCAGCTTTACACCCACTTGCCTCTCACTAGTAACAGAAACTCTGAAGATACCGGTCACAGCTGCAGGCAAAACGTCAGGAGAGAATGCTACTGGAACATGGCCCTACATCTCAAAAAACTCACAGCAACCCAGTAATTCCAGCAATGAAAGCCTTCGACCAACTTATATTTGTCACAGACTTGGCCCATTTTGTTTATGTTTATGTTTCCTAAGTTTGGGGGTGACAAATTAAAATGGGTCCAATCTGGTTTTAGAAAGTCAGTCTTCAAAGATAATTATGTTATTTAAAAAAACTTAAAACAATGTCAAACATAGCTTTAAAAAAGGATAAAAGACCAGCAAAAAAGTTCTTTTTGAACCAATATAGTAACGGCTAAAAAAACCCCTCCAAAACTCTATGTCGTGTTCTTAATATTTGGATTTTTCTTTTCTACAACCCAGTTTCATTTTGGCGCCTGGATGCCCAACTTCCCGCCTTCGATGAGGAAACCGCCTCCAACCACCAAAGGCACAGCGAACTTGCAGAACTATAAAGACACCATCCCAGAGATCAACACCACAGCCGTCATATTGAGTGCCATTTGGCTTCTCAGCGCCCCTCAGGGAGACGTGGTAAGTGCCCAAAGATGATCAACGGCTAGGAAAAGTTCCTTTTTGAAAGGATGGCTCACTTTTTTATACAACAAAGCCCACCTCCAGACAGCATGAAAGGAAAGTTCAAACTTATGGGGGGCAAGTAGGCATTAGAAGACCGTGGATAATTTCCCCATAACCATGGATTGCACATTACAGATATTTCTAATTAGTTTAAAGCATGTTTTTCCTTGTATATCAGCATTGCATTTTATCAGGAGGGCTGATCTCTTCAATGCAGGAAGGCCAGGACTGGCATGAATTGGAGAAGTCCTCTTAAGGGCTCATTTTTGGACCTATAGACAGAGGAAAAAAGGTGAATTGACCCAAAGCCCTTGAACTCTGCTCTATTGAGGTGGCTTGAGAGTAACAAGTTAGAGAAGTAGTTCTCAACCTGTGGGTCCCCAGATGCTTTGGCCTTCAACTCCCAGAAATCCTAACATCTGGCAAACTGGTTGGGATTTCTGGGAATTGTAGACCAAAATACCTGGGGACCCACAAATTGAGAACCACTGAGTTAGATAAACGT
Organism: Anolis carolinensis; assembly: GCF_035594765.1. NCBI lineage: Eukaryota > Metazoa > Chordata > Lepidosauria > Squamata > Anolidae > Anolis > Anolis carolinensis. Next base: position 6,652,076 of record NC_085846.1, read on the forward strand.
AATTTTTTAGCTTGTCCTACGTTGTTCCCGGTGGCAAAGTGTGTAAAAGCACTGAGCTGCTGAACTTGCAGACTAAAAGATCTCAGGTTCAAATCCCGGGAGTGGAATGAGCGCCCACTGTTAGCTCCAGCTCCTGCCAACCTAGCAATGTGAGTAGATCAATAGGTACTGCTCCGGTGGGAAAGTAACGGCGCTCCATGCAGTCATGCCGGCCACATGACCTTGGAGGTGTCTACGGACAATGCTGGCTCTTTGGCTTAGAAATGGAGATGAGCACCAACCCCAGAGTCAGACTTGACTGGACTTAATGTCAGGGGAAACCATTACCTTTACCTTTTTAAATGTTGTTTTAGCTTGTCCAATTTGTCTATTTTGTTCTCCATTCTTTTCGAAATTAGATCCCGCTGGGCAAGTACCCGGATGAGCATTTCACAGAAGAAGAACCCAAAAGGCTCATTCTTGCTTTCCAAGAAGAACTAGGGAAGATTTCCAAGAAAATTGAGGAGAGGAACAAGTCTGTGGCCAACATGGAGGTCCCTCTCGCCTACAAGTATCTGTATCCCCCAGAGATCGAGAACAGCGTCTCCATCTAAGCCGGAGGGGGAAATCTCCTCCAATAGCTGCGTATCCAGTCTCTTGGTTTCTGCATCTTATTTATGTGATTTTTTTGCATACATTTAATGGACATGATTTGCCAAGAAAAGGTAGATATCAGAATCAGACTGTGGGATGAGGAAATCCCTTAGCAGCAGGTGTCACCAAGGATTTGACTCTATATACAGTGTGACTTCTGTATCCACTGGAGATACTTTCCTGGAATTAATGTGAATATGCAAACACATGAGTACTAGTGAACCCTATTGAAATGAAGGACTTCTGCCCCCAAAATACCACAGGATTGTCCCGGAAAACCTTGAGAATGCCTAGAGATGGCATATTTTTCCAGAAGTGGGTAAATGTAACCATATAGGTTCCATGGATATGAGTATTGTATCATAATTGACATAGGATGTCTGTTATGTAGAATCACAGCCTCTGAGGATGCCTGCCATAGATGTGGGCGAAATGACAGGAGAGAATGCTTCTGGATCATGGCTATACAGTTCGAAAAACTCACAGCAACCCAGTGATTCCAGCCATGAAAGTCTTCAACAACACAATATTCAAAATAGTTGGACAAGTGAAAACTGGTTTTCTTTTAATGTCCAGGAACCCCAACAAGGAGATAACTGGGGCTCATGGGTTTTTATTGCACATTGAATCTTTGGACTAAATTACACCAGGTTAGCAAGGCTACAGGGCTATTTTTGGTCCTATCAGCAATGCACTTTACGGAGATTTTAAAAAATATGCATTAGGATAATCAAAAAATCATAAAGCTTGTATTGTCCCAAGATTAACCTACATCAACATGGTTTCTAACATTTCACAAGTAAAAACCAGGATACTATCAAAGCAGTGCTTCCAGGCAACCAAAGGACTAAGGTTATTCCTGAGGAAATGTGCAAAAAAGTATTATTTTAAGCAAACAAAGCTTGGAAATTAGGTACTAAATTGAGGGAATGCAGCACTTCACCTTTTCCTCTCCTCCTTCCTAAGTTATTTAAGGAACACCAACTTCTGTACTTTTCACAGAAGCTGTGGATGATGGGGAAAGTGGAAGGAACTGAGAAACTGGGATATCCTAAAAGCCCTTGAAAAATTGGGACAAACAGAGGAGAGTTGGGAGGGGAGATTTTCGTTCTTTTCTTCACTATAGGAATCAAGCAGACAATATGTCCGGATCTTAGCTGAAGATTTGCAATGTGAGTGGATCAAGTCTAATACACAAATCATCTGATGAAGTGGGTGTGAGGAAAATAAAACTTTCTGAGTCTTTTAATGTGTCATCTTGTTGTCAGCCCATGGTAACCCTCTGCCCCCAAAAGATTTATAGCTTACTAAGAGACCACAAATAAATATATGATAAATATTAATGTGTATTCATTAACTTTCTGTACTGACAGCCAAGTCCTTGATTGTCAAAGATCAGCACCTTTGCCTTCTGAGCTCCATATCTTTATTTCTCATGGAACTGGATGTTTAAACAAAATCTCATCAGCATATCTGTGACATTGTTTCCTCATGGACTGTGCCCATGGGGTCTCTCTGCACCTGATTGGCTCCCTGCACAAACCAATCCCTGGCTGCCTTTTCACATGACCAGGGAATCCTCACCTGCAGGCGGTGATGTCAAAGGAATCCCCAGCCAATCCTGACTCAGATCCTGGCTGATCCTTTTCTTAGCCAATCAGGGGAGGGAGTGGGGTTTGCATGGTTGTCAGAATCGCATAAGATGTCCTGCAATTTTTTTTGTATGTTTCTTCTTGTACCCTTTGAAGCAAATTGCTTGTATTTGCATCCCTTTTGGCTTGTCTTCAACCTAATGAATTCGTTTCTCTGTTCCGGCCTCTCTGGTTAGCTTATGCTTGCCAGGCACAGACTCTCTAACGACGGTCCCAGCTAAATCACTATAGTCTGAGCCTATTATTTTTACCCACAGTGTATTCTGTTCTGTTACTCTATGTGGCATGTGGGTGGGGGAGTTCTTTGAGAGAGAACTTGCAATAGCAAAACCACTCACACTTTGAACTGGGGCGTGCATGGTTTCAGGTATCTATGTTGGAAGGAGGTTCTCCCACTTTGTTTCCTTTCTCTTCCCTTCCTTTTATTTCTTCCCTCTCTTCATTTGTCCCTTCTTTCTTCCCTTCCTTTCTCTTCCCTTCATTTTCTTTCTTCCCTCTCTTCATTTGTCCCTTCTTTCTTCCCTTCCTTTCTCTTCCCTTCTATCTCCTTTTTCCTCCCCTCTTCTCATACCTTTACCTCTTTCCTTTCTCTTATTTATTTATCTATTTATTTACAGCATTTATATTTTGCCCTTCTTACCCGAAGGGGACTCAGGGCAGATCACAGAACATATAGACAGCAAACATGCAATGCCGTTAGACATACAGGACAGACAATAGAGGTATGTCAGCATTTTCCAACTTCGGCATCCTGGAGATTGTGCTCAATTCCGGCCACACGGGGGTGCAGTTGCTCCATCGTCTATGATGATGAGCCCTTGATCCCAGACTTTCCCTCCTGTTCTTTGATCAATGGCATTTTCTGGCATTTCCTTTTATACTTAGGCGGACAGTGAGCTGGGCTGAAGGTTGTTAGGGTATAATGAAGACCAACACCAAAGATGTATGTGTTAAAGAAAAAAAGGTCACTAACCAATTAAGTTTGGACCACATCTGGTGGGGTGTGGCTGTGTGTGTGTATTAGGATAGACATTAGCTTCTGCTCCTGCTTTTGGTCCTCTCTCCTTTGGAAGAAGAGGCAGAAGAAGCCATGCTCTTTGTGTCTTGTAATGCTCTTTGTGTCTTGAAATGCTTACAAAGACTATATAAGTTTGTTACACTGTAAGATTTATGTTTTGATGTAACACTGCAAGTTTATGTTTGGACTCTGTTGTAAAAAGTAAAGTTTACTGTTTTTCCTTTTGCAACCGTGCAAAGCTATTGTGTCTTTGTTGGACTAGACTGAATTCCGCTTGAAGCGCAACAAAGTTCGGATGCTCACCCCGACTCAGGCTAGACCTGCCAGTTTTGGTAAAGATCTATTGCTGCTGATGATTAACCAGCTGTGCCAAAGCCTGGCCCTTTTTTCCATCCCTCCTTGTTACTCAGTTACTCAATAGAGAGAAGAGGTAGAGTCTTGTCCTTCCTAACTTAAATGCCCAAATTCAGAGTTTCTCTTCATTAAGTAGTGCTTTTATGTGTTCTTCTTCATTAAAAGATAACTCTCAGACCAGTGTTTTGAATTTAGGATTTCCCCGCACAGATTATAGAATACTTGTGTCTGCATATATGTAAAAAAGGTAAAGGTTTCCCCTGACGTTAGGTCCAGTCATGTCTGACTCTGGGGGTTGGTGCTCATCTCCATTTCTAAGCCAAAGAGCCGGCATTGTCTGTAGACACCTCCAAGGTCATGTGGCCACCTATTGATCTACTCGCATTGGCATGTTTTTGAACTGCTAGGTCGGCAGAAGCTGGAGCTAACAGCAGGCACTCACTCTGCTCCCGGGCTTTGAACCTGGGACCTTTCGGTCTGTAAGGTCAGCAGCTCAGTGCTTTAACACACTTCACCACCAGGGCTCCCAATCTGCGTATATGTACATAATGAAATATCTCAGAGACTGCACCCAAGTCTGAACACAAAATTCATTTATGCCATATGTACAGATAGCCAGAAGATGATTTTATATATAATATTTTTAATTAGTTTGTGCAGAAAGCAAAGTTTGTGGAAATCGAACCACCAGAAAGCCAAAGTGTCACTCTCTCACTCCCCCATCTGGACCATTTTGGAATTTGGAGGACTTCAGATTTCAGAATTCAAGAAAAGGCATCTGTACAAAGGTTTGTCTCTTTGTTGCCTGACAGCATTGTTTTCACCTGGTACGCATCCCAGTTGTCATCTGTGAAGTGTTGGCTGGCATGTCAATATTGGAAGAATAGAATCTTATTTATTTATTTATTACATCACTTCTACCCCGCCCTTCTCACCCATCAGGGGACTCAGGGCGTTTGCTTCCTCAAATGCAGATTATTGAAATACTCATAAAGTGCATTGTGGCAATGCATTGATGATGGGAGTAAGCTCAGTCTTGCTATACTGGTGTAATTTAATCAGAGAATCCTATGCACAAATAACTCCCCAAAGCCCCATCTATCCAATTTTCTCCTTGCCAAGGTTTCTGGACAATTAGGTTGTTCAATTATTCTTTACTATTCTTTCCATCATCCACAACAGAGATATTAGACCAATTGCAATACAATGCTCATATTCATGGAACCGAGACCCATAGTTTCCATTGATCCACTTCTGACAATGGCTTCTCTAGGCATTTCGTAGTCACTGCAGTGCAATGCTATGGTATTTTGGGGCAGGAAATCTTCAATAGGGTCTGCTGTTATATGGGGGTTCATGTACCCACACAAACATGGGAACGTGTGCCCCATGGATATAAGGATTGCGGTGTACAATCAAATCTTGGGTGATAGGCACTCTTAAGGCAATACTTCACCCACAGCCTGATTGTGATATCTACCTTCTCCAGGCAAGTCATGCCCATTAAAGGTATGCAAAAAGTCATGTTAGAGAAAATAGATTGGATAAGCAGTTATTAGCGGAGATTCCCCTCTCCGGCTTAAATTGAGACACTGTTTTCGATCTTTGGGGGGTACAGATACTCGTAGGTGAGAGGGACCCCTGTGTTGCCCAGGGACTCGTTCCTCTTGTCAATTTCCTTGGAAATCTTCTTTAGTTCTTCTTGGAAGGCAAGAATGAGCTTTTTGGGAGCTTCTTCTGTGAAATGCTGATCAGGGTAATTGCCCAGCGGGATCTAAGATGGAAAAGAATGGAGAACAAAACAGAACATTTGGACAAGGTAGAACAGCACAGCTAGACCTCAGACTCGAAAAGCAACCTCAAAAAAATGGCAATTCAAAAGCACTTTGTTGCTGTTATTCATTGCACTGTTAAGCCTGGAAACCTTAACTCTGTGTGTGTGTGTGTGTGTGTGTGTGTGTGTGTGTATAATGACATTATTTTTAAGTTGTTACTTGAGCTGTGAGGAGAGGCAAGTAAAAATTATTATTATTATTATTATTATTATTATTATTATTATTATTATTATTATTATTATCAGCAGCATCAAGTTCAAACTACGTCAAGAGGACAAATTCAGGAGATTGTGTCAATTCATCTCTTTTCCTTTGTGCATAGGTCCAAAAAGCGGACTCTTAACTTGACTTTTCCAACTCAAACAGTCTTGGCTTAAACAGTAGACCAGTTCACAGTCCCTCACGGTTCCTATGCACACTGCACATATCTTATTTGTAGTGCAAAAAAAAATAATGAAAAAACAATCCAACAGTTAAAAAGAAGAACAATTTTAACCAACATAAACTTGCCAGTATTTCAATGGGAACTGTGAACCTGCTTTTGGCTGATGTGATAGTCAAGTTCGTTGTTGTTGTTGTTGTTGTTATTGTTGTTGTTGTGTGCTTTCAAGTCATTTCAGACGTAATCTAAAGTTTAAGGCGGGGCCGAGTAAATGACCTTGGAGGGCCGCATCCGGCCTGCAAGTCTTAGTTTGGCATATACCAACACCGCACCGCATCCCACCCCTGATAAAATGCAACACTAATCTGCATGAAAACACCTTTTAAATCCCAAACATCTACCAAGTATGATCCAAGCTTGTGGGGGAGGGGGGGGGTGGCACAATCTTCTACTGCATATTTTCATCCAGAAAGTTCAACCCTTCCTTTTATTTTGGATAGGGGTGGGTGGGGGTTCTGTCGTGCAAGAAAAGTGAGCTATGATTTCAAAAAGTAATCTGCCTTGGAGACTCTCAGAGCACTCACCAGGTCTCCCGGAGGGGCGCTGAGTAGCCACAGGACACTCAGAATGATGCAGGTGGTATTGATCTCCGGGATGGTGTCTTTGTAGTTCTCCAAGTTCGCTGTGCCTTTGGTGGTTGGAGGGGGTTTTCTCATTGAGGATGGGAAGTTGGGCATCCAGGCACCCAAATCAAACTGTGATTTAAAAAATATTAAGAATATGACATATAGTTACAGATTGGTGGAAACTGCTGGGCGAGTGAGCTTATTAACAAAAGATCCTCTCCATAGATGTATAGCAGAGTAACTTATTAGCAGCAGCGTGACCCAGCACCAGTAGAGAAAAGTGATTAAAAAAATAACAAAAACACACAGGCTAAGGTTATCTCTTCCTTAGGAGGTTTTTCTTTGAAGCAAAATAATATGGTTGCACTATTTACAAAAACAAGGTTTCCATGACACAAATAAAGTTGCAGGATTGTTGTATGTTTTCCGGGCTGTATGGCCATGTTCCAGAAGTATTCTCTCCTGACGTTTCGCCCACATCTATGGCAGGCATCCTCAGAGGTTGTGAGGTATGGAGGATGCCTGCCATAGATGTGGGCGAAACGTCAGGAGAGAATACTTCTGGAACATGGCCACACAGCCTGAAAGACATACAACAACCCTGTGATCCCGGCCATGAAAGCCTTCGACAACACACAAATAAAGTTCTTTATACTTCCTTCTTTGCTTCCACACTGGGCTTCTTTCTCATGCAGATAAACAGCTTCACTCTCACAGAGCCTCCTCTCATATCAATCTTACACAGGAGCTTCACACCGTAGCTTTACTCACAGCAGCCTTCACACTGAAGCTTCACCATGAGGTCTTCAACCTGGGGCTTCTCTCACTAAGGCCTCCTCATACTCCTCAGGACAACACTAGCCTTGGCCCACTGACTCCAACAGCCTTCGGCCTACTCACTCTCCTCAGAGCGATGCTAGTTTATTTAACCCTTTCAGTGCTTGACTCATATTTTTGTAATTAAAAATACTTAGTTACTTATTTCTGACAAGGACTTGACACTGAGTCTATTCAATATTTGATCAAGGCTCTGGAATGAAGTGAGTCTGCATCGGAACTAAAGTCCATTAAAAGTTTAGGCAAGTTATGTTTTGAACAACATCTCCCAGAATCCCACATGGATAGAGGTTTTCTGGGAAGTACAGTCCCCAAAACATTTTTCAAGTTTTGCCTCCTTCTGTTTCAATGTGGGCATTTTAGGAGCTGCATTCCAAAAATGGAAACATTTGTCTCAGTTTAGAGGTGAGTTTCAGAAAATTGTTAGCATCCCCTCTGTACTCCAGTTCACACGGTCCTTTGGAGGAATGTCATCATGGCTAAAATTCTTTAAAATTCAATGCAGGTTTGGTGTATGATGTGAGTTAACAGGCCTTTGGAACAAGGATGTCTTCCTACCTGCCCACTGTTGACCGCTGAATGCTGGGCCGAACAGGTATAAAGCACCATAGTCAGGAACTTTTTCAGCTCTTGCACAGATGAGAGCAAGGAAGAGATGCCTGGAAGAAGGAAGAAAAGGTGAAAATTCACAACAGAAGTCAAGACATGAGGTTTTTTTTTTATAAAGGCTATTTACAGCATTTATATTCTGCCCTTCTCACTCTGAAAGGGACTCAGGGCAGATCACAGAACATATATACAGTAAATATTCAATGCCATTAAACTCAGACAGGACAAACAACAGATAGAGGTATATAGACATTTCCCATATTCGGCATCCTGGAGGTTGTGCTCGATTCCAGCCACAGGGGGTGCTGTTGCTCTAATCTCCATATCAAAGAGCCCTATTCACAGACTTCCTCCTTTTTTTGATCACTAGCATTTTTCTGATATTTATCATGCCATTAAAATACCGCCCCACTTAAGCAGTACCTATTTATCTACTCACAGCTGTTTTCAATCTGCTAAGTGGGCAGTGAGCTGGGCTGAAGGTTGAGTGCTCACCCCGACCCAGGCTTTGAACTGCCAACCTTTCAATTGGTAAGATTTATTGCAGCTGGTGGTTAATGTCTAGACTTTCAGTATCCATTGCATTCATCTAGCTTTAAAAGAAGTATCGAGTCCTCAATTCCATAAAGACCAGCTCTACACTATGGAGGATCTACTAATGCCTCTCCACCTTCTGGGCTTCCAGGGTCACCATCTGTCATCCAATCATGGCCCCTTATCCCCGTTCCCACATTCTCAATGACTCTGTGCTCATCTATCCCATCCCTACAGGGTTTAGACTTCAATGAACAACATCAATGTGGGGGATAAATGTAACGTCAGCAACACTAGGTTCCTTAAATAACCCCAGTGTTCCTTATACAGGCAATCCCTGTATATATCTATATCTATATATACAGAGTTACATTTTTAAAATGTTCTGATTTACATAGAAATTCAACTTAAGAACAAACCTACAGAACCTATCTTCTTCATAATTTAGGAAATGCCTGCATAACCAATTGCAGGTGCTTAGCCTATGGTCTTCTCACTGCAATAGGAAGTTGGCAGTCTTACCAGAAGACTTTTGAGACATAAAGCCTTTCTTAAAGATCTCCTCCATCCATTTCTGTAGCTCCCAATCTTCCTTTACAGAGCTGTCATTTTGATAATAGAAGTCAATCATGCCAGAGATGAAGCTAAGAGAAGAAGAGACAAAGAAGAGGCCAGTCAGGATGGAGTCCACCAGCAGCCCTAGCTCTCTCGCTGATCCAGAAGTGTGTTTGGTCCACACTTTCAAATTAGCAAACCACGTTTATGTTCCTCAGGCCAATATGGGAATCAGAACCAGGGATGAAGAAATGTATCTTTTTTTACTATAAGTCCCTGTATCACTCTGTCGGCATTCTCAAGTAAAAGCAACCTAACCTTCATTCCCTGGTTAATATGTAGGTCAGGGGGGGGGGGGGGGGAAAGCTTGGAAAAGTTCCATTTTGGATTACAACTCCCAATATTGCCCAATATAGCCAAGACAAACCAATCCAGGATGGCTAGAGTAGCTGGACATGAGATGTTGGGAGTTGTAATCCAAAATGAAGGAACCTTCCCAAGCTCTGCAGTATTTCACCACCACTCAACGTCAGGCCCAGTGAGTCAACCAGTTACCTCTCAAGACTCTGTTCGGCCGTCTGTGGGAAGCTGTAATAGTTAAAAATTAAGGAACCTTCCCAAGCTCTGTAACATTTCAGAGATGCCTGATGTCAATGAGATGACCACAAGCCCATCCAAGACCCACCAGGTCCAACACAAATGGATACAAATAACAGTATAATAGCCACCACAATTGCCCCTGACTGACCTCTTCACGGTTGCCCAGATCTTCAGGCCGTCATCCTTGTAGTAGTAATGGGGCAATGAGGAGACCCCACGAGCCTCCAGGTCTTCTGGAAGGCAGAGCGAAGTCAAGGTCAAGGCTTGGGTTCCTCTCTGCAACACTTCCACCAATCCCTTGAAACCAACACCGGTATGCTGTAATAGGAAGGAGTTGGAAAATTCAGAACTGCAGACAACCTTTTGCATTTTTTTCAGATGCAGCATTCGTTTCTCTTTCACTATTGGCTTCAACATCTTCTTGATATATTTTTAATTAATTAGCAAAATGAACTCTCCCAGCCAACAGGGCAGGGTATTTTTAGAACAAATCAGATGAACTTGACAGTAGTCTTGTGCATTTGAATGGAATTGCTACCCATTTCTGTTTGTCCCATTCATATGGCCTTGTTTCCGTCCACTGCTTCTGAAAACAGGCACCTATACAAATGATTTTCAGACTTTGGCATCAAAGCACCAGGGCCTGTAGGCCCTGCAAGCTGGGCTTATGAGCGTCGAGTGCTTGGCTATAGGTCCTGCCTGCTAAACCTACGGTTGTTGAGCGCCCAACACTTGGCTGTAGGCCCTGCGAGCAGGAGTCTACAGCCAAGTGTCGAAAATCAGCTGACCAAACTGCTACCATGTTTGACAGAGAAAGGGCTGGGTTTGGTTTGACAGAGAAAGGGCTGGGTTTGACAGGGAGAAGAACTGGACAGTACAACGGGAGGACGGTCAGAGGGATAGGAGAATCAATTGAGGATTTAGGGAACTGTGATTGATGGAGATGTCAAACATGAATATATTCATTGCATGCTGAGATTTAGAAGTGTGAACAGACCCAATGGAGATGGAAATCCAGAACCACCTACCTTATCAAAGACACCCCCCTGCGAAACGAGATTCTCCCGTGCCACAGTGTTGATGTGGAGGGTGTAGCGCGTGTGAGGAATCAGGAGCTATGGAAGCAAAAAGTGAGAAACAAAATGACCTTTACATCCCATGGCTTTGTCTAGTCCATGCTTTTGTCTGGTTTGATCAAAATCTGCATCAAAAACCCTACAGAAGCTTACAGTCTGAGTCTTATAAAATGAAAGGATTTTGCAAAAAATTGCACAGTGAATATCAATATCCATGGGGAATTGGTTCTAGTCTTGAGATTTATTATTGCTTATTTTTAATAAGTTTAGAGCTGGCATAGTGTAGTGACTTGTGAGTCGGACTAGGACTCTGGAGACCAGGGTTAAAATTCCTATTTACATGACTATTTTGCATCTCACCTTATAGAGCGGATGGCATGTGGGCAGCTGGCGGATGGTGGCCATGGTGAACACCTCAGCCAACAGGTGCGTCCGGAGCAGATGCGTGATGGCTTGGTGAACATGGAAGTCGGCATTGCGCACCCAGGTTTTGGCCAGGATCCAATCCCATTCGGAGTCACTCGGCAAAAAGATAGGCGATTGCGGACCTGGGATCTGGCTGAGCTACACAAAGGGAGGAGAAGATATTATGACATGAGACCCCTGCAAGACTCATATAGACCAGGGGGAAGCAAAGGGCAAAGTTTGGAATAAGTCAAAATTAAACCAGAGACTGGAAAGTCCCCATATAGCAGAGTGACCTTGCGATCAGAAGGATTCCTTGCTCACCAGAGAGACTTCAAATAGTGCAATCATAAGAACATCCTGTGGGGAAATTCTTGCATTCTTTCTCCTTGTTCCTCTTGTTGTCAGAGCAACAGGGTTTCTTGCATGTCGAATCTTTTTGCTTATTTCTCTCATATAAACCCTTACATTTACTCTTAATGATCTTTGAAATGCATGGTCGCAAATGCCCTCCTTGAAGCCTTTGGTTATTTAAAGGCCCCTTCTACTCTGCCAAATAAAATCCAAAATATCTGCTTTGAACTGGATTATATGGCAGTGTAGACTCATATAATCCATCTCAAAGCAGATAATGTGGATTTTCTGTTTTGATAATCTGGATTATATGACAGTATAGAAGGGACCAAAGTGTTGTAGTCTGGTAAGGGTTAGAGGATTTTTCTGAATATTCAGAGAATGAGGGGGATGATGGGTTCCAAAATGAGGCGTCTGTGAGTGTTCAGGGGGAATTGCAGGAAGATCAGGCTGACCAGGCTGATGTTTAGAATTCTTCAGATCGTTCCCAGGGAACCAAGGAAACTGAAAGTCCTAGTTCCCTTGAGAAAAGGCCTTGGGAAGACGAGAATGTTTCAAGGGAGTGTAGATTAGACTTGAGAATGCAGGGCATGAAAAGCAGGCAAACTAGGTTTTCCCTGCAGGTTCGTGATAAGATCTTGAAGTCCAGGTGCGTTAGGCATGATCTCAAGGGAGTCTGGATGGGCTCAAATTAAGTGGTTTGTCGTCAAGCATTTCAGAGGAGACAACGTTGCTAATGGTCTCCTGTTCGTGTTTCCAAGTTCCTGGTGAAGAATGAAGACTTGATCTAATCTTTTTTATTATTTAGTTAGGATCTAGAATCCTCATGTAAGTGCAAAGCCATTGCTAAACATTCAAGTTCATAAACTATAACTCCTATTTTTGTTTTGGAGTCAACAACAAAACTCATGAAAGCAACATAGAGAAACTGAGGCATGCTTTGTCTACTACTTTGCTAAAGGAAGGCCAATTCTGAACAGTTTTAGGTTTTGTACTTTTCCCAGAAAAGGGCTGGCACCCTGGGAAACACTAATTCCCAACATGCCCTAGTTCCAATGACCACATGGAAAATATAGTACCTGAATGGCCAAGGGCATGAGAAGCTTCTGTTTGGAGAGGTGCAGCAGGCACAAAGGGGCAGCGACGTACTGCTGGCGTTCATTATTCACGCCAGCCGGGACCCCATCCAAGAGCTTGTAGTCTGCAATGAAGATGTTGCCCTTCTGTGGTGGAAAAGACAGACACAAACTGTGAACAATGAAGGAAGCTACGGATTTGATTGCAGTTCCCAACACCAGTGGTTACTTTCCCATATCCAAAGATTCCCTAGAATCCTCCAACCAGCATGGCACATCCTCCAACATTTCCCAGGTATAATCTGAAATGTGTGTCGTCAAGCAACGTTGAAGTGTCTTCAATATGGCAAATACGAGGGCTATCCAGAAAGTAGGCTACGTTTTGGATTTTAAAAAGGACAAAGTATAGGAGAAATCATTTACCATATGCAGCTGAAAGACACATCCCAAAACTACAATCTCATGTAATCCCCATTTAAATTTAGCCACGTTTCTTATAGATAAATGAGTTTGAAAAGTTCTGCCCCAGTAAATTTGCTGCCTCTCTCCTCCGTTTCCAACAATGGAGGCGTGGCTGGCAGTGCAGCGTTTTGGCTATGATGCAGGAAGGGAGAAGGGGGAAGAGCCGAGGACACAGGCGGGGAATTTACTGATGCAGTACTTTTCAAACACATTTATCTATAAGAAACGTGGCTAAATTTAAATGGGGATTACATGAGATTGTAGTTTTGGGATGTGTCTTTCAGCTGCATATGGTAAATGATTTCTCCTATACTTTTTAAAATCCAAAACGTAGCCTACTTTCTGGATAGCCCTCGTTTTATGGAAGAGCAAACTAGGGCTCCTTCTACACTGCCATGTAAAATCCAGATTATCTACTTTGAGGTGGATTATATGGTAGCGTAGGCTGATATAATCCAGTTTGAAGCAGATAATGTGGATTTTTTGCTTTGATAATCTGGATGATATGGCAGTGCAGAAGAGGCCTAGGAGAAGATGCAGCAGTTAGCTTTGGCCTGAGCCTCTGCCCACTCCTCTCCTATTTCCCTCTTTCAAGGAGTTAGCAGAGTACAACTATTTTTCCATTTGAACTCAGTATACAGCAATGGAAGGAACCAGAGGAGAGACCATCCCTGCCAAAAATAGAGAGTTGGAGACCATGGGCCCTTCAATATGACTGTATAACCCAGAATATCAAGTCAGATAATTCACAATATCTGCTTTGAGCTGGATTATCTGAGTCCACACTGTCATATAATCCAGTTCGATGTGGATTTTATACAGCTGTGTGGAAGGGGCTTGTGATATGGGCACTGGGTAAAATATGAAGAACATTGCTTTCTGGCATTCTGGATTGTGTTTATAATAGGCTCCCAGAGCCGCCAACGCCTGCTTCCTTTCCTACGTACCTCCAGCTCTTTCTCCAGCGTGGTGCCCTCTCCAAGGGACTTGGCCACCATCTCATTCGTCACAGGGAAATTTGATGGGATCTTGGTGCATCTCTGGATCATTCTTGGGTTCAGTCCATTGAGGAACTGCCACCCAAATAATGCATCATCTTTCCAGTGCTCTGTGACATAGACTAGAATGGGAAACAAGAGCATTGAGCCATGGCAGTTCAAGTGGCATCAAACTGCATTGATTCTACAATACACATGGACTCTGTGTCTTAGCGATTCAGGTCTAAATTCTATATCATATTTTCGGGGATCAAAGGGGGCACAGTCTACCCTGGTGTAAATCAAACCCAGGAATTTTGCATCCCATTTGCAATGGGTTGCTTCTTGTCATTACATCAAAACTAAATCGTTGTCTAGGCTTTGAGAGCATTTCCCAGCTATCCCATTTGACTTAGGAAGCTAAAACTGGAACTTATGAGACGTTGCTTCTATTGAGTATTTTCTTTCTCACAAGACCTTCTAATGGGAAAACAGGAGGCAGGACCTTCTCAGAGGCTGCTAAAATCACTGGCTGAGGAGTTCTGTCAGGTGTCACCCAAAAAAACAAAGTTTCCAAAGCCTGGATCTTAGCAGGGCTTTTGTCTTACCTGATAGATCTGACTTGTTGAACCAGAAAACCTTCTTGATGTCCTCCAAGTTCTCCCAGGATTTTTGGCTGTCAGAATAACCTTTCAGCTTGAGCTCTATCTTCCTAAAGGTGGTAGAAAAGGACAACCTTGCTGGGATGGCCAGGAATGGCTGTGAGTGTTTGGGAGGATGGCGCAGTGGCCACTTGCTCCCAACTCCTCCTCTTACCAAGCTGTGATTTCTAAAGTCAAGATTGTGCCCAAGTGCTTCTTCCCAGAAGGGTCATTGTTTAGTGCCCAGAAACAAGGAGTGGAAATAACAGCCCTTTGTATGTGCTTGTGTGGTGTCAGTGCTACCATCTTGTGATGGTGTTAAAATATTTACTAGAAAGTCAATAATGAAAAATGATCTCTTCACTCCCCAAATGACCCTTCCCTTCATTCCCACACAACTCACTTGCTTGTCGAGCGTGTAGCAAAAAGGGCTGCTTTGACGGTGGAAAATTTGACGTCCTTTTCTAGCTCCACAATGGATGAGACGTCCAGACAGTGGGGGACACCCTCAGCAAATATCTTCCACCTGTATGGAGAGAGAGGAATCGAAATGGTTCAGATCTGGAATGACTCCTTCTGTATTGGGGGATTCTGGGAGTTGCAGTCCCCGAGTGGCACTGCTCCAAGCTCAGATGTTAAAAAGACTCATTGATGCCAACATCAGGAGGCAGAGAGGAACAGGGCAAACAGGTGTGCAGAGGTTGCAATTTAGGTGGTAATTCTCATGAAGGTTTTGAAAATGGGGTCTTCTTATCATGTACCATCTCATCGGTTCACTTACCCATAATTAGACTGCCTCTTCCGAACCTCACCAATCCGGAAGTCTTTGAGTAAGGGGAGAGTATCCATGGCAGGGGTTTTTGCTGGAAGAACACAGAAAATGTTGCTTATATAGCCTTACGAATCTCTTTGTTTCATTCGGAACAATCTTCACAATCAATCCAAGATAGAATTGTTTGGACTTCTAGTCTTTCTGCCCAATACTTCACTAGATTGCAAAACTGACATACATCACTCCTTTAAAAAGATAATCTTTTAAGGATGACAAATCAATACAGCAGGTGTACTATCGTGTTTCCCCGAAAATAAGACAGAGTCTTATATTATTTTTTGCTCCCAAAGATGTGCTAGGTCTTATTTTCAGGGGATGTCTTATTTTTCCATGAAGAAGAATTCACATTTATTGTTGAACAAAAAAATGAACATTTATTATATACTGTACAGTAGTTGTCATCACAAACCAACATAACCAAACCAGACAAACTATGACTCCTGACAATAATTTCTTGTTACTACTGTATAAATATAAATAATATAACATTACTATATTATTACCATTATTTCCATGTACAACTGGTATGGGCATTTACCGATCCTGCAAGTTCTGGTGTTTTGTTTGGCAGGCACCGGGCATGCTTCCAAACAAAAACTTTGCTAGGTCTTACTTTTCGGGGAGGCCTTATATTTAGCAATTGAGCAAAACCTCTGCTAGGTCTTATTTTTTGGGGATGTCTTATTTTCGGGGAAACGGGGTAAACAAAAAAAATCACATTTCTTTATAGAATAGGCTCCAGCATCTCCTTGCAAAAAGTAGTAGAACTGGACCCCAAACAACAAATTCTGCCTAGACCAGTGGTTCTCAACCTGTGGGTCCCCAGATGTTTTAGCCTTCAACTCCAAGAAATCCTAACATCTGGTAAACTGGCTGGGATTTCTGGGAGTTGAAGGTCAAAACACCTGGGGACAACAGGTTGAGAACCTCTGACCTAGACTGTACTCCAGATATTCATGAATGGATGAGGTACAGCCCACTCTGCATAGACTGGAAGGTAGAATCCTGAGAGTATAAAGGACGAAGCCAAATGAAGGACATTGAACTAATCAGGACTGACCCAACTCCTATACTAGTAAAAACTAGGAGAACAGTACAAACAGACTGCTACCAGGAGGCTTTCTTTGGCCAGTCTGTTCCCATCTACTTTGTCATTCTTGGACCACCATAAGCTGTCCAGCATGGCATACTCAAAGCCCTTTGAACGCCAGTGCATAGGCATTAACATTTGGCAATGAAACTGGGAAGGATCCTTGAAGCCATCTGTCTGGTGAAAGGAGGTCCCAGAGAACATGAATCTCTTTGAGGGCACAGGGTTGGAAAGGTGATTTTTTTGGTGAAGGTCATGAGAGGAACTTGGAAGCTGGATCAGACCTGAAACCTCTTTAGGACCAATGTCCTATGTCCTGCAGTGACCAGCCAGATGTTTCCAGCAAGCACAGAAGCAACGCCTGGGTATCCTAGCACCTACCCAGTTGGACCTCCCAATGGTTATTATTGAGAGGCAAGAAAATATCTAGTAGTGAAGTAAACCTAACTTAAGTTTTTTTTTCTCTCCACTAGGCAGGATGGCAAGACTTCAGGTACTTTTGTTAACGATCTTTCACATTTCGAGATGTGTTTTTGTGTGTGCAAAATATATTTACACAAAAACAAATTTTGTGCAGTAGGGAGAAAACCTCCATTTTCTCACCCAGGAGACCGACTTACCAGTTCCCTCCCGCAGCTCCAAAGTCTGGTACCCTTCCATCCACTGGTAACACGGGAAATGGTAGGCCGCTCCTTTGGGAGACGTCACAGTGATAAAATTGCAGTACCAGTTCGTGGTGAAGAGTTCAATGGCACCTTCTTTGTGAAGACGGAGGAGCACAATTTCTCCCAGGTCATGTTCGCAGGAGACTTCATAGTCACTCACCTGTAACAGAAAAGTCAGAGGATCATCCGGGTAGTTACAGAGCCAAGGCTGGAAAGTCATGTATCAGCTGTGGTTGACAAACATCGCCAACAAATGGATGTATTATGTGCAAATTGGGAGTAGGATTACTAAACTGGAAACAGAAGATAGAGCCGTTCATTTTAATGGTTATTTAAGTGGTAGAAAGATTTTCAGAAAGTGTTAGCTGGTAGTATGAGAAGCAACACCTCCTGAATTTTGCTCTTCTGCACAACTATTAAAGGGATGGAAGTCCTCTCTATTTTTCATTCCAGCAACCCTGTGATGTACATATGACAGAGCCTTCTCTGAATCTAGCTTGGATTGTGTCCTGTTTTGTCTTTCAAGAACAGTCTTAAAACACTGTGGTAAATAAATGAAAACTGCTTTACTTCAGCAAAACATAAAGTACAGCACCCTCAGTGGAATAATGCAAAATGAAGCAAGAAAGTCTTAGGGTAAACACAGTTCTTAGTCTCTGATAAATTCCCAAATCAAATAGCAGTCTTACTTCAGACAAGAAAAATAGGAATATATCCTTAGGAGCAGTTTCCCAGATGCAGACTTGAAGCAGGCACAAGGGGAGCAAAGGGTCGGTTTGTTACCAGCAAGAGCTGGCTACACCTGCTTCTGCTTTATAGCCCTGAGTCCCCTCACAGCTACTAGGGCACTTCCTAATTACTCGGCTGCATTTCTGGCAGCTATTCTAGCTGAATGACGTCTCTGCTCTGTTTCCTTTCGCCTCTCCTGAAAAGTATTTGCAAAATCTCCTCCTCAGATTCCAACTACCCCCTGATTCATGAACACTTTCCTGTTCCCGTTCCACTTCTGAAGAAGAGGAATCCCTAACAGATTGGCAATTTGAGTGTTGAATTGACCCTCCAAGAAACCAGTGTCTGAATCTCCACCTAGGCAAGTCCTAACCTCTCAGTCTTAGGAAAAAGCAATTGCAAACCTCAACCTGAATACATCTTGCCAAGGAAGTCCTAAGATAGGATTGTCATAAGCCTCAATCAACATGAAGGCCATGTTTATCCACTATGCACCGGAGGGCTGGAAGGTCATGAACATGAGACATAACCAAACAAATAAATACGTTGATACTAGTTGCAACAGAAACCACAGTGAGGAGTGTGCTGTTGAGGCAGGGAGTTGGTATGTTTCACAACTTCAGTTATTCTTCCTACAACCTGGTGCTTTCAGCCAAGGCTTTAGTAACAGCAGAGCAAAATCTTAGTTGCACAAACATAACCAAGCCCACTTTTATGGCTTTTGGGAAGAAACTGAATACTCACCAGAAGCCTCATAAAAGATGAGGGGAAAGAGTTGGGGAAACAGACGGGAAGGACAAAACACCCCCTGAGATCCCGCATTGTCAGGCGTTACTATATTGACACTATGTTTGGCCATGGCACCACCCAAAAGATGATCTTCCCACCCAGACATTAGCTCAGTTGAAGGATTTTTGAGGAGCTGCAAATCAGGGTGTTGGAAATGAATTGTGCATTCGTGAATCACTATCAGAACTCCAGCCATGAGTTTGTTTGGACTGCAGGTCCCATCAGATGCAGCAAACATAACTGCTGGACAGGATTATAGGAACCACAGTTCAAAACCTTTTGACCCAAAACTTGGTAGGGCCAACAGTCAGGGCACCTGGTATGACAAGGGTGGTGTAGGACCACAACTTAGAATGGGTTTTATGGCCACCATTCCTTGTTGAATATGGGAATTGTAGTCCCAAAACATCTAGAAGGGGAAGGCCAGTGAAAGAGGTCTAGGCTGGGAGCAAATCTCTAAAATGAAGAGGCACCAACTCAACCAAGACACAAGGCTCCATATCAGTTGGATGGGGAATCTTCTCCAGGTAGTAGCTTGCACTTCAAGTAATGATCCCAAAGAGAACATGTTAGGGATGGAACAAATATTTGAACATACCCCTCTTCCCACAAAAAAAAATTTAAAAATTGTTTTAGAAGTGTCAAGAAACCCTGAACTGTGACAGTTTGGGACCTACTCTATGCAAAATTCAAATGTGACTGTTTTACTCCGAAAGCAGCATTTCTGGACAGAAAATGTTGGAAATAGCAACTGATAAGCAATGTATCAATGTATCTGTATGCTTAATACTTGAAGTTTGTAAGTAAATCAACTATGTTATTTTTAACGAAGTCTACTGTATTTTTCTCTCTTGAGAGCATGATTTAAAACCAAATATATTTTATGGGAGAGTGGATATTTTTGTGCAACTGAAATAACACTTCTGAAGATCTGCTAAAATATTTTGTGCATTAGCATAATCTTTCTTCCTAACAGTTCAAAGAGATAACCAGGTATATCAGTCTCACAACTGCTTTGCATGAATACTAGTGGACATTATTTACCATGAAAGAAAAGATTCACTCAAACGAGTTTTTAGCTCTTCTGAGATTTTGTACCGATCTTACTTTACAAAAAGGTTATGACTTTCCTAATGGTGTGCATGCCAATTTTCACTGAATAAATTACAAATCATCTTTGAAAAACCGCCTTTTCAAAGGCTTTCTCACAGTTAGGAGAAAATTGCGAAAATTACTCCTCCAAGAACGAATTTAACAAAGATTCAGCGCCTTGGATGGCTCTTTTGGAGTGCAGATAAGGACGAGGATGCAACAAGGGATTGAAATGAGATCCTGGTTCTGATCGACACACCAAGGATTCATACCAGGCATGGGCCAACTTTTTCCCTCCAGGTATTTTGGACTTCAACTCCCACCATTCCTAAAAGCCTCAGGTCCAAAACACCTGGAGGGACAAAGTTGGCCCATGCCAGGTATGAGTCCTTGGTGTGTCGATAAGAACTAGGATCTCATCCCTATCCCTTGTTGCAGCCTCATCCTTATCAGCACTCCAAAAGGAAAGGGCCTGAGGCTGTTAGGAATGGTGGGAGTTGAAGTCCAAAACACCTGCAGGGACAAAGTTGGCCCATGCCTGATTCAGACTGTGCTGATCAGAACCAGGATCCCACCTCAATTCCTTGCTCATTGATAAGACGGTGGAAACGTCATCCTATCTGAACCCTGATTTCCAGCTAAATAAACCTCGGTCTCTCATGAGACATTCCCTGGTAAAGTATTGGTGAGTTTTCATAGCTAAACTCGCAATGTAGGACACAGCCCTATGTTTTTAATATGTGTTGGCATGATAAAATCTTTATTGTTTAATGTTTATGTCCTTGTGATGTCGCCTGCCTCTCATATCTTCCTGGTGTAAATATACAGTCACAATGCCTGCGCTATCAGACATTTCAAAATGAAAGAGAAATGGAGTGGATCCAACTCTCTAAAGCTAAGGTGCGGAGACGTATCAATTTAATTTTGGTGCGACGTTGCATCAAAGGTGCCTTACTATACAGAAGAACTTTTGATACAACAATTACGTAAAACTCAACACATACAGCACGTAACTATGAGTAAATATTAATTGGAAATCATCCTTATGCAAGTCAGTTATACAACAAGAGAGGGGAAAATATGTCGGGGGGGGGGTAGAAGTATGCATACCAAACTGTTTACCATCGTGCTTTAACAAGGAAAGGAAGATTGGGAAAACCATAATGATGTCAATTTCAGACATGTCTGGAATAATCATTCTAAATGCTAAGAACATTTCTTTAAGGAGGAATAACTGTTAGGCTGTCTAGAAGACCAGACTTTGTTTTACCTGGTCAGAAAAACAATATATTGCAACTGTATACATACTTTCCAGGGAGTAAGATCCATTGTGGAGGTAATTCTGAATGGCAAATGATGCCAAGGATTAATATGATGGTGGTAGCTGTTGTTACTGTTGTTGTTTTTATGTGGTTCTGAGTCGATTCCAACCACAGGGTGGAAAAGTTAGTTCTTTGTAATTAAAATATCCAGCCAAATATTTGGGGATTCTGGGAGTTGTAACCCAAACGCTAACCTTTTCAAGGTCTGTTTCCAGCATTGCACTGGAGCATTGCTGGGAAATGTCTTATAATAGTAGTAGTAGTAGTAGTAGTAATAATAATAATAATAATAATAATAATAATAATAATAATAATAATAATAAAATACATTTTCCCTAAATCACTGTCAATTCCTCCCAAATATCTCCTGTATTCTCTGTTCATAATGGGGCTTCTGTGTGGGAAGTTTGGCCCAATTATATCACTGGTGGGGTACAAGGGGTTCTTTGATTGTAGGTGAACTATAAATCCCAGCAAAAACAACAACTCCCAAATGTCAAGGTCTATTTTCCCCAAACTCCACCAGTGTTCAAATTTGGGCATATTGAGTACTTGTGCCAAGTTTGGTCCAGATTCATCATTGTTTGAGTCCATAGTGCTCTCTGAATGTTGGAGAATTACAACTCCCAAAATCAAGGTCAATGGCTACCAAACCCTTCCAGTATTTTCTATTGGTCATGGGAATTCTGTGTGCCAAGTTTGGTCAATTCCATCGTTGGTGTTCAAAATGCTCTTTGATTGTAGATGAACTATAAATCCCAGCAACTACAACTCCCAAATGACAAAATCACACACACACACACACACACCCAAACCACCAGTATTTAAATTTGGGTGTATCGGGTGTTTGTGCCAAATTCAGTTCAGTGAATGAAAATACATCGTGCATCTCAGACATTTACATTATGATTAATAACTGGAGCAAAATAACAGTTACAAAGTAGCAACGAAAATAATTTTATGGTTGGGGGGTCACCAGAACATGAGTAACTGGATTCAGGGGTTACGGCATTAGGAAGGCTGAGAACCACTGTCCTCGGTCATGTGGCCAGCATGACTGTATGGAGCACAGTTTACTTTCCCACCAAGGCGGTACCTATTGTTCTACTCACATTTGCATGTTTTCGAACTGCTAGGTTGGCAGAAGCTGGGGCTAACAGCGGGAGCTCACCCCATCCTGCGGATTAGAACTGCCATCCTTCCAGTTCAGCAGTTCAATCTGTTGTGCCATATGATGGATAGATGATAGATAAATAAGGATATAGTGCTCTAGGAGTACTACGTAGCCCTCTGATGCAAGTGTCCCATATTTCCCACACTCACCGATCCAGTAAAGAAATCCACGCCCCAGTTGTCCAGGGTGGTTTTGGGGCTCTCTCCCTCGGTGCCCACCAAAGTGATGGAAATGGAGTCACGCGTCCCCGAGCGGATGAAGTTCCCTGTTGTCACCCGGACCTTGTACGTGACGGCCATATGGCTGGGGATAAGTTACGGCAACCAAGAAGAAGATGGAAAACCCGGTGTGTCCTGCAGCTCTGGCACAAGCCTTCTTCTCCCTGGAGCGAAGAAGTGTGCCAGTCTTCATCTGCCGTGGGGCCCCACCCTTTCTCCTGCAATGGCCCCTCCCCGAGGAAGAGATACGGGCCAGGAACTCCTTGGGTACCGGGAGCACAAAGTGGACCTTTGGACCTTCGGAGAAAGAGCTTTGCCAGTATCAGGAGGTGTCCTTGGATGATTCCACTCTGCACCCCAAACTAGAAGATTCTCGTTCTGCAGGAAAGAATAGAAAATGGTCGAGAAGTGCTTTTGATAGTGCTTATTTTATTATTACAAGCCCCCACAGCATTTGTTAGGGAGGATGTGGTATGTCAGGAGAAAGCCATGAGACAAAGCAGTCAGCCAAGACAAGAAAGAAATGCAAGAAAGGAGAAAAGGGAGCTGAAGAAGAAGAGAACAGAGCGGATCAAGGAGAACACACAGAGAAAACTACTGAAGGTCGTGATGGAGCATGAAGAATGCTGCATGCATACCCTCCAGCTCTTGTAATCCGAGAATCACAATTACTCATCCTCTGTTGTCCCACTTTTGCCACTGCTTTTGAAACATCCTGGTTTCTGATTCTTCGCCCAGCATTTTCCCTTATTCCTCAATCATATTTCGAGTGATGAAAACTGTGTTCAACATGCAAAAGTAGTTGGCACCCAATTCACTCCTTGCAGAGTATCGGGAGCAGAATCTTGTTCTTTTGAGAAGGGTCAGGCAAAACTCCTGCACACTCTTGCTTGTTCTTCCTCACGGACCTCATTTGCCATCTGGACCTTACTCTAAAGTTGTTGGTCCCACAAAGACCAATTTTCATGCCCAAAATGCTGTAGCCTGGCATTCATTCAGGGTGTGGCTCTGCCAAGACAGAAGGGATCTTTCAGGGCAGGGAGGGTGGATTGCAAGCATGATGTTGCATAATGCTTATTCCTTTATTAGCAGAGTCGAGTTAGCTTGTGGTGGTGCAGAGTTGCTTCAAGCTAAGACTTCTTGGAAGCTGGCACTGGGTAGCTGTGGGGCCCATTTGCAATATAAAGAAAGGGAGAGAAGCATTTCTCATAGAGAACTCCACGCAGCCATCACTGTTTCTGCTTGGCTGGCTGAAATGTTCAACACAGAGGATTCTATGTTGTGCCTCTGACTCTAAGAACACGCATCAAACAGTTATTTGGAAAGTGGTGCCTTTTCAAGGAATATGTCTCCAATGTGTAATGTTCAAGGGATTCAGTCGGCATGAGACACTTTGAGAACAAAAGCAGAAGCAATATCTGTATCATTGTGGCATGCAAACCATTCATGGAATCATGGAGTTGGAAGAGACAACAGGGCCCAACCAGATCAAGCATGAATACCAATCAAAACACCTGGCAGATAGCCATCCAGCCTCTACTGCATCAAAATTATATTGTCCACATTTATTTATTATTTATTTATTTACAGTATTTATATTCCGCCCTTCTCACCCCGAAGGGAACTCAGGGCGGATTACAATGAACACATATATGGCAAACATTCAATGCCAACAGACAAACAACATACATTAGACAAACTCAGAGGCATTTTTAACATTTTTCCAGCTTCACGATTCCAGCCACAGGGGGAGCTGTTGCTTCACCGTCCAGTAGTGGCTGTACTTCCTCATTCCTTTCCTCGTGTTTTGCTGGCAGTTTTATGGTGTTGTAAATTAGCCTCCCGCATAAAGTGTCCCTAAATTTCCCTAATTGACAGGTGCAACTGTCTTTCGGGGCTGCATAGGTCAACAGCAAGCCAGGGCTATTAATAGTCGGAGGCTTAACCCGACCCGGGCTTCAAACTCATGACCTCTCGGTCAGTAGTGATTTATAGCAGCTGGTTACTAGCCAGCTGCGCCACAGCCCAGCCACATCAGTATTTCTCAACCTGTGAGTCTCCAGATGTTTTGGTCTTCAACTCCCAGCTGATAAACTGGATGGATTTCTGGGAGTTGTAGGCCAAAACACCTGGGGACCCACAGGTTGAGAAACCACTGGTCTAGATCAAGGGAAGTCATGGTGCCTCTCCATTTGGCTTTGGTTAGACCTCACCTGAATTCCTGGTCCCAATTCTGGGCACTACAGTTTAGAAGAGATATTGACAAGTTGGAAAGTGTCCAGAGGAGCGCAACTAAAATGATCCAAGGTCTGGAGACCATGAATCTCTATGAGAAGCGTCTTAAAGAGATGGATCTGTTTAACCTGCAAAAAAGAAGGTTGAGAAGAGACATGAGAGCCATGTGAAAGGATGTCATAAGCCAGAGCGAACAGACTTGTTTTCTGCTGCCCTGGAAACTAGGACTCAGAGCAATGGGTTCAAATGACAGGAAAGGAGATTCCACCTGAACATTAGGAAGAACTTCCTGATGAGCTATTCAGCAGTGGAACTCTCTGCCTCTCTGTACTGGACACGCCTTCCTTGGAGGCTTTTAAACAGAGGCTGATTATCCATCTGTCCGGGGTATTGAGATTGTGCTTTTCCTGCATGGCAGATTGAGGTTGAACTAGATGGCCTATGTGGCCTCTTCTTCAATGCCACTTTTTGCTCTTGTTGTGTGCCTTCAAGTTGGGTTTCCACAAGTTGTATGATACTTTGAGTCCTGAACTGGAAGAAAGGATAGATGTTATGCAAAAAGAGGAGAAATTGGGTTGCTGTGAGTTTTCAGGCTGTATGGCCATGTTCCAGAAGCATTCTCTCCTGACGTTTTGCCCACATCTATGAAAGGCATCTTCAGAGGATATGGGCAATGTGGGCAATATGTCAGGAGAGAATGCTTCTGGAGCATGGCCATGCAACCCAGAAAATTCACAGCAACTCAGTGATTCTGACCAGGAAAGCCTTCGAGAAAATGTTTGTGTGCCTATATGGATAACTGGAGAGCATCCAGGAGGCAATGTCTTGAACTCCTTGAACTCCTTCAAGGACTCAAAAAATTCCAAAACAGAGACCAAAGTCAGAAGAGTCAACTTGGGGTTTTGCTTGTATTAAACAACTACAGGAAATCCTGCAACCTTTTAAAAAGCTGGATTCCATGAAAAAGAAATATATCCCCTTTGTGGCCATAAAAATGGCAGTTGTGGAGAGAGAAGCAGCTTGCGCCATGTTAGACCCAAGAGAATCCTTTTAAAAAAATAGACCATCTGGAAGTAATTTTAGATCACTTCTGGTTGTGAAAAAGACTAACATAGTCCAGAGAAGCCTAGAAAGATGATAATATTCTGATTTGCATGGCTTTCTTCACTTTGTTCATGTCTTGTTCTTTCTCTTCTTTGTAACTTTGAAACAATATACTGCTGAAGCAAGTATGCACTATCAAAAATAGCATGGACTGGTCTGAACTGGGACATGATGTTCTAAACCCAATGACACACAGAGTCCCCATGGCTGCTTTTTAGTACATTGAGGTTCATCTTTTTCCAACACCAACTCCCAAACACAAAAAAATGTTCTGGCCCAAAGGCCTTATAAAGGGCATAGGGGGCAATTTCATCATGTTGGGCCATCTCAGACCCAGGGAGGGCCTTTTCAAACAAAACAAGAAGTGACTTCAGAATTGGGTTGCTGTATGTCTTTCGGGCTGTGTGGCCATGTTCCAGAAGTATTATCTCCTGACGTTTCGCCCACATCTATGGCAGGCATCCTCGGAGGTTGTGAGATATGGAATTACTTCAGAATTACTTCCTGTTGCAGAATGGGCTGTTGTGGTCTAGAAATGGCACAAGAAGATGTGAAATTGCACCCAGTGACTCCGAGAGGTCATTCACGGGCATTTGGAGACTAGTCTCTCTCTCTCTCTCTCTCTCTCTCTCTCTCTCTCTCTCTCTCTATCTATCTATCTATCTATCTATCTATCTTTCCATCCATCCATCCATCCATCCATCTATCTGGGACATAGAGAAAGAGTGAGGGAGGAAGAGAGAGGGCATCTAAACATACATGCAAACATATGCATAGAGGTCATCTGATTGCATTTGTACATACAGTAGAGTCTCACTTATCCAAGCTTCGCTTATCCAAGCCATTTTTGTAGTCAATGTTTCCAATATATCGTGATATTTTGGTGCTAAATTCGTAAATACAGTAATTACAACATAACATTACTGCGTATTGAACTACTTTTTCTCTCAAATTTGTTGTATAACATGAAGTTTTGGTGCTTAATTTGTAAAATCATAACCTAATTTGATGTTTAATGGGCTTTTCCTTAATCCCTCCTTATTATCCAAGTTATTCACTTATCCAAGCTTCTGCTGGCCCATTTAGCTTGGATAAGGAGACTCTACTGTATATATATACAGTACATACAAAGATTTGGAAGATATATACATAGATCGCATTTGAAGGCATTTGGAGATAAGGGATGCACACACACACACACACACACACACACACACCATACCTACATATAGGTCTCCCAAATGTATTTGGAAATTATATATGTACTTTTTTATTGTGTCAGGAACAACTTGAGAATATACTGCAAGTTTCTTCTGGTGTGAGAGAATTGGCTGTCCAGGGGACGCCTGGATGTGTTAGCTGAGAAGCTTCTCGCGTGTCCCTGCAAGCTAGAGCTGACAGACGGGAGCTCACCCTGTCTCCCAGATTCAAACCAGCAATCTTCAGTTCAGCAACCCAACCTTCAGGTCAGCAGTTCAGCTGGCACAAGGGTTTAACCCATTGCGCCATCATACTATGAATATATGTTTGTGTGTCATTTGAATGCATTTAAAGACAACATATAGAGAGGGGGGATATGTGTGTCAGCCATCCATGGTTTGAAAATATTCCAAAAAAATATTTCCAAAAGGCAAACCTTAATTTTGCCATTTTGTGTAAGAGATAGATTTTACTAAACCATAGTGTATCATGAGTCCTAGGCATCCATGGATTTTGGTATTCAGTGTAGATGCCTCCTTGCATCCAATATGAACCCCTGCAGTACATTAGAGGAAGAAATTGCCAACAGAAGCCCCTTCCTCCCAATTCAATAGTGGAAACTTTCTTCTTTGAAAGTTTTTAATTCAAGTTTAGATGGTCATCTTTCCAGACTGCTTTTGCTGTACACAGTGGTTTGGAAATAGATGGCCTTTGTGGTCCCTTCCAATTTGATCATTCTATTCATTTCTGATATTAGATATTGCACATGCATCAAGAAATATTCAGTATACATTTGTTTAATATGCATTCTAAATCTAGATCAAGAGGGGGGTCATTGAGCCAAATACAACTGAATATAAGTACAGCAATGCTTTCAATGCACTTAAACTAAACCAATTTGAAAAGTCAATAAAGTATCTCCAAAGTTCATGCCTGGCAGCTGCTAATTTTCAAAGCTGGAGGCAATTTTTTTAATTATACCTATAATTTATATATATGCAAAGAGGTGTTTAGTGAATGTACTAAATGTATAAGGATAAACTCTGGTACTACAGTTCCACTTCAACTGCCATGGCAACATCTTAACCTTGGATTTGCAGCTTAGGAAGAATAATACAATCCTCCAGATGTTATATTGGACTGCAAGTCCCAGCATCCCCATATAAAAGTACAGTTGAAAGATGATGGGTGTTGTAGTCCAAAATATAGCGGGAAGGCTCCCGAGCAAAACACCACAAGGGGGAGCCACACGACCAAATGTGGTTCTGTAATTCTGCACAGGTTTTTATCTTGCAGATAATCTGCCCTAAAGATAAAAGACATCCTTTTAGTCAGGTTCTTTTTTTTGCAAGAGCACGCCTGTAGTCTTGCGCCATCACCAGTCCTTTGTGTAAGCCTATAGTACAGTGACACATGCAAAAACTACAGATGTGAATTGAGGGATTCATTAGGATGACTTGGAACTGATAGTTTGATTTTTCTGCCTAAGAGGCAAGCATAGTGTGCCTTATTGAGGGACAGAAACAAAAACTCTGGCATCCTGCTGACGGGTAAATTCTCCAATGGAAGGGATTGTGCATTTTTGTCCAATGCAGGGTAACCACAACCTTTTTAAATTAGGAAAAATAGCATAGCATTGAGTACAATGGCACATGGATTGACATGCAGAATGTCACAGTTTGCAAAGGTACTGTGCTGTGTGTGTTAACTGAAAATGAAGTGCATGGAGCCGATTGGCTGAGCCTTCAAAGATCTGGGGATTGGTTTTGATACTGTTTCTGTTCTGCTGCTGAAGAACCAGTTTGGACAAGTTTTCAGTGCTGACTGAATACTGTTGGTGAAGAGAGCTGTGTACTTAGAGAGGCCTTGCTATTTTGAGGCCTGTTTGCTGCTGAGAAAAGAGGGAGAAGAACCAGGACTGCATTCTTCTCTGAAGCAGATTTGTGGACTGAGAAAGGACCATTTATGACTGTGGACTTCTCTAAGTGAGCAGAGGGACCATTGTAAATACAGTAGAGTCTCACTTATCCAACACTCGCTTATCCAACATTCTGGATTATCCAACACATTTTTGTAGTCAATTTTTTCAATATATCATGATATTTTGATGCTAAATTCGTAAATACAGTAATTACAACATAACCTTACTGCGTATTGAACTACTTTTTCTATCAAATTTGTTGTATAACATGATGTTTTGGTGCTTAATTTGTAAAATCATAACCTAATTTGATGTTTAATAGGCTTTTCCTTCATCTCTCCTTATTATCCAACATATTCGCTTATCCAACGTTCTGCCGGCCCATTTACGTTGGATAAGTGAGACTCTACTAAAGTACTGTTTTTGATCTCTTGGAATCAGTAAAGTTCCTGTATTTTTGTTCTGCAAACCCGAGTGGCGTGTTATTATTCTGCGGTTGACTCTGGATCGCAGGCACATGTAAGAGCTTCCATTTATCATCATCAATCCATAACACAGGAGCACATGAGCACTGACTTGCACAATGTCCCAATGTTTCACAACGGCTATGTACCTCTGTGATGTCAAAATTATGCTTTGTCTCCTTAAGATCTTGGCTTCTAAGGGGAATCAGGCATTATTTGCCTTGGGAAGGGTGAGTCTTATCTCTAGACAGAGTGAGGCAACCGCCTCAGGCAGCAAGTGGTGAGGGTCAACACCCAGCTATGGCTTTCTACTGAAAGATAGAGTTGTAGGTATTCGGCAAACATGTAAACTGGTCTCAGCATTCAGGTGGCATCTTTGCTCTTATTTCAAACTGCAGAGAATTATAATAGTTGCCATAGGCTACAAAGGGAGTTCATGGAAGGTGGTAAGATTTAGAGTTAAACCAGACTATAAAGCAGGCATGGGCAAACCTTGGCCCTCCAGGTGTTGTGGACTACAACTCCCACAATTCCTAACAGCCGGTAGGCTGTTAGGAATTGTGGGAGTTGTAGTCCACAACACCTGGAGGGCCCAAGTTTGCCCATGCCTGCTATTTAGGGACTGTGTCCTTTCGTTTCTGATACTCCCAATACAATTTCGCCATAGATGTTTTTTTTGGCAATCAGATTTATAGGCTGAACTTGTGTTTAGCTGACACAATCATCAACTACAGAGCTAAACAAATACAGAGCAAATGGCAAAGCATATGCTATGACAAACAGAAATCTTCCATCATTTGAAGGAACATTTCTTCTTCAAAAATGCTCTTAGCCATTCATGTTTGAAGCCATTGGGGTTTGGGTCCAGGATCCCCATGAGTGCCACAATCAGTAGATAGTCAAGTCCCACGACAAACAATGGTGTAATAATTTGGCAAACAATTCAAACAAGCACTGGATCTGTGAAACAGCAAGGTATGCCAATACATTGGCTTTGTGCTTGGCAAGCAGTAAAATCAAGATCTTCTTTTGAGAATTTTTCTGCTAAAATATTTTTCAAGCCATGGTAGTTGAATCTGTGGATGCAGAACTGTAGATACAAAGAGCCGACTGCACAAAACATTTGTCCTACTGTATTCTATGAATGTTAAGAAATTTAGATTGCAATATTTACATATAAGATGCTAGTTAGCTTCCATCTTTATATCCTACATTTGCATAATTTCCGTTCTGTAAACAGACAACTCTGGTATCCCAAAGTAATCAAAGTAACCAAGCCAATGATCTAGCCTTCTTAGTTCTCAAGATGTGGCTTCCTCTTTTCTGCTGAATGCTATATGTTTTCATCAGTTGGTTTTGCAAATTATATCCAAGCCAAGGTCTAATAGGTAGCAAAGCACAAGGAACAAATTGATGTCTGGAAGAATGCTTTTCAGTGTTTGTGAGGCTGTAATGATCCATAATGATGTCCTGCCTTTGATTCTGACACTTGAGGGACCCCGTTTCAAAGACCACCTTTGCAGAAGAAACAGAGAGAAGCCAGGATCAAGCTTTAGATGGAGGTGCTGTTCTCTATTTCTTTGGGGCAGAGATAGTGGTAAGGCAGCGGAAGGCCCTTGTTCCTCTCCTCAATTTCCTCAGAGATCTGAGCCAGGCGTCTCTGGAAAGCCACGATGACTTCTTTTGCTCCTTCCTCGGTGAAATGCTCATCCGGGTAGCAACCCAGGGCCCTCTGCAAGGAGAGATGGGGAGATGGTGGTGAAAGGTCAGCCATAAAGGGAAACTAGAAGAGGTACTGAGGGCCAGACAATGCTACTGGAAGGTGGATTGGGAATTGATTGACTGGCTGAACCCAAAGGCTCTTTCCAATGGCTCCTCTTCATCCTGGAGACAAGTGCCACAGGGTTGTGTCCTGGACCATTGCTATTCCACTTGGATGATGGGATAGAAGGCATACCTATCTTATTTGCAGATAGCTAATATCCCAGAGGACAAGATAAGGATCCAAAATGACCTTAACATATGAGAGAGTCAGGCCAAAAAAACCCAAAATGTATTTCAACAGGGAAAAAGGGTATGGTACTACACTTTGGAGATAAAAATGAAATGCACAGAATGGAGGATACTTGGCATAGAAACAGTCTATGGGAAAGGGATTTGGGGCTCTTGGTAGAGTCAGCTCCAGCCCCCTTTTCCTTACCCTGTCCCCCGGTTCCCGGCTGAGAAGCCAAAGGATCAGCAAAGTGCTGCAGGTTGTGCTGACGTCCGGCAAGGTGTCCAAGATGTCCCCGAAAGTCACGCTGCCCTTGGATTTTGGGGGTGGCTTCCTCATGGAGGAAGGGTAGTTGGGCATCCAGGCCCCGAAATCAAACTGGAGAAAAGCAGAGATGGGAGAGAACCTTAGACAGAGCAGGAAATGCCCTCCGAAGGCTGTTTTCTGGATTTCGAACTCAGACTAAGGCAGGAGGCTTCCTTTTGGAATCAGTTAGCTGCACTTTGGATGTCCCATGAACCTGAGTCTTTCTATATGCAAATCATTGTTTTTCCTCCAACCCTTTCTATCTACTACTATCCAAGATATTTCAGATAATAGTTTCTAGTCTTTTATTTTGGGTTCTTTTTGTCACTTTGACTCCTTGAAGTCCTTGGGCATTATGAACACAAAAGTCAAGGATTGTGTGAACTGGAGTCCAACGAGATCCCAAAACTGTGTATTCATTCTGGGTTCCAATCCAAACTTTAAAGATGTTGTCTAGGATGCTCAGCCTCACCAATAAACAGAGGATCAGCACCTTGAGTAGTTCTGTTACAATTCAGAACAAAACCCGGAGTGGATTTGCTGCCTCACTGACATGGGATCAGCAGCTAGGATGACCACTAAGTTTGTGGATAGACAGAAGAGTAAATAATCCCAAATCCTTCTAAATGCATCCACCTGAATCGCAGAGGGGATGGAACAATTACTCATTTCTTCTTTATTTTTAAAACAGAGATTGTTGTGCTTTTTATTTGGACAGAAATTCAACAGACAAAGCTTTCCTTTACCTATGTATTTCTGTATGTGGTTGATGTATGATGGTCATGAAGTTCTGTAATCCTCCAATTGCAAAGACCAGTCTTACATTTTACAAACAGCAATGCTTTGGGACTCCAGCTCCCAGAATCTTGGCCATGCTGGCAAAGGGATTCTGGGAGCTGTAGTACAAAAGAAAAAAAGAGACATGATTCTCATTTTGGAACAAACCTGGCCATTGTTGACGCTGGCATGGCGGACGGAACTGGTGAATATCACCATGGTTAGGTATTTGGTTAGCTCATTGATGGTTTCCAGATGTGAAGGGAAACCTAAAAAGAGGAGAACAGGAGGGAAGTTAAAGAAAGAATTACTCCACTCCAGATTCATCCCAAATTCTGGAGATGCCACAAAGTCAAGGGAGGAAGCTTAGCTAAGTAAGCATAGGGTGCATCTACACTGCAGCATTAATACAGTTTATAACTACCATGGCTCAATACAATGGAATGGGAGTTGTAGTTTAGTAAAACCCCAGCACTCCTTAGCAGAGAAAGCTATGGGATCTTCCAGGATTCCATAGGATTGAGCCATCCCAGTTAAAGTGATGTCAAACTGCATCAATTCAGCATTGTAGAGGCACCCATAGACACTTCCTTGGAGGCTTTGTGAGTTGCAACAGCTTGACAGAAGTCCCTCAAGCTTTGCAAATCCATGCAAATGGATCCTATGAGTTTTTCATAAAGGATTGCAGAAAAGCGGGGGGATGTGGACGTTACCAGAAGACTCTTGCCCAAAGAAACACTTCTCAAATATCTCAGCCACCCAGGCCTGGACCTCGGAGTCTTCCTTCACGGAGCGGTCGCTTTTGTAGTAGAGAGACACGATGCCAGACACGAAGCTGCAAGGATGCAGGCAAAAAGGAAGGGATGATTGGTTAGGCACCAATGGGTTGAGAGGGAGCAGATATCTCAGGGTGCTACTTCGAAAATTAAAGATATATATGAACATACTTCTGTGTGTTCTTCAGAGCATCTAATGCAGCAGCAACAACAACAACAACAACAACAACAACAACCACCACCACCACCACCACCACCACCATAAATTTAATGCGTTACCTGCCTTTCTAAAGTCTCAAGTTCAGCTACAATATAATTAAATTATATGTTAAAATAGCTATTTTATTCGTGTCTGGAGGACCTAGAGGATTCCTGGAGATGACACTTCTCTAGGAATCTGTGGGTCCTCCAGAGCAATTCTGTGGCCAATGTCTCTCAGACTGCCGGCAGAGGACATGAGATTCCTAGAAAGATATCTCCCAAGTTAAAATAATACTATTTTAACTTGTGTTTTTCCACTTTCACGGGGTCCTGTATCCTTAGCCTCTACTGCAGTTTCTCTCTTGATACTTGTCAATAACTGCTTATGGAAGTGGGCTTCTATCTCCTCCTTCTTCATGGAAGTCAGTAGGTCTTTGTGACCCATCTTCAGCATAGAAGGAGTTGGTGTAGGTTTGGCTGCTTCTCAGATCTTCACTGATTTGGAAAGGTGGCTTAAGGACCCACCTGTAGCTCTCCTGTCTTTCCAGAATCCATTGCAGGAAGGCGTAGACCTTAATTCTCACCATGGTTGCCCACCATCACCCACCTGGTCCTTCAGCCTGGACCATCATACCTCTCAATGGCTTCCCAGAGCTTCAAAGCATCATCTCTGTAGTAATAGTTTGGGAGCGATTCGACCCCTCTCTCTCTGATGTCATCGGGGAGGCATAGGCTGGTATAGGTCAATGTTGAAAGACCCTTGGCCAGTAGGTGAGAGACACCATGGAAACCTGTACCTGTGGCCTGGAAAGAGAATGGGTACATATGATAATTGAATGGGATGAATTCAACATATGGTGCTTCTAAACCAGGCATGGGCAAACGTCGGCCCTCCAGGTGTTTTGGACTTCAACTCCCACAATTCCTAACAGCCTACCGGCTGTTAGGAATTATGGGAGTTGAAGTCCAAAACACCCGGAGGGCTGACGTTTGCCCATGCCTGGTCTAGAAGCACCATATGTTGAATTCATCCCATTCAATTAACTTACACAAAATGGCACGCTTACCTGCTCAATGAGTCCTCCTGCAGAAAAAAGGTTCACCCGGCCTAGGACATTGATGTGTAAGGTATATCGAGAGTGAGGAATTAATAGCTGTATGGACACAGGGGATAGAAAACAAAAGAGATGAGGCCAAATAAGGTTCAAAAATAGGAGAACACAGCTGTGACAACAGGAGAGTCCAGAGCCACCCTAAATCTTTGTCCAGAAATCCCAAATATCTTGCAGACATGTAACCAAATCATTTCTGTATTTTGATCTTTGTACCATACTGGCAGCGCATGGGGAGCAGACCCACAAGTAATAAGAACCTCAGCCCTGGCCTTGTCTTTCTCAACTGCAGAGTATGCCTGTCCTGTCTGGCACAAGTCTGCCCATGCAAAGCAGGTGGACATAGCACTGAATGAAACATGCAGAATCATCACGGGATGCCTTAAACCTACACCTGTTGATAAACTCTACAAGTTAGCTGGCATTGCCCCTCCTGACGTGCGACGGGAAGTTGCTGCTAACGGTGAGAGAAAAAAGGTTGAACATTGTGAAAGCCACCCACTGCATGACTATCAGCCTCCTCCCACCAGACTCAAATCAAGGAAGGGCTTCATGAGAACTACCACTCCTCTTGATGTTCCTCCAGCAACAGCAAGGGTGTCTCTCTGGGCAGCTAAACCAGGCAACTCTAACTGGATGGCCCCCCAAGAGGGTCTTCCTCCAGGGGCAAACCAGGAATGGGCAACTTGGAAGTCCCTAAACAGACTCAGAAGCGGAGTGGGCAGATCAAAAGACAACTTGGCAAGGTGGCACTACCTGGAGGAATCCTCCACCTTGTGTGACTGTGGAGCTGAACAAACAACTCAGCATATGTATGCTTGCCCACAATGCCCTGCCTCATGTACGGAGGAGGAGTTGTTTAAAGCTACAGACAATGCAGTTGCTGTTGCCCGCTTTTGGTCCAAAACTATTTAGTTGCCTGTGATTTCTTTTCTTTTCTATTTTATTTCCATTATTTGAAATGTATTTGCTGTACCAATGCTTTTGAAACGAAATATATATAATCTTTGTACCATGTGTTTTGGTGTATGTATTTCACAATCGTGGGCTTTGATATATGTATTTTATGTTAATGTGTTTTGACTGGCATGGCCGCTCGACTGGTCTGACCCACTTGCTACCCACCTTCGATGGTGCTGCCCTATCTCCTTCGCCTACCGTTAAGAGCCTGGGTGTCGTTTTAGATTCGCAGCTGACAATGGAAGCTCAGGTCGCTGCTGCCAGCAAACAGGCCTTTTTCCACCTAAAACAAGCGAGGCAACTGGCACCCTATCTATCTGATGAGGCTCTGGCAACAGTCATCCATGCCACGGTCACGTCTAGGCTGGACTATTGCAACGCCCTGTATGTTGGCCTTCCGATGTCCATGACCCAAAAGCTCCGTGTTGTTCAGAATGCGGCAGCCAGGCTACTCACAAGAACACCCATGAAATGCCACATCACACCAGTGCTGCAGCATCTGCATTGGCTTCCAACTGATTACCGTGGTCTATATAAGTTGCTAGTTCTGACCTTTAAAATTCTTTACGGCCAGGGCCCATCGTACCTTAGGGACCGTCTCTCCTTCTCCCATCATCGGAGGTCACAACGACCATCCTAACAAGACTTACTTTACGTACCGGGTCCTAGAGAAGTGCACTTGGAAAGGACCAGGCGCAGAGCTTTTTCTATTTCTGCCCCTGCCTTATGGAATGCCTTGCCGCCCTATATGAGAGCCATGCGTGAGTTAGGGCCTTTTACCCTAGCACTTAAGACCTGGCTCTTTACTAGAGCTTTTAATCTATGTTAATTTTATCAATATTTGTACGTATGTATTTTTATCCTTTACAATTTTATCTTGTAAATCGCCTAGAGCATCGTGGCTGGAGGGCGATTAATAAGTAATTAAATGATGATGATGATGATGATGATGATGATGATGATGATGACGATGACTGTGTTGGACACCACCTTGAGCCATGAGGAGAGATGGGTAATCAATCAATCAATCAATCAAGAGAAATCAATTATCTGACCCTAATCCTAACCCAGGGACTTATTTTTGGAACTGCTACAGCATCACTACTACCTTAAGATGGGTTTGATGACATCCTAGAGTGCATTTACACTGTAGAAATAATGTAGTTTGACAACACTTGAACTGTCGTGGCTCAATGTGATGGAATCCTAGGAGTTATAGTTTGGTGAGACATCAGCACTCTTGGTTAAAGAACTTGTAAAACAGCCAACTCCCAGGATTCCATCACATTCACATTGAGCCTTAGCAGCTCAAATCATGTCAAGCTGTATTCTTTCTATAGTGTAGATGCCTCCCCAGATTCTGTCTGTCCTGTGCATCTTCGAAATTCCTGAATTTGGCCGATTTGTTTCTTTTCGAATCCTTCTTCTGATAGGACTGCCAAATCCCACTCACGTACCTTGTAGATTGGGTGGCACATAGGTAAATTGTGCAAGGTGGCTAGAATGAAGACTTCCACCACCAGGTGAGTAGAGAGCAAGTGGACGAGGATTTCGTGGATGTAAAAAGTGCTGTTTCGCACCCAGAACTTTGCCAATGCCCAGTCCCACTCTGAATCCATGGGCAAGAAAATTGGGCTCTCCGGTCCGGATTGCTGCGTCAGCTGGAAATAATGAATACCGTATATACTCGAGTATAAGACGATCCGAATATAAGCCGAGGCACCTAATTTTACCACACAAAAAAAAACTGGGAAAACATTGACTCCAGTATAAGCCAAGGATGGTAAATTTCAGAAATAAAAATAGATACCAATAAAATTACATTAATTGAG
Organism: Anolis carolinensis; assembly: GCF_035594765.1. Lineage (NCBI taxonomy): Eukaryota > Metazoa > Chordata > Lepidosauria > Squamata > Anolidae > Anolis > Anolis carolinensis. The sequence goes on from NC_085846.1 coordinate 6,689,494, forward strand.
GCATCAGTAGATTAAATGTTTTTGAATATTTACATAAAGCTCAAATTTAAGATAAGACTGTCCAACTCTGATCATATCATTATTCTCATCTTCTTCAATGTAAATGTGCTTATGTATCCTTTTAATAATAATAGAGTAAAATAATACAAATAATAATAATAATAAATACAGGAAAACAATACATGTAATAATAAATAGAGTAAAATAATAAATGCAATAATAATAATGATCAGAGTGAAATTAAAAATGTATTAATATTAATAATAAAAATATAAAATAAATGTAATAGTAGCAACAATAATAGAGTACAATAATAAATGTAATAATAATAGAGTAAAATAATAAATGTAATAATACCAATAATAATAGAGAAAAATAATAAATGTGCCATATATTCTCAAGTATAAGCTGACCCAAATATAAGCCAACCAGGACCCTTGCCTGAGTATAAGCCAAGGGGGGCTTTTTCAGTCTTAAAAAAAGGGCTGAAGAACTAGGCTTATACGAGTATATACAGTAATACAGATTTACCTTCAAGAGAAAACTAGATTATAAAGATGTCATTTTTAGTAAATCAATAGATACATTTTGAAATGATAGGGCTGCATCTACACTGTCAAATTAATTCAGTTTAACACCACTTTAACAGCCATGGCTCTGGAATCCTGGGGCTTGTAGTTTGTTGTGGCTCGAGTCCTCTTTGGCAGAGAAGGTTAAAGACCTTCTAAGGCTTCATCAACACTGCCATATAATCCAGTTTCAGAATGCAGATTAACTGCATTGAAGTGGATTACGTGGCAGTGTAGACTCATATAATCCAGTACGGTTCAATCTGCATTATATGAGTCCACACTGACTATTACAATGAAGTTCAAACTGGAATATATGGCAGTGTAGATGGGACATAAGATGACATCTCCAATAATTCCATAGCATTGTGCAATGACAGTCAAAGTGATGTCAAACTGCATTAATTCCACAGTGTAGTCATTACCTGGATGGCGATGGGGATCATCTCACCCAGGCGAGTGAAATGCAGGAGGCAAAGAGGGGCAGAGATGCACTGGAGGGATCCGTTGAGTTTTGTTGCCGGGACGCCTTCCAAAATCCAACAGTCTATGAGGAATATGGTACCCTTCTGTCAAAAACGTATTGCAAGAGATGGATGTGTTAATATGGCTTGATAGTGTGCACTCTATTGTCAGTTGCAACCAGAAGAGACCTTTTGCATTAATGGGATGGGTGCAGACAATCCTATGGTGCATCTACACCAGGCATGGGCCAACTTTGGCCCTCCGGGTGTTTTGGACTTCAACTCCCACAATTCCTAACAGCCTACCGGCTGTTAGGAATTGTGGGAGTTGAAGTCCAAAACACCCGGAGGGCCAAAGTTGGCCCATGCCTGGTGTAGATGCACCTTCATTGCAGCCATGAGGGATGGATGTGTGCATTATGGGGTCCACCTCAATCCTCACCTTGAGCTCTTGGTCCAGCGTGGTGTGCTTCCCCAAGGATGTGGCCACCATCTCTTGCGTGACGGGGAATTTGGCTGGGATTTCCACACACTTCCGGATGATAATGGGGTTCACCCCATTGAGATACTGGTAGCCAAAGAAAGCATCTTCCTGCCAGTGCCGGATGACATATTCTAGGGATGGAGAGAGAGCTTTTTAAGACATCAGTACAGACAATGACTTCCCCTTGTTTGCTCAGATTCTGCAACCCTGGGTGCATCTACACTGTAGAATGAATGCAGTTCAGCACCACTTTCCCTGCCATGACTTAATGGGAGTTTTAGTTCAATCTTGGGCAGAGAAAGCTAAAGACCCAATCAAACCGCAACTCCTTCCCCTCCATTGCTTTGACTAATGGTAATTCAATATATGTTAAACTGCGGTTGGATCTACACTGCCTTATAATGCATTTTGAAACTGCATTATATGGCCAGTGCAGACCCATATGATGCAGTTTAAGTGCATTGAACGATCAGCCTGTATTAATTATACACTGAGTGGGATTAAACCCATTCTGTACTGGGTTTTATGAATTAGTCTTCTGTTTTAATATTGTATGCTTCATGTCGATTTTATTGATTGTTTTACTGATAATTGAGGTTTTATTGGTATAATTGTTTTATTGTTTTATCATTGATATTTGATTGTTTTATCAGACTAGGCCCCATGTAAGCTGCCCCGAGTCCCTTCGGGGAGATGGGGCGGGGTATAAAAATAAAGTAGTTGTTATTATTATTATTATTATTATTATTATTATTATTATTATTATTAATAATAATAATAATTGGATAAATTGCACTGTTGAGGCTAAAGTTTTGTCAAAGACTTTCATGGCCAGAATCACAGGGTTGCTGGGAGTTTTCCGGGCTGTATGGCTATGTTCCGGTAGCATTCTCTCCTGATGTTTTGCCCACATTTATGGCAAACATCCTCAGAGGTTGTGAGGTCTGTTGGAAACTAGGCAAGTGGGGTTTGCATACCTGTGAATTAATGTTCAGGGTGGGAGAAAGAGCTCTTGTCTGTTTGAGGCAAGTTTGAATGTTGCAATTGGCCAGCTTAATTAGCATTGAAAAGCCCTGCAGTTTCAAAGCCTGGCTGCTCCCTGCCTGGGGGAATCCTTTGTTGGGAGGTCTAGATTAATAAGTCTGGTTTATCTGTGGAGGATACTGACCTGTGACGGGGGATCGATAAAACCAAAAGGCCATCCGCATGTCATCCAGTTTTTTCCAAGAATTTTTGCAATCTAGCAGGCCTTTCATTTTCAATTCCACTTCACTGGTGTCACAAAAGAAAAAAAAAAATAATACAATATATGTAATGAATGTGTTTTTCAAGAACTGGCAAAAATTCAGCAGGTATGTGGGTAAATGGTTTTTAAAAGATGCTAACATAGTATAACTTCAGTGTATTCACACTGTTTTTATCAGCATTATTTTATATTCATCATTAGCTGCATTGAGAAAGGTGGGATAAAAACAAAGTGAATGTATAAAATAAAACAGGTAAAACTCTCCTCTACCATAAAGGGAGAAAACTCTATCTGTTGGATATCTCATTGATGGTGAGAAGTGTGAAAATATTGCAGGATCATCACTTACTCCAATCTGAATTGCAGTCCTGCTAACCTTATTAAATAATCTCTCTTTTTATATTTTTAAAGACTTTGGATGCATCTACACTGTGGGGCTAATGCAGTTTGACACCACTTTAACTGACATGGCACAATGTAGTTTTACGAGGCCTTTGCCTCAACAACAACAACAACAACAACAACAACAAAAAACAACTCCCAGGATTCCATAGGATTGAGCCTTGACTATTAAAGTGATGCCAAACTGTATTAGTTCTGCAGTGTAGATATTACAGTGGAAAAAAGTCATAAACCTTTTGTCAAAGAGTTTGAAATATTTGACTCTTTCCAATGAGTACAACCACCCCAAGGCCTTGCAAAAGTTACTTTTGGGGACTATGCTTTCCATACTCTTCCAAGTCAGGCTACCAGTGCAAAAGTAAGACTTACGCTGTCACCATCTGCACTTGGAAAACATTTTCCTTAATTCTGGAATAGCGATCGTTTGGGTGCAAGTGGTCCACCGTGTCGGCATCGAGGCACATGGGCCATCCAGGCTGGTATTCTTTATATCTGTGCCAAGAAAACAGACATAAAAGAGGTATGAGTACTGGCTGCATGAGTATAATCCGTCTTCCACATTCATGGATTTAGCTTTATTGGATTTGATTATCCATGAGTTTGATCAACTTATATAATGGACATCATTTTGCTACATAATTGTGTATATATAATGGGACCTGGGCATCTATAGATTTGAGTACCATGGGTAAGTTGTGGAACCAAACCTCGGCAGATACCAAAAATTCACCTTATATTTATTGTCCAGAAGATCCAAGTATGAAACTTACATATGGCCAAGCATCCTGGGATTAAATGAGACCATTTCCCAGCAACCTTTAGAGTTGCATTGGAAGACTTAGGATGTGTTTACACTTTGGAATGGATGCAGTTTCACACCACTTTAACTGCCATGGCTTGATGTTATAGCATCCCGGGAGCTGTAGTTGTAGCTCTAGGCTTCTTTGCCAAAGAGTGCTAGTGTCTCACCAAGCTGCAGCTCCTAGGCAGACCATAGCAGCTAAAGTGGTGTCAAACCACATTCATTCCACAATGTAGATGCATTCAGAGTCAATCATTTCACCTGTAGGAGTCCCGCTTTGCCTGCAGCTCCTTCTGCCGGTGTTGCAACAGTGATGGGTTTCCAGCATCCATGGCAATCGTTCTGGCTGCAAGGAAGAGAGAGGGAAGGGTGAGAATGATTTGATGCAATGGTGCCACTTGGATTTCATTCCTGGTCATGATGCAGGAATCTGTTGGAATCAACCCTTACTCAGTGTATGTGCTTGTCACTTTGACAGCAAGGATGAGAAATATCATGAGGGACAGCAAATACCCCTGGAAACCAGCATAATGTAGAGGATGGAGGCTTTCAAGGAGAGGCTGGATGGACATCTCTCAGGAGTGCTTTAGCTGGGTCAGTCTTAAACGTCAGGGGGTTGGTCTAGATGGTCCTTGGGGTTACTTCCATCTCCATGATTCTGGAGTTTCCAGAAGATAGGAGTTTCCCAATCCAAGTAGGATTGAGCACTGAACTTTCTTATTTCTTGGATTGGAGTGATGGGACATGCAGTCCAAACATAATTGGAGAACATTATTCTCATTCCTGCTTTCCAGTAAAATAATAATAATAATAATAATAATAATAATAATAATAATAATAATTTGATACACAGCAAACAAGATCACTATGCTGGCTGTTGTATTGGATCACACGTTGGACACTTCCCAAGTGTCTAGGACTGTGTGATGTATCAGCGAATAATGCGTGCAGATCTGTGTAGAGTGGCCTTTTGCAGCTGACTGGTGGTGATGTTGTTAGCACAGATTGTTTTCAAGTGCAGGCCAAGGTCTTTAGCACTGCACCCAGTGTGCCAGTCACCACTGGGACCACCTTTACTGGCTTGTGCCAGGGTCTTTGCAGTTCGATCTTAAAATCCTCATATCATGTCAGCTTTTCCAATTGCTTCTTGTCAATTCTGCTATCATTTGAGATTGCAACATCGACAATCCATACTTGTGACACAAGTATTTGTGACACAGGTTCCAATGGATCATCTAAGCAACAGTATTCTGCCTCTGTTTGTACTTCGTCTGCACGATCTTCTTGCAGCAGCTGAGGATGTGGTTCATTGTTTCACCTGCTTCCTTGCAGAGTCTACACTTGGGATCTGTCATCAACTTTTCAATTCTGGCTTTGAAGGCATTTGTTCTAATTGCTTGTATTTGGGCTGCAAGAATCAGGCCCTCAGTCTCCTTTTTCCAAAGTTGTTGTTGTTGTTGTTGTTGTTATTGTTGTTGTTTTATCTCTCCCAATAAGGATAACATTCCCAAGTCCTAGTGTAGTGATGGCAAGCAAACCTGATCCCCAACAGAGCTCTTCAGCACCTTGGCTAGAGTTTTTAATGTTCAGACCAAGACCCTATTTACACCAACCATTTGATGCAGTTTCAACCCAGTATGTAAGAAAATAGTGCAGATGATTACATTGGAAAACCTGGAACCAGATCTGAGGATGGTGATTACGCAAACTAGAGAGCACACTGATGCACATTAAGGGTTTGCTTTCATGTCTTGGTGACAGTATATTGTCTGGCCAGTGCAGCTAGCTTCAAACTGGATTAAACAGTCAGTGCAGATAGGGCCTAAAGCCTAGAGTGGATTTGCCACTAGCTTCCAATGTTCTAGTTGGAGTCTGGATCTACACTGGCATGTAACTACATTAAACTGGATTATGTGTATTCACAGACTCACGGCAACCCTGTGTCCACACTTGCATCTAATCCAGTTCAGTGTAGTTAAATAAATTGTTATATGGCAGTGTAGATCCAGTTCAAGGATGGATTGAAAGGCATATGGTTCTAATATCTATCCTATAATATAAAAGGTAACGGTAAAGGTTTTCCTCTGACATTAAGTCCAGTCGTGTCCGACTCTGGGAGTTGGTGCTCATCTCCATTTCTAAGCCGAAGAGCCGGCATTGTCCGTAGACACCTCCAAGGTCATGTGGCCGGCATAACTGCATGGAGTGCCATTACCTTCCCACTGGAGTGGTACCTATTGATCTACTCACATTGGCATACGTCCTTATTTTTATTTTGTGCCTGTTGAGAGGTATGCTATTACAACCCAGACAGAGCAAACAGCATCTCTGCTTAGACAAGCAGCGGTGGCAGAACGGTTGTAGGAGTGAGTCATTGCAATAGAAGGTTTTCAAGGGTTTTTTTTTTTTTGGATGCATCAGATGTCTCACCTGCCCCTTCTCTGAGCTCCAGGGTTTGGTATCCCACAATCCACTGATAGCAAGGGAAATGGTACTTCTGCCCATTGGGTGCCATGACTTCCACGAAGCTGCAGTTCCAGCTCGTCTGGGGAAAAGCCCCGTAGCGTTCCTTGTGGAGCCGGATCAGGAGGATGGGACCCACGTCTTGCTGGCTCTCAACCTTGTATTCATCCACCTGGAAAGCAGAAAGGGAAAGCAATAAAACCTATGTATGTTGTTTGGTTGCTGTGTCCACAAAGGCTTCTATATGGGTATAAAACTTGGGCCCTCCAGGTGTTTTGGACTTCAACTCCCACCATTCCTAACAGCCTCAGGCCCCTTCCTTTTGCCCCTCAGCCGCTTAAGCGGCTGAGGGGCAAAAGGAAAGGGCCTGAGGCTGTTAGGAATGGTGGGAGTTGAAGTCCAAAACACCTGGAAGAAAGGCCCACTTTGCCCATGCCAGCACTAAACTATAACCACCATGATTGAACAAACCATTATGATGTATAAGGGATAATGCAACAACTCAAATAACTAGCTGATCTATCATCACCGTTCCTGACATGTGATTGATGAACACTAGGGGAAAATAATATCCTTTCATTTCATACCGAGGCTGATATTACGGGACCCACCCACTGTGGACAGATACAGATCTTGATTTATTCCCTTTTATTATCCTGTAGCCTTTTCTGCATTTCGTCAAAGACTCAGGAAACGTATTAGGATGACAATAGACTTGCGTGGGAGGGAAGAAATCAAACCCAACATCATCAGACAACCCACAAGAAGGCAGTCATTCTTACTGCCAACGCTCCACCCATTCTTAGACTCAAGCTGTTTGTTTTAAAATCAATACAGTTGAACTATTTCCTTCTAAATGACCACAGGTATATTTTAGTCTGGGTTGCTGTGAATTTTTTGGGCCATATGACCATGTTCCAGAAGCATTCTCTCCTGACGTTTCACCCACATCTGTGGCAGGCATCCTCAGAGGTGTGAGGTGACCTCACACCTCTGAGGATGCCTGCCACAGATGTGGGTGAAACATCAGGAGAGAATGCTTCTGGAACATGGTCATACGGCCCGATAAACTCACAACCAGCCAGTGATTCTGGCCATGAAAGCCTTCGACAACACATATTTCAGTCTCTTTGAATAGTTTCAATATATGCATTTCATCATCATCATCATTATCATCATCCTCTGTTATCTCCTGATTGAGCGGCACATGCCTTTAATGTGTTTACGGTATTTCTTACATATTGCTGCAGTTGGACTGAGGCCCCATCTACACTGCCATATAAAATCCAGATTATCTGCTCTGAACTGAACTGTATGGCAGTGTAGACTCATATAATCTAGTTCAAAGTAGATAACCTGGATTACCGGTATTTCCTTTGATAACTTAAATTATGGAGCCACGGTGGCACAATTGGTTAAACCCTTATTCCAGCAGAACTGCTGACCAAAGGGTTGGCAGTTCGAATCCAAGGAGCAGGGTGAGCTCCCTTCTGTCAGCTCCAGCTCCCCATGCGGGGACATGAGAGAATCCTGCCATAGGATGGTAAACATCCAGGCGTCCCCTGGGCAACGTCTTTGCAGACAGCCAATTCTCTCATACCAAAAGTGACTTGCAGTTTCTCAAGTTACTTTTGACATGAAAAAAAAATCTGGATTATATGGTAATATAGATCCAGCCTGAAAGGCCATAAGTAAGTACCAGAATGGGAGGGAGGGAGGGAGGAAGGAAGGAAGGAAGATAATTTCCCCACATCATTGCAAGTGTTATCGACCGCAGTCGATAACACAAGGAGCAAAATCAAGAGATGAGGTGGAATTCCATCCCATTATGGGTGCATCTGCACTGTAGGATTAATGCAGTTTAACTCTCCTTTATCTGCCATGGCTCAGTGCTATGGAATCTGGGAGTTATAGCTTTACAGCTTCTTGGGCAGAGAAGGTGAAGAGTGCTAGTACCAAACTACAACTCCTAGGATTATGTAGAGGTCGCAAATTATACTGTAGATACATCCTAAATCAGACCCAATTAGCAAAAAAGCTGATTTCTTTGTTGCTGATTCTGAAGAAGAGACTGGAAAGGGACTATTTTGTGACTACAATATAAAACATTATTAGAAAGTAACTATGAGGCTGCATCTACACCAGGAATGGACAAACTTCAGCCCTCCAGGTGTTTTGGACTTCAACTCCCACAATTCCTAACAGTCGGTAGGCTGTTAGGAATTGTGGGAGTTGAAGTCCAAAACACCTGGAGGGCTGAGGTTTGTCCATGCCTGATCTATACTGTAGAATTGATGTGGTTTGATCCCATGTGAATTGCCATGGCTCAATGCTTTGGGGGTTATCATTTGGCAGAGGTGGCTTAAAAGCCTTGAAAAGCTTGCATCTCAGAATTCCCACCTAGCATGGCCGCTGGGGGATTCTGGGATTTCTAGTCCAAGCAATGATGAGCAAAATCCTTACCTCTCCGGGAGAAAAATCTCGACCGCATTTGTCCAGAGGGAACTTGCCGCTTTCTCCTTGGGATCCCACCAACGTGATGGAAATGGAGTCCATGGTTCCTCCACAAAGATAGTTGCCGGTGGCCACCCGGACTTTGTAGGTGACGGCCATGGCAAACTTGGAAGGAAAGTAGCCCAGTGGAGGGTATTGCCTGCTTTCCTTGGCCTGCTCCTGGGAATCTGGCTACAGAAAGGGGACAAGCCGAGCCTGTTCACCTGCTTCTCTGCCCAGGAGGGTTGAGGCGGGCAGGAGAAGCCAGGCTGTCCCTGGGACGCTTTGCAAAGGCCTCCTCCCAACTCCTACACAAAGGGATGGAGAGACAGGTGGAAAGCCATCCAGGGAGATAGGGATGCTTTGCAAGTGTGTTTCCCAGGTGGGTTGGAAGCTCAAGCGTTGGAGACCGATTCCTGGAAGAAGTAATGCAGTTTGATACTGTGCTTTGACTGTCATGGATCTTTGCTATGGAATCCTGGTTGTTGTAGTTTGGGCAGAGAAGGTGAAAGTCCTTGTCAAACTACAGCTCCCATGAATGCATAGCTTTGAGCCATGGCGACTAAAGTGGTGGCACCCATTGTTGGGATGCTAAAACACTTCCATCATTAAGAGCTGGAATAAATTATTATTTGGACTACAGATCCCATCTGTTTCAACCATCCCAATGGGACAGAGACAGTCAAGGCAGGGAGTACGTTGTATATATATACAGTAGAGTCTCACTTATCCAACATACTGGTAAACAGGCCGGCAGAACGTTGGATAAGCAAATATGTTGGATAATAAAGCGGGATTAAGGAAATGCCTATTAAACATCAAATTACATTATGATTTTACAAATTAAGCACCAAAACATCATGTTTTACAACAAATTGACAAAAAAGCAGTTCAATACATGGTAAAGTCATATAGTAATTACTGTATTTATGAATTTAGCACCAAAACATCACAATGTATTGAAAACATTGAGTACAAAAACATTGACTACTAAAAGGCAGACTGCGTTGGATAATCCAGAATGCTGGATAAGTGAATGTTGGATAAGTGAGACTCTACTCTGTGTGTGTGTGGGGGGGGGGGGGTGTATTCCCAAATAATATAGACACAATTTCTGGCTTTTCGGCTGAATCTACACTGTAGAATTGCTACCTTTTGACACTACTTTCACTGTGATGGATCAATGCTATGGAATCCTGGAAGTTATAGTTTAGAGAGGCACCAGAACTCTTTGTAAAACTACAGGTCCCAGGATTCTATTGCACTGAGCCATAGCAGTGAAAGTGGTGTCAAACGGCACTAATTCTACAGTGTAGATGCGCTCCAGGTGAACTCTGGCAGCTCCATTGTTAGGAAGTCAAAACATCTCCATCATCAAGAGTTCAGATATATTATTGTTGGGATTAATTATCCCTAATCATATAAGCCCAACGGTTGGCTCTTGGCCAATCTGGGTGAGCCCTTAGTTTATGGGAACTATAAACTAAAAGACGCTGCCATATTTGTAGCCACACCTTTTTCATTTCTGACACTACCCCAAGGGCATCTCCAAAACTGAATGTATTTGGTGTTCAAATGAAGTTTCCAGACCTGTTTTGCAGTAACACGGGCCACATTTCCTGCAGGTCAGGAGGATGAGAGGAGGCCAACTTAGGGTGCATCTACATTGTTGAATGGTTGCAATTTGACATCTCTTTAACCAGATTTTCCATAATTTGGTTCTGACATTATTCAGACTGGAGACTGCAGTGAATAAATCTATGCTAGCTAATTGCCATGAATCATGGGAGACATAGTTTTACAGTGTATTTTGCTTTCTCTGCCAAAGAGTGCTGGGGCCTCATCAAACCCCTAGAAGCAAACTAGTATTCTGGACCTAAAGAATCACATTCCAGAGTTTGGGGAAACTTTTCTACTCTAGCAGTGTTAGCAAAATAAAACGGTGACTACATCTTTACTCCATCACTAAATAAACTCAAGACCGTACAAAGAAATCAGAAAGCTTCGAAAGGTAGGATTTGAACACTCTGTTTAACACAAATGTAAAGCTGGATTAAGTTTGAAGGAAGGAGGTGTGGAAATTAGAGGACGGAATATCAGTTATTTCATATATACTAGCTGTGCCCGGCCATGTGTTGCTGTGGCGAAGTATGGTGGTATGGGAAATAAAGTATTGAGGAATTGATGGTAGTTAAGGAAAAGGGTAAAGGTTTTACCTTACATTAAGTCCATTATAAATGGGTTACATAGCTATGTGGAAGGGCCTTGAGTCTACACTGCCATATAATCCAGTTAAAATCAGATAATCTGTATTTTATAGGCAGTGTGGAAGAGGCCTAAGTGAGGCCTAACTCTGCCTGTCCCCTGGGCTGAGTGGGTTGCTAGGAGACCAAGTGGGCGGAGCTTAGCCTTCTAACTGGCAGCAATTGGATAAAAACAATTCTTCTTCTCCCTCTAATTAGGACTTTATTTTTGTTTTATTTTTGTTGTATGAACGTAGAGGCATGGATGACGGGTTGTGCTGCCAAGTTTAGTGTTTCTGGGATGTGTAGTTTTGTTGTTTTGTCCTAGGCCGAAATTTCATTACCCTTTTATATATATAGATAGATGACATCATCCTGTTTGTAGACAATAGCAAAGCCTTGGAACTCATCCAAGAAGTAAGTGCAAATAGGTTTACTGATGAAGCTTAAGAAAACAAAAATACCGAAGATTTATATAACTTTGATGTTGATGGAGAAGCCTTTGAAATAGTTCCAGGAAATTTGAGATGAAGAGAAAGAAGAATCTATATCACACTATGGGTGCTTCTACACTGTAGAATAGTGGTTCCCAACCTGTGGTCCATGGACCATCAGTGGTCCCCAAGAACTAAAATGTAGTCAGTGGCATCACAGTTACTACACCGTTGCAATGAGAGTGAGTGGTCTTGCGAAACCCTCTTATAGTGCTGAGGCAATGGGGATGTTGGGAAGGGAGGGGCTGACCAGCCAAGAAAGGCACAACAACAAGCCTCCTGACTGCTGCTTCTCCTCCTCCCTCCCCATGTGGCGCCTGGAAGCGGGGGGCGCATTAGTGTCTTTGTTTTTACGCCTGTTCCTGAGGTTATTTGAGGTGCTGATTCAGAAAATTGCATTGGATAGACCACATCAGCTCTAGATTATTAAATATGGTTTTCTGTGGGTGAGCAGATGGCAACTACAGGATGGCATATGTGCTGTATCGGAAACTAGAGCTGATGTGGTCTATCCAATGCAATTTTCTGAATTAGCACCTCAACCAAACTGAATCTAAAGTTGACCAAAAACTGATTCGTAACCCTTTTGGTACTAATGTTGGAGAGTGGTCTCAGATCAAAGGGGTCCCTGGTCAAAAAAAGGTTGGGAACTACTGCTGTAGAGTAAATGCAGTTTCCACACCACTTTAACAGCCATGACTCAATGATATAGAATCATGGCAGATGTAGTTTTACAAGGTCTTTTGCCTGCAACTCCCAGGATCTCATAGCACTGAGCCATAGCAGTTAAAGTAGTGTCAAACTGCCTTAGTCCTAGTAAAGGTAAAGGTCAGGGTTTTCTCCTGACGTTAAGTCCAGTCGTGTCTGACTCTGGGGGTTGGTGCTCATCTCCATTTCTAAGCTGAAGAGCCGGCATTGTCCGTAGACACCTCCAAGGTCATGTGGCCACTGGCTTGACTGCATGGAACGCCGTTACCTTCCTGCCGGAGCAGTACTCACATTTGCATGTTTTTCGAACTGTGAGATTGATAGAAGCTGGGGCTAACAGTGGGAGCTCACCCCACTCCCTGGATTCAAAATGCCGACCTTTCAGTCAGCAAGTTCAGCAGCTCAGCGCTTTAACCAACTGTGCCACCGGGAGCTCCAGCTACACAGTGTATATTTTGCTAAATAGTGAAGCAAACTTTTCCATTTGCAAAGCAAAGTTTGAACCATGAAGACATGTTAGTTTTACAAAGAAAAAAAATACTATTCTTGGCAGAGATGAAAGCTGCTTAAATTGACTTGTTAATATGCGGATTTTTGCTACTGTTGGCATTTAGGGCCATTTGTTGCAGATATGACTACCGGTATATTGTTTTGACAAATGTTCCTATGTTTGAACTATGTTAAACTGTGATCACAGTTTTGCATCATCTATTAACCATAGTTCTTATTTGGTTGAAAATATAAAAAACAAAAGAATAATACTGGGGATGGGCAGTATTGTATGGCCGGAAGACACTTCATGATCTTTGTGCCCATAAACTGAGGCAAATGGTAATTTGATTCACTGTTAAATCTGATTATAGGAAGCTGGTGGAGAAAAACAAGTTCCAATCTGTCAACGTCACGAGGTTAATTCAGCTGAGAGTTGCAGCTACAATGGCTCCCTTCACCCCAATCTCACGATAATCTTCATTGGTACGTCAAACACTGGGCGGCTCTTTCCATGCAAGACCAATTTTGCAGGAGCATCTAATCTGAGTTGGCAAGAAGCTCAGCCTTGGTGCCAGGAAGGCCTCTATGCCAGCTCTTCCTGCATGGCAACTATTTACTGGAGGAAATCTATTCTGTTTGCCCTACCAGCGTCTATGCAAGGATATACGTTGAAATGCAATAGGAAACCTTGCATGCTGGGACCATTGTCTTGCCATGGCTCCTATGGGTACAGAGAGGGAATGCCAAGGAGATGCCATCAATAACCAGGCAAGCAGCACTCAACCTGAGCCCTCATATGTTAGTAGCCGTCTCCCCCTTTCCCTGGACCTACAATCATAGAATCATAGAATAGTTGGAAGAGACCTCATGGGCCATCCAGTCCAACCCCTTTCTGCCAAGAAGCAGGAAATTGCATTCAAAGCACCCCCGACAGATGGCCATCCAGCCTCTGCTTAAAAGCCTCCAAAGAAGGAGCCTCCACCACAGTCCAGGGCAGAGAGTTCCACTGCTGAACAGCTCTCACAGTGAGGAAGTTCTTCCTGGTGTGCAGGTGGAATCTCCTTTCCTGTAGTTTGAAGCCATTGTTCCTCTCCAAGGGCAGCTGCAACGATGTCAATAAAAACATTTTCAAGAATTTATTTTCAAGGCAGAGATCCCACTCTCAGATTCTTGTTTTTGCTATACAAAGACCATTCATGGCACAGAACCTATTCTGTGCACAGAAAATCATTTTTTGATCAACTGTTTTAGGAAAATCACTTGAGGAATCACTACAAAACATTGACAGCTGTGTTGATATTTATCAAGAAAACGTGTTCTATTTGTTGTCAAAGGCTTTCATGGCCGGAATCACTGGGTTGCTGTGAGTTTCCCAGGCTGTATGGCCATGTTCCAAAAGCATTCTCTCCTGATGTTTCACTCACATCTATGGCAGGGTTGTGGGGTCTGTTGGAAACTAGGCAAGTGCGGTTTATATATCTGTGGAAGGTCCAGAGTGGGTTGATTAGCACTAAAAATCCTTGCAGCTTCAAAAATCAGGTCCAGCAAACACCTCCTAACAAAGGATTCTCCCCAGGCAGGAAGCAGACAGATTTTGAAACTGCAAGGCTTTTCAATGCTAATCAAGGTAGCCAATTGCAACAGTCACACCTGCCTCCAACAGACAAGAATTTGTTCTCCCACCCTGGACATTATTCCACAGATATATAAATCTCATTTGATATATAAGCTCTAGGCTTGTCCGATCGATGGAAAAAATGTTTCAATTCTCGTTTCTAAAGTAGGGGGTGCCGGCACTTCGATATAGAAATTATTTACAAATTTTTCACCCAAAATTTTTGGATATTTCCGAAAATTCGTAATGATTCTTAATGTTTCTAAAATGGCGGACGCGCATGCGCAATCACCAAAAAAAAAAGGAAACCGGGGGGGGGGGACTTTTACAGGGCTCTCCCGCCCTCATTTCTTGAGCTATCCTCATCAAATTTGGTACAGTGGGAGATCACATTCAACACTCTTTGCTCAACAAATTGCAGAACGTTTCCTGTCTCCTATGATTTTTGGCGAATTTTCATAACTTTTTATAATACACTATTTTTCAATATTTGAAGAAACCTGTTCCTGGTTTGAAAGTCTTATTTCCTGTTCAATTGGGTTCTTCTTATCACTGTAAAAGTCCCTCTTCTACTTCTGTAGACTTTGGATTAGAAACGCAGCACACGCCAAGCAATGCCTTGACAGGATTGGCAATGTCCTTTGGAAACTATAAATTGCTGTGGACCCTCTATTGAATCAAATCAATGTCTGACTTTGTGATTGCAGAAATAAAACTCAGCCCAAGGCTTGGGAATAGAAATGGAGCGTGAGGGAAGCAATGCCTTGGCGGGTGCCCCACGTCCTTTGGAAACTATTTCTTCCAATGTACCCTTTAGGTTTGAAAACAATGTGTGTCTTTGTGATTGCTGCAATAACACTCAGCCCGGGGGCTTGGGATTACAAACGGAGCGGGAGGGAAGCAATGCACTTCCAGGAACGCAGACGTCCTTTGGAAACTATTATTTTCAGGATTGCAAAGAAGGGCTGATGTGGTGATTGCTAAATTCCAAAAAAGAAAACAGAAAGGCAAAGGGACTCCCTCTTGAGTAGAAAAGTAAAGCACCCCAAGCTCTGCACTTGCAGGAATGCAGACGTCCTTTGGAAAATAAAAGTTCCCTAAAGCCACAGCAAGGACTCTGCCACAAGCCCCAAGCCAATTTCCCAAAAAAAAACCACAATATCGAACCAGCAACAACAGACAGACACTCTACCCCCTATAGCCAGAACAGTCACTTAGCCCTCTCTCCCCCAAGCAAGCAAGCAGCTTCCCAGCGCACACGAACCACCCTCTCTCCTCGGTATCCTAGCCCAGAATGGCTTGGCTCAGTTGGGGAGGGGATTTTTATAGACATCCTCCACGTGGACGTGGAGGACGCTAGCCCCCACCTTTTTCAGCCATCGTGGAAGTCTCTGATTGGCCAGGGAGCGGTAGCCAAGTTAGGCTGCGCTAGGCTCCCATTCATGTTAAGTTGCAGAAACAAAACAAAAAATAATTTTTTTTAAATATTAAAAAAAAAATTGGAAGGAAAAAATTTAACGAAAATTTTAAGAAACAATTAGAGAATGGGCCAACGATGGTTCGAATTACATTGCCAGTTGCGCCCAGGGAAAATGTTTCAATACTCGTTTCAAAAAGCGAGAACAATCCGAAATAATTACGAAACGAGAATTATAACGAAAATTTGGACAACCCTAATAAGCTCACAACCTTTGAGGATGCCTGCCATAGATGTGGGTGAAGCGTCAGGAGAGAATGCTTCTGGAACAGGGCCATACAGCCTGGAAAACTTACAGCAACCCAATGTTCAATTTGTTTTCATTCCATTCCTCAAGCAGTCTATTGTAAGACGAATGACTCCTAATTGCACATTCAAGATCAATTTGTGCCAAATACCTTCCAAATGCCTTTATCCTTTCCGTTGCCATTTAGAAAAAGATGAAACTTGGGATTTTGGGTTCATATTGTTTTATAGTCTTGCATATTGTGATTACATGTCTTGGTTGGTTTGCTGTACATTTTATTTTTTATTTTTTTATTTTTTTATCTTGATAATTTGCTTTACAATTGAATGTGTATAGTTTTATGGGTTTCAGGGTCCTTCCACACAGCTGTATAAAATCCACATTGAATGGATTATATGGCAGTGTGGACTCAGATAATCCAGTTCAGTGCAGATATTGTGAATTATCTGCCTTGAGATTTTGGGTTATATGTCTGTGTGGAAAGACCCTTAGTCTTCTTTCCTCTCTGTGTGTACATGTATATACATGTATTCTATGCATGTCTTTTTTGAGCTGTTTCCCTTGTAAAACACTACACACATTGATGGCAGCATATAAACAAATCACAACAATAAATAATATAAATGAATAAAGCATGGGGATCTTGAATGAACGGATTTAACCATATGTCTTATATTTTATATTGTATTTAATTGTTCTTAATGGATTTTATATATTGTTATGATTTTAACTATGTTGTCGGCATCGAATTGTTGCCAATTGTGTAAGCTGCCCTGAGTCCCTCCCGGTGAGAAGGGTGGGATATAAATGCTTGAAATAAAATAAGTAAATAAATAAATAATCATAAATGACCTTGTTGCTTCAGTATTTCTAAATATAAGAGTGTTTATTTATCCATAGCTTTTTTGCCATGACTTTTTTGGCGAGTATAATAAACATATTGACTGGCTGATTATAAATGAATACATTATTTATTTCACTTCATTCCCATCTCGCCTTAAAAATCGACATGCAAGATGGGCAATTCATCAGCTTGAGAGCGAAATAAAATAGTCATAGGATCGTAGAGCTGGACAGGATCCTAAAGGACATCTAGTCCAGCCTCCTGCCATTGAAAAAAATAATATCCCGTAGACATCAAAGTGATTACAAAGGTCAAAATGAAAAACAAAAAAATCTTCATTGTCATTCCTAAAAGGTGACAAGGACGGAAACTGAAGGCAAAGAAATGTCCTTTTTGAGCTCAGACAGTGATGCTGTTCTCCACGACAGCCGGATTGATATAGTTGTAGGCAAGGGGTAGAACTGAGTTCCTCTCCTCAATCGATTTAGAGATGGCAGCCAGGCTTGCCTGGAAAGCAGCCATGTGTCTTTTGGGCTCCTCTTCGCTAAAATGCTCATCGGGGAAATAGCCCAGGCGCCTCTGGAAAAGAGAAAGAGAGTTCGGTGGGTTGGAAAGAGAGAGAAGAAACAGATATGGGTGCTTCTAAGTCAGGCCTGGGCAAACTTGGGCCCTCCAGGTGTTTTGGACTTCAACTCCCACAATTCCTAACAGCCGGTAGGCTGTTAGGAATTGTGGGAGTTGAAGTCCAAAACACCTGCCGGTAACAGCCGGTAGGCTGTTAGGAATTGTGGGAGTTGAAGTCCAAAACACCTGGAGGGCCCAAGTTTGCCCATGCCTGGAACAAGTATTATTTTACAATATTTTACAGGGCTACTGTATCTTTCATTAGAAGCTTCCTTTCTGTGGCTTTTGTCTTTAGTTGATTTCTGTTCAGCATGGCTGGAGTTTTGGTAATTAATCAATTATCTCTGAGTTACAGAAGTCAAAGAAAAACAAAATGCTGTCAATAATGAAAGTCATCCCTAGTAGGGAACAGTAATTAAGTTTCACAGGGATCTTTGAATCAACATTACAGGGTCCCTTCGGTGAAAAGAATTTATGAAGAAACACTGCAATGTAATTAAATTAAATCCAGGGATCATAGACTTGTAAATTTGGAAGCGTTCCCCTTTCCAGCTTTGATCCCCACCTCCATGTAGACTTTGCAATGCACAATGCAGTTACAACAACTTTGAAAGATAGATACCCATCCTATCTATCTATCTATCTATCTATCTATCTATCTATCTATCTATCTATCTAATATATATATATATATATATGTATATATATATCTTAGAATGGGTTAAACTCGTGTGCAGGCTGAACTGCTGATCTGAAGGTTGGGTTGCTGACCTGAAGGTTGCCAGTTCGAATCTGTGAGATGGGGTGAGTTCCCATCTGTCAGCTCTAGCTTGCAAGGACATGAGAGAAGCCTCTCATCAGGTTGGTAATATATCTGGGTGTCTCCTTGGAAATGTCTCTGTAAACAGTTGATTCTTTCACACCAAAAAAGACTTGCAGTATGTTCTCAAGTCACTTCTGACACAATAAAATATCCCCAAAATATAACAGGGTTGGGAGGACAATAGCTTTATAAACAAGCATGTTGGTATCACTACAAATGTCTCAGTCCTCAAACACTCTCAGTTTAATTCGAAAAAAATGCTGCACTCGCAGAGCTCAGATGGTGTTGTACTTCAGTGTTGATGTTGACTTTTGTGGAGAGATGTTTGCCAAGGTATCTCAATGATACTGTACCTTGTTGATGGGAAGCTTCCCACCAGCATGGAAATCATCTATTGGACAGATGGCAAGCTATTTAACCTCAGCAGACTGAAAGCCAAAACTAATGTCTGTTATAGAATTCCAATATGCTGATGATAATGTACTCTGTGTCCATTCAGAAGAAGGCCTACAAGTCACTCTAATCATCTTTGCAGAAGCATATGAAAAGCTTGGTCTCTTACTAAACATTGAGAAAACCTCTTGCTGAGAAAACCAATCCTTCGGCAATGCCAGAAATTCAGCTTAATGGTGTAACGTTAGAAATTATATCCAATACAGAGAATATATAAAACACGAATATTTTTTTTTTTTGGTCTGGGATGCCATCCTTTCGTTTTCCCCGCATCCCATTACTGGGGAAAAGTAAAAGAGATGATTCCTTGGCATATCTCCAGTTCTGTTGGACAGCAAGCAGGAGCCACTGGAATCTTTTACTTGATATTACAAGTTCCCTTTGTCAAGGTGTTTTTCTTTTCCTTTCCCACCCATCCCACTCCATGGTCACTCACCAGGTCTCCCAGCTCATAGCTCACGACGGAGAGGACCACCAACAAGGAGCAGGTGGAGCTGACATCGGGGAGCGTGTCCAGGATGCTCTCCAAGGAGGCCGTGCCCTTGACTTTGGGAGGGGGCTGACGCATAGTGGCCGGCGTGTTGGGCATCCAGGCAGCAAAATCAAACTGTTACACAAAACACACGAAAAAGGTATAAGGGAGTAGAGAAAACAATGGCATGGAATTATATATTAATTCTAGAGTGTTTACCAGGCATGGGCAAACTTGGGCCCTCCAGGTGTTTTGGACTTCCACCATTCCTAACAGCCTCAGGCCCCTTCCTTTTGCCCCTCAGCCGCTTAAGCGGCTGAGGGGCAAAAGGAAAGGGCCTGAGGCTGTTAGGAATGGTGGGAGTTGAAGTCCAAAACACCTGGAGGGCCCAAGTTTGCCAATACCTGGTATAGGGCATAGGCATAGGAGAGTGTGGAGGGGATAATGATGGACCAGGGATGGTGGATAAGGATAAAATGGTACCAGGTACCTGGCCGCTATTGACCGCCGCGTGTCGGATGGAGCAGCAGTAGATGATCATGGAGAGGAACTTGATGAGCTCAGCTGCAGTTTCAAGGCTGGAAGGGGCACCTGTGGGTCAGACAGGAAATTGGAATCGAAAGGATGGTCAGTTTCCCCAAGTAATTCAGAATAACTTCATACATGGTTATGGTTATGAAGGTACATGTTCAGTTTGCTATATTTTCCTCTCATTGGGTTAGAGGGAGAAAGAGGAGAAGAAGGAGAAGGAGAAAGAAGAAGAGGAAAATGAGGAAGACATATCCATGAAGATACTGAAGATAAGCAAGAATGATAACAATATTGTTGTTTTTGTTGTTCTTGTTCTTGTTGTTCTTGTTGTTATCCCTTACCCATCTATCTTCATGGATATGTTGTATTCAAGTACAACATATACAATCCGTTTTTTTAAATCATATCAGAAGTGACTTGAGAACATACTGGAAATCACTTCTGGTGGCCGTCCATAGAGACGTTGCCCAGGGGACGCCCGGATGTGATAGCTGGGAGGCTTCTCTCATGTCCCCGCAAGCTAGAGCTGACAGATGGGAGCTCACCCCATCTCGCAGATTGGAACCATCAACCTTCAGGTCAGCAGTTCAGCCAGCACAAGGGTTTAACCCATTGCACCACCGCAGCTCATTGATCAATTACAAACACATAACACAGTTAAACCATCAGTTTCAAGAAACATACACGCTCAGTACAAGCCTCTCTTAAGTTAAAATGAACAATTGAGAAATCATATTGAATATGTTATTTAAGGAAAGGAAGACAAATATACACACCAATACAGTGGGGCCAATCAACTAAAGTTGTCCTGTTGAGTCAGACGATTTATATGTTGACTCACAAGCCAACAATTGACTCAACAGGTCTACTCTGATTGGGACCACTCAATAGGACTCAGGCCCTTCTACACTGCCATATAATCCAGATTATTAAATCAGATAATCCACATTATCTGCTTTGAACTGGATTGTCCGAGTCTACATTGTCATATAATCCAGTTCAAAGCAGATAATCTGGATTTTATATGGCAGTGTAGAAGAGCCATTAGTTACCATCAGAAATAGATCCCAGCACCTAGATCAGTGATTCCCAACCTTTGGACCTCCAGATGTTTTGGACTCTCAGCTCCCACAGCTCCTAACAGCTGGTAAAATGGCTGGGATTCCTGGGAGTTGAAGTCCAAAATTTTGGGGTTTGTAAAAGACACCATGATGTAATGGGTTAACTGGAAGAATATGTGCAAGCAGCTGATTGGCTGAGCCTGTATAGTGCTAGCAATCTGATTGGCTACTTTCTCTACCATGCTGCTGAGGGAACCTGTTTGAGCTGGTTTAACCTCAGTGAGTGACAGAGAGTGCTGACTGGAAACAGCCAGGAAAGAAGATGTCTGCCGACTCTCTAAAGCCTTGTCATTTCTAAGGCATTGAGGCATATTTAAGGACTATTTAAAAAGACTGTTTATTCCCTCTATTCTCTGTAAGCAATCAAAGAGACTGTTGTATATGTTATTGCTCTGTTTGATCTCTTGAAGTTAAGTAAAGTTCCTGTTACTTGTTTCACAAACCTGGGTGGCACGTTATTACACTGCAGGGTGACTTTAGGTTCAAAAGCAGTGGTAAAGCTTCCATTTAATACCATCTACAATATGCAACACAAAACAACTGGAGGCCCAAAGGTTGGGAACCACTGACCCAGAAAAATGCATATATATTCCATATCTGAATCATATTATTAAATGTTGGTGCTGAGATTTAGCACTCCAAAGAGACTTCACATCAAGAACGTTGCTAGTGCACAGCTGAACTGATTTGCAGCAAGGAGGCTGAGCAAACAAAACTTCATTGAAGGCTTAAAATGTATATAGGAGCTTTGTAAGCAAACGTTTAACTATTTAAACAAAGAGCCTGATAGCTAACTGTTCCCAAAGGCCACTGAGGGTCCTACATGTTCTAACTAGCAGAGACCTTTGCATACAGAAACATGTTTTTAGGTGACAGCACCTGGTTTCAATCCATATCTTATCTCCCCAAACTGCACATTCCAGACAGTAAGATATATACATTGGATCCTAGGGTTACAAAATAGCATATCTGGGTCTAAACTAGCAAATACAAAGAGACAGGCTTGAACACACACTTACAATGTATATATCCAGATCTATATCTATGTACTTTTTTAACAGTGTGTGCGGTCTTAACCATCAACGGCATCCTCAGAGAAACAACGGGAGGCCTACCTGAGTCTTTCCGGCTCAAGAAGGCTTCCTTGAAGATCTCCTGTATCCAGGCTTGCAATTCTTTGTCGTCCTTTATCATGGAATCGCTTTTGTAGTAAAAACCAACAACACCCGAGACATACCTGGATGTGAAGGAGAGAGTATCCGAGGAAGATATTAGTCAGATGTTTTCATATTGATCATGTTAATGCATGGAAATAAACAGAGGCTGGACGGACATCTGTCGGGGATGCTTTGATTGTGCTTTTCCTGCATGGCAGGGGAATGAACTGGATGGCCATTGGGACCCTCTTTCAACCCTGTGAGTCTATGATTCAAAGCTGCTACTGCATGTCTGAGTTTTGCAAGCTGTCGGTTTTTTTGGATTGCTTTCCGGGCTGTTTTCTGGGCTGTTTGTCCATGTTTCGCCCACATCTATGGCATGCATCCTCAGAGGTTGGAGACAAGTGTAAACAACACTCAGAAAACAGGGGAATTCTAGACAGGAAACAATCAGGGCCAGCTAACACCTCCCAACAAAGGATTCCCCCAGGCAGGAAGCAGCCAGGTTTTGAAGCTGCAAGGCCATTCAATGCTAATGAAGGTGGCCAAGTGCAACATTAATACTCTCCTCAAACAGACAAGAGTTCTTTCTCCTACTCTGGACTTATAAACCCCACTTGCCTAGTTTCCAACAGACCTCACAACCTCTGAGGATGCCTGCCATAGATGTGGGTGAAACGTCAGGAGAGAATGCTTCTGGAACATGGCCATACAGCCCGGAAAATTCACAGCAACCCAGTAATTCTGGCTACGAAAGCCTTCAACAACACAGTGCTCATTTTTCTTCTCCAAATCGGTGCAGCATTTTGGAAAGATGAGAGCCAACGCAATACTGTGAATCGAATGCTGGACTATGACTCTTGAAGTCCGAATCTCCATATGGCCGCGGAAACCCACTGGGTAGTGTTGGGTAAATCACACTGTTTCAGTCTCAAAGGAAAGCTATTTGAAATCCCTTCTGAATTAATATCTTTTCTCCCACCCATCAATCATGGGAAGATCCTTTATAGTTCAGGCTAAAACCTGGAGTGGATTCACTGCCCCAGTGACTTGGATGCAATTCACCCAGATCTTCTGACTGTGCCATTTTGGGGAAAGAACGGTTACAGAAAGTCCTTAAGACACAAGTTTGAGGTTTGTTCCCTTCTTAATCACCATCCTTGGGAAGGAGTGAACGCATAAAGAAGAGATCTCATTTCCACCTTTGCCTCAAGGGGAGCATTGAAATAAGCTGACTGAGTGGAAAGACATCCCAAAACGGAGAAGGGAAATGTGCTCTTTCTACACAATTTGGCACCTACAATTAGTTCCCTCGCATTCACATCCAGGGTTTTCTTAGGCCCAGGAGTTGGTCTACCTAGCCTGTTCCTTCTTCTGCAATGCAGGTTGCAAACGAGACGCGGACTCACTTTTCTATGGCAGTCCAGATCCTCATCCCGTCCTCCTTGTAGTAATAATTGGGAACCTCAGTGACGCCTCGTTCTTTGAGGTCATCGGGGAGGCAAAGGGAGGAGTATTTGACTGTCTGGGTGCCTCTGGCCAGCAGCTGAAGCATCCCATCCCGGCCAGTCGAAGTCGACTGCAGAGAAAAAGAACAACAATGGAGGAAACATTGAAATCAGAATGAGATGAGCAGAATATCTCTTGGTTGGTGTGAGTTTTCCGGGCTGCCTGGCCATGTTCCAGAAACATTATCCCCGGACATTTCGGGCTGTCTGGCCACGTTCCAGAAGCATTGTCTCTTGACATTTTGCCCACATCTATGGCAGGCCTCCTCAGAGGTTGTGAGGTCTGTTGGAAACTAGGCAAGTGGGGTTTATATATCTGTGGAAGGTCGAGGGTGGGAGAAAAAATGCTTGTCTGCTGGGGGCAGGTGTGAATGTTGCAATTGGCCACCTTGATTAGCATTGAATGGCCTTTCAGCTCTAAAATCAGGACAGTAAATAAAGAATAACAATCAAAAACAGGGTAATTCCAGACAAGAAACAATCAGGGCTAGCTAATCACCTCCCAAGAAAGGATTCCCCCAGGCAGGAAGCAGCCAGGCTTTGAAGCTGAAAGGCCATTCAATGCTAATCAAGGCAGTCAATTGCAATAATAATAATAATAATAATAATAATAATAATAATAATAATAATAATAATTTTATTTTTATACCCCGCCACCATCTCCCCAGAGGGACTCGGGGCGGTTCACAGATATAAAACAAGCATGCAGTGGCATCAAATACAAAAAACACACAAATAAAATTGCAACATTCACACTTATATTTATATATCTGTGGAATAATGTCCAGGGTGGGAGAAAAAACTCTTGTCTGTTGGAGGCAAGTGTGAATGTTGCCACTGGCCACCTTGATTAGCATTGAAAAGCCTTGCAGCTTCAAAGCCTGGCTACTTCCAGACAGGAAACAGGAACCAGCTAACATGTCTCAGCAAAGGATTCCCCCAGGTAGGAAGCAGCCAGGCTTTGAAGCTGAAAGGCCATTCAATGCTAATCAAGGCAGTCAATTGCAACATTCACACTTGCCTTGGACAGACAAGAGTTCTTTCTCCCACCCTGGACACTATTTAAATCCCACTTGCCTCGTTTCCAACAGATCTCATAACCTCTGAGGGTGCCTGCCATAGATGTGGGGGAAATGTCAGGAGAGAATGTTTCTGGAACATGGCCATACAGCCCGTAAAACTCACAGCAACCCAGTGATTCTGGCCATGAAAGGCTACGACAACACATAGAATATCTTTTGAGATGTGGGGTGCATGTACACAGTAGAACGAATGTAGTTTGATACCACTTTAACTGCCATGACTCTATGCTATGAAATCTTGAAAGTTTCAGTTTTATGAGTCTTAAAGAGTGCTGGTGCCCCACCAAACTGCAACTCCCATTATTCCATAACACTGAGCCATTGCGGTTTGG
The DNA here is from genome assembly GCF_035594765.1 of Anolis carolinensis. NCBI lineage: Eukaryota > Metazoa > Chordata > Lepidosauria > Squamata > Anolidae > Anolis > Anolis carolinensis. Next base: position 6,714,640 of record NC_085846.1, read on the forward strand.
TATCAAACTGTAATCATTCTACAGTGTAGATCAGGCATAGGTAAACTTTCAGATGTTTCAGCTGGTAGGCTGTTAGCAATTGTGGGAATTGAAGTCCAAAATACCTGCTTTCACTATGACTGATCTAAGTATGTGCAAGCTACTTTTGTGCTTTGCATTCAGTTTGCAGCAATCGACGTAAGTTGAACATGAAGAGGAAGGGGAAAATAGGAGAGAGAACCAAGACATTTTAAAAGCAGCCGGAAAAGTGGGATGACAAAAGATTAAATGGGATGTTTCCTATCTGATCAGAACAATCATCAGGGATGTGCTTACCGTATCGAGTAACCCTCCAGCTTTGAGAAGACTGGTGCGGGCGAGAGTGTTGATGTGGAATATGTAGCGAGTATGAGGAATCAGAAGCTATAAGGGAGGAACACAATACACAAGGTTTACGGTTAGGTTTCACATTCCAAATAATTTCTGTATAACAAAGATGTGAAAAGTGTATTCTTTGGTTCATTTTGGTCACTCCTCTGGGGGTTTGAGGAGCACTTTCATTACATATTTTAGAGCCACTTTGAGTCTTATTTTAAGAGAAAAAATGGGACGATAACAACAACAACAACAACAACAACAAAAACACTATTATTATTATTATTATTATTATTATTATTATTATTATTATTACTACTACTACTACTATTATTATGCAGAACATTTTCAAACCAGAAGAAGGCTTTGTTTAAAACCAAAAGTGAGTTCCTGGTCACTTCAAAAGCCTCTCCTTGAATTACAATGAAGCTGGGAGACATGTTTTCAGTCCATGAGGGCAATGAGGAATATGGGTGCATCTACACTGATGAATTAATGAAGTTTAACACCAGTTTAGCAGCCATGGCTCAATGCTATGGTATCCTGGGAGGTGTGATCTGTTGAAGCACTAGCACTCTTTGGCAGAAAAGGCTAAAGACCCAGAGGAATTACATAGCACTGAGTCACAGTCAAACTGCATCAATTCTACAGTACAGATGGACTCTAGGATGCCCTTTTTTGCCTCTGAGAAAGAAAAAGCAAAACAATTACTCTGCTTTCAGAAGCACCAAAGGAAAATCGGAGTTTTGTCTAGAACAGTGTTTTCTACACTCTGGTCTTCCAGGACTTTTTACTTCAGCTTCCAGAATTCCTGATCTTTGGACAACGTTATGGAAAATGATATAATCATGGAGCTGGAAAAGACCCCATCCAGGAAAACACAACCAAAACCCTCCCAAGAGATAGCCACCCAGGCTCTGATTAAAAACGTCCAGAGAAGGAGACTCTACTACAGTCCAAGGCAGCGTAATGAAGTCCAAAACACCCGTAGAACTAAAGTTTGGGAATTACTGATCTAGAAATGGTTCGTTTTCACATGAATATTCCTGATTGGATAAGCGCTGAGTCCAAAAAGTCTTGCCTTGAAGATGGGGTGACACATGGGGAGGTGGCGAAGAGTGGCCATGGCATAGACTTCAGCCATGAAGTGGGCTTCGAGGAGATGGGTGTTGACCTCGTGGACATGGAAGTTAGCCAGCCGCACCCAAATCTTAGCCAGGGTCCAGTCCCATTTGCGATCGGTAGGAAGGAAAATGGGATTTGCTGCACCTGGGGTCTGCTGGAGCTGCAGAGAAGGAAGAAAACTCGTATTTTAGATGGATTTGTCCTACAAGGGTCCACTACCATGTTCTATTCCATGATTTGAGCTTTACTTAAGGGAGCTCTCCAGTGCTGAAATGAATAGTATGGATAGCTCCTTTATCTGTCACTCATAGTGGATCCACCACTCCAATGATGCATTTTTCACCAAAGCGGAGATGATAACCCATCCCAAAACCTCTGGTACCTGGATGGCCAAGGGCATCATCTGTCCTTTGGAATTGAGGTGAAACATGCAGAGCGGGGCTGTGATGTACTGGGGTTTGCCCTCGATTTCGCACGTCGGGATGCCATCAAGGATCTTGTAGTCCACGATAAATATGTTCCCATTCTGGAAGTGGGAAGAGTTAGAGAAAGAGAGAGACAAGTGGCCAAGTGAGAGATTTAGGACACAGAGCACACCATTCTGGAGGTATCAATTATGATTACATTGACGCATCAGCTGGAATTTTCATGGAGTCCTATCAAAATCCTAAAGATATCCTAAAGGCTGTCTGATCCTGTCTGATCTTGGAAGCTAAGCAGGATCGGCCCTGGTTGGGAGTTGGATAGGAGATCACCAAGGAATATAATTCTCTATTTCAGAGGAAGGATGTGACAAAACCACCTCTGAGGATTTCTTGCCCAAGAAAACGCTACAAAAATCAGGTGGTTGCCGTAAGTCAATCTGTGGTAGGATGGTTGTTCTATGCCGATTTATGGCAATCCTATTGTGAGGATTTCTCAGCAAAATATATTCAGATGTGCTTCACTCCTGCCTTTCTCTGAGGTTGAGAGAGTGTGATTTTCCAAAGAACACCCAAGTGAGGATTTGTAGGACAACTGTAGTACTTATGATGTAGAATAACATAGTATAAATGGAGAGGAACAACTGTAGTTCTTGTGATGGCATAGTAGCATAGCATAATATAGTTTATTTATTTATTTATTTATTTATTTATTTATTTATTTACAGCATTTATATTCCGCCCTTCTCACCCCAAAGGGGACTCAGGGCAGATCACATTACACATATAGGCAAACATTCAATGCCTTTTAACATAGAACAAAGACAGACAAACATAGGCTCCGAGCGGGCCTCGAACTCATGACCTCCTGGTCATAGTGATTTATTGCAGTGATTCATTGCAGGTGCTTTCCAGCCTGCGCCACAGCCCGAGCCCATAGTTGTTATGATGTCATAGTAGCATAGTATAGTATAAATGTAGAGAGACAACTGTTGTTCTTATGATGTTATAGTAGCATAGCATAGTATACTTCTTGTGATGTCATAGCAGCATAGTGTAGTAGATAGTATTGCTTTGTGGTGGTTTTACTTCAGGTTTATTGAAGTGGGAGCTCTCCAAGGTGTCAGGTCTTATTAGAAAACAGGTTCAGCACCTTGGATAGCTCCCCATCTAACACTCCATCAAATGTGGAGTAATTGCTATAAGACCAAATGTGTATTCTCCAACATTAAGCCATGGACTTACCAGCCACCTCTAGCATTAAACCATTAAACACGGGTGCAAGTTACCTTCATTTCTTCCTGGAGGGAGGTGGAGGTCCCCAAGCAGCCACCCACCATTTCTTGAGTGACAGGGAAGTTGTCGGGGATCTGGGTGCATTTCCGGATCATCACAGGGTTGACCCCATTCAGATACTGGTAGCCAAAGAAATCATCATCCATCCAATGCTCTGTGACATATTCTGTGGTTGTGAGTATAAAAACAAAACAACGGGTGTGAATTGGTGTTGAAAGTGATGTTAATTCTTGGTCTAGCAGTGTTTGGTGGGTCAGAAATATTCTTTTTTTTTACTACAGTCCACATTTAGGGCTAGGATCAAGCAACTCTTATGACGCTGCAAGACTACCATTCCCAGTATCTCTGTTTATGGGGACTAGGAATAATGGGAATTGAAGTTCAACAAAATCTGGAGAGCTACAAGGGTTTGTAAGGGCTAAGGAGATGGAAGTTGTAAAATCCAGTAGGAGGATCAGTCACTTTTGAATTTATCTAAAATATATATAGTTAAGTCCCACTTTGAGAACATGAAATCAGATTTTGACAAGGATTTGGAGATTTCCTGATACAGAGAGCTCTCAAGCTCTGGTCTTCCGAATAAACTGAGAATTCAGCTCCAGAAATTCCTGAGTTGGGGATTTTGGGAGCTGTAGTCCAAAAAAGACTCCTCGTAGCTCAGTTAATGGGACAAGTAATGCTTGCCATTTTTCAGTGGCTGAGTCTCCTAAGAACTATCACGCATATTACACTCAAGTATTATCTGATCTTGATGCTAAACTGGGTCAACACAGGTTAGAACTGGGATGGGAAATTACCAAGGATTAGCTCATCCTTTTTCAGAGCAAGGAACTGGCAAACTAATGCTGAAGTTTGCTTGGCTCAGAAAACGTGAAGATTACAGAGGGAAAATGGGAATTTATAATGAGCTAGAAAAGTGGGTATAAGGTTGTGACCCTCCATTATAAGGCCTCCAGCACCTCAGGGACAGAGAAAAAGCAGAAATGCTCAGCACTTTCTTTCCCTCAGTCTTCTCCCAAGAGATAAATGGTGCTAAGGACTGAGATAATGGAGCAGAGGATGCAGTAGGGGAAAGGCAACACAGAATGGGTAAAGAGGCAGGAGAGCATTATCTGGCTACTCCAGGTCAATTCAGGTCTCCAAGGCAAAATGCAAAACATCTAAGAGTATTAAAAGAACTGGCAGAAGTAATCTCAATACCACTAGCAATCATCTTTGAGAATTCTTGAAGAAGTTCCAGCAGGCTGGAGGAGGTCAAATGTTGTTTCCATCTCCAAAAAGGGAGACCCAAACAATGATTGGCAAGTAAACCTGGCATTGATACCAGGAAAGATTCCAGAGCAGGTCATTAAAGAGACAATGGGTAAGCACTTACAACAGAATGTCACACCCACAAAAGTCAGCAAGAGTTTCTCAAAAACAAGCCATGTCAGAATAACCTTATTCTATGATTCTATGATTCTATGTCGGATTTATCAGCTCCTTTGGGTTTCAGTCTGAATTTTAAAGAAACTATCCAAAGTCCAGAAGCTGTTTGAGATCGAGGTCAATCATCCTAGAACACGTCCTTTAAAGTTTAGACTGAGAACATTCATGCCCCCATTAATGGGATTCACCTATTACCACCTTGGGTTGCTGTGAGTTTTCCAGGCTGTATGGCCATGTTCCAGAAGCATTCTCCCCTGGCATTTCGCCCACACCTATGGCAGGCATCCTAAGAGGTTGTGAGGTCTGTTGGAAACTAGGCAAGTGGGGTTTATATATTTGTGGAAAGTCCAGGATGGGAGAAAGAACTCTTCTCTCTTTGACACAAGTGTGAATGTTGCAATTGGCCAGCTTTATTGGTGTCGAATAGTTTTGCAGCTTCAAAGCCTGGCTGCTTCCTGCCTGGGGGAATCTTTTATTGGGAAGTGTTAGCTGGCCCTGATTGTTTCATGCCTAGAATTACCCTGTTTTTTGAGTGTTACTCTTTATTTATTGTCCTGATTTTAGAGTTTTTTTAAATCCTGGTAGCCAGATTTTGTTCATTTTCATGGTTTTCTCCTTTGTGTTGAAATTGTCCCCATGCTTCTGGATTTCAATGGCTTCTCTGTGTAGCCTGACATGGTGGATGTTAGAGTGGTCCAGCATTTCTGTGTACTGAAATAATATGCTGACATCTCCCAACAAAGGATTCCAGGCAGGAAGAAGCCAGGCTTTGAAGCTGCAAGATTATTCAATGCTAATCAAGGTGGCCAATTGCAATATTCACACTTGCTTTAAACAGACAAGAGTTCTTTCTCCCACTCTGAACATAATTCCATAAATGTATAAACCCCACTTGCCTAGTTTCCTTTTTTTTTTTTTACAATATCTTTATTGAAGGTTTTATATATTAAGAATAAAGAAAAAAGAAAAAGTATCTTGGTAAGACAGTAATATTTTCACATCGAAAGTGGGAGAACATTTGTTATTATTAGAAAGTAGGAAAAAAGATTACAAAAACAAAAAAAGGGAATAATAATATTCATAATAGACGAGTAAGAGTTAAAAAAAAGAAAAGGAAAAAAAAGATTTTTTTTAAAAAAAGTTGTTAACTTCCATCATCCTTTAACTGGTTCTGAGAAATTTCTTTAAAAAACCGTCAAAACCGTATCCCCTTCGACCTCAGGTTCTAAGATTGTATTTTATTCAGCAGATAGGATTAAATTTCATTTGTTTTAAGTAGTCCTTTACCAGGTCCCAATTAGTTTCTTTCTTAGGCAATCCTTGACTTGGAGATAACCAGTAAGTAAGCCTATCCATGTTCATCACGTCCATGACTTTAATCAGCCAGTCCTCCTTCTTCGGGATCTCTTTTTGTCTCCACAGCCTAGCATATGTTATTCTTGCCTCAATGACCAGGTAATTAAACAAAATCTCTTTGTCTGTATCATGTTCTATATCTAACATTCCGAGTAAAAATTACTCAGGTTCTCTTCTGATTTTTATCTTTAAAATTGATTGTATAACTTCATTTACATCTTTCCAATATTGTTGGGCTTTTGGGCAAGTCCCACTTGCCTAGTTTCCAATAGACCTCACAATCTCTGAGGATGCCTGTCATAGATGTGGGCGAAACGTCAGGAGAGAATGCTTCTGGAACATGGCCATACAGCTCAGAAAACTCACAGCAACCCAGTCATTCCAGCCATGAAAACCTTTGACAACACATATTACCAACTACAGTAATTGGCGAAAGGAGGACCCACCAGAAACAGGCGTTTTGTTGAACCAGAAGACTTTGCGGATATCTTCTAGTGTTTTCCAGGAATCCCGGAGACCTGAGAATCCTTTCAGCCTGAGCTCAAATTCCCTGGAGACAGAGAAGAGGGGATGAATTCAGAAAACCAACTGTTTTGTTGTAAGTGCCAAACTCAACTTGACATTGTTTACTATTTTTAATTGCTATTCCAGACTCTACCAAGAGTTGGCGCTGCTGAACACAGCCTGAAGGCTAGCTAGGAATCTAATAGAGAGGTAGCTTTGCAAAATTGATGTGTAATTGAATAATTGCTCAAAGAACCAGGCTCTTGTTTGCGCAAAATCAGCTGCGGTGCATTTATATAAGTTCGGAACAGCTTTGATAACTGCAAGCCATCGTCGGGTTGCATAAGGCCTGCATTTAAAATAATTTTAATTAGCTGATGTGCAGTAAAGAAATTAATGATAATAATAAAAATGGGATTGCCACTCGCCGTAGCGGGAGAGGCGGGTAGGGAAGCATGCATCATGCCTATATGCAAATGCAATACAAAGCATAGCCTGTGATGGACTAGCCATGTTGGACACTTTTCCCCAGAAACTACATCTATAGAATTAATGCACTTTGATAACACTTTAATTGCCATGGCTCAAGGCTATGCAACCCTGGGATGTGCAGTTTGGGAGGCCCCAATGCTCTTTGTCCTTGCAAAACTGCAACTCCCATGCAAACCTCATTCAGTGTAGATCAGGCATGGGTAAACTTTGGCCCTCCAGGTGTTTTGGACTACAACTCCCACCATTCCTAACAGCCTCAGGCCCTTTCCTTTTCCCCCTCAGCCGCTTAAGCGGCTGAGGGGGAAAAGGAAGGGGCCTGAGGCTGTTAGGAATGGTGGGAGTTGTAGTCCAAAACACCTTCTGCCATGCAGTACATTACCAAGGCCATAACAAGTTCTTTGGGAATTTTGCTCACTGCAAGGGAAAAAAAATGCATCTCTCAATCCAGATCGACAAGACGAACTGGCGACAGACTTGTGGGAACATCTGAGTAGTGAAAAATCTTATCAGGCACGGGGTTTATGGGCGTGAATGTGTTTCTGGGTGAGGTCAGTGGTGACGGCGTGGGTTGGAATTGGGAAATGTGGGATGCTTCATAGGCTTGTTTGCTGATGTGGTGCGGAGGGTAATTTTTGCCATCTTTTTGTGCCAATCCTTTGAATGTGGCGTGACCTGAGCATGTGACAGGGCTCAGAGATTGGGCATGTTATCTTGGTATCTTGATGGGACTTCCTTCGCTGGAGGTTTTTAAGAGACTGGATGGCCATCTGTCAGGAGAGCTTTGAATGTGTCTTTCCGTCTGGCAGAAGGGGGTTGGACTGGATAGCCTTTGGGAGTCCCTTCTAATTCTAGGATTCTATGATTCTATGAAATCGTAAATTTTAGATTTTGGGTGTCTTCATGGGTACATCTACACTGTAGAATTAATGAAGTTTGACACCACTTGTAACTGACATAACTCGTTGTTGTTGTTGCTGTTGTTGTTATCCACCTTTTTAGTTTGAAGTTCACAACACTAAAAACAGTACAAATTACAGGGTTGTTGTATGTTTTCCGGGCTGTATGGCCATGTTCCAGAAGGATTCTCTCCTGACGTTTTGCCCACATCTATGGCAGGCATCCTCAGAGGTTGTGAGGTATGACTCTGAGGATGCCTGCCATAGATGTGGGCGAAACGTCAGGAGAAAATACTTCTGGAACATGGCCATACAGCCTGGAAAACATACAACAACCCTGTGATCCCAGCCATGAAAGCCTTTGACAACACAGTACAAATTACAATTCAAAACCAATAGCATAGAAACATTAAAAGTACAATCCAATTCCTCCAATGTGGAAAAATACCGTTCTAATGGACATGTGTTCACAGCACAGTCTACTGAAAAAGTTAAGAAAGTAGATATATGATTCTAGAGCAGGAAATGGCAAACTTCGGCCCTCCAGGTGTTTTGGACTTCCAACTCCCACAATTCCTTGGGAATCGAAGTCCAAAATACCTGGAGGGCCGAAGTTTGCCCATGCCTAGTCGACACACTGACCATATCGTGCAGATTCATTATATGGCAATGCAGATCCAGCCTCAGAGTGGTCTGCCACAAAAGACAGGGAAGCTGTGATCATTGAAATATTTTGGAACTACACCTCCCATCACCCTCAGTACTGGGACTGATGGGATTTGTAGTCCTCCGTGGAGGTCAATTGCTAAGCTTCTACTAAGGAAGGCCCAGCCCAAACCACAACGTCCCCAGCCAAAGAGACTCACGACTTGACGGCGCGAACGGCGAAGACGGCAGACATACTGAAGAGGTATTTCGAGTTTGCATCCAGATCGTCGACATCGCTGACATTGTGGCATCTTGGCCAGCCGGGCGCATACTCCCCGTAACTGTGGCGAGAAAGAACAGCCCGAACAACTCAACCCAAAGGAATGTCACCTCTGATTCTCCCCAAAAGGCCTCCATTGACCCACATCTGTGAACAGAGTGACTCCATGACCTCTAGGAGGCATTTCAGGGGTCATTTTGGTACATTTAGATCCCTCTGCCTGGGACTATTGTGTTACACCTTAATACAAAGTTAGTCCTTCCCGCAAGAAGGAGAGATAGGAGACAGTTATTTAGAAAGTTGGATGGCCATCTGCCTGGAGGGCTTTGATGGTGTCTTTCTGCATGGTGGGGAGTTGGACTGGATGGACTTTAGGTGTCCCTTCCAACTCTATGAATCTACGGATTCACTTTTGCAATTCATTTCATTTCCTTTGACAATTGGCCAAAATCCTTATTAAATTCATTCTCTAATTTCTACAGAAAATTATCATGTCATGCATATGTAAAAACCATACATTTGGCACATGATTAATCCATCATGCATTAATGTGAAACTAAACATACTGAATTTCCGGCTTTCACCTCATTAGCATCTATTATTTTTTTATTTTACTTTCTGGTATTCTAATATATAACCTACTATCTTGGGAACCCAGCATTGCCTGGGATATTTGAAAAAGTCAGTTTTTTAATTGTACAAAATGCACAAGGTTGTGGATTATTTACAATTGCCATCATGCCAGGTGAACCCTGAGAAACTCCATCAGTACTTAAAGTTTGTTATGTTGTGCAAGTTTGCTCTAGATGTATCATCAGTACGGTTCCATGCTCTCTGGCTGTAGGGTAAACTACAACTCCCACAATGGTGAGTCAGTCCCCTCAAACCCCTCCAGTAGGTGGGTTAGTCATGGGAGTTCTGTGTGCCAAGTTTGGTCCAGGTCCATCATCAGTGGAAGTCATATTTTTTCTGATTATGGGTGAACTACAACTCCCAGAAAGGAAAATCAGTTTCCCCAAACCCGCTAGTGATCAAATTTCAGCATAATAGGTATGTGTGCCAAGTTTGGTCCAGATCCATCATTGTTAGAGTTCAGAATGCTCATTGATTGAAGGTGAACTATATATCCCAGTACCTACAATTCCAAAATGCCGATGCCAATTATCCTCAAAACCCACCAGTATTCAAATCTGGGCATATCAGGTATGCATGCCATGTTTGGTCCAGATCCATCATTGTTTAGGTTCATAGTGTGCTCTGGATGTAGGTGAACTACAACTCCTATGAATCGCCCCAAAATCCTCCAGTATTTTTAGTTGGTCATGGAGGTTTTGTGTGCCAAGTTAGTTCCTGGTCTGTCATTGGTAGAGTACAGAGTACTCTTAGATTGCAGGTAAACTATACATCCCAGGACTACAACTCCTATAAATCATGGTGAATTCTCCCCAAACCTCACTCTCTTGTATGTTCAGTTGCTGATCAATTCCTCTGTTTGCTGTGTGCCATAGAAAAGAATAGGAAAGGGTTATGGGAGAGGCAGTGGGCGGGGTCATGCAAATTCCACACCAATGGAGAGAGTTGGGAACACTGGGATGTCTGTGGTGGAGGTACAGAAAATCTAGGATGAAATTGTCCCTGTATGAAAGCCTTCACTAGGGTGGTGGGCAGTGTGGTGTTTGTGGAGGATATTCACAAGGCCCTTGGACATGTTCATGACGCTCGCTATAACCTGCAATGTCATTGGAGGGAGGGCCATTGATGTCAACGGAGTAGTGGGAGTTCTAGCTATTTGTGGAAGTGGCAGCTTATCTGTGTAAGCGGACACCCCAGCCACATACACACATGCATATTTTCACTTTTATGATGTGCATAGATAGATATAATTAATTCTTCAGTCGTAAATGTCATCTCTCACACACTCTCTTGCATAAATTGTAGGAGAGGCTCTTCCTTTCTCAAGTTAAAAACTGACTTTCCCCTCATTAACATAGGGTGCATCTACACAATGGAATTAATGTAGTTTGACGCCACTTGAACTGCCATGACTCTAGGCTATGGAGTCCTGGAAGCAGTTCCACAGTGCAGATGCAGCCTGGGTGCTGAATCTGCTCCGGGGTTTAGTCCAAACTTTACCTTACCAAACCAAGCTGCTCAAGCTAATTTGAACATAGGGTACTACACCCTTTTTTAAAAAACATTCCATATTAAAACCCGGCATGGACGAACCTCCGGCTCACCTGAAGATTCGCCTCCGCTTTTTCAGCTCCTCTGCTCGAAGTTCCAGAAGGTGTGGAATGCCTGAGTCATTGGCAACCGTTTTGGCTGCAGGAAGAGAGAGAGAGAGAGAGAGAAGCAGAGTTAAGGAAGATAATAATTAATGCAATTATACCTCAAAAAATGAGAAGGCAGGAAAAACTTGCTCCAAAGCCGCACTGTTGGCTGTATCCGTAGTGCAGAATTATACACCATATTAACTGCCACGGCCCAGTGCAATGGGATTCTAGGATTGTAGTCTGGTGAGCTGTCTACCTATCTAGCTTCTCCGAATCATAGAGTTCGAAAAGACCAGTGAGATCATGTAATCTAGCCCACAACTCCAGGCAAACCACTTGTGCTAGACCACTGCCCACCTTCACCTTCTAGGCAACCATTCCCTGCTTTCCTACCACTTATTTTTCAACTTTTCTGTCGATCTAAATTGCAGCCATATACCACACTTTCGATCCCTGGTCCGCTCTTTCAACCCGATTCTTTCAGTTAACTCAGCGCCATCTAGTGTTTAGTCTTAGATTCTGGGTTCCTGGGTTGCTGTGAGTTTTCCGGGCTGTCTGGCCATGTTCCAGAAGTATTCTCTCCTGATGTTTTGCCCACATCTATGGCAGGCATCCTCAGAGGTTGTGTGATCTCTTGGAAAGTAGGCAAGTGGGGTTTATAGATCTGTGGAATGATGTACAGGGTGGGAGAAAGAACTCTTTGTTGTTGCCATTGGCCAGCTTGACTGGCATTGAATAGCCTTGCAGCCTCGAAGCCTGGCTGCTTCCCGCCTGGGGGAATCCTTTGCTGGGAGGTGTTAGCTGGCCCTGATTGATTCATGTATAGAATCCCCTTGTTTTCAGAGTGTTGATCTTTATTTACTGTCTGATTTTAGAGTTTGTTTAAAAAAATACTGGTAGCCAGATTTTGTTCATTTTCATAGTTTCCTCCTTTCTGTTGAAACTGTCCACGTGCTTGTGGATTTCAATGGCTTCTCCGCTTTTCAACCCTTTCTGCTTTTGGACAGCGCCCTGATCCCTAGCCTGATTGTACCTACAATGAAGAGGAATATTAGAAAGCCATCACATAAAGGACTTTCTGAACTTGCTCCTTGCTGTTATGGAAAGAACCAAAGCACCATACCTGTCCCTTCCCGGAGATTTAGGGTTTTGTATCCTTCCAGCCACTGGTATGAGGGGAAGTGGAAGGTCTCTCCTTGTGGGTTGGTCACCCGGACGTAACTGCAATACCAGCTGTCCTCGGGGAAGAACAAATATTTCTCCTTGTGGAGTCGGATCAGGACCAGAGGGCCCAGATCTTGTTCGCAAGGTATGTCGTACTCATCCACCTGCAGAGAAAAAATAAGAGAACACACAGTCCCCGAGTTACAAAAATCCGACTTACAAATGACTCCTAGTTCAGAACACAAGTGAGACAACAGGAGGCGAGAGAAATCTACCCCTCAGATGAGAAATTCGCTCTTGGAAGAGTTATTAGTGTCAGGATTTTCTGGGTGTTACGGAAAATTACCCACAAACAACAGAGCATCCAAAATATGCAGAAACAAGATACTTATAGTTGAGCATTCAGCTCACAGCAAGAGTGCGAAGTGCCATGCGGCTGTACAAAGTGTCCATTCTACACGACCAATCACAATGAGAGCAGAAACAGAGATACATCCCAACTATCATTTCGGAAACAGAGGGGAAGGAATTTCCCTCAGCCAATTCAAAGCTATCTAACTACTCCTCATTGAGGACTGCAGACAGGGATAGAACGTGAAGTGGAATCTTCTGAAGGGACACTAACAGCAAAGGAAGCAACACAGAGATGGTCACCCTTATGCTATCCAAAACCTATATTTGGCTGGAGTTACACTTAAAAATGTATCTGTTCCAGCTTATATACAAATTCAACTTAAGAACAAACCGACAGAACTTATGGGTGCATCTACACTGTAGAATGAATGCGCTTTGATACCACTATAGCTGCAGTGGCTCAATGCTACGGAATCCTGGGAGTTGCAGTTTGGTGAAGCATCGGGACTCTTGGGCAGAGGATGCTAAAGACCTGGTAGAACTGCAACTCCCAAGGTTCCATAGCATTGAACGAGGGTCATTAAAGTGGTGCCAAAGGACATTCATTCTACACCATAAGGATTTTTTTTTAATCAGGCACAGATAAAATTAGCCCTGGCCAGCATAGCGATCAATGCTGAGAGCTGCAGTCCAGCACTTTGGAGGGGAATCATGACTCTCCAAAACTTGCCAGGTCGAAGATAAGTCATGGTATGAAAAAAAAAGAATTAAAAAAAAACATTACTACATTTAAAATTATCATATTTCTTAAATTGGAAAACGCCATCAATTGTACAAACAACAATAACAAAAATACGTAAGATTTACCTGCAATTCTAAGACGCATCCCAGTTTTAGACATGTTTTTTTTTTATCATGTCAGAAGAAACTTGAGAACATACTGCAAGTCGCTTCTGGTGTGAGAGAATTGGACGTCTACAGAGACGTTGCCCAGGGGACGTCTGGATGTGTTACCATCCTGCTGGGAGGCTTCTCTCATGTCTCCGCAAGCTAGAGCTGACAGATGGGAGCTCACCTAATCTCACGGATTCGAACCACCAACCTTCAGGTCAGCAACCCAACCTTCAGGTCAGCAGTTCAGCCAGCAGAAGGGTTTAACCCATTGCATCACAGCGGCGCCTTTAGACATGTTTATATAGGGGGAAAAGTGCATCTTAGAATTTTAAAAAATGCAGTAAATGTCTATAAATTATGGGAAACTGGCCTACAATCAGAGGTCATAAAATGTATACAACTTGTAGGTTAATCCATATTTCATGGGTGTGTTTATAGGTGCAAGTAACACCAGCTCCTATGTGGAGTTGACCTAGATCTCGTCTGAAACCACAATTGACCCAACCGATAATCTGGGAGTTTTTCGGATCTTTGCCAAGATCAATGTCTATGCTGTTGAGACGAACATGTTTATTATTACAAGGATGAGAGAAGCCTTATTTGTCAACAAGATTTTTTAAAAAACACGTCTCAATGTGACAGAATCCTGGAAGTTGTAGTTTCCCAACATATTTTGTAGTTCGAAACTACAACTTCCAGGATTCCATAGCATTGACTCATGACTGTCTTCTATGTCTCATGGCAGTTCAGGTGGTGTCATGTTGCATTATGTGCCTATAATCCATTGGGATCCAAACAACTTTGGATTCCAAACAACTTTGGATTCCAAAGTATGTCCAAAACAAGCATGGAGTCATCTCAAACCCGTGTCTCATCTGTGTGCCTTGCACAATCTTGCAGAGCCAGTGCAAATACCATGAGAGGCCATAGGATGACAAAGGATTAAATGTAGATATACGACTTGTTCTTCAGCTAACCATGCCAACATGTTCGTGACATTCCTTCTTTGGAAGAACATTGAGCCTCAGAGCTAGAAAAAATATGAATCTTTCCAGAGGAGACCTGCTACTTCTTCAGTTTTTGCAAAAATGTGGCGTGGAAGGCCTTATGGGACTCAAAACTGCCCTGATTTAAAGGCACATAAACGTCCCTTTCATTCAAAGTTATAATATTAACATTTCTTTCAAGAATGAATGCTTTTTTAATTGCCTAAATGGGAAGAAAGAAGGTCATTGGGCAGGAATTCTAGACTTGGAAAAAGTGCCAAGGATCACCCAGTCCAATGCCATTTCATTGTACAGAAAGACACCATCCAAGCCCTCCTGACAGATGGCCATCCAGTAGTGTATTTACACCATGCATGGGCAAACTTGGGCCCTGCAGTTGTTTTGGACTGCAACTCCCACCATTCCTAACAGCCTCAGGCCCCTTCCTTTTGCCCCGCAGCCGCTTAAGCGGAAAGGAAAGGGCCTGAGGCTGTTAGGAATGGTGGGAGTTGCAGTCCAAAACACCTGGAGTGCAGAAGTTTGCTCTACATTATAGAATTAAATCAGCTTGACACCATTTGAACAGCCATGTTTCAATGCTTTGTGAGCTGTAGTTTGGGGAAGCACCAGTGCTTTTTTCCAAGGCTAAAACTGCAGCTTCCAAGATTAAACTGCATTATTTCTACAGTGTGGATGCACCCGAGCTCTGTTGTAAAACCTCCAATGAACTTACCACATTTCAAGGGAAACTATTTCACTTTCAGACAGAGGATCTTACTGTCAGGGGATTATGGGCGTTGCAGTCAGGTGCGGCCATGAATTTTCGATGGTGTTCCCATGCATACTGCCGTGCATATTTAACCTGGTGCTGTCTAGATGTGCTTGGAGATACTGTCTGGGAATTATGGAACTCGTAGTTTGATGCACAAAGTCCACACTCAAACTACTCTTATTGATTCAAGAGCCTGCCACGTTTCAACATAACTGCCCTGCTCACCCAATCTGGTCCTGTGTCCAGATGTGCTTGGATATACAGTAGAGTCTCACTTATCCAACACTCACTTATCCAACATTCTGGATTATCCAACGCATTTTTGGAGTCAATGTTTTCAATATATCGTGATATTTTCGTGCTAAATTCATAAATACAGTAAGACACCTGTTTTGACAGGCTTTTGAGTTCTGTTGTTGATGTTTTTAAGATGTTTTTAAAGATGTTTTAAGATGTTTTTAAAGATGTTTTAAGATGTTCTTTAAATTGTTGATTTTAGCCGGTTCTTGTAAGCCGCTCCGAGCCCTAGGGGAGTGGCGGCATATAAGTTTGAAAAATAAATAAATAAATAAATAAATTACTACATAGCATTAATGCGTATAGAACTACTTTTTCTGCCAAATTTGTTGTCTAACATGATGTTTTGGTGTTTAATCTGTAAAATCATAACCTAATGTGATGTTTAATAGGCTTTTCCTTAATCCCTCCTTATTATCCAAGATATTCGCTTATCCAACATTCTGCCAGCCGGTTTATCCAACTTATCCAAGTGAGACTCTACTGTATTGCCTGGGGATTATGGAAATTTTAATCAGCATATTCCCTACTCCTTAGTGAATTGCCACCTTCGAACACAACTACCCTGCTGACCCATCCTGCCACTGTCCAGATGTCTGGCAATTATGGAAACTGCCTTCTGGTGCATCTAGGAACGGATGTCCAGCCCATCTGGACCATCCAGGTACCCAGTTTTGTTGCCCGTGACCCTCCCAGCCAAAGCCTTTGGAGATCATACTCACAGCCCCACGAATGAAATCCTTTCCCCGGTTATCCAACCGATGTTTGGGGTTCTCGCCTCGGGTGCCAACCAGGGTGATGGAAATGCTGCTGTAGGTGCCGGCTAGCATGTAGTCGCCGGTGGCCACCTGGACCTTGTAAGTGGCCATTTGGAGGAGGACGGTGAAGAAGGGGAGAGCAGTGTCTGAGGCCGGTTGCTCCAAGACAGGTCTGAGCAGCCTCTTGAGCTTGACTTGGTTTTGCCTCAGTCACGAAGCCGGCAGTCTGGGCTCCTCCTCCGAAATGGGCAGGGCCCTACTGGGACCAGTCTGAGCTTCCAGTTGGGCAACCTCCCAACAGAGCTGCTTTGGCCGCCTGGGGCCAGAAACATGTGTCTTCACTTCCCTTGTGCAACTCCTTGGACAGAAGGGGTTCTTCCACTGTGAAGCTTTGCAGTTGCATAAAACATCCTGATGCAGCAAACTGAGTTGTTTTTGTGCATACAGGCATGGGCCAACTTGGGCCCTCCAGGTGTTTTGGACCTCAACTCCCACAATTCCTAACAGCCGGAGGCTGTTAGGAATTGTGGGAGTTGAAGTCCAAAACACCTGGAGGGCCCAAGTTGGCCCATGCCTGCTGTGGAAGAATGCAGTTTGATACCACTTTGCTGAAATTACACATAGAGTGTAAGATATTAATTATATGCATGATGTGTTCTCAACTTTTTGCACTTTTTACCAATAATAGAGGAATCTCAGGGGAAGAGCACAGTCTTGAAGATATAATTCATTGGTTAATCTTTAAAAAAAAATTTGAAAGATACTCTGTGGTTGATGCTTAAGGTAGGATGCTGAATGGCGTCTTCCCTTGGAACCATCAATTGGGCACAGATATCCATGTCAACGTCCAAGGAAAATGGTGTAAAGTAGAAATAAAATAAAATATTGATATTTTATTTCTACTTTACACCATCTCCCCTTGGCACACCATCGGAGTCCACCTCTGTAGCCCCATCTACACTGCTATTGCAATTCAGACTGAACTGGATCATATGGCAGTGTAAGCTCATATAATTCAGTTCAATGCAGTTTGGTGTGCATTATATGAGTCTATACTGTGGCGCAGCTGGTTAGTAGTCAGCTGCAATAAATCACTACTGACCAAGAGGTCATAAGTTCGAAGCTCGGGTTGGAGTGAGTGCCCGACCATTAAATAGCCATTAAAAAAGCCCCAGCTCATTGTTTACCTAAGCAACCCTAAAGACAGTTGCATCTGTCAAGTAGGAAATTTAAGGACCGCTTATGCGGGGAGGCTAATTGAACTAATTTACGTCACCATAAAAATGTCAAGCAGCCTGCGTGCAGTAAGATGAGGAAGTACGCCATCAAGGACTCGGCATCACAGTAGATGATGAAGCAGCAGCTCCCCTTGTGGCCAGAATTGAGCATACCCTCATGAAGCCAGAAGCTGGGAATGTTTACTAGCCTCTGTGTCTCTGTCTGTGTGTGTCGTATGTCTAATGGCATTAAATGTTTGCCATGTATATGTACATTGTGATCCGCCCTGAGTCCCCTTTGGGGTGAGAAGGGCAGAATATAAATACTCTGAATAAATAAATAAATATACCAGGCATGGGCAAACTTCGGCCCTCCAGGTATTTTGGATTCCAACGGGGCTGTTAGGAATTGTGGGAGTTGAAATCCAAAATACCTGGAGGGCCAAAGTTTGACCATGCCTGGTCTACACTGAACATATGAGTTCAAACTGCATTATATTGCAGTATAGCTGGGGCCTATAATACCATAAGAGATAGTCTCAGGATTTTAGGTTCTGAATCTAATAGTAATCCCAACTATGCAGTTCTGTAATGGTAATCTATTGGCTTCAAAATCCCAAGCTGACCTCCTTTGTTGGCAAAATGGCACCTTTCCCTTTGAAGACTACAGTGACCAGAATCTTGGGAAAACCCTAGAGGCATTGTCCTCCTGGCCACTTATCTTGTCTTGACCTCTGCCCTGAGGAGGACTACAACTCCCATCACTCCAAATTTCAGACTTTTCATCCAGTATGGACTTCCCTCCCCACTGATATGGGACGAACTACTTGCATGGTGTATGGCCAGCGAAGGAACGATGTGTTTTTCTAGGTCAGTGGTTCTCAACCTGTGGGTCCCCAGATGTTTTGACCTTCACCTTCCAGAAATCCTTACAGCTGGTAAACTGGCTGGGATTTCTGGGAGTTGTAGGTCAAAACACCTGGGGACCCACAGGTTGGGAACCACTGCTCTAAGTGCTCTTTAACTGCAACTTTCATCATCCCTATCCAACAGAGCCAATGGTGAAGAATGATGAGAATTGTAGTTCAACCACAGTGGTGGGCTCCTGTATGTGGTTTTCTTCTTCAGGCTTATATCAATTGAATGCTCCAGCTTGGTCTGTCCCTTCCCCAGGTTTCTTGGTTTTCCATCTTTTCTACTTGACCCAAACTTCAAAGCAAGTTGCAAAACAAGACAAATACACAGAGGGAGGGGCCATCTAGAGGCAAAGAAGGGTAGTGCAATCATTTGCTCTGTTGTTTAAATGTGTGTAGGTAAAGGTCAAGGTTTCCCCTGACGTTAAGTCCAGTCATGTCTGACTCTGGGGGTTGGTGCTCATCTCCATTTCTAAGCCGAAGAGCCAGCGTTGTCCGTAGACACCTCCAAGGTCATGTGGCCGGCATGACTGCATGGAGCACCGTTACCTTCCTGCTGGAGCAGTATCTATTGATCTACTCACATTGGCATGTTTTCGAACTGCTAGGTTGGCTGGAGCTAACAGTGGCTGCTCACACCGCTCCCGGGGTTTGAACCTGGGACCTTTCAGTCTGCAGCTCAGTGCTTTAACGCACTTTGCCACCGGGGCTCCGGTGTATGTGGATATATATTCCCCATCATCATCATATCCCAAGAACATTTAAGGTCCAGGTGTGATTGGACTAGAACTGCCAGCAGCCCAGGGGAAAGGAATGTTGGGAGTTGCAATCAAACACCACCTCGATGGATGTATAATTCCCATTCTTAAAATTCAAGCACTAGGGCAGACCAAATGCCGATTGGAACATGCCATTTTCTAGTGCCCATGTTACATTCTTCTAACTTATCAGCATAATTATAGCAGAACAAGGGTCTTTTCTCCCCAATAGTCTTTTATTGTTCAAACCTATTTTTTCTCTTCTTTTTTTATGTCTCATCATTCCTTAAGCTGCCTTAATCAGTAGAGGTTGAACAATAGCTTAGTGCTAAACAAAAAAAAAGAAAGTTTATTCTTAAATATGTAGGCATTCTTTTTTTCCCTTCATTAAATGAGTGGTGGGAAATCTATATACATTATAAAAGTGAAAATATGTATGTGTGTGTGGCTGGGGTGTCCACTTACACAGACAGGCTCCCACTTCCACAAATAGCTCCCACGACTCAGGAGACACCAATGTCCCTCCCTCCAATGACATGGCAGGTTATGGCGAGCACCATGAACATGTCCAAGAGCCCTGCCAGTGTCCTCCACAAACACCATCCTGACCACCATCCAAGTGAAGGCTTTCATACAGGCACAATTTCCTCCTGGATTTTCTGTTTTTCCTCCACCACAGACATCCCAGTGTTCCTTACTCTCTTCATTGGTGTGGAATTTGCATGACCCCTCCCACTGCCTCTCCCATAACCCTTTCCTATTCTTTTCGATGACACACAGCAAACAGAGGAATTGGTCAGCAAATTAACATACTAGAGATGTTCGGAGAGAATTCACCATGATTTATAAGAGTTGCAGAGATTGGGATGTATAGTTTACCTGCAATCTAAGAGCACTCTGAACTCCACCAATGATGGACCTGGAACTAACTTGGCACATAGAACCCCCATGACCAACAAAAATACTGTTGGTCTTTGGAAGAATTTATAGGAGTTGTAGTTCACCTACATCCAGAGTGCACTATGAACCCAAACAATGATGGATCTGGACTAAACTTGGCATGCATACCCAATACTGTATACCCAAACTTGAATACTGGGGGGTTTTGAGGGGAATTGGCCTGGACATTTTGGAGTTGTAGATACTGGGATGTATAGTTCACCTGCAATCAATGAGCACTCTGAATGCCACCAAAGATAGAATTGGACCAAATTTGGCACACAGAGCTCACATGACCAGCAAAAAATATTGGAAGTGTTTGGGGAAAATTCACCTACATTTGGGGGAGTTGTAGTTCACCTACATCCTGAGAGCACTGTGAACCGAACCACCGATGGATCTGGACCAAACTTGGGACACATACCTGATATGCCGAAATTTGATTACTGGAGGGGTTTGGGGGGAACTGACCTTCCTTTCTGGGAGTTGTAGTTCACCAACAATGAGAGAAATGGTGACCTCCACCCATGATGGACCTGGACCAAACTTGGCACACAGAACCCCCATGACTCACTCAAATCTACTGGAGGGGTTTGAGGGGACTGATTCCCCATAGCGGGAGTTGTCGTTTACCCTACAGCCACAAAGCACACTGAACTCCACCGATGATGCATCCAGAGCAAACTTGCCCAACATAACAAACTTGAAGTTCTGATGGAGTTTCTTGAGGTTCATCTGGCATTGTGTGAGTTATAGTTCACTCACAACCGTATGCATTTTGTACAATTAAAAAATTGATTTTTTTTCAAATAATCTGGGCAACACCAGGTACCCAAGCTAGTTAGTAATAAAACAAAATAAAAGTAATGAGATCATTGTCCTATGATAAATACATAAGGAGCTCCCAAAAGGCTCTTTTTCTTGCAGCCTTGAATTCTTCTCCAATCCCTTAATTGCCCTTTTTTTTGCCCTACAAAGAATTTCATCTCCTAAAAGCCTCTCGGAGAACAGGAGGAAGGAAAGAAGGAAGGCAGACATGGGACATGACTCACAAAAAACTCAAAAGCAAGCCATTAGGAAATGCATATATGTGGGTCATAATGAAGTAATGTCTGCATATCTTTTACGTTCAAATATGAATCCAAACGTGATGCGATGATGCCACCAAACACAGCAATCGTTTAAAACAGGAACAAACCCTGGTTGTATTGACCAAAGAAGGGTAAAATATTACCAACATCCACAGAAAGTACAGAAATGTGAAAAGTGAGGTGACCATTAATGTGTAATTTGTGCAAAGAAGGGTGAGAAGGTTTAAAGGAGCCCAAACCAGTGTTGATGACAAACCACATCATGAATAGCAGTCGGCGATGGAAAACAAAATAGGGCAGATAACACTATGTAACACAATATTTGTTCCTGGATTATAAATGTCATTTCCTGATTGGTTCTATCATTTAAAAAAACATGGAAAATGTTTATTAAACTGCAAAAACTTTGTTTTTGAGGGACATCCTGCAACACAGTGAATATCTCGAGTCTCAACCAATTCAACGTACTGTATATACTCAAGTATAATCCTAGTTTTTCATCCCTTTTTTAGGACTGAAAAAAAACCTCCTCGGCTTATACTCGGGTGAGGGTCCCTGGTGGGCTTATATTCAGGTCGGCTTATACTCAAGTATATATGGTATATTTATTATTTTTCTCTATTATTATTCATATTAGGAGCCTTCGGTGGCCTAGGGGATAAAAGCCTTGCAACTTGAAGGTTGGGTTGCTGACCTGAAAACTGCCAGGTTCGAATCCCACCCGTGGAGAGCGCGGATGAGCTCCCTTTATTAGCTCCAGCTCCATGCGGGGACATGAGAGAAGCCTCCCACAAGGATGGTAAAACGTCAAAACATCCAGGCGTCCCCTGGGCAACGTCCTTGCAGACGGCCAATTCTCTCACTCCAGAAGCAACTCCGGTTGCTCCTGACACGAAAAAAAATTATTCATATTGTTACATTTATTATTTTACTCTAATTATTATTATTATTATTACATTTATTATTTTATTATTGTTGTTACTTTTACATTTATTTTACTCTATTTTTATTATTAATAATACATGTATTATTTTACTGCATTTATTATTATTATTATTATTATTACATTTATTATTTCACTCTATTATTATTAAAAGGATACGTAAGCACATTTATATTGAAGAAGATGAAAATAATGATTTAATCAGAGTTGAACAGTCATATCTTAAATTACAGTTTGATGTAAAGATTCAAAAACATTTAAACTGCTGATGCCTCAATTAATGTAATTTTATTGGTATCTCAGCTTATACTGGAGTCAATGTTTTCCCAGTTTTTTGTGGTAAAATTAGGTGCCTCAGCTTATATTCGGGTCGGCTTATACTCAAGTATATACAGTAGTTTGTGGCAGCCACAAAACACCAAATTTCTGAAGTAGAACAACTACAGTAGAGTCTCACTTATCCAAGCTAAACAGGCCGGCAGAAGCTTGGATAAGCGAATATCTTGGATAATAAGGAGGGATTAAGGAAAAGCCTATTAAACATCAAATTAGGTTATGATTTTACAAATTAAGCACCAAAACATGTTATACAACAAATTGGACAGAAAAAGTAATTCAATACGCAGAAATGTTATGTTGTAATTACTGTATTAATGAATTTAGCACCAAAATATCATGATATATTGAAAACATTGACTACGAAAATGGCTTGGATAATCCAGAACCTTGGATAAGCGAGGCTTGGATAAGTGAGACTCTACTGTACTTCCAAAGTAAAGACCGCACAATTAAACAGGAAATAATACTTTCAAACCAGGAACAGAATTTTTTTCCCAAATGTTGTTGCATAGTGTAATACGGTTTACGTATGGGCTTGAGAAATTGCGGAGGATCTTGAGGTGCATCTACACTATAGAATGAATACAGTTTGACTCTAGTTTAATTGGCATGGCTCAACGTTATGGGATTGTGGGAATTGCAGTTTGTTGAGGCGATAGCACCCTTTGGCTGAGAAGGCTAGTGAAGGCTGAGAAACTACAGTTCCCAGGATCCCATCACATGAAGACATAGCAGTTTAAGTGGTATCAAACTGCATTAATTCTACAGTGTTGATCAGCATGGGTAAACTTGGTCCCTCCAGGTGTTTTGGACTGCAACTCCCAGCATTCCTGACAGTTTTATGAGAGAAGGGTAAATACCTCACACAACTACAAATCCCAGAGGGGGTGACATTTGAATGACTGTCTAAAAAACCTTTGTGCAGTGGCTTGCTGTGAATTTTCAGGGTTGTATGTTTTCAGGCTTTGAAGCTGCAAGGCTATTCAATGCTAAGCAAGCTGGCCAATTACAACATTCACACTTTCTTCCAACATACAAGAGTTCTTTCTCCCACCCTGGAACTTCCACAGATGCATAAACCTCACTTGCCTGGTTTCCAACAGACCTCACAACCTCTGAGGATGCCTGCCATAGATGTGGGCGAAACATCAGGAGAGAATGCTTCTGCAACATGGACATACAACCCTGAAAACTCACAGCAAGCCACTGCACAAAGGTTTTTTAGACAGTCATTCAAATGTCACCCCCTCTGGGATTTGTAGTTGTGTGAGGTATTTACCCTTCTCTCATAGAACGCTCTGGTGACATGGCAAACTACAAGTCCCAGGACTTATAGGATGGAGTCGTGTTGGTGTCAAACTGCTATAAAATCTGCAGTGTGGATAGTCTTTTCAGCTGCATCTACACTGTAAAATTAATGTTTGACACCACTTTCACTGTCATGCCTCAATGCTGTGGAATCCTAGGATTTGTAGTTTGGACCCGGCAGCACCAGAACTCTTTGGCAGAGAAGACTCCATTCAGTGTAATTTCTAAAACAAAAAAAGGGAATATGCTACTTGGATTTGGCAAGTTTATTCTTTTCTTTTAAAAAACATACATAAAAACATACATAATTTTAAGGTGTCTTAAAATAACATCACAAAACATCACGAAAACCATAAGATCAGGCCACCAGCCCACACCTAAAAATGTACTGTCGGCGATAAGAAATCAGTTCGTCCCTACCGCTTATTCAAGCTTCACATATTGTTTCAAAGTATCCCTCATCCTCACATTTTTTATGATTCACAGGTTCATTTACTCCATTTTAAAACATTGTGCAAAAGTACATCACATCATTCAAAGTTGCAATATATTACACGATTTGATTTCAGGTTAAAAGAAGAAGAAGGAAATCTGACCAGCTGACTAGGGAATTCTGGAAGTTCTAGTCTCCCAGAAAGTAGCTCTAGATTCAGCCCAATTGATTGTATGAAGAAAGAAAGGAGACTTTGTGAAAGTGCAGGCATTTTCAAAGTTATTTTACATCGATGGACTCCTTCCTGACAGTAAACTCACAGATTACCTCTCAGCTTAGTTCTGAATTAGCTTAAAAGTCATTTTCTGGAAACATTGACTTGGATTCCCATCAGCTCCTTGCCTAAGAGGTCATTTTAGATAATTCCCAAGTTTTCTAAGGTCTTAACACATAATGTTGGTACAAATGTGCAGATAGAAGTGCAAACATGCACTGAAGCACACGGTCCTTTGGAGGACTATATTTCCCAGTATCCCCAATGGCACATTTGGAAAGCCAATCTAACTTTCTCAGGGTGAAATTTTCTTTTTTTCTGAGAGGAACGATACACTTATATGAAATAGATATCAGTAAAAAATGGTGAAATGCTTAGAGAGATGGAGAGGATGAAGAGACAAAGCAATTCTATGTAACGTTAATGAGTAAGAATGATTAGAAAAGATCCATAAACGAATGAAGACTGGGTTGTGAGTTTTCCGGGATGTATGGCCATGTTCCAGAAGCATTATCTCCTGACATTTCGCCCACATCTATGGCAGGCATCCTCAGAGGCTGTGAGGTTTTCAGAGTGTTTTCATAGACTCCTCAACCTCTGAGGATGCCTGCCATAGATGTGGGTGAAACATCAGGAGAGAATGCTTCTGGAGTATGGCCATACAGCCTGGAAAACCCACAAGATCCCAGTGATTCCAGCCATGAAATGAAGACTTTCCGACCACTGCATTCTCGGAATCAGCTACAATTCTGTCCACAGCAAAGTGCAAACATAAGACCATGTCATCGGCGTAGAAGGTGACTAGACTCACTTTTAACACACTTTCACTGCAATCTAGAAGCAGTTCAGGGAAAGCGAAGGGTTAAACCAGTAGCAGGCAGTCACTTTTAGGGGAAAGGATTCACAAATAATATTTGAAGTTGGAAGGAGACCACAACCCAAAGCCCGTAAACCTACATTATCTCTGTCTCTGAAACCCTTTAAAGTTTAGACCAGGCTTGGGCAAACTTCAGCCCTCCGGGTGTTTTGGATTTCAACTCCCACAATTCCTAACAGCCGGAAGTCCAGAACACCCGGAGGGCTGAAGTTTGCCCATGCCTAGTTTAGACTGTTGAAGAAAGGACAGAAGACTCTTGTGAAAGACTTGAAAAGCTGTTTGCCATAGATATTTGAAACTGCCGGTAATCGTGCAAAACATTAATGAGGAAGAATGATGAGGTCCAAAGTGAAATGAAGACTGCCCCCTGAATTGACAGAATGAGCCAGAATTGCACCCATAGAAAAGAGCAAACATAAGACTATGTCGTCAGCGTAGAAGGTGAAATCATCTATGCCGAAACAGTGTTATCGGCATGGAAGGTTGCTATGAACATACTTTCACAGCAACCTAGCAGCATTTTGGGGGAAGTAAAGGGTTAAACCAGGCATGGGGAAACTTGGGCCCTCTGGGTGTTTTGGACTGCAACTCCCACCATTCCTAACAGCCGGTAGGTTGTTAGGAATTGTGGGAGTTGAAGTCCAAACACCTGGAGGGCCAAGGTTTGCCCATGCCTAGGTTAAACCAATTAATGGCAACTACTTTTAGGGGATGGGGAGACTGGCTCATATTTGGGAAACAGAACCCAAAACCAGTAAACCTAACTTTTCTGTCTCTGAAACCCTTTAAACTCCAGGCTGTTGGAGAAAGGATAGATGACTCTACAAAGAGATTTGAATGTCTGTTGTCGAAGGCTTTCATGGCCGGGATCACAGGGTTGTTGTATGTCTTTCGGGCTGTGTGGCCATGTTCCAGAAGCATTCTCTCCTGACGTTTCGCCCACATCTATGGCAGGCATCCTCAGAGGTTGTGAGGTATGGAGAAAACAGTGTTATCGGCATGGAAGGTTGCTATGAACCCATACCTCACAACCTCTGAGGATGCCTGCCATAGATGTGGGCGAAACGTCAGGAGAGAATGCTTCTGGAACATGGCCACACAGCCCGAAAGACATACAACAACCCTGATTTGAATGTCTGCTTGCCAGAGACCTTTGAAACTAGACTGAGGGCCCACAAGACAAACCCGAGGGCCACCAATGTTCTTTGGGTTCCGCATTTGCGCCGACATCTCTGTTCCTGCTCTCCAGAAAGCCAAGCCTAGTTGTGCAAAATCTCACCACTTCCCAGGAGAAGAGTTTTTGAGAAATGCGGCGGATCTGCATGTCACATAACCGAGTTTCATGGAGATGGATGATGCCCGAGCAATGACAAAATCCAGACATCATCCTCTGAGGTTTTAGATCTGGATGCTGTTCTCGACCCGAGGGGGGTTGATGTATTCATACGGGAGCGCCAGTGACTTGTTCCTCTCGTCAATTCCGTGAGAAATTTCGGCCAGGCGGCTTTGAAAGACTCTTATGAGGCGCTTTGGCTCGGACTCGGAGAAATGTTCATCTGGAAAGTTTCCCAATAGTCTCTGGAAGGGATTAGGGAGAGATAATTAACAACGGATGTTTGGAAAAGTCCCGTTTGCCATATGCGTCCAATGACAATATGACCCCCTTATCCACGGATTCATTATCCACAGTTTCACTTATCAACAATCCCCAAAAATATACACATCCCGTTTTTGTAGACATCTCTAGGTGATTCTAGGGCAGGCATAGGCCAACTTAGGCCCTCCAGGTCTTTTGGACTTCAACTCCCACCATTCCTAACAGCCTTAGAGCCTTTCCTTTTTTTCAACCGCGGATACGGAAACCCATCAGACCCCCATATTCACTCCGGACCAATTTCATTCTACTCCGGATCATCAGGAAGGGGCTGGAGGCCTTAGGAATGGTGGGAGTTGAAGTCCAAAACACCTGGAGAGCCCAAGTTGCCCCATGCCTGCTGTAGATGCATCCAAGTTGGACCTTTCTTGCATTCCCATGTAAGAGAAATATGGTTTAAAGCATGGCAAAGTCTCCAATTTGGGGATGGATTTGAGAAGGTCTGGTTTGTCTTAAACATGGGAGGAGTTTTGAGAAGAAACGTGGGATCTTTACAGGTTGGATTCCTGAATGTAATCTTCCCTCTGCTTCAAAGATACTTACCCGGTCTCCCACCTCGTTGCTTAGAAGCCACAGAGAAGTCAAGGCAAGGCAGGTGATGTTGACCGGAGGAAGGATATTAAGAATGTTCTCCAAAGTTGCGGTCCCCTTCTTGGTGGGCGGGGGTTTCCGCATGGTGGGCGGGACGTTGGGGATCCAGGAGCCAAAGTCAAACTGAGGGCAAAAGGAGCATTGGGTTAAGTCAAATCCTGAAGCGCAGAAGTCAATTCATAGGAGTTGAGGTGGGAGGTTAGCTCCCAATCCACATGACTAACTTTTGCTACCCAACAAGATTTAATTTGTTGCAATACTAGTGCTGCTGTGCTGTTGGCAACTAACAGAAAGTGATCTCTGGTGCCACCAAGTGGCCAATACAGATATTGCATGTTGGACATAACGAGATAAATGGAAACATGTTGTACTAAGATAAAGGTGAAGTTTTCCCCCTGATATTAAGTCCAGTTGTGTCCGATTTTGGGGGTTGGTGCTTATCTCCATTTCTAAGCTTAAGAGCCAGCATTGTCCGTAGACACCTCCAAGGTCATGTGGCTGGCATGGCTGCATGGAACAGCGTTACCTTTCTGCCAGAGCGGTACCTATTGATCTACTCAAATTTCCATGTTTTTGAACCGCTAGGTTGGCAGAAGCTGGGGCTAATAACGGGAGCTTACCCAGCCCCCCGGATTCGAACTGCTGACCTTTCGGTCAGCAAGTTCAGCAGTTCAGTGGTTTAACCTGCTGCACCACCAGGTTGTGCCTATCTTCTTCTCTTTTTTTGGAAATACAAGTATGGGATTTACCATAATTCAACAGGATTTCAGATAATGGGACTAAATAAAGCCCTATTACGTTGTCGAAGGCTTTCATGGTTGGAATCACTGGGTTGCTGTGAGTTTTCCAGGTTGTGTGGCCATGTTCCGGAAACATTCTCTCCTGACATTTCACCCAGATCTCTGGCAGGTCACCTCAGAGGTTGTGGGGTTTGTTGCAAACTAGGCAAGTGGGGTTGATAGATCTGTGGAATAATGTCCAGGGTGAGAGAGACAATTCTTGTCTGCTTGAGGCAAGTGTGAATGTTGCAGCTTGATTAGCATTGGAGCCTTATTCATTTCAACAGGTTTACTTTAAATAGGATTAAGTTCGGATCCCTTCCAATGATAATGGATGGGAGAGGATGGGAGAGGAATACCACCTGGATAAACTGCCAAAGGTACAAAGAACAACAACACCCAATGCAGCCTCATAGAGTCCTTTCTTGATGTGGTGGACTACAACTCCCACAAACCTCAGCCAATGGTAGGTGTAGTCCAACACATATGGACGAATACTGGATTGTAGACAAGACATCTGAGCAATGCTTGTGATGAAGACATGGGGAAAGTGTAGCTAAGAAGCAGAAGGTCTGGAGAGATTACTGGGATTCTGAGAGTTATAGGATTGCAAAGGTAGTTATTTCCTACATTCTGGATATCAATGCATTGTGTGTGGGGGTCTTACCTGACCGCTGTTGACTGCGGCATGTTGAGCTGAGCAGGTGAAAATCACCATCGTCAGGAATTTGGAGAGCTCTTCCATCGTCTGCAGAGAAGAAGGGGCGCCTGAGTTCTCCCTGCTTTGGAAGCCTTCCCTGAAGACCTCCTGGATCCAGGCTTGGAGCTCTGGGTCGTTCTGGACGCGGTCATCACTCCAGTAGTAGTACCTGACCATGTCCCTCACAAAGCTGGAGCACAAGAGAGATTAAGCAGCCCGTGATCCAAATTGTGGGATGTGACTTTTACCAAGGAAATAATTATATGCAACCCTTGACATCCAACATTACTTGCTATGGCAGTTCAGAAAGTTAGTTCCCACTAAGGGTGCATCTTGATGCAGTTTGATCCCAACTTTAACTATCATGGCTCAAGGCTATGGAATCCTGGGAGATGTAGTTTGGTGAGGCACCTCGTAAAACTATAAATCTATGATTCCATAGCATTAATTCTAAATTGTACGATTTTTTTATTGTGTCAGAAACGAATAGAGAAATTGCAAGTCACTTCTGGTGTGAGAGAATCGGCCGTCTACAAAGACGGAACCGAATTGAGAAACTGCAAGTCACTTCTGGTGTGAGGGAATCAGCAGTCTATAAAGACAGAAGCGAATTGAGAAACTGCAAGTCGTTTCTGGTGTGAGAGAATCAGCCGTCTACAAAGACGGAAGCAACTTGAGAAACTGCATGTCGCTTCTGGTGTGAGAGAATCAGCCATCTACAAAGACGGAAGCGAATTGAGAAACTGCAAGTTGCTTCTGGTGTGAGAAAATCAGCCGTCTAAAAAGACGGAAGCGAATTGAGAAACTGCAAGTTGCTGCAAGTTGCTTCTGGTGTGGGAGAATCAGCCGTCTACAAAGATGTTGCCCAGGGGACGCCAGGATATGTTACCATCCTGCTGGGAGACTTCTTTCATGTCCCCGCATGGGAAGCTCACCCCATCTCACAGATTCGAACCACTAACCTTCAGGTCAGCAGTTCAGGTCACAAAAGTTTAATCCAGTAGTTCTCAACCTTCCTAATGCTGTGTCCCCTTAATACAGTTTCCCTGTGTTGTTGTGATCCCCAACCATAAAATTATTTTCATTGCTACTTCATAACTGTCATTTTACTACTGTTATGAATCATAATGTATATATATGATATGCAGGATGTATTTTCATTCCCTAGACCAAATTTGATATGAATACCCAATACGCCCAAATTTGAACATTGGTGGGGTTGCAATGGGAGGTGATTTTGTCATTTGGGAGTTGTAGTTGCCGGGATTTATAGTTCACCTACACTCAAAGAGAATTCTGAACTCTAACAACGATGGAACTGAACCAAACTTGGCACCACAGAACTCCCATGACCAACAGAAAATACTGGAAGGCTTTGGTGGGCATTGACCTTGATTGAATTTTGGAGTTGTTGTTCACCTACATCCAGAGAGTACTGTGGACTGGAGGAGTTTTGGGAAAATATTTGGAAGTTGTAGTTGATGGGATTTATAGTTTACCTAGCATCAAAGAGACCCTTGAACCCCACCAATGATAAAATTGGGCCAAAATTCTCACAGGGAACTCCCATAACCAACAGAAAATACTGGTCTTTGGTGACCCCTCTGACACCTCCCTTGCCTCCACCTTCCAGGGGTCCCAACCCCCAGGTTAACCCACTGAGCCACAGTGGCCGCCTAGTGTAAATACTGTAAATAAATACTGTAAATAAATAGTGTAAGATGTACCCAATGTTGGTGTGACTGTGCCATTGGGAAGCAATCGAAATTGTTCTTTGGTGCCACCAAGTGTTCAGTTTAGATATTGCAAGTTGGAAATTACGAGAGACATGGCTCCAACTTTACAAAACAACGATTCTTGGCTGAAGCAACCTATGGGACTGATGTGTTGTCGAATCACGGGATTACAGGGTTGTTGTATGTTTTCCAGGCTGTATGGCCATGTTCTAGAAGTATTTTCTCTTGACGTTTCGCCCACATCTATGGCAGGCATCCTCAGAGGTTGTGAGGTATGGAGAAACTATGGAGAAACCTTCCTTGCTTAGTTTCTCCATACGTCGCAACCTCTGAGGATGCCTGCCATAGATGTGGGTGAAACATCAGGAGAGAATACTTCTAGAACATGGCCATACAGCCCGGAAAACATACAACAACCTATGGGGTCCTTCCTCTTCCTCCTCTCACAGCTCACATGGTAACAAGTAACAGCAAACAACTAGTTTCTGTTCTGCTGAAAAGTTAGGGATTATAGCCATGTATCATTGATACATTCAAACTCTTTGTTGCTAAAAGTAACTAGTTACCAAAACAACTCACTTGAAACCTTAATTATACTTCCACTTGGGAGAAGGCAGCCCTGGATGGATCAAGAGACACCTCCATCCCATTGTTCACTGCTCCTAAAAGGACCGTACCCACTTTGGGGGTCTTTAGATGCAAAGGTAGATCCATGGATTCTGGGAGATGCAGTTTCTAGAGGCCATCTTTTCAAAGGTCGGGTCCCTCCCTCCGTCTTCACCCCCCTCCATGCCTTCTGGACCCACACTCACATTTCAATGGAGGCCCAAATCTTCGTGGCGTCGTCCCGGTAGTAATAGTTGGCCACTGCGGAGACTCCGCGGGCTTCGATGTCTTCCGGGAGGCAGAGAGAAGAGTAGGTCAGCCTGGAAGCCCCTTTGGCCACCAAAGGCACGATCCCTTCGAAGCCGGCCGACGTGGCCTGCAAAAACGAATGCCACGTGATGCAAATCAGCAATGCTTATGCATTTCAAGTGGAGTGAGAATGCTGCGACTTGAGGTGCATCTACAGCAGGCATTGGCCAACTTAGGCCCTCCAGGTGTTTTGGACTCCAACTCCCACCATTCCTAACAGCCTCAGGCCCTTTCCTTTTGCCCCGCAGCCGCTTAAGCGGCTGCGGGGCAAAAGGAAGGGGCCTGAGGCTGTTAGGAATGGTGGGAGTTGGAGTCCAAATTATTTCCAATAGTAAAATCTTACTATTGGATATATTGTTGGCTTGGGCTGAGAATCCAGCTGAATAGACACAATAAATAGGGGGGAAATAATACCCAACCTTACCCTATCCATCATGCCTCCTTCCTTGATCAGCCTGACTCTGGCCAAAGTGTTGATCTGGAGAGTATATCGCAAGTGAGGAATTAGCAGCTGCAAGAAAGAGAAAAACAGCATTAAATCCTCATATGTTTGGATTGGAAGAGACTTTGGGAAATTAGAGATCCAAACCCTAGTCTCCTAGTCAAACCATTACATCGCATTGGCTTTCACGTCCCTATAGAAAACACTTCAATTTAAGTACTACACAATCCTAAGGCTCTCTGAATGTGGTGGGACTACAAATCCCAGCATTCTTGTTCAATGGTTGCGCTATTTTATTTATTTATTATGTATTTGCAGTATTTATATTCCGCCCTTCTTTCTCACCCCGAAGGGGACTCAGGGCGGATCACATTGTACACATATAAGGCAAACATTCAATGCCATACAACGTAGAACAGAGACAGATGCAGAGGCAATTTAAACCTTCTCTGGCTTCCAGCTTCCTGAGGGTATGCTTGATTCCGGCCACAGGGGGAGCAGCTGCTTCATCATCCACTGTGACGGCAACTTCCTCATTCCAACGGCGGCTGGATGATTTTTATGGTGTCGTAAATTAGCCTCTCCACATATAAGTGGTACCTGAATTTCCTACGTGATAGATACAACTATCTTTTGTGTTGCTTAGGTCAGCAACGAGCAGGGGCTATATTTTATTTTTAATTGTCGGGTGCTCACCCCAACACGGGCTGGCCTTGAACTCATGACCTCTTGGTCAGAGTGATTTATTGCAGGTGGCTGCTAACCAGCCTGCGCCACAGCCCTATGGCTACTGGGAGCTGTAGTCCAACAACAGAGGATGGCATACGTCCTAATCTTGTAATGTATGATCTTAATATCGTTTCCTGAACATGTGCAGTTGGGAAGTTTTTATTCTAAGGGTGCATCTACACCAGGCATGGGCCAACTTCAGCCCTCCAGGTGTTTTGGACTCCAACTCCCACAATTCCTAACAACTGGTATTATGGGAGTTGAAGTCCAAAACACCTGGAGGGCTGAAGGTGGCCCATGCCTGATCTGCACTATAGAATGAATGCAGTTTGACACCACTTTTAACTGCTACAGCTCCATGCTGGAATTATGGGAGACACATCAGCATTTCTCTGTCAGGGGAAGGCTAACAGACTTAAAGAACTACAACTCCCACAATTTCCATGATTGCAAGGTCTTTAGCCCTCTGTGCCAAAGAGTGCAAGTGCCTCTGCAAACTACAACTCCCATGATCCCATAGCCTTGAGCCATGGACTTGACAGTGGTGTCAAACTGCATTCATTCTACAATGTGAACACACCCTAAATGGATGCAAGGACCTTTTCAGTCAGCTCAAAAGATGACAATTCCTAGAATCCAAAAAATACATCATGTAATTCCCAGAGGGAGCTCTCATTGGCGCACAAGTTAAACCGCTGAGCTGCTGAACTTGCTGACAGAAAGGTCGGTGGTTCAACTCTGGGGAGCCGGATGAGCTCCCACTGTTAGCCCCAGCTTCTGCCAACTTAACAGTTTGAAAACACACAAATGTGAGTAGATCAATAGGTACCGCTCCGGCGGGAAGGTAATGCCTGCCACATGACCTTGGAGGTGTCTATGGACAACGCCGGCTCTTTGGTGTAGAAATGGAGATGAGCACCAACACCCAGAGTCGGACATGACTAGACTTAATGTCAAGGGAAAACCTTTACCTTTACCTTAATTCCCAGAGTCTTTGCCAGGAATTCTGGAAGTTGTAATGCCTTCCAGTTGCCATACCTTGAAGAGCGGGTGGCACATGGGCAGTTGCCGGAGGGCAGCCATCGAAAAGATCTCAGCCATCAGGTGTGTCCGCAGGAGGTGAGAGATGTTCTGGTGGACGTGGAAGTCCGCGTTCCGCACCCACATCTTTGCCAAGATCCAGTCCCATTTGGAGTCGCTGGGGAGGAAAATGGGGCTCTCAGGACCCGGGGTTTGGCTGAGCTGAGGAATGGGACCAAGGGAATTGGAATACAGAGCAGAAGCACACTTAAAACCAGTCAGACAGCCATCAAACCCAAGCCAAAATCATCTTTCCCGTACTACAACTCCCAATGGCCATGCTGTTTGGGGATTCTGTGAGCTGTAGTCCATAAACATTAATCTTCCCAAATTTTGATTGCAACACCAATAAATGTTCCCTAAGCAAGGTGACAAGCAGTAGTAATTACAGTAGTTATTTCCAATTTCCAAAGGCCGGGCTGTGGCGCAGGCTGGTGAGCAGCCAGCTGCAATAAATCATTCTGACCATGAGGTCATGAGTTCGAGGCCAGGCTGCGGCAGGGTGAGCACCCGTCAATTAAAAATGGCCAGAATCGAACATCCCCTCAGGAGAAGGTTAAATTGCCTCTGTGTCTGTCTCTGTCTCGGTTCTATGTGTATTTGGGCATTGAATGTTTGCCCTATATGTATATAATGTGATTTGCCCTGAATCCCCTTCGGGGTGAGAAGGGCGGAATATAAATACTGTAAATAAAATAATTAATGCATTACTAAACGTATAGTTCCATGCTCTGGAAAAGTCAAGAAGGTCCTTGCACTTGCAGCTTTTCCAGAGATAATGTTTCACATTTTGTGAAGCCAGTCCCCCTTTTTTGCAAAATGCAAAGAACTGCTGTGCTCTGAAGGTTCATCTACACCAGGCATGGGCAAACCTCACCCCTCCAGGTGTTTTGGACTTCAACTCCCACAATTCCTAACATGCAAGAATGGAGAGAAGAATGGAGTGTTTCTATCCCTTTATTTACCTGGATGGCAATGGGGATGAGGTCCCTGGTTGGCGTCTGGTAGAAGAGACAGAGAGGAACCGCCAAATACTGCCGCTCGCCTTCAATCGTGTTGGTTGGGATGCCTTGCAGGATCTCATGTGATCGAGGTGACCTCCCCTCCAGGACTTTGTAAAAGATAGTTCAAAAATCAAGACTTTATGTTCTATATTCCATATATTTATAGTAGAAGGTGATTGGGACTTTTTACTGGAGTTTACTGTGGATTATCCCTGCACTCTGAGGCAAGAGATAACAACTTCATGGATTGTGAAATCATGTTGCTTGAACCCCACTTCTATGTTGAATTCCCCAGATGTTGTGAACTTCGTTCTGATCAAATGTTTCCTATTACTTATATCGATTGTTTATATCATTCATGATTCCCCTTTATGCAATGTCACCCACCTTTATGGATTCTCCTTTTCTTGAAAGCTGCCTATCTGCCTATATGTATTTATACTCTTTGGGATCCCCGGAAAATATGTGTTTTTCCCAGCTGGGTTTATATTCCAACTTTATTTTTAATTTTCATTTTATCCCAT
Organism: Anolis carolinensis; assembly: GCF_035594765.1. Taxonomy (NCBI): domain Eukaryota; kingdom Metazoa; phylum Chordata; class Lepidosauria; order Squamata; family Anolidae; genus Anolis; species Anolis carolinensis. Next base: position 6,750,186 of record NC_085846.1, read on the forward strand.
ATAATTGGCAGATCATGAAATCAAATGGGAAATATTATGACCCCAACCTGAACTCTAGCCCCATGACTCAGACCTCCCTTCCCAAAAACAAAAGGATAATCTGCCACAGTTTAATCCCATCTCATTCCGATCGCATGGACAATATAGGGCGAGTCACCAAACTCCTAAAGGTGACTCGCCCCCAAGGCAAACATTGTCACATCTCAGGCCAGGACGCCGCAGGAAGGCACCCTGTGGGGCCGTCAATGATGGCTCATCACCACCCATCACCACTTCCTGTCTGACACCCCAAAGACATATCTAAAATCTGCGAACGTGACAGGACCCCGGACATCCTTGATGGGTGTCATTAATTCCTTTAGAAATTGGCTGGGCCAGAATTAATCCGATGTTTCCTGTCCGGTCACCGCATTGTTTCTATAGCTCCCGCCTCCTCCTCTCTGATTGGCCCGAGGGGGGACAAAAAACGGCTCCCCATTGGGCCAGCAGGGCAAGGCGGGAAACGAAAGCCCGCCTCGTTCAACCTCTCAGCCTATCCGCGATCAGATGGGCAGGGAAGCGGGGCGGGAAATTCAAAGGGCTGTCAGACCGAAACATTGTATAAATATGACTTTATTTGAAACATATGTTACGCTAGTAGATTGAATGATCGCTATTAGCGTCCTTTTCAGCTGAAATTGCTAAATAAAAACTCCTTGGCGGATTTTCCTTCAACTTGGCGGACCTTCTTCATTTCAGGCTTCAGGTTGTATTGCGGCTTATATTCTTCTTTTGGCTTCGCCAAGGTCCGTTCCCTCAGGACCGGGTCGGCTCCCTCCTTAAGGGGCCCGATCCCCCAAACGCGGTCGATAACATAATTTGGCTTTACCACGAAGGGACTTGCTTGGAAGTTCCAAAGATCAATTTCTAGGCTAAAATTCCAAGCGGCGACCTTGGTCCAGATATTCTGGAACAGGTTGGGGAGAGAAACGGCTGCAAGGAGGGCCCTCCGACCAACAATTTGACCTCATTTCACACCCAAATTTCTCTGGCAGTCCCTTTCTCTCTCTAGATCTGATTCAGGGTACTGAACAAAGGAGCCAGATAGGAGGAAGCAGATTTTTAGCTCCTCGAAGGAAAGGCGCCAACGTGAAACAGGGGACGCCCTGTAAAAAAATAAAAGGGAACCGGCCCCGTTGTTAAGACCCAGGTGGGCGGAGTTCTGGAGGTATTGCACTTCGGATCAGGGCTCGGTAACAAATTCCTGGTGAAACGCGGGAACATCTGGCGCCCGGTGGTGTGTGAGAACAGTCTGGCTTGTAAGATTACAGGTTCTAGGATCGTGGGGTAGGGGAACGATTGTGTTCCCGGGGCACCTGCGGATCCCACGAACGCCAGCCATTCAGCCTTGGTGTAGGGAGAACTCTTGAAAGGACGAGTTGCATCCAGCCGGTGGGTGAGTCGTTACTCCATTAACTGTCAGGTACTGGGCAGGGGCTGAGCCAAGGATGGGTGTTTGTTCAAGCACGTCTAGGGTGTCCCACCCCAGCAGACATCCCCAGGGATTCTCCATTGGGAAAGATCCTGGCCAATTGGGGTGGGCTTTGCATCGAAAAACATGGTGCAGGCCAGGTTGGGCTAACTCAGAGCACATAAGTGGCCCCTTGTGGCCCTTGAAGGGGGAACAGCTTGCCCCCCCCCTTTTGCTCGAGTCGCCGAATTCGGAGTGTTGACCTAAGGTGACTCGCCAGGGGGAGGGCAAGTGGTCCCAACTTGCTTATGCTGCAATGTTCATGGCCCTAAGCCAGGGAGAGAATCGGAGGGGGGGAGGGGGGCCCACGTCTTCCCATGCAGAGATTTGGGCTCCAAAAACAGCCCCCCAAAGATTCCCCCCTAGACCCTTTTCCCCTTACCCCCTCCTCCAGAGGATTTTCTGGACACATTTGCTTGCCTTCTCCCCACCCCATCAGCCCCCTCCTCCAATCCCCATCCCCACCTTTTCTCCTCACCCTGAGTCCTACACTGATCCAGGACTCCCAAATTGGCCTTCCAAGGGAACCCTTACTTCAGGGATCCCCCCCCCCAAGAAATTCCCCTCCAGAGAGTTCAGCCCAGTCTAACGTGAAGGAGGGCTCCCAGCCCCCTCCCCTCTCACCCCGAAACACACCTGATCCAAAACACTGTTCACACTCTCTCAGCCCCCATCCCAGCCGTTCCTTTGAAGCCTGATGCCCCCCCCCCAAATTGTATCTGCCCCTGCCACTCAACTCCTGCCACATTCTGAGTTTTCCTCAGATGGGAAGAATCGCCCCACCATCCCCCTCCTTCTCTTGCCCCCACCAGGCTCTCTCTCTCTCTCTCTCTCTCTCTCTCTCTCTCTCTGCGCTCATTCCTCTCTTGGAGAGACAGGAGAAGGAGGGGCCGCGGGGAGATTGTGCAAAGAGGACACTTTTTTCCTCTTCCTGTTTTTGGAGGGGCAAAGGGGGGAGAAGATTCAGTCCTGAAGCCTGCCACCAAGATCTATAGTTCTCCAAGGATTGCTTCCTTCTTTCAAATCAAATCTTCTCCAACTTGATATTCTGCCTTGCCTACCCTCAAATTGTACCCTTTTTTTCTTTTCTCTCTCTTTCTCTTCCCCGGCCTGAGTGAAAATCTCTCTCTCTCCCTCAAATCTCAAATCCATTTCTCCTCTCCTTCCTCTCTTCTCACCTTTTAAAATCCCTTATTTCCCTTTGTTCCCATTTTCTAGACACTATCCCTAAGATTTTACCTCAGTGTTGTCTTATATTTCCTTTGGTCCTTACAAAAGGGGGGAGGGGGGCCATTCCTTTAGCCGCTTCTGTTTCTTAATTTCCCCTTTTTCTTTCTTTCCCATCTGGGAAGCATGGCAAAGGATTTGGGTGGGGGAAGGGGACTCCCAGAAAAGTGTTGATTAAATTTTGTGTGTTTATGTAATGTGTGGGCTGTAAACTCTTCTCTACTCATCCCTTTGCCTTAAAAGCCACCAGTGATATATAGTTTTCTGGGAAGGAGGGCTGGAATGGACTAGCTTAGTGCTATGCTCTCTCTCTCTCCCTTTTCTTCTGTGCCATCTCACCTCCCTATTTTCAAAGGTTCAAGCCCTAATATTTTGTGAGACCCCCCCCCCCAGAGAAAACCTGCTGCTTCTGTGGTTTTAACTTTTTCTTGTCTCTCTCTCCTCAAGCCTCCCTTATCTTAGAGAGAAAAGGGGGGGGGATGGAAGAATTGATGTATTTTTCTATATGTGAGTTTTTTTTCTCTCTCTCTCTCTCTCTTCCACTTCATGTTTTCCTAGGCCGAAATGCACTTCAACATTCTCCTTTTTCAAAGTTCCCCCCCCCTTCCTTCCCAGCATCCCCATTTCTCCTTATAAACATTCAGTCAAAATCCTGGTTTACTTTTATAGTGAAGGCACTCTTTCACTCTCCACTGTTCCCCAACAATCTCCTTTCTTCCTTTCGGGTCCTTCTCCCTCCCTTTCCCTGAGTGCATGCGTGTGAATGTTTTAAAAAATCCCTCTAACTGCCTTTAATTATGAGGGGGGGCAGTACAGAGTCCAGGGGACCTTCCAGGCACAGCTGAAGAGATCCAGAGGACCGGACCCAACCACCTGACTGAGGACATCAGACCAGACTGCAAGACCCATAATCCATACCTGCCACCATGAACAGTTCTAAGACCTGGGTAGGGGCTCTCGGAGTGCGCTGTGGATTTCATGCAGCAGCTAGAACTCAGAGGCCATTGGAGATGGTCCTGTGAGGGTAAGCCCGGACCCCCAGTCACCCAGAAGAGACAGCCCCACCTGTGGCTGATCTGAGACCCCCACGGGGGAAGCAGCCCCATCTGCCTGGCTCAGGGGCTAGAGACTAAGACACTGCTGAAAGGATTCTTGCACATGGCAGGCTTTTATGGCCAGACCACTGTATGGTGCCCTCCAGCTGGCCTGGTTCTGCCCTGGCAAAGGGCTACTGAGTGCAGGTCTGCCTTTGACGCTGCCAAGGAGGCCCTCATGACATCACCAGGGGACAGAATTGGCCGCCATGGCAGAAGATGTCCCAGAAGAAATGAACAGGATTCTACCAGTGACCACCATGAGGGAAGGATGTTCCACTTTCACCAGAGCTGTGCCAAAGAAGGACCCCAGGACTGCTGGAGCCCTCACAAGGTATGAGTGACTTCCCTGACTAACCCCACCACGGGAGGGAGGGGGGCTTATAATCTGTCCTTAGTTTCCCTAGGCACTCTCTCCTTTCCGTCTCCTCTGTTGGAGTGCTGGACCTGCCTGCAGTCACCAGGAGGCGCCGTGCTGTGAGGCGCAGAAGCTGTGCCCAGTTGCCCCCAGCTGCCAACTACAAAGGGGGGCCCAAGCTGCAGCCAAGAAAAGGCAGCCAAATGGGAGTACTGCATCACAGCCTCCATCATCCCCAGCCCTCACCACCTCCACCTTCATGCTCCATTTCCCATGACTCCAGACCAAGGGACATCTGTTTCAACACCATGGGATCACCCACCACTGACTGAACCTCAGCTTTCACCTCTTCAAGCTCCTGCCCTCCAACAAAAAGGCACAATCTGATCTACCAAGGCAGAGGCCCTGCATGCAGTGAAATGTCGGGGCTTTGGGAAATGTTCATAGCCATTTCCAAGCCCCGAAGGGGGGAAAATGTGATCGAGGTGACCTCCCCTCCAGGACTTTGTAAAAGATAGTTCAAAAATCAAGACTTTATGTTCTATATTCCATATATTTATAGTAGAAGGTGATTGGGACTTTTTACTGGAGTTTACTGTGGATTATCCCTGCACTCTGAGGCAAGAGATAACAACTTCATGGATTGTGAAATCATGTTGCTTGAACCCCACTTCTATGTTGAATTCCCCAGATGTTGTGAACTTCGTTCTGATCAAATGTTTCCTATTACTTATATCGATTGTTTATATCATTCATGATTCCCCTTTATGCAATGTCACCCACCTTTATGGATTCTCCTTTTCTTGAAAGCTGCCTATCTGCCTATATGTATTTATACTCTTTGGGATCCCCGGAAAATATGTGTTTTTCCCAGCTGGGTTTATATTCCAACTTTATTTTTAATTTTCATTTTATCCCATATAATTGGCAGATCATGAAATCAAATGGGAAATATTATGACCCCAACCTGAACTCTAGCCCCATGACTCAGACCTCCCTTCCCAAAAACAAAAGGATAATCTGCCACAGTTTAATCCCATCTCATTCCGATCGCATGGACAATATAGGGCGAGTCACCAAACTCCTAAAGGTGACTCGCCCCCAAGGCAAACATTGTCACATCTCAGGCCAGGACGCCGCAGGAAGGCACCCTGTGGGGCCGTCAATGATGGCTCATCACCACCCATCACCACTTCCTGTCTGACACCCCAAAGACATATCTAAAATCTGCGAACGTGACAGGACCCCGGACATCCTTGATGGGTGTCATTAATTCCTTTAGAAATTGGCTGGGCCAGAATTAATCCGATGTTTCCTGTCCGGTCACCGCATTGTTTCTATAGCTCCCGCCTCCTCCTCTCTGATTGGCCCGAGGGGGGACAAAAAACGGCTCCCCATTGGGCCAGCAGGGCAAGGCGGGAAACGAAAGCCCGCCTCGTTCAACCTCTCAGCCTATCCGCGATCAGATGGGCAGGGAAGCGGGGCGGGAAATTCAAAGGGCTGTCAGACCGAAACATTGTATAAATATGACTTTATTTGAAACATATGTTACGCTAGTAGATTGAATGATCGCTATTAGCGTCCTTTTCAGCTGAAATTGCTAAATAAAAACTCCTTGGCGGATTTTCCTTCAACTTGGCGGACCTTCTTCATTTCAGGCTTCAGGTTGTATTGCGGCTTATATTCTTCTTTTGGCTTCGCCAAGGTCCGTTCCCTCAGGACCGGGTCGGCTCCCTCCTTAAGGGGCCCGATCCCCCAAACGCGGTCGATAACACTCATAATCCACAATGAAGATGTTCCCCTTCTATAAGAGTCGGAAAGAAGAAAACAATGAGGACTAGTAGCATGATCAGCTGTGAATGGGTTTTTGGGGTTTTTTGGTAGCTGCTTAGATATCACAATATGAAGAGTGGGAATGGCTAGATTCTGGGAGTTGTTATCCAAAATGTAATAATTTGCCCAAACTTTGGCTTGGATCAGTGTGCTGTTTGGTTAGGAAGAGTGGCCATTAAGCGGCTACATCAGTAGGATCATGAATCCACTCCAGGTTTTAGTTTGAACATTAAAGAAACATCCTTGAGTGCAGCTACACTGTAGAATGAATGCTGTTTTGAGGCCACTTAAACTGCCATGGCTCAATGCTATGGAATTCTGGGAGTGGTAGCTTTACAAGGTCTTTAGCCTTCTCTGGTGTCTCACCAAACTACAGATCCCAGGATTACACAGCATCAAGCCCATGGCAGTTAAAGTGGTGTTTAACTGTATGACTTCTACACTGCAGATGCATTCTAAATACTAAGGAATCTACCCAAGGTATTAAACTACATGCCAAAGCCATCCATTATAACGTTATATCCTCTAAAGTTCAGACTAAGACCTGAAACGGATCCATCCTCAAAAAAACAATCTCATATGGTTCATCTGCATTGTAGAATGAATGCAATTTGGCACTACTTAGACTGCCCTGGATCAACACTCCCATCCTGGGAACTGTAATTTGATGAGGCACCAGCGTTATTTGGCAGAGAAGGCTAAGGACCTAATAAAACTACAGCTCCCAGGACTCCATAACATTAAGCCATGGCAGTTCAACTGCATTCATTCTGCAGTGTAGATGCACCCATAGAGGTACAACGAAAAACCTGTTCACTAGGGAAAGGGAAAGACGGAATACAAGTTACCTGCACTTCTTCCTGGAGCGTTGTAGACTCTGCAAGGGACCCAGCGACCATCTCCTGGGTGACCGGAAAATTGGATGGGATCTCCTTGCATTTCTCAATGACCACGGGGTTGACACCATTCAGATACTGGTAGCCAAAGAAAGTATCTTCCTCCCAGTGTTCAGCAACATATTCTAGAGAGGGAAGACATACCATTTATCTGGATAATTGTAGTCTCACAACGTCTTCCAACTCTGCCCAAGAGTGTCACTGCCTCACCAAACTACAGCTCCCAGGGTCCCATAGCATAGGGCCATACCAGTTCAAGTGGAGTCAAACTGCATTAAGTCTTCCGTTTAGATGCTCCTTGAGTTGCAGAACCTGAGCAAAGCTGTTCAAGACAGTGGTGCATCTACACTATGGAATTAATGCAATTTAACACCACTTGAACTCCTATGTCTCAAAACTACAGAATCCTGGGAGTTGCCGCAACTTCCAATATTCCATGACATTGAGCTGTGGTGGTTAAAGTGGGTCAAACAGCATTCATTCTGTAGTGTCTGTGCGCCTTTCTACACTGCCATGTAAAATCCAGATTATCTGCTTCAAACTGGATTATATGGCAGTGTGGATAACCCACCTCAAAGCAGATAACGTAGATTATCTGCTTTGATTATCTGGATTATTTGGCAATGTAGATGAACCCGAAGTGTTTAGGCCTTCTGAAACAATTCTTCCGCTTCTTCCGATACCTGAAACGGGCGTCTTGTTGAACCAGAAGATGTTCCTCATGTCTGACAACTTTTTCCAAGACTCTGTGCGGTTCATGAATCCCTTTAGTTTCAATTCCAGCGTGCTAAGGACAGAAAAGGATCACACATTATACAACAGGCGAATGGGATGCAAAGAGGTAAATACGCAATTCATATTTACAAAAAATTGGCAAAGGAACAAATCGCTTCCAGAAATATGGTCTGTTTTGGGAAGCTCTCTGGCTGTGGGTGACAGAATATGCGGTGACATGGATCAAGTCCTTTTGAGCCAAAGGTAGGGATCTTTGGGAGGAGCAGAGTTTTGGGAACACAGCAAAGGTCCTCCTCAAAGTTGGCTGTGATAGCCAAGTGGTTAAGGCGTTGGACTTGAAATCCTAACAGCTGGTAACAGAGGTCATTTGGAGAGGTTTTAAAGCAGAGAATGGATAGCCATCTAGTGGGGATGCTTTGTGTTTTCCTGCCTGGCAGGAAGGATGGACTGTATGGTCCTTGAGGTCTTTTTCAACTTTGTGATGCTTTGAATCAATGATTTTACAACATAATGGTGCCCTTCTCAACCCGACTCACGTGAGCTTGGACTTCAGCAGGAAGCCGCTGATTTTGGTGAAGTTGAACTTTGAGTTGGTGTCCATCTCTTCCAGGCTTTCCACCTCCAGGCACCGAGGCATCCCAGGAGCAAATACATCCCACCTGTTGTTATTTTTTAAAATAAAGAGTAAGCTTTGAAGGTAACTTATACTCAAACCACAACTTTTCGCAACAGCCTTCCCACTAGAAAAAGCTACTGGGTTTATTGGTTGAATCAATGGCCGAGCTTTAGCACAGCAGGTCAAACCACCAGTGGCAGTAAATCTTGTCAATCAAAATGTTGACAGTTCGAAGCCCAGGTCAGGGTGAGCTCCTGGCCTTTAGCCCAGCTTCCACCTACCTAGCGGATTGAAAGCAAAATGTGAGTAGATAAATAGGTACTGCTTAAAAGCAGGGAGGATCTTTAAGGCACCTATAAGGAAATGCCAGAAAAATGCCAGCGATTCGATCTAGGAGGAAGTTTATGAATAAAGCTCTTCGGCAGGGAGATGGAGCGACAGCACCCCCCAGTGGTCGGAACCTAGCACAAGCCTCCAAGATACCGAAGATGGGGAAAACCTATGTATGTGTATATATATGTATGTATATATATACACACACACGCACACCTCTATCTATGTACAATTGTCTGTCTTATCAGTATATAAACAGCATTGAATATTGCCACATATGTATGATCTGTGATCCACTCTGAATCCCCTTTGGGGTGAGAAGGGCAGAATATAAATACTGTAAATAAATAAACAAATAAATAAAACCTCACCATTGAACTCATAAATATTTTAAAAAAATTTTGGCCATAGAATGCAAGATTTAAAACCCTAAACTTTAGGACTCTTGATGCAATTATAGAATTCTGGAAAGCAGTGAGATATTTTCATGAAATTTCACACAAATGATTTCCATCAACAGCAAAAGGCTCCTTTCCTTTGAGATCAATGTATGGCCATCTCTCTGTTTGCCTTTCTTCTTATGTTTCATTCCTTCCTTCCTTCCATTCAAACTATAAAAGCCTATGACGTTTCATCAAGCCTTTGCAGACTTATTGTGAGGATATTGCAGCCCTCCAGGGCTTGTGAAACAGGTTAATAATGTTGGAATGCAACTGCACACTGCCCAGGTCTGCAGTCCTCAATGAGGAACATTAGTTAGCTTAGGAATAGGCTGAGGGAACTCTTTTCCCCTAACTCCTGAATGACAGTTGAAATGTATCAATTTGTTATTGCTTTTATACATAAACCTTTTGTAACTTTAAAGATTGAACTCTGCATCTTTGCCTCCTAGGCTCTAAATTCTTCTCTGACCACCACACTTCACGCTCTGCTTGCTGTGAGCTGAATGCTCAACTATAAGTATCCTGTTTGTATTTTGAATGCTCTGCTGCAGTTTTGGGAGTTTCCCCTAAAAAATAACAGCTGTAAAGTTCAGGTATCCCCCGTCCTTTTGAAATTGTGAAAATGTTGAAATAGTCAAGATTTTAAACCCTTAACTTAAATAGACAATATGTGGAATCTATTTAATAGGCAGGACACAATATGCAAATTTAATGAAAAACGCAGCTGAGTCGGAGAGGAAAACGGGTTGCAAAAATGTTAAGCAATTGTTCGACCTGAATGCTGGGTTCCTCAGTAGGTGACCTTGAGCAAATCACACTCTCTCAGCCTCAGAGAAAGGTAAATAAAACCCTCCTCTGAACAACCCTCCTCTGTGTGTTGCTGGGGTGTCCACTTACACAGACAGGCTCCCACTTCCACAAATAGCTCCCACTGCGCAGGAGACACCAATGTCCCTCCCTCCAATGACATAGCAGGTTATGGCGAGCATCATGAACATGTCCAAGTGCCCTGCCAGTGTCCTCCACAAACACCATCCTGACCACCATCCAAGTGAAGGCTTTCATACAGGCACAATTTCCTCCTGGATTTTCTGTTTTTCCTCCACCACAGACATCCCAGTGTTCCTTACTCTCTTCATTGGTGTGGAATTTGCATGACGCTGCCCACTGCCTCTCCCATAACCCTTTCCTATTCTTTTCGATGACACACAGCAAACAGAGGAATTGGTCAGCAAATGAACATACTAGAGATGTTCAGAGAGAATTCACCATGATTTATAAGAGTTGCAGGGATTGGGATGTATAGTTTACCTGCAATCTAAGAGCACTCTGAACTCCACCAATGATGGACCTGGAACTAACTTGGCACATAGAACCCCCATGACCAACAAAAATACTGTTGGTCTTTGGAAGAATTTATAGGAGTTGTAGTTCACCTACATCCAGAGTGCACTATGAACCCAAACAATGATGGATCTGGACTAAACTTGGCATGCATACCCAATACTGTATACCCAAACTTGAATACTGGGGGGTTTTGAGGGGAATTGGCCTGGACATTTTGGAGTTGTAGATACTGGGATGTATAGTTCACCTGCAATCAATGAGCACTCTGAATGCCACCAAAGATAGAATTGGACCAAATTTGGCACACAGAGCTCACATGACCAGCAAAAAATATTGGAAGTGTTTGGGGAAAATTCACCTACATTTGGGGGAGTTGTAGTTCACCTACATCCTGAGAGCACTGTGAACCGAACCACCGATGGATCTGGACCAAACTTGAGACACATACCTGATATGCCGAAATTTGATTACTGGAGGGGTTTGGGGGGAACTGACCTTCCTTTCTGGGAGTTGTAGTTCACCAACAATGAGAGAAATGGTGACCTCCACCCATGATGGACCTGGACCAAACTTGGCACACAGAACCCCCATGACTCACTCAAATCTACTGGAGGGGTTTGAGGGGGGGGGGACTGATTCCCCATAGCGGGAGTTGTCGTTTACCCTACAGCCACAAAGCACACTGAACTCCACCGATGATGCATCCAGAGCAAACTTGCCCAACATAACAAACTTGAAGTTCTGATGGAGTTTCTTGAGGTTCATCTGGCATTGTGTGAGTTATAGTTCACTCACAACCGTATGCATTTTGTACAATTAAAAAATTGATTTTTTTTTTCAAATAATCTGGGCAACACCAGGTACCCAAGCTAGTTAGTAATAAAACAAAATAAAAGTAATGAGATCATTGTCCTATGATAAATACATAAGGAGCTCTCAAAAGGCTCTTTTTCTTGCAGCCTTGAATTCTTCTCCAATCCCTTAATTGCCCTTTTTTTTGCCCTACAAAGAATTTCATCTCCTAAAAGCCTCTCGGAGAACAGGAGGAAGGAAAGAAGGAAGGCAGACATGGGACATGACTCACAAAAAACTCAAAAGCAAGCCATTAGGAAATGCATATACAGTAGAGTCTCACTTATTCAACATAAACGGGCCGGCAGAATGTTGGATAAGCGAATATGTTGGATAATAAGGAGGCATTAAGGAAAAGCGTATTAAACACCAAATTAGGTTATGATTTTACAAATTAAGCACCAAAACATCATGTTAGACAACAAATTTGGCAGAAAAAGTAGTTCAATATGCAGTAATGCTATGTAGTAATTACTGTATTAATGAATTTAGCACCAAAATATCACAATATATTGAAAACATTGACTACAAAAATGCGTTGGATAATCCAGAATGTTGGATAAGCGAGTGTTGGATAAGTGAGATTCTACTGTATGTGGGTCATAATGAAGTAATGTCTGCATATATTTTACGTTCAAATATGAATCCAAACGTGATGCGATGATGCCACCAAACACAGCAATCGTTTAAAACAGGAACAAACCCTGGTTGTATTGACCAAAGAAGAGTAAAATATTACCAACATCCACAGAAAGTACAGAAATGTGAAAAGTGAGGTGACCATTAATGTGTAATTTGTGCAAAGAAGGGTGAGAAGGTTTAAAGGAGCCCAAACCAGTGTTGATGACAAACCACATCATGAATAGCAGTCGGCGATGGAAAACAAAATAGGGCAGATAACACTATGTAACACAATATTTGTTCCTGGATTATAAATGTCATTTCCTGATTGGTTCTATCATTAAAAAAACATGGAAAATGTTTATTAAACTGCAAAAACTTTGTTTTTGAGGGACATCCTGCAACACAGTGAATATCTCGAGTCTCAACCAATTCAACGTACTGTATATACTCAAGTATAATCCTAGTTTTTCATCCCTTTTTTAGGACTGAAAAAAAACCTCCTCGGCTTATACTCGGGTGAGGGTCCCTGGTGGGCTTATATTCAGGTTGGCTTATACTCAAGTATATATGGTATATTTATTATTTTTCTCTATTATTTTTCATATTAGGAGCCTTCGGTGGCCTAGGGGATAAAAGCCTTGCAACATGAAGGTTGGGTTGCTGACCTGAAAACTGCCAGGTTCGAATCCCACCCGTGGAGAGCGCGGATGAGCTCCCTTTATTAGCTCCAGCTCCATGCGGGGACATGAGAGAAGCCTCCCACAAGGATGGTAAAACGTCAAAACATCCAAGCGTCCCCTGGGCAACGTCCTTGCAGACGGCCAATTCTCTCACTCCAGAAGCAACTCCGGTTGCTCCTGACACGAAAAAAAATTATTCATATTGTTACATTTATTATTTTACTCTAATTATTATTATTATTATTACATTTATTATTTTATTATTGTTGTTACTTTTACATTTATTTTACTCTATTTTTATTATTATTTTACTGCATTTATTATTATTATTATTATTATTACATTTATTATTTCACTCTATTATTATTAAAAGGATACGTAAGCACATTTATATTGAAGAAGATGAAAATAATGATTTAATCAGAGTTGAACAGTCATATCTTAAATTACAGTTTGATGTAAAGATTCAAAAACATTTAAACTGCTGATGCCTCAATTAATGTAATTTTATTGGTATCTCAGCTTATACTGGAGTCAATGTTTTCCCAGTTTTTTGTGGTAAAATTAGGTGCCTCGGCTTATATTCGGGTCGGCTTATACTCAAGTATATACAGTAGTTTGTGGCAGCCACAAAAAACAAAATTTCTGTAGAACAACTACAGTAGAGTCTCACTTATCCAAGCTAAACAGGCCGGCTGTCAAGGACAGAACGCCACGAGATCAAAGTAACAGAGTTTATTAGGTTACAGAACTCAAAACAAGCCCATAAAACACAAGGGCCAGGCAGTATTTGCCTTTAGGAGCAAAAAGGGGCAAAATAAATGTTCAAAAGATAAACCGGATTAAACCGGAGTTTAATCCGGGTAAAAAACAAACTGCTTGCTTCAGCCTGAATATAAACAAACGAGAGCCAAGAACAAAAGATACAAAGAATGCAGCTAATTGGCAGCAGATTCCTCTCTGCTGCCAACACAGTGTTTACAGTAACTTGCGTCGCTCCCACACACACACAGCAGACAGGATTTCCAGCACGAACAAATCAGCCAGGGAATGCAACAGTAGAGTAGACCAGTTCCGTTCCGTAGTTCAAAGCCAGAAGCAGACGTTTGTAGTTTTCCCAAGTCCAAGAAGGGGATGAAGCCAAGCCGTGGTCAGTTCAGTCCGGGTATTCAAAGCAGGAGATGGCGTCCGTCAAGAAGACGACGGAAGGTCAAGCTAATAAGAGTAAGCACAGGTTTGCACAAACAAATGCCCACACAATCCCTCCCGCCGTCTGACCCTGGATTCCAATCAACTTACGTCTCAGCACAGGAAAGCACACAAGTCTTCAGGGAAGCGTCCCACACACACACGGATCCCAAGCGTTTGCCCAGATTACCTTGCCCAACGCAATTTGCAATTGCTCTCAAGCCCCATTTTATGCCAGTTACAAATCTTCATCACTGTCAGCTGTCCTCCTTAACCCAGGCGTTTCCTCATCACTTTCCTCGTCAGAGCTGGAACACCTCTGACTACGCCCAGCAGCATCTCCAGCTGTGGATCCCGTCCCATCCCTCCAGCTAAGCCATGGATCTGATCCTGAAGGTCCCCATTCATCTTCTGCCCCATCATGGCCAGTGGCACCCAATTCCTCCCTTACCCGAGTCCAATCCATCTCATCCTCCTCCGAGCTAACCTGCCCCTCCTCCATTCTCTCCGTAAACCCCTCGAAAGACTCTTCATCAGATGGTGCTGCAAATATGTCTCGCAGTCTTTTTCTCTCTCGCTCCTCGAGAGTATCTGACTCTCGAGGAGTCTTACGCCCACGCCTGTCAGTAACAGAGCCACGAGGCTCAATCATAACACCGGCAGAAGCTTGGATAAGCGAATATCTTGGATAATAAGGAGGGATTAAGGAAAAGCCTATTAAACATCAAATTAGGTTATGATTTTACAAATTAAGCACCAAAACATCATGTTATACAACAAATTGGACAGAAAAAGTAGTTCAATACGCAGAAATGTTATGTTGTAATTACTGTATTTATGAATTTAGCAACAAAATATCATGATATATTGAAAACATTGACTACGAAAATGGCTTGGATAATCCAGAACCTTGGATAAGTGAGGCTTGGATAAGTGAGACTCTACTGTACTTCCAAAGTAAAGACCGCACAATTAAACAGGAAATAATACTTTCAAACCAGGAACAGAATTTTTTTTCCAAATGTTGTTGCATAGTGTAATACGGTTTACGTATGGGCTTGAGAAATTGCGGAGGATCTTGAGGTGCATCTACACTATAGAATGAATACAGTTTGACTCTAGTTTAATTGGCATGGCTCAACGTTATGGGATTGTGGGAATTGCAGTTTGTTGAGGCGATAGCACCCTTTGGCTGAGAAGGCTAGTGAAGGCTGAGAAACTACAGTTCCCAGGATCCCATCACATGAAGACATAGCAGTTTAAGTGGTATCAAACTGCATTAATTCTACAGTGTTGATCAGCATGGGTAAACTTGGTCCCTCCAGGTGTTTTGGACTGCAACTCCCAGCATTCCTGACAGCCTCAGGCCCTTTCCTTTTGCCCCGCAGCCGCTTAAGCGGCTGCGGGGCAAAAGGAAGGGGCCTGAGGCTGTCGGGAATGCTGGGAGTTGCAGTCCAAAACACCTGGAGGGACCAAGTTTACCCATGCTGATCAGAACCATAGAATTAAATATGAGACAAGAATTGAACAGGGACGGAACACTCAACGGTGCCACATCCGCTTTACAGGAGTGTCACAAGCGTTGGTGTCATCTGGCGAGTAAACCTGTGTTGTCACCCCCACACAAATCCTTACGTACTACACACCATACCTCGATATTGTCGACAAAATAGCAAAATATTGCTCCAAATCAGCAAAAACAACCAGCATCATGCAGACGGGAATGGTGTGATTTGAAAGGTCACATAATGACAGCTCTAACTGGAGCGCAAGTGCATTAGAAAATTCAAAACGAAATAAGAGTTGTAGACTATGAATATGGTACATATCAGCAGGGTTTGTAAAGAACCTTTTTGTAATTGGGTTGTTGTGTGTTTTCTGGGCTGTCTGGCCGTGTTCCAGAAGCATTCTCTCCTGACGTTTCGCCCACAACTATGGCAGGCATCCTCAGAGGTTGTGAGGTTTGTTGGAAACTAGGCAAGTGGGGTTTATGTATCCGTGGAGAGTCCAGTGTGGGAGAAAGAACTCTTGTCTATTGGAGGCAAGTGTGAATGCTGTAATTGGCCAGCTTGATTAGCATTGAATGGCCTTTCAGCTTCAAAACCTGGCTGCCCCCTGCCTGGGGGAATCCTTTGTTGGGAGGTGTTAGCTAGTGTTCATAGCCTTTGGTTTTATTGTTCTTTTGATCTTGTTTAATGTAATGTATATTTTCTTTTATTGTGTTGTTTAATGTGCTATGATTTGTTGTTCTATTATATTTTGTTATATTGTATTGTTCTGTGCATGACCCCATGTAAGCCGCCCCGAGTCCCCGTTGGGGAGATGGTGGCGGGGTATAAATAAAGTTTATTATTATTATTATTATTATTATTATTATTATTATTATTATTATTATTATTATTATTAGCTGGCCCTGATTGTTTTCTGTCTGGAATTCCCCTGTGTTTGGAGTGTTTTACTTTATTTACTGTCCAGATTTTAGAGCTAGATTGTGTTCATTTTCATGGTTTCCTCCTTTCTGTTGGAATTGTCCACATGCTTGTGGATTTCAATGGCTGTTCTAAAATCAGGACAGTAAATAAAGAACAACACTCAGAAAAAGGGGAATTCCAGACTGGAAACAATCAGGGTCCTCCCAAAAAGGATTCCTCCAGGCAAGAAGCAGCCAGGCTTTGAAGCTGCAAGGCTATTCAATGCTAAGCAAGCTGGCCAATTACAACATTCACACTTTCCTCCAACATACAAGAGTTCTTTCTCCCACCCTGGAACTTCCACAGATGCATAAACCTCACTTGCCTGGTTTCCAACAGACCTCACAACCTCTGAGGATGCCTGCCATAGATGTGGGCGAAACATCAGGAGAGAATGCTTCTGCAACATGGACATACAACCCTGAAAACTCACAGCAAGCCACTGCACAAAGGTTTTTTAGACAGTCATTCAAATGTCACCCCCTCTGGGATTTGTAGTTGTGTGAGGTATTTACCCTTCTCTCATAGAACGCTCTGGTGACATGGCAAACTACAAGTCCCAGGACTTATAGGATGGAGTCGTGTTGGTGTCAAACTGCTATAAAATCTGCAGTGTGGATAGTCTTTTCAGCTGCATCTACACTGTAAAATTAATGTAGTTTGACACCACTTTCACTGTCATGCCTCAATGCTATGGAATCCTAGGATTTGTAGTTTGGACCCGGCAGCACCAGAACTCTTTGGCAGAGAAGACTCCATTCAGTGTAATTTCTAAAACAAAAAAAAGGGAATATGCTACTTGGATTTGGCAAGTTTATTCTTTTCTTTTAAAAAACATACATAAAAACATACATAATTTTAAGGTGTCTTAAAATAACATCACAAAACATCACGAAAACCATAAGATCAGGCCACCAGCCCACACCTAAAAATGTACTGTCGGCGATAAGAAATCAGTTCGTCCCTACCGCTTATTCAAGCTTCACATATTGTTTCAAAGTATCCCTCATCCTCACATTTTTTATGATTCACAGGTTCATTTACTCCATTTTAAAACATTGTGCAAAAGTACATCACATCATTCAAAGTTGCAATATATTACACGATTTGATTTCAGGTTAAAAGAAGAAGAAGGAAATCTGACCAGCTGACTAGGGAATTCTGGAAGTTCTAGTCTCCCAGAAAGTAGCTCTAGATTCAGCCCAATTGATTGTATGAAGAAAGAAAGGAGACTTTGTGAAAGTGCAGGCATTTTCAAAGTTATTTTACATCGATGGACTCCTTCCTGACAGTAAACTCACAGATTACCTCTCAGCTTAGTTCTGAATTAGCTTAAAAGTCATTTTCTGGAAACATTGACTTGGATTCCCATCAGCTCCTTGCCTAAGAGGTCATTTTAGATAATTCCCAAGTTTTCTAAGGTCTTAACACATAATGTTGGTACAAATGTGCAGATAGAAGTGCAAACATGCACTGAAGCACACGGTCCTTTGGAGGACTATATTTCCCAGTATCCCCAATGGCACATTTGGAAAGCCAATCTAACTTTCTCAGGGTGAAATTTTCTTTTTTTCTGAGAGGAACGATACACTTATATGAAATAGATATCAGTAAAAAATGGTGAAATGCTTAGAGAGATGGAGAGGATGAAGAGACAAAGCAATTCTATGTAACGTTGATGAGTAAGAATGATTAGAAAAGATCCATAAACGAATGAAGACTGGGTTGTGAGTTTTCCGGGATGTATGGCCATGTTCCAGAAGCATTATCTCCTGACATTTCGCCCACATCTATGGCAGGCATCCTCAGAGGCTGTGAGGTTTTCAGAGTGTTTTCATAGACTCCTCAACCTCTGAGGATGCCTGCCATAGATGTGGGTGAAACATCAGGAGAGAATGCTTCTGGAGCATGGCCATACAGCCTGGAAAACCCACAAGATCCCAGTGATTCCAGCCATGAAATGAAGACTTTCCGACCACTGCATTCTCGGAATCAGCTACAATTCTGTCCACAGCAAAGTGCAAACATAAGACCATGTCATCGGCGTAGAAGGTGACTAGACTCACTTTTAACACACTTTCACTGCAATCTAGAAGCAGTTCAGGGAAAGCGAAGGGTTAAACCAGTAGCAGGCAGTCACTTTTAGGGGAAAGGATTCACAAATAATATTTGAAGTTGGAAGGAGACCACAACCCAAAGCCCGTAAACCTACATTGTCTCTGTCTCTGAAACCCTTTAAAGTTTAGACCAGGCTTGGGCAAACTTCAGCCCTCCAGGTAGGCTGTTAGGAATTGTGGGCGTTAAAGTCCAAAACAACCGGAGGGCTGAAGTTTGCCCATGCCTAGTTTAGACTGTTGAAGAAAGGACAGAAGACTCTTGTGAAAGACTTGAAAAGCTGTTTGCCATAGATATTTGAAACTGCCGGTAATCGTGCAAAACATTAATGAGGAAGAATGATGAGGTCCAAAGTGAAATGAAGACTGCCCCCTGAATTGACAGAATGAGCCAGAATTGCACCCATAGAAAAAAGCAAACATAAGACTATGTCGTCAGCGTAGAAGGTGAAATCATCTATGCCGAAACAGTGTTATCGGCATGGAAGGTTGCTATGAACATACTTTCACAGCAACCTAGCAGCATCTTGGGGGAAGTAAAGGGTTAAACCAGGCATGGGGAAACTTGGGCCCTCTGGGTGTTTTGGACTGCAACTCCCACCATTCCTAACAGCCGGTAGGTTGTTAGGAATTGTGGGAGTTGAAGTCCAAACACCTGGAGGGCCAAGGTTTGCCCATGCCTAGGTTAAACCAATTAATGGCAACTACTTTTAGGGGATGGGGAGACTGGCTCATATTTGGGAAACAGAACCCAAAACCAGTAAACCTAACTTTTCTGTCTCTGAAACCCTTTAAACTCCAGGCTGTTGGAGAACAGATAGATGACTCTACAAAGAGATTTGAATGTCTGCTTGCCAGAGACCTTTGAAACTAGACTGAGGGCCCACAAGACAAACCCGAGGGCCACCAATGTTCTTTGGGTTCCGCATTTGCGCCGACATCTCTGTTCCTGCTCTCCAGAAAGCCAAGCCTAGTTGTGCAAAATCTCACCACTTCCCAGGAGAAGAGTTTTTGAGAAATGCGGCGGATCTGCATGTCATATAACCGAGTTTCATGGAGATGGATGATGCCCGAGC
Organism: Anolis carolinensis; assembly: GCF_035594765.1. Taxonomy (NCBI): domain Eukaryota; kingdom Metazoa; phylum Chordata; class Lepidosauria; order Squamata; family Anolidae; genus Anolis; species Anolis carolinensis. Next base: position 6,769,583 of record NC_085846.1, read on the forward strand.
AATGACAAAATCCAGACATCATCCTCTGAGGTTTTAGATCTGGATGCTGTTCTCGACCCGAGGGGGGTTGATGTATTCATACGGGAGCGCCAGTGACTTGTTCCTCTCGTCAATTCCGTGAGAAATTTCGGCCAGGCGGCTTTGAAAGACTCTTATGAGGCGCTTTGGCTCGGACTCGGAGAAATGTTCATCTGGAAAGTTTCCCAATAGTCTCTGGAAGGGATTAGGGAGAGATCATTAACAATGGATGTTTGGAAAAGTCCCGTTCACCATATGCGTTCAATGACAATATGACCCCTTTATCTACGGATTCATTATCCACAGTTTCACTTATCAACGATCCCCAAAAATATACACATCCCGTTTTTGTAGACATCTCTAGGTGATTCTAGGGCAGGCATAGGCCAACTTAGGCCCCCCAGGTCTTTTGGACTTCAACTCCCACCATTCCTAACAGCCTTAGAGCCTTTCCTTTTTTTCAACCGCGGATACGGAAACCCATCAGACCCCCATATCCACGACTCAACAGATTCACTCCGGACCAATTTCATTCTACTCTGGATCATCAGGAAGGGGCTGGAGGCCTTAGGAATGATGGGAGTTGAAGTCCAAAACACCTGGAGAGCCCAAGTTGCCCCATGCCTGCTGTAGATGCATCCAAGTTGGACCTTTCTTGCATTCCCATGTAAGAGAAATATGGTTTAAAGCATGGCAAAGTCTCCAATTTGGGGATGGATTTGAGAAGGTCTGGTTTGTCTTAAACATGGGAGGAGTTTTGAGAAGAAACGTGGGATCTTTACAGGTTGGATTCCTGAATGTAATCTTCCCTCTGCTTCATAGATACTTACCCGGTCTCCCACCTCGTTGCTTAGAAGCCACAGAGAAGTCAAGGCAAGGCAGGTGATGTTGACCGGAGGAAGGATATTAAGAATGTTCTCCAAAGTTGCGGTCCCCTTCTTGGTGGGCGGGGGTTTCCGCATGGTGGGCGGGACGTTGGGGATCCAGGAGCCAAAGTCAAACTGTGGGCAAAAGGAGCATTGGGTTAAGTCAAATCCTGAAGCGCAGAAGTCAATTCATAGGAGTTGAGGTGGGAGGTTAGCTCCCAATCCACATGACTAACTTTTGCTACCCAACAAGATTTAATTTGTTGCAATACTAGTGCTGCTGTGCTGTTGGCAACTAACAGAAAGTGATCTCTGGTGCCACCAAGTGGCCAATACAGATATTGCATGTTGGACATAACGAGATAAATGGAAACATGTTGTACTAAGATAAAAGTGAAGTTTTCCCCCTGATATTAAGTCCAGTTGTGTCCGATTTTGGGGGTTGGTGCTTATCTCCATTTCTAAGCTTAAGAGCCAGCATTGTCCGTAGACACCTCCAATGTCATGTGGCTGGCATGGCTGCATGGAACAGCGTTACCTTTCTGCCAGAGCGATACCTATTGATCTACTCAAATTTCCATGTTTTTGAACCGCTAGGTTGGCAGAAGCTGGGGCTAATAACGGGAGCTTACCCAGCCCCCCGGATTCGAACTGCTGACCTTTCGGTCAGCAAGTTCAGCAGTTCAGTGGTTTAACCTGCTGCACCACCAGGTTGTGCCTATCTTCTTCTCTTTTTTTGGAAATACAAGTATGGGATTTACCATAATTCAACAGGATTTCAGATAATGGGACTAAATAAAGCCCTATTACGTTGTCGTAGGCTTTCATGGTTGGAATCACTGGGTTGCTGTGAGTTTTCCAGGTTGTGTGGCCATGTTCCGGAAACATTCTCTCCTGACATTTCACCCAGATCTCTGGCAGGCCACCTCAGAGGTTGTGGGGTTTGTTGGAAACTAGGCAAGTGGGGTTGATAGATCTGTGGAATAATGTCCAGGGTGAGAGAGACAATTCTTGTCTGCTTGAGGCAAGTGTGAATGTTGCAGCTTGATTAGCATTGGAGCCTTATTCATTTCAACAGGTTTACTTTAAATAGGATTAAGTTCAGATCCCTTCCAATGATAATGGATGGGAGAGGATGGGAGAGGAATACCACCTGGATAAACTGCCAAAGGTACAAAGAACAACAACACCCAATGCAGCCTCATAGAGTCCTTTCTTGATGTGGTGGACTACAACTCCCACAAACCTCAGCCAATGGTAGGTGTAGTCCAACACATATGGACGAATACTGGATTGTAGACAAGACATCTGAGCAATGCTTGTGATGAAGACATGGGGAAAGTGTAGCTAAGAAGCAGAAGGTCTGGAGAGATTACTGGGATTCTGAGAGTTATAGGATTGCAAAGGTAGTTATTTCCTACATTCTGGATATCAATGCATTGTGTGTGGGGGTCTTACCTGACCGCTGTTGACTGCGGCATGTTGAGCTGAGCAGGTGAAAATCACCATCGTCAGGAATTTGGAGAGCTCTTCCATCGTCTGCAGAGAAGAAGGGGCGCCTGAGTTCTCCCTGCTTTGGAAGCCTTCCCTGAAGACCTCCTGGATCCAGGCTTGGAGCTCTGGGTCGTTCTGGACGCGGTCATCACTCCAGTAGTAGTACCTGACCATGTCCCTCACAAAGCTGGAGCACAAGAGAGATTAAGCAGCCCGTGATCCAAATTGTGGGATGTGACTTTTACAAAGGAAATAATTATATGCAACCCTTGACATCCAACATTACTTGCTATGGCAGTTCAGAAAGTTAGTTCCCACTAAGGGTGCATCTTGATGCAGTTTGATCCCAACTTTAACTATCATGGCTCAAGGCTATGGAATCCTGGGAGATGTAGTTTGGTGAGGCACCTCGTAAAACTATAAATCTATGATTCCATAGCATTAATTCTAAAGTGTACGATTTTTTTATTGTGTCAGAAACGAATAGAGAAATTGCAAGTCACTTCTGGTGTGAGAGAATCGGCCATCTACAAAGACGGAACCGAATTGAGAAACTGCAAGTCACTTCTGGTGTGAGGGAATCAGCAGTCTATAAAGACAGAAGCGAATTGAGAAACTGCAAGTCGTTTCTGGTGTGAGAGAATCAGCCGTCTACAAAGACGGAAGCAACTTGAGAAACTGCATGTCGCTTCTGGTGTGAGAGAATCAGCCATCTACAAAGACGGAAGCGAATTGAGAAACTGCAAGTTGCTTCTGGTGTGAGAAAATCAGCCGTCTAAAAAGACGGAAGCGAATTGAGAAACTGCAAGTTGCTGCAAGTTGCTTCTGGTGTGGGAGAATCAGCCGTCTACAAAGATGTTGCCCAGGGGACGCCTGGATATGTTACCATCCTGCTGGGAGACTTCTTTCATGTCCCCGCATGGGAAGCTCACCCCATCTCACAGATTCGAACCACTAACCTTCAGGTCAGCAGTTCAGGTCACAAAAGTTTAACCCAGTGGTTCTCAACCTTCCTAATGCTGTGTCCCCTTAATACAGTTTCCCTGTGTTGTTGTGATCCCCAACCATAAAATTATTTTCATTGCTACTTCATAACTGTCATTTTACTACTGTTATGAATCATAATGTATATATCTGATATGCAGGATGTATTTTCATTCCCTAGACCAAATTTGATATGAATACCCAATACGCCCAAATTTGAACATTGGTGGGGTTGCAATGGGAGGTGATTTTGTCATTTGGGAGTTGTAGTTGCCGGGATTTATAGTTCACCTACACTCAAAGAGAATTCTGAACTCTAACAACGATGGAACTGAACCAAACTTGGCACCACAGAACTCCCATGACCAACAGAAAATACTGGAAGGCTTTGGTGGGCATTGACCTTGATTGAATTTTGGAGTTGTTGTTCACCTACATCCAGAGAGTACTGTGGACTGGAGGAGTTTTGGGAAAATAGACCTTGACATTTGGAAGTTGTAGTTGATGGGATTTATAGTTTACCTAGCATCAAAGAGACCCTTGAACCCCACCAACGATAAAATTGGGCCAAAATTCTCACAGGGAACTCCCATAACCAACAGAAAATACTGGTCTTTGGTGACCCCTCTGACACCTCCCTTGCCTCCACCTTCCAGGGGTCCCAACCCCCAGGTTAACCCACTGAGCCACAGTGGCCGCCTAGTGTAAATACTGTAAATAAATACTGTAAATAAATAGTGTAAGATGTACCCAATGTTGGTGTGACTGTGCCATTGGGAAGCAATCGAAATTGTTCTTTGGTGCCACCAAGTGTTCAGTTTAGATATTGCAAGTTGGAAATTACGAGAGACATGGCTCCAACTTTACAAAACAACGATTCTTGGCTGAAGCAACCTATGGGACTGATGTGTTGTCGAATCATGGGATTACAGGGTTGTTGTATGTTTTCCAGGCTGTATGGCCACGTTCTAGAAGTATTTTCTCTTGACGTTTCGCCCACATCTATGGCAGGCATCCTCAGAGGTTGTGAGGTATGGAGAAACTATGGAGAAACCTTCCTTGCTTAGTTTCTCCATACCTCGCAACCTCTGAGGATGCCTGCCATAGATGTGGGTGAAACATCAGGAGAGAATACTTCTAGAACATGGCCATACAGCCCGGAAAACATACAACAACCTATGGGGTCCTTCCTCTTCCTCCTCTCACAGCTCACATGGTAACAAGTAACAGCAAACAACTAGTTTCTGTTCTGCTGAAAAGTTAGGAATTATAGCCATGTATCATTGATACATTCAAACTCTTTGTTGCTAAAAGTAACTAGTTACCAAAACAACTCACTTGAAACCTTAATTATACTTCCACTTGGGAGAAGGCAGCCCTGGATGGATCAAGAGACACCTCCATCCCATTGCTCACTGCTCCTAAAAGGACCGTACCCACTTTGGGGGTCTTTAGATGCAAAGGTAGATCCATGGATTCTGGGAGATGCAGTTTCTAGAGGCCATCTTTTCAAAGGTCGGGTCCCTCCCTCCGTCTTCACCCCCCTCCATGCCTTCTGGACCCACACTCACATTTCAATGGCGGCCCAAATCTTCGTGGCGTCGTCCCGGTAGTAATAGTTGGCCACTGCGGAGACTCCGCGGGCTTCGATGTCTTCCGGGAGGCAGAGAGAAGAGTAGGTCAGCCTGGAAGCCCCCTTGGCCACCAAAGGCACGATCCCTTCGAAGCCGGCCGACGTGGCCTGCAAAAACGAATGCCACGTGATGCAAATCAGCAATGCTTATGCATTTCAAGTGGAGTGAGAATGCTGCGACTTGAGGTGCATCTACAGCAGGCATTGGCCAACTTAGGCCCTCCAGGTGATTTGGACTCCATCTCCCACCATTCCTAACAGCCTCAGGCCCTTTCCTTTTGCCCTGCAGCCGCTTAAGCGGCTGCGGGGCAAAAGGAAGGGGCCTGAGGCTGTTAGGAATGGTGGGAGTTGGAGTCCAAATTATTTCCAATAGTAAAATCTTACTATTGGATATATTGTTGGCTTGGGCTGAGAATCCAGCTGAATAGACACAATAAATAGGGGGGAAATAATACCCAACCTTACCCTATCCATCATGCCTCCTTCCTTGATCAGCCTGACTCTGGCCAAAGTGTTGATCTGGAGAGTATATCGCAAGTGAGGAATTAGCAGCTGCGAGAAAGAGAGAAACGGCATTAAATCCTCATACGTTTGGATTGGAAGAGACTTTAGGAAATTAGGGATACAAACCCTAGTCTCCTAGTCAAACCATTACATCGCATTGGCTTTCACGTCCCTATAGATAACACTTCAATTTAAGTACTACACAATCCTAAGGCTCTCTGAATGTGGTGGGACTACAAATCCCAGCATTCTTGTTCAATGGTTGCGCTATTTTATTTATTTATTATGTATTTGCAGTATTTATATTCCGCCCTTCTTTCTCACCCCGAAGGGGACTCAGGGCGGATCACATTGTACACATATAAGGCAAACATTCAATGCCATACAACGTAGAACAGAGACAGACGCAGAGGCAATTTAAACCTTCTCTGGCTTCCAGCTTCCTGAGGGTATGCTTGATTCCGGCCACAGGGGGAGCAGCTGCTTCATCATCCACTGTGACAGCAACTTCCTCATTCCAACGGCGGCTGGATGATTTTTATGGTGTCGTAAATTAGCCTCTCCACATATAAGTGGTACCTGAATTTCCTACTTGATAGATGCAACTATCTTTCGGGTTGCTTAGGTCAGCAACGAGCAGGGGCTATATTTTATTTTCATTGTCGGGTGCTCACCCCAACACAGGCTGGCCTTGAACTCATGACCTCTTGGTCAGAGTGATTTATTGCAGGTGGCTGCTAACCAGCCTGTGCCACAGCCCTATGGCTACTGGGAGCTGCAGTCCAACAACAGAGGACAGCATGCATCCTAATCTTGTAATGTATGATCTTAATATCATTTCCTAAACATGTGCAGTTGGGACGTTTTTATTCTAAGGGTGCGTCTACACTAGGCATGGGCCAACTTCGGCCCTCCAGGTGTTTTGGACTCCAACTCCTAACAACTGGTATTATGGGAGTTGAAGTTCAAAACACCTGGAGGGCTGAAGGTGGTCCATGCCTGATCTACATTATAGAATTAATGCAGTTTGAAACCACATTTAACTGCTACAGCTCCGTGCTGGAATTATGTGAGACACATCAGCATTTCTCTGTCAGGGGAAGGCTAACAGACTTAAAGAACTACAACTCCCACAATTTCCATGATTGCAAGGTCTTTAGCCCTCTGTGCCAAAGAGTGCAAGTGCCTCTGCAAACTACAACTCCCATGATCCCATAGCCTTGAGCCGTGGACTTGACAGTGGTGTCAAACTCCATTCATTCTACAATGTGAACACACCCTAAATGGATGCAAGGACCTTTTCAGTCAGCTCAAAAGATGACAATTCCTAGAATCCAAAAAATACATCATGTAATTCCCAGAGGGAGCTCTCATTGGCGCACAAGTTAAACCACTGAGCTGCTGAACTTGCTGACAGAAAGGTCGGTGGTTCAACTCTGGGGAGCGGGATGAGCTCCCACTGTTAGCCCCAGCTTCTGCCAACTTAACAGTTTGAAAACACACAAATGTGAGTAGATCAATAGGTACTGCTCCGGCAGGAAGGTAATGCCTGCCACATGACCTTGGAGGTGTCTATGGACAACGCCGGCTCTTTGGTGTAGAAATGGAGATGAGCACCAACACCCAGAGTCGGACATGACTAGACTTAATGTCAAGGGAAAACCTTTACCTTTACCTTAATTCCCAGAGTCTTTGCCAGGAATTCTGGAAGTTGTAATGCCTTCCAGTTGCCATACCTTGAAGAGCGGGTGGCACATGGGCAGTTGCCGGAGGGCAGCCATCGAAAAGATCTCAGCCATCAGGTGTGTCCGCAGGAGGTGAGAGATGTTCTGGTGGACGTGGAAGTCCGCGTTCCGCACCCACATCTTTGCCAAGATCCAGTCCCATTTGGAGTCGCTGGGGAGGAAAATGGGGCTCTCAGGACCCGGGGTTTGGCTGAGCTGAGGAATGGGACCAAGGGAATTGGAATACAGAGCAGAAGCACACTTAAAACCAGTCAGACAGCCATCAAACCCAAGCCAAAATCATCTTTCCCGTACTACAACTCCCAATGGCCATGCTGTTTGGGGATTCTGTGAGCTGTAGTCCATAAACATTAATCTTCCCAAATTTTGATTGCAACACCAATAAATGTTCCCTAAGCAAGGTGACAAGCAGTAGTAATTACAGTAGTTATTTCCAATTTCCAAAGGCCGGGCTGTGGCGCAGGCTGGTGAGCAGCCAGCTGCAATAAATCATTCTGACCATGAGGTCATGAGTTCGAGGCCAGGCTGCGGCAGGGTGAGCACCCGTCAATTAAAAATTAAAAAATAGTCCCTGCTCGTTGCTGACCTAGCAACCCGAAAGATAGTTGCATCTATCAAGTAGGAAATAAGGTACCACTTATAAAGTGGGGAGGCAAATTTAACTAATTTACGATGTTGGAATGAGGAAGTGCCGTCACAGTGGATGATGAAGCAGCTGCTCCCCCCCGTGGCCAGAATCGAACATCCCCTCAGGAGAAGGTTAAATTGCCTCTGTGTCTGTCTCTGTCTCGGTTCTATGTGTATTTGGGCATTGAATGTTTGCCCTATATGTATATAATGTGATTTGCCCTGAATCCCCTTCGGGGTGAGAAGGGCGGAATATAAATACTGTAAATAAAATAATTAATGCATTACTAAACGTATAGTTCCATGCTCTGGAAAAGTCAAGAAGGTCCTTGCACTTGCAGCTTTTCCAGAGATAATGTTTCACATTTTGTGAAGCCAGTCCCCCTTTTTTGCAAAATGCAAAGAACTGCTGTGCTCTGAAGGTTCATCTACACCAGGCATGGGCAAACCTCACCCCTCCAGGTGTTTTGGACTTCAACTCCCACAATTCCTAACATGCAAGAATGGAGAGAAGAATGGAGTGTTTCTATCCCTTTATTTACCTGGATGGCAATGGGGATGAGGTCCCTGGTTGGCGTCTGGTAGAAGAGGCAGAGAGGAACCGCCAAATACTGCCGCTCGCCTTCAATCGTGTTGGTTGGGATGCCTTGCAGGATCTCATAATCCACAATGAAGATGTTCCCCTTCTATAAGAGTCGGAAAGAAGAAAACAATGAGGACTAGTAGCATGATCAGCTGTGAATGGGTTTTTGGTTTTTTTTGGTAGCTGCTTAGATATCACAATATGAAGAGTGGGAATGGCTAGATTCTGGGAGTTGTTATCCAAAATGTAATAATTTGCCCAAACTTTGGCTTGGATCAGTGTGCTGTTTGGTTAGGAAGAGTGGCCATTAAGCGGCTACATCAGTAGGATCATGAATCCACTCCAGGTTTTAGTTTGAACATTAAAGAAACATCCTTGAGTGCAGCTACACTGTAGAATGAATGCTGTTTTGAGGCCACTTAAACTGCCATGGCTCAATGCTATGGAATTCTGGGAGTGGTAGCTTTACAAGGTCTTTAGCCTTCTCTGGTGTCTCACCAAACTACAGATCCCAGGATTACACAGCATCAAGCCCATGGCAGTTAAAGTGGTGTTTAACTGTATGACTTCTACACTGCAGATGCACTCTAAATACTAAGGAATCTACCCAAGGTATTAAACTACATGCCAAAGCCATCCATTATAACGTTATATCCTCTAAAGTTCAGACTAAAACCTGAAATGGATCCATCCTCAAAAAAACAATCTCATATGGTTCATCTGCATTGTAGAATGAATGCAATTTGGCACTACTTAGACTGCCCTGGATCAACACTCCCATCCTGGGAACTGTAATTTGATGAGGCACCAGCGTTATTTGGCAGAGAAGGCTAAGGACCTAATAAAACTACAGCTCCCAGGACTCCATAACATTAAGCCATGGCAGTTCAACTGCATTCATTCTGCAGTGTAGATGCACCCATAGAGGTACAACGAAAAACCTGTTCACTAGGGAAAGGGAAAGACGGAATACAAGTTACCTGCACTTCTTCCTGGAGCGTTGTAGACTCTGCAAGGGACCCAGCGACCATCTCCTGGGTGACCGGAAAATTGGATGGGATCTCCTTGCATTTCTCAATGACCACGGGGTTGACACCATTCAGATACTGGTAGCCAAAGAAAGTATCTTCCTCCCAGTGTTCAGCAACATATTCTAGAGAGGGAAGACATACCATTTATCTGGATAATTGTAGTCTCACAACGTCTTCCAACTCTGCCCAAGAGTGTCACTGCCTCACCAAACTACAGCTCCCAGGGTCCCATAGCATAGGGCCATACCAGTTCAAGTGGAGTCAAACTGCATTAAGTCTTCCGTTTAGATGCTCCTTGAGTTGCAGAACCTGAGCAAAGCTGTTCAAGACAGTGGTGCATCTACACTATGGAATTAATGCAATTTAACACCACTTGAACTCCTATGTCTCAAAACTACAGAATCCTGGGAGTTGCCGCAACTTCCAATATTCCATGACATTGAGCTGTGGTGGTTAAAGTGGGTCAAACAGCATTCATTCTGTAGTGTCTGTGCGCCTTTCTACACTGCCATGTAAAATCCAGATTATCTGCTTCAAACTGGATTATATGGCAGTGTGGATAACCCACCTCAAAGCAGATAACGTAGATTATCTGCTTTGATTATCTGGATTATTTGGCAATGTAGATGAACCCGAAGTGTTTAGGCCTTCTGAAACAATTCTTCCGCTTCTTCCGATACCTGAAACGGGCGTCTTGTTGAACCAGAAGATGTTCCTCATGTCTGACAACTTTTTCCAAGACTCTGTGCGGTTCATGAATCCCTTTAATTTCAATTCCAGCGTGCTAAGGACAGAAAAGGATCACACATTATACAACAGGCGAATGGGATGCAAAGAGGTAAATACGCAATTCATATTTACAAAAAATTGGCAAAGGAACAAATCGCTTCCAGAAATATGGTCTGTTTTGGGAAGCTCTCTGGCTGTGGGTGACGGAATATGCGGTGACATGGATCAAGTCCTTTTGAGCCAAAGGTAGGGATCTTTGGGAGGAGCAGAGTTTTGGGAACACAGCAAAGGTCCTCCTCAAAGTTGGCTGTGATAGCCAAGTGGTTAAGGCGTTGGACTTGAAATCCTAACAGCTGGTAACAGAGGTCATTTGGAGAGGTTTTAAAGCAGAGAATGGATAGCCATCTAGTGGGGATGCTTTGTGTTTTCCTGCCTGGCAGGAAGGATGGACTGTATGGTCCTTGAGGTCTTTTTCAACTTTGTGATGCTTTGAATCAATGATTTTACAACATAATGGTGCCCTCCTCAACCCGACTCACGTGAGCTTGGACTTCAGCAGGAAGCCGCTGATTTTGGTGAAGTTGAACTTTGAGTTGGTGTCCATCTCTTCCAGGCTTTCCACCTCCAGGCACCGAGGCATCCCAGGAGCAAATACATCCCACCTGTTGTTATTTTTTAAAATAAAGAGTAAGCTTTGAAGGTAACTTATACTCAAACCACAACTTTTCGCAACAGCCTTCCCACTAGAAAAAGCTACTGGGTTTATTGGTTGAATCAATGGCCGAGCTTTAGCACAGCAGGTCAAACCACCAGTGGCAGTAAATCTTGTCAATCAAAAGGTTGACAGTTCGAAGCCCAGGTCAGGGTGAGCTCCTGGCCTTTAGCCCAGCTTCCACCTACCTAGCGGATTGAAAGCAAAATGTGAGTAGATAAATAGGTACTGCTTAAAAGCAGGGAGGATCTTTAAGGCACCTATAAGGAAATGCCAGAAAAATGCCAGCGATTCGATCAAGGAGGAAGTTTATGAATAAAGCTCTTCGGCAGGGAGATGGAGCGACAGCACCCCCCAGTGGTTGGAACCTAGCACAAGCCTCCAAGATACCGAAGATGGGGAAAACCTATCTATGTACAATTGTCTGTCTTATCAGTATATAAACAGCATTGAATATTGCCACATATGTATGATCTGTGATCCACTCTGAATCCCCTTTGGGGTGAGAAGGGCAGAATATAAATACTGTAAATAAATAAACAAATAAATAAAACCTCACCATTGAACTCATAAATATTTTAAAAAAAAATTGGCCATAGAATGCAAGATTTAAAACCCTAAACTTTAGGACTCTTGATGCAATTATAGAATTCTGGAAAGCAGTGAGATATTTTCATGAAATTTCACACAAATGATTTCCATCAACAGCAAAAGGCTCCTTTCCTTTGAGATCAATGTATGGCCATCTCTCTGTTTGCCTTTCTTCTTATGTTTCATTCCTTCCTTCCTTCCATTCAAACTATAAAAGCCTATGACGTTTCATCAAGCCTTTGCAGACTTATTGTGAGGATATTGCAGCCCTCCAGGGCCTGTGAAACAGGTTAATAATGTTGGAATGCAACTGCACACTGCCCAGGTCTGCAGTCCTCAATGAGGAACATTAGTTAGCTTAGGAATAGGCTGAGGGAACTCTTTCCCCCTAACTCCTGAATGACAGTTGAAATGTATCAATTTGTTATTGCTTTTATACATAAACCTTTTGTAACTTTAAAGATTGAACTCTGCATCTTTGCCTCCTAGGCTCTAAATTCTTCTCTGACCACCACACTTCACGCTCTGCTTGCTGTGAGCTGAATGCTCAACTATAAGTATCCTGTTTGTATTTTGAATGCTCTGCTGCAGTTTTGGGAGTTTCCCCTAAAAAATAACAGCTGTAAAGTTCAGGTATCCCCCGTCCTTTTGAAATTGTGAAAATGTTGAAATAGTCAAGATTTTAAACCCTTAACTTAAATAGACAATATGTGGAATCTATTTAATAGGCAGGACACAATATGCAAATTTAATGAAAAACGCAGCTGAGTTGGAGAGGAAAACGGGTTGCAAAAATGTTAAGCAATTGTTCGACCTGAATGCTGGGTTCCTCAGTAGGTGACCTTGAGCAAATCACACTCTCTCAGCCTCAGAGAAAGGTAAATAAAACCCTCCTCTGAACAAACTTTGCCAAGATTTGCATATATACCGTATATACTCAAGTATAAGCCGACCCGAATATAAGCCGAGGCACCTAATTTTCCCACAAAAAAACTGGGAAAACATTGACTCCAGTATAAGCTGAGGGTGGTAAATTTCAAAAATAAAAATAGATACCAATAAAATTACATTAATTGAGGCATCAGTAGGTTAAATGTTTTTGAATATTTACACAAAGCTCAAATTTAAGATAACTCTGATCAAATCATTATTCTCATCTTCTTCAATGTAAATGTGCTTATGTATCCTTTTAATAATAATAGAGTAAAATAATAATAATAATAATAATAATAATAATAATAATAAATAATACAGGAAAAGAATACAAGTAATAAAAATAGAGTAAAATAAAAAATGCAATAATAATAATAAGATCAGAGTGAAATAATAATGTATTAATAATAATAAAAATAGAGTAAAATAAATGTAATAGTAGCAACAATAATACAGAAAAATAATAAATGTAATAATACCAATAATAATAGAGAAAAATAATAAATGTACCATATATTCTCGAGTATAAGCTGACCCAAATATAAGCCAACCAGTACCCTCACCCGAGTATAAGCCAAGGGGGGGGGGGGCTTTTTCAGTCTTAAAAATAGGGCTGAAAAACTAGGCTTATACTCGAGTATATACAGTAATTTCAGGGGAAATTACTGGCTATTGGGAATTGTGTAAGTCCAAAACACCCGGAGGGCTGAAGTTTGCCCATGCCTGTTCTAGCTAGAAGGGGGTGCAGAGCAGAGTGGAGGGTGAGTCCTTGCACTGCAATGAATGGCACAGAAGAAGCTTACTAAACAATTCCCCCCAAAGAGTTTTTGCAAGTTCTAGCAACAGATCAATGAAGCCTTCCAAGCTGACTTGAAAGAAAGCACCCCAAAACTGGGGAATTTGAACTTACATCTTATGCCTGGGAATGATGCATAAAAACTGGAGACTCGGGGCCAAATCCTGACCCCTGCCTCAAGGAAGAAGGGTCTTTTAGTGCTCTTTTATTCTTCTACTGGGTATTTAAAAACTTTTATGGGTCTTTTAATGGACCTCAACTGGGAGAGCGCCAGATGAAAACCAATAAACTGGGCGTGTTCTGAAAGGTGCGGTTCTTACAAAACCCTTGCATCCGAACAGTTCGTTTTGTTCTGAATGCAGAGTGACAACTACCGAAACACACACACAAGAAAAAATATAAAGTGGAATGCAAAGCAAACATCTTTCACCAGGCTGTGTTTGCCTATGAATGTTTACTTAGGAAAAACCTTGCCGATCACTGGAGAGAGAAAGAAGGAAGGAGTCCGGGAAGAATGTGGGGAAAGGAGCAGGGAGCGCCAGGAGCGGAGGTGTGCCTCTTGGAGTCCAGAGTCCCCTTCCCCACCTGTAAGCCTCCTGCCTTGATTTCAGCTCCTCCGACCGATGCTGGAGAAGCAGAGGAGAGCCGGCATCGTCGCAGATCAGTTTCGCTGCATGGAACAAAAAAAAATGGAAATATGGGGTTTTACAAGTTTGCATGGAAATAGTCAAATATGCTGCTGGTGTCAAGACAGAATGTGTGTGGAAATGTTTCCAAAAAAAGAAAGAAATATAAATAATAATATAAATATAAATAATAACTCCTCAAAGCACAGCAGACAGAAAACCAGTACAAGAAAACCGCACTACAAACCAGAGCTGACAGCTGGCACAACAAAACATTGCATGGAAAGTTCCTTGACAAAATTGAAGGAAAAGCTGATAAGGAGAAGACCTGGCTCTGGCTCACGAATGGGACCCTGAAGAAGGAGACAGAAGGCCTGATCCTTGCAGCCCAGGAGCAAGACATCAGGACAAAGGCCATTCAGGCCAAGATCGAAAAATCAGCTGATGACCCAAAATGCAGACTGTGCAAGGAAGATGACGAAACCATGGATCATATCCTCAGCTGCTGTAACAAAATCACACAGACTACAAACAGAGGCATAACTATGTGGCCCAAATGATTCATTGGAACTTATGCCTCAAGTACCACCCCTTGAGTCCTAATATCAGGAGAAAGGCAGGACGAAAAGGAAAATTTAAAAATGCAAATAAACACATTCCAAAATCCAAACCACTTCTTCTCCTAAGCATTTCAGATAAGGGATGCTCAACCTGTATAGGCTTTGATTGGAAAAAGGTTTTCTTGCATCGCATGGGGAACGGTTTCTGCACAACACAAGCTGGGAAAATGGAAAATGATGGGTTTGTTGGCTTCTCACCTGTCCCTTCCCTCAATTCCAGGGTCCGGTACCCCTCCATCCATTGGTAGCATGGGAAATGGTAGGTCTCTCCTTGGGGCGTCGTGATCTGGACAAAACTGCAATACCAGCTGTCTTCGGGGAAAAAGAGGTAGGGGTCTTTGTGGAGGCGGACCATCAAGAAGTCGCCCAGGTCTTCCTCATTGGAGATGTCATACTCATCCACCTGCAAAACAGAAAAGAAAGGGCCCATTTGCTCTATATGTTCATCCTGGCACAAAGCAGCACCTGCTGAATGGAGCCTTCTTCTCTGGAGGCTTTGAAGCAAAGGCTGGATGGCCATCTATCAGGAGGGCTTTCATTGTGTCTCCCTGCCCGGCACTGGGGGTCCTTTTCAACTCCATGATTCTATGGATTTCAGCCTGTCAGACAACTGTTATAGAACAAGGATCCAAATGGAAAATCAACACACTGGGGATAATGGGAAGCCAATCAGTCTAAATGCCTCAAAAGGTAAAGGTTTCCCCTGACATTAAGTCCAGTCGTGTCGGGGGGTTGGTGCTCATCTCCATTTCTAAGCCGAAGAGCTGGCGTTGTCGTTAGACACCCCCAAGGGCATGTGGCCGGCATGACTGCATGGAGCGCCGTTACCTTCCCGCCAGAGCGGCACCTATTGATCTACTCACATTGGCATGTTTTCGAACTGCTAGAAGCTGGAGCTAACAGCAAGCGCTCACTCCGCTCCCGGCATCAAATTTCACCTGATCCTGGAAACTAAGCAGGGCCAGTCCTGGTTAATACTTGGATGGAGACCATCAATCAATACCAGGTGCCTTTGGCTCTGTTTCACAGGACAGAACTGGCCAACTACTACTCATTCCTTGCCCGTTAAGACTCTGAAATCCATGGTGTTGCCAACGTGAAGATAACATAAAGACAAACAAGCACACAATATTTAACCTTTATGCCTTTTCTCCAAGGGCTGCAGGCATGAAATTATAGAACATAGGGGAAAGTTGTTGTTGTTTTTTTTACTTTGACTCCCAGAATCCCCCCTCTAGTCATGGGAGTCCAAAATAGAAAGACCTTCCCAAGTTTAAAAAAACTGCCAACAAATACTTAGGGCTGTTGGCTATATTCTAGAGGAACGGGCTAGCTAATCTATCCCTGTGTAGCCCTTGCTTAGGAAAACCCTCTGAAGTGCGTGAGTAGCATGAGAATACTTCTAATGAATGAATACATGCATATTGATTTGGGAGGAGCAAGGCTCTCTTGGTTGTTGTCATTGTGTGCCTTTCAGTTATGTCTGACCTACCGTGACCATAAGGCAACTTGGCAAGATTGGTTCAGAAGAGGAGGACAGGATCAGAATCCAAAATGGACTTAACAGATAAGACACCTGGGCCAAAATGAACAATATGAATATCAACAGGGAGAAATGTACTGTACTGCACTTAGGAAATAAAAATGAAATGCACAGATATAGATGGGGCACACGTGGCTAGAAAACAGTCCATGGGAATGGCATCTAGGAGTTTCAGTAGACCACAAACAGAGCATGAGTCAACAAATTATTGCTGTGAGTTTCCCGGGCTGTATGGCTATGTTCCAGAAGCATTCTCTCCTGACGTTTCACTCACATTTATGGCAGGCATCCTCAGAGGTTGTGAGGTCTGGTAGAAACTAAACAAGTGGGGTTTATATATACAGTAGAGTCTCGCTCATCCAACATAAATGGGCCGGCAGAACATTGGATAAGCAAAAATGTTGGATAATAAGGAGGCATTAAGGAAAAGCCTATTAAACATCAAATTACATTATGATTTTACAAATTAAGAACCAAAACATCATGTTTTACAACAAGTCTGCCACTTGTTTGGCAGCGTGGTTGCACTTGTGTTGTTGATGGGTGTGTTAGCCTAGAGAAACATCTGTGGATCCAGGTGGGAAGCAGACTGCGTTGCATAATACAGAACGTTGGATGAGCGAAGGTTGGATAAGTGAGACTCTACTGTTTGTGTAATGTCCAGGATGGGAGAAAGAACTGTTTGAGGCCAGTGTGAATACTGCAATTAGCCAGCTTGATGAGCATTGAATAGCCTTGCAGCTTCAAAGTCTGCCTGGGGGCATCCTTTGTTGGGAGGTATTAGCTGGCCCTGATTGTTTCTTGTCTGGACTTCCCTGTCCCCTGCAAAGCTATTGAATGCTAATCAAGTTGGCCAAGCTGGTTCTAGGCTGCATCAATAGTTTAGTGTCTAGATCAAGGGAAGCCATAGTCCAACTCTATTCAGCTGGAATAAGACTGTGTCCAGTGTAATAAATGGATGATGACAAGAGCCATGTTTAGATATTTGAGAGGATATCATGTTTTCACCTACTCCAGAGACTAGGACACAATGGAGCAAAGGATTCAAACTGCAGGAAAAGAGATTACACCTAAGGATTAGAAAGAACTTTGTGACAATATAATTTTCTTCCTGGGAGTCCAGTGGAGTCTCCTTCTTTGGAGGTTTTCAAGCAGAGGCTGGACTCTGACAGCCATCTGTCGGGAGTGTTTTGATTGTGTATTCCTGCATGGTAGAAAGGGTTGGACTGGATGGCCTCTTCCAAGTTTGTGATTCTATAACTCTCTCATGTCTCACCGCTCCAGGGATGAAGTCTTTTCCCGTGTTGTTCAAGAGCATCTTGGGGCTCTCCCCCTTGGAGCCCACCAGAGAGATGGAGATGGTGTCGAAGGTCCCCGAACCCAAAAAGGCCCCAGTGGCCACGTGGACTTTGTAGACCCCTTTGAAGATTTGCCCACGTTTGGTATTCGCCAGGTGGCTCCTCCTGGGTTCTCCTCCTGGGTTCTTCAGGGTCTAAGATCAGAGCACAAAAATGTCAAGTGAAATACAAGAAACTTGCCTAACCAGTTGTTTTGTCCACGTCAAAAAAGCAATCCCCAAATATCGATGTACCGGAGGTTCATCCTTGGGGTCAACTATTAGAAGCACTGACCCAGTGATTAATATCATGCAGGAAAGAAGAACAGGCAAGTCAAACTGGTTTATGTTCAGTTCCCAACTGCACAGGGACATCGGGGTGCCTGGGGTCAGAACGTGAAATCTTATCTCCTCTCTTTTAAGATAGACGATTCTCTTGCATACTTTCCACTTGCAGAAAAGGGCACCTTTGCAAGAGCTGAACAACGGCCAATGGACACCTCACCAAGAGGGCATCTACACTGTGAAGTCAATGCACTTTGATACCGCTTGAACTGCCACGGCTCCATGTTATGGAATCATGAGATTTATAGTCTGATGAAGCACTAGCATTCTATGGCAGAGAAAATAAATAATAATAATAATAACAATAATAATAATAATATATCTTTATTTATATCCCGCTTTTACAAAATCCAGAAGATATATTTCATTTGCTGTGTCATACTATGTTTTTGTATCAATAATAATAATGATAATAATAATTTTTTATTTATATCCCGCTTTTACGAAATCCAGCATATATATATCTCATTTGCTGCATTATACTATGTATTTGTATCAATAATAATAATAATAATAATAATAATAATAAATCTTTATTTATATCCCACTTTTACAAAATCCAGCAGATATATCTCGTTTGCTACATCATGCTATATCTTTGTATCAATAATAATAATAATAATAATAATAATAATAATAATAATAATAATAAAACTTTATTTATATCCTGCTTTCACAAAATCCAGTGTATATATCTGGAGAGTTGTAGTTTTATAATGTTTTTAGCTGCTTTAGCTTTATCTCCAGCATATATATCTCGTTTGCTGCATCATGCTATGTCTTTGTATCAATAATAATAATAATAATAATAATAATAATAAAAAAATCTTTAGCTGCTTTAGCTTTATCTCCAGCATATATATCTCGTTTGCTGCATCATGCTATGTCTTTGTATCAATAATAATAATAAGAAGAAGAATAATAATCTTTAGCTGCTTTAGCTTTATCTCCAGCATATATATCTCATTTGCTGCATCATACTATGTCTTTGTATCAATAATAATAATAATAAAATCTTTATTTATATCCAACTTTTCTCCCTCACAGGACTCAAAGCGGCTCACAGCACATTAAAATCACACAGAAAACAATCAGAGTACATCAATAATATAAGTATAATAGGATAAACAGGTTAAGAAAAACAACTACAGACTGTATATAATTCAAGTTCATGAGGCATCATATTGAGACATATTTTGCACTCTACTCCAGTCCATAACATACAATGTTCCTATCATTCCTGAGCAATAATATAATAACAATAAAAATAATAATACTATATTTCTAAGGATCCCGTCAAACTAAAACTCCCATGATTCCAAAGCATGGAGCCATGACTGTTAAAAGACTATCCAAATTCCTCAGTGTAAATGCACTCTCATTCATCTCTTTCTATTTTGGATTTATTCCATCTGTTTTCTATAAGACCTTGGAAACTTTGGGTGCATCTGCACTGTACAAGTAATGCAGTTTGACAACGCTTTAATGGCCATGTCTCGATTCTATGGAATCCTGGGAGTTGTAGTTTGGTGGGACACTTACTCTCACTGGCAGAGAAGATGAAAGATGTTGTAAAACTACAGCTCCCAGGACTCGGGTGTAGATCAAGCATGGGCAAACTTGGGCCATCCAGGTGTTTTGGACTCCAACTCCCACCATTCCTAACAGCCTCAGGCCCTTTCCTTTTGCTTAAGCGGCTGCGGGGCAAAAGGAAAGGGCCTGAAGCTGTTAGGAATGGTGGGAGTTGGAGTCCAAAACACCTGGATGGCCCAAGTTTGCCCATTCTTAATGTAGAAACTTACTTGTAGGTCATCCTGGAGAGGCACAGATGGGCTTCCTTCTCCTGGGAAACTGACAGTCGTCTTGGTGCATTTCTGGATTGCGATGGAGTTGACTTGGTTGGGATACCGACTCCTGAATAAAGCTCCCTTTTTCCAATGCTCCAAACTGTACGCTGTTCAGAAATGAAAGAAAAGCACCTTCTTTTGGCAAATATTTCCTGGTTCAGGAAAAGACTGGTTTTATTGATTCAAGCTTGGTTGGAAGGCGACCCAGATGGGAGCAAAGATACAGTAGCTATTAAAACGCAAACATGTTTGTCAGAATGAATTGCAACAAAAAACCTCAGCCAATGCTACCTTTAAATGTCACATTTGCAGAGAATTTATAGACTTTTGGGTTTTCTAGGGGAAGATAGTTAAGAGTTCTTTGAGAAAGCAAAAGTGTTGCTTTGGTTGCATTCAGGATTGAAGATCTTGCATCGAATCATAGAATCCAAGAGTTGGAGGAGACCTCGTGGGCCATCCAGTCCAACCCCATTCTGACAAGAAGCAGGAAAACAGCATTCAAAGCACCCCCAACAGATGGCCATCCAGCCTCTGCTTCAAAGCCTCCAAAAAAGAAGCCTCCACCACACTCCAAAACACCAGGAGGGCCAAAGTTTGCCCATGCCTGAGCTATACGATAGCATTATCTGCAGGAAATTGCAGGCAATAGCGATGTAAACAGTCCTTAGTCCTGGATTACAAAGAGTTCACTATTGTTTTATCTTATCTTATTTGGTTATGGATTAAATTGGAACAGCTTTGTGTTGAACTGCTTGATATAATTAGTATATCAAATATGTATTGTGTCACTTGATAGCTTGGTTGGGTTTGTCTTTTTTTTACTCTTGGCAGAAGGAGTGTTTACACTGTAGAATGAATGCAGTTTGATACCACTTGAACTGCTATAGAATCTGGAGAGTTGTAATTTTACAAGGTCTTCAGCTTTCTCTGACAATAAGTATTGGGGCCTCAGTAAACTACAACTCTCTGTAAACTACAACTCCCAGAATGAATGCAGTTTGATACCACTTGAACTGTCATGGAATCTGGAGAGTTGTAGTTTTTCAAGGTCTTCAGCTTTCTCTGCCTGTAAGTGCTGGGGACTCAGTAACCTATAACTCCCAGTAAACTACAACTCCTAGAATTACGACTTTATGTGCTCGATGCTGTGGAATCCCAAGAGTTGTCGTCCGGTAAGGCAGCTGCAGTTTTTGCAAGAGAAGCTTAAAGACCTTGCAAAACTACAACTCCCAGGATTCCATAGCATTGAGCCATGGCAATGAAAGTGGTGTCAAACTGTATTCATTCTACCGTCTAGGAATGAACCCAAGAGGCCATCCAAAATCAATATTTCCCTTTCTTTCACACAATGACGGCTCTTATATCAAAAAATGAAACATTCTGGACCAACTCAAGACCGACATCTCCCGGTTTCCTGTTTTTCCCCCAATATTCTGCCGAATGAACTTTCGAAAACCTCTGAAAACCCAGCATAAGAACAATCACCCTTCTTCCTGCAACATTTCAGCAATCGGAATTCGGTTTGCTTTAAAACTGCAAACCTTTGAGCTAGTGGGAGACGCAGCACTGCACAACGGTTTGAACTAGAGGTGGGTCTACACTGTAAAATTAATGCAGTTTGGCACCACTTTAACTGCTATGGCCCAATGCTATGGAATAATGTGATGTGTACTTGGGTGGGGTGCTAGCACTCTTTGGCAGAGAAGGCTTTGTAAAACTACAACTTCCATGGATGTTCCATTTTCTGAAATCATGAAACCAAAGGGGAACCCAAAGTTAATACAATCCAGCCCTCTGACACTGCAGTTTGACAAGGTCTTCTTTAACTTTCTCTTGCAAAAAATACTGCCTTCCCAGAGACTCTGGAGCTTGTCAAACTACAGGATTCTATAGCATTGAGCCATGGCAGTTAAACTGGTGTCAAACTGTATTCATTCTACAGTGTAGATGCACCCCAGGACAAGAGAAAAATATATTACTGGTATTTAAAAATCTGAGCAGTATAATGATAGATCTAGAGTCCACGATGGCACAGTGAGTTAAAGCACTGAGCTGCTGAACTTGCGGACTGAAAGGTCCCAGGTTCAAATCCCAGGAGCGGAATGAGCACCCGCTGTTAGCCCCAGCTCCTGCCAACCTAGCAGTTCAAAAACATGCAAATGTGAGTAGATCAATAGGTACTGCTCCAGCGGGAAGGTAACGGTGTTCCATGCAGTCATGCTGGCCACATGACCTTGGAGGTGTCTATGGACAACGCCGGTTCTTTGGCTTAGAAATGGAGATGAGCACCAACCCCCAGAGTTGGACACGACTGGACTTAATGTCAAAGGAAAAACTTTACCTTTACCTATAATGATATAATGATATAATGATATAATGATATAATATATATAATGATATAATATATATAATGATATAATGGAGCCCCCAGATGGCGTAGTGGACTAAGTGACTTGAAGGTTGGGTTGCTGACCTGAAAGTTGCCAGGTTCGAATCCCACCTGGGGAGAGTGCGGATGAGCTCCCTCTATCAGCTCCAGCTCCATGCGGGGACATGAGAGAAGCCTCCCACAAGGATGGTAAAAACATCAAAACATCCGGGCGTCCCCTGGGCAACGTCCTTGCAGACGGCCAATTCTCTCACTCCAGAAGCAACTTCGGTTGCTCCTGACACGAAAAAAAAAAAACCTATAATGATAGATATTGCAACTTGTAGCACCCTCCCCATACATTTGCCCCCTTTTTCTTATTTTCTGAATGGAAAAGGTTAGGGATCGTCACCTGTTTTCAAAGTCTTGTTGACATCTCTGGAGGCTCCGTTCAAGATCTTCCAGCGTTCCTGCAGCCGCCAGAAGGCCTTCAGCCTCATTTCGTTGGCCCTTTAAAACAAGGGAGAAAATTAAGAATTTATGGTGTATTTACACTGTAAAATTAATGGACTTTGACCAAATGTTAACTGCCATGATTTAATGCTAGAGAAGGCTGGGAGTTCTAATTTGCCAAGGGACCAGCACTCTTTGGCAGAGAAGGTGAGCAACCTTGTCACACCAGAACTCCCATGAGTCCCTAGCATGGCACTTAAAGCAGTGTCAAACTGCATTAATTCTAGAGTGTAGATTGCACCTATACTGTAGAATCGATGCTGTTTGACATTTAATGCCCCTTGAATTGATATGTTTGAATGCTACAGGATCCTGGAAGTTGTAGTTTCACAAGGTCTTGAGCCTTCTCTGCCAAAGAGTGCCAGGGCCTCAACAAACTACAACAACTCCCAGGATTACATAGTATTTGGCCCTAGCGGTTCAAGTGGCATCAAACCACATTCATTCTCATGCCCTTGTGAAACTACACCTCCCGGGACTCCATAGCATTGAGCAGTGGCAGTTCAAGTGGTATTAATCTAAAGACCCTCGGAAATGACAACTTCCAGGACTCCATAGCATCGAGCAGCGACAGTTCAAGTAGTATTCATTCTAAAGGTCTTGTGAAACTACAACTCTCAGGACTCCATAGCATTGAGCACTGGCAGTTCGAGTGGCATCAAAATGCATTCAATCCAGGGGCCTTGTGAAACTGCAACTCCCAAGACTCCATAGCATTGAGCAGTGGCGGTTCAAGTGGTATTCAATCTAAAGGCCTTGTGAAACTACAACTCTACAACTCCCAGGACTCCATCGCATTGTGTAGAGGCATTTCAAGCAGTATTCATTCTAAAGACCTTGTGAGACTACAACTCTAAGGACTCCATAGCATTGAGCACTGGCAGTTCGAGTGGCATCAAAATGCATTCAATCCAGGGGCCTTGTGAAACTGCAACTCCCAGGACTTCATAGCATTGAGCAGTGGCAGTTTGAGTGGCATTCAATTTAAAGGCCTTGTGAAACTGCAACTTCCAAGACTCCATAGAATTGAGCAGTGGCGGTTTGAGTGGTATTCAGTCTAAAGGCCTTGTGAAACTACAACTCCCAGGACTCCATAGCATCGAGCAGTGGTGGTTCAAGTGGTATTCATTCTAAAGGCCTTGTGAAACTACAACTCCCAGGACTCCATAGCATTGATCAGTGGCAGTTCCTGTGGCATCAAACTGCATTCAACCCAAGGATCTTGTGAAACTACAACTCCCAGAATTCCACAGCACTGAGCAATGACAGTTCGAGTGGTATTAAACTGCATTCATTCTACAGTGTAGATCCACCCCTTGAACAGGGATTTCCCCAAGTTTGGTCACCCAGTGTTTTGGACTACAACTCCCAGCATCCCCGACGGATGACTCAGAAGATCAAGGAAGCTTCTGAGAGATGAAATCCGAAATCCCTAAAGGACCGAGGTTGGCAAGCCGAGCTCTAGCTGTGCTCCTTGGGCTTCCCTCCCCGCAGAATGGCTTGCCAGCTCACCTGTGGTTGGCTTAGGCTTGCTTACCTCTCTTCCCCCGAAAGAGGCGGCGGGCGGGCGGGCGGGCGCGAGAAACGAGAAATCCCGAGGCAGAAGCCGGGCTGGCTCGGACGGGTCCGAAACGCGCCCAAGGAGCTCTTCTTCCTTTCCAGCCTGGCTCCACTCCGCTCGGCTTTCTCTCGGCTTCTCTTTCCCTTTCCTTCCTCTTGGGAGGAGCCCACCCAAGGCGAGGGAGTGGCTGCCCTGCTGCCAAAGAGAGTTCACTCTGGGCTGCTGTGAGTTTTCCGGAGGAGCTCCTTCAGTCTCTTCCTTTTGCCTCTGGAGGAACTAAGGGTGGATACACACGGTAAAGGTAACGCAGTTTGACACCGCTTGGGCTGCATGCACTGGCACTTACATTGTAGAACCAGGGCACCTGGGCACCACGTGAACTGCCGTTGACTCCATGCCATGGACTCTTGGGATTTGTAGTTTGGCGAAGCAGAGAGTGCTTGTAAAACTACAAATCCCAGGATTCCATCACATTGAGCCATGGCAGTTCAAGTAGCCCTCAAGCTGCATTAATCATCCAGTGCAGATCCAAAAGGCTTAATAACCTAGAGTTCTGGGAGTTGTAGTTTTACAAGGTCTTCATACTTCCTTAATTATCCAGTGCAGATCCATCCTAAAAGGCTTGATGACATAGAGTCCTGGGAGTTGTAGTTTTACAAGGTCTTTATGCTGCATTAATTCAATGCAGATCCACCGTAAAAGGCTTAATGACATAGAGTCCTGGGAGTTGTATTTCTACAAGGTCATTCTGCATTAACTATCCAGTGCACATCCACCATAAAAGCCTTAATGACCTAGAGTCCTGGGAGTTGTAGTTTTACAAGGTCTTCATGCTGCATTACTTATCCAGTGCAGATCCCTCATGTGCTGGTCAGTGACCATAATAAAGCTCTGAAAAGGCTTAATGATATAGAGTCCTGGGAGTTGTAGTTTGACAAGGTCTTCATGCCGCATTAATCATCCAGTGCAGATCTATCGTAAAAGGCTTGATGACATAGAGTCCTGGGAGTTGTAGTTTTACACGGTCTTCATGCTGCATTAACTATCCAGTGCAGATCCACCGTAAAAGCCTTAATGACCTAGAGTCCTGGGAGTTGTAGTTTTGCAAGGTCTTCATAGGACGTGTCTCATACATTGCAGAATGACTGTAATCCAACATCACTATTGAAACATGGGTGTTATAGTTAGGTGAGGCACCCTCACTTGGGCAGAAAAGCATAAAGACCTCGTGAAACTACAGTTCCCATGGTTCCATACCGTAGCATTGAGCCAAGCCATGGCAGTTCAAGTGACATCAAATTGCAGTCATTCTGTAGTGTAGATGCACCCTCCCAGTGATTACGGCTCCAACCGTAACACTACGTCACAAAATTTGAAAACATTATCTTCCTGATTTGAAAGTGTAATTTCCTGTTTAATTGTGTGGTCCTTATTTTAAAGTCGTTGTCCTACTCCAGACACTTTGTTTTTGTGGCTGCCACAAACTTGGTTGAATTGGTTGAGACTCTATGAGATATTAATTGAGAAAGTAGAGCAAAATGTGCTGCAGGATGTCCCTCCTGGAGTTTTTGCAGTTGTATGTTTTTATGATATTAGAAAATGCAGTTTATAACCCAGGTAGGAAAACCGTGTTACGTAGATTCATGCTCCAAAGGCTGAAAGCAATTCCGAAATGTCCGTTGAGACAAAATCTAGCAGTTCATGCTGATAACATTCTAAAGTTAAAAGGCAGCATTGTGAAGATTGACTGGCTGATAATCGAGATAAGAAAAGGAGGAAGCTGAAACGTTTTCCAAACCCGTGATGTTGCTGAGCATTGAACCCAGTGTCCTTCTCCTCAAAAGAAGGGGTTTCATCACCCACTGGCTAGATAAGCAGAGGAAATCACTGCCACAAGATGTCGTGATGGTTGTTGATTTGGATGGCATGGAAAGTGAATTGGGTCTGGGTTGCTGTGAGTCTTCCAGGCTGTCTGGCCATGTTCCAGAAGCATTCTCTCCTGACGTTTCACCCACATCTATGGCAAGCATCCTCAGAGGTTGTGAGTGTTGGAAACTAGGCAAGTGCGGTTTATATATCTGTGGAATGTCTAAGGTGGGAGAAAGAACTCTTGTCTGTTTGAGGCAAGTACAGTAGAGTCTCACTTATCCAACATAAACGGGCCGGCAGAATGTTGGATAAGCGAATATGTTGGATAATAAGGAGGCATTAAGGAAAAGCCTATTAAACATCAAATTAGGTTATGATTTTACAAATGAAGCACCAAAACATCATGTTAGACAACAAATTTGGCAGAAAAAGTAGTTCAATACGCAATAATGCTATGTAGTAATTACTGTATTTATGAATTTAGCACCAAAATCTCACAATATATTGAACACATTGACTACAAAAATGCGTTGGATAATCCAGAACGTTGGATAAGCGAGTGTTGGATAAGTGAGACTCTACTGTATGAATGGTGCAATTGATCACCTTGATTAGCATTGAATTAGCCTTGCAGATTCAAAGCCTGGCTGCTTCCTGCCTAGAGGTGTTAGCTGCCCCCGATTGTTTGCTGTCTTTAATTCCCCTGTTTTCTGAGTGTTGTTCTTTATTTATTGTCCTGATTTTAGAGTTTTTCAAATACTGGTAGCTAAATTTTGTTCATTTTCATGGTTTCCTTCTTTTCGTCAAAATTGTCCACATGCTTGTGGATTTCAATAGCTTCTATTTGTAGTCTGACATGATAGTTGTCAGATTGGTCCAGCATTTCTGTGTTCCCTAATAATATTCTGTGCCCAGGTTGCTTCACCAAAACTCAGCCGCTATCAGGACCTCAAGATTGAACTTCAAAGACTCTGGCAGAAACCAGTGCAGGTGGTCCCGGTGGTGCTGGGCACACTGGGTGCCATGCCAAAAGATTTCAGCCAGCATTTGGAAACAACAGACATTGACAAAATTACAATCTGCCAACTGCAAAAGGCCACCTTACTGGGATCTGTACGCATCATCCGAAAATACATCACACAATCCTAGACACTTGGGAAGGGTTCAACTTGTGATTTTGTGATACAAAATCCAGCATATCTATCTTGTTTGCTGTGTCATACAATATAATAATAATAATAATAATAATAATAATAATAATAATAATAAGAAGAAGAAGAAGAAGAAGAAGAAGAAGAAGAAGTTGTTTATTTATACCCCACCTCCATCTCCCCTGAAGGGGACTCGGAGCAGCTTACAGATAATACCAGATAAAAGCAATAACAATATACAATACATCAATAAACAAAAACATACACAAATTATAAAATTTTAAACATTAACCTATAGAACTAAAAAAACACCCTTAATAAAACATGGAATTAAAACAGCAAGGTTATGATAATAGACTAGGTAAAGTGCACATTATAAAAGTTGTAAACTCAAGATAACAGATAAAGTGCTGCAGATTCATTGGAGATCAATTTGGGATGGGAGAGGCCCTGAATTCATATCATATTAACCAGGAAAAGTGCAAATGTATGTATACCATGCATATGTGCATTGTATTGATTGTATGTACTGTTTTGATTTATAAGTGTGTTTTAGGCATTCAATTTTGCCGATTGTTCTAAGCCGCCCTGAGTCCCCTTGCCCTGAAGTCCAAAACACCTGGAGGGACAAAGTTTGCCCAGGCCTGGTTTAGCGAAAGTTCAGAAAAGGAAAAGGAAGGGAAAGCAAACATCTAGAGCATCCAAATCCCAGCTGAATTGTTTTTCCCACACTCGAGACAAAAACACGGAGGAGGTTCCAGTGAGTAATGTTTTTCTATTTTATTTATTTGACCTGCTCCGACAAGCAAAAGCGACACACCAGTTGAGCAACGTTCCCTAGTCCTGGCTTTTAAAAATCCAGTTCCCTTTCAGACATAACGATCTGCTCAAAGGTCCATCCAGCCAGTTGTTTCTTTCACTGAACCAGCCAAAGAGTGCTTGGAGGCCCATAGCGTGGACATTAAGGGCGTATCTCTACACTGTGGAATGAATGCATTTTGACTCAAATATAAGCTGAGAGTGGGAAATTTCAGAAATAAAAATAGAAACCAATAAAATTAAATTACCGTATATACTCAAATATAAGCCGACCGAAATATAAGCCGAGGCATCTAATTTTACCACAAAAAAACTGGGAAATCATTGACTGAAATATAAGCAGAGGGTGGGAATTTTCAGAAATAAAAATAGAAACCAATAAAATTAAATTACCGTATATACTCGAGTATAAGCTGACCTGAATATAAGCCGAGGCATCTAATTTTACCACAAAAAAAACTGGGAAATCGTTGACTCAAATATAAGCCGAGGGTGGTAAATTTCAGAAATAAAAATAGAAACCAATAAAATTAAATTACCGTATATACCCGAATATAAGCCAACCCGAATATAAGCTGAGGCATCTTATTTTACCACAAAAAAACTGGGAAAACATTGACTCCAGTATAAGTTGAGGGTGGTAAATTTCAGAAATAAAAATAGATACCAAAAATTACATTAATTGAGGCATCAGTAGGTTAAATGTTTTTGAATATTTACATAAAGCTCAAATTTAAGGTAAGACTGTCCAACTCTGATCAAATCATTATTCTCATCTTCTCCAATGTAAATGTGCTTATGTATCCTTTTAATAACAATAGAGTAAACTAATACATGTAATAATAATAATAATAATAATAAATACAGGAAAACAATACATGTAATAATAAATAGAGTAAAATGATAAATGCAATAATAATAATAAGATCAGAGTGAAATAATAAATGTATTAGTAATAATAATAAAAATAGAGTAAAATAAATGTAATAGAAGCAACAATAATAAAAATAATAAATGTACCATATATTCTTGAGTATAAGCTGACCCAAATATAAGCCAACCACCTGAGTGTAAGCTGAGGGGGGCTTTTTCAGTCTTAAAAAAAGGGCTGAAAAACTAGGCTTATACTCTAGTATATACAGTAAATCTCATCTTCTTCAATGTAAATGTGCTTATGTAGTCTTTTAATAATAATAGAGTAAAATAATAAATGTAAGAATAATAATAAATACAGTAAAATAATAAATGTAATAATAACAATAATATCAGTGAAATAATAAATGTATCAGTAATAATAAAAATAGAATAAAATAAATGTAATACTAACAATAATAATAGAGTAAAATAATAAATGTAATGATAGTAATAGAGTAGAATAATAAATGTAATAATATCAATAATAGTAGAGAAAAATAATGAATGTACCATAGATATCCGAGTATAAGCCGACCCAAATATAATAATAAATGTAATGATAATCATAGAGTAGAATAATAAATGTAATAATACCAATAATAATAGAGAAAAATAATAAATGTACCATATATACTCGAGTATAAGCCGACCCGAATATAAGCCAACCAGGACCCTCACCTGAGTATAAACTGAGGGGAGCTTTTTCAGTCCTAAAAAAAGGCAGAAAAACTCAGCTTATCCTCGAGTATATACGGTAATACCCAGGGAAGGAAGTTATGCCTCTATCAGACACCAAGAGGTTTCTGAAAGAGTAAATTAAATAACTTAAAGCTTCTCGGAGATGCCAGCCAACTGGTAGCCAAGTGCAGCAGTTCCTGGAGACTTTGGCCAATGTTCGTAAACTTTGTAACCCCCAAAAGAGTTGAGGAACTAGGCAAATCTGAGGCTGCATAACAGTTGAGATCTTCAATGACCCATCCGGTTTTCCAGTTTCACTTCTCCTTTGCGGCAAAGAGGTATCAGCGACATGCTGAGCAAGGCCTTTACTTCATTTTCTCATGAAAGTCAGAGAGGTTAATAAAAGTTCCCTTCCAGGCACAGGAAATCCTCTTTTCAAAGAAATCGGATGAGGCAGGGGATGCATCTACATGGTGGAATTAATGCACTTTTGACAACACTTGAACTGATATGGAGTAATAGGAGTTTTACAATGCTTTTAGCCTTCTCTCTGGGGAAATTATACTGTTTAGCCAGTATTGCACCACCTGATATCCTCCGGGATGTAGCAGCCAGCAATGAAAGGACCAAGGCAGTGACATTTCCAGCCCATCCTTTGGATATCAGCCAGCAATGCCAGTGACTTAGATCAAGAGACAGCTTCCTAAGATCTACAGAGATACTCGCAGGAACACCACAGCAAGCGAGAGTCCAAAAGTGGCAGGCTAAAACCTGGAACCTCAATCCATGGCTGACACCAGATGAGAGACTTCCTCTTGAGCACAGAAGACTGGGCGGCTTGGAAGGTGCTGAACAGACTGTGCTTTGGCACCATGAGATGCCTATCTTAGGAAATGGGTCTACAAAGTGGAGTCTACGACATGCGAGTGTGTAGAAGAGCAAACCACAGACCACTGACTACAATGCAATCTAAGCCCTGCCACATGCACAAGGGAGGACCTTCTCACAGCAACACTAGAGGCACTCCAAGTGGCCAGCTTCTGGTCAAAGGAAATTTAGTATAATGCCAAGTTTTTATTTTGTTTGTGGTTTTTTTATACAATGTAGCTGTATTCTCAATTTCCTTCTGACATGATAAATAGCCTTCTCTTCCAAAGAGTGCTGGTGCCTCCCCAAACTATAACTCCCAGGAGTCCATCGCATTGAGCCATGACAGCTCAAGTGGCGTCAACCCGCATTCATTCTACAGTTTAGAGGCACCCTCAGAGTTCTTCCTTGATACCTTAGGATGGTATCAGAGTCCTATAACTGGGTTATGTGGAAGAGTTTTTAGATGTGTGTATTATAAAGTTGCATCCATGGCTAGTTCTACACAGGCCACATAACGCAGTTTAAACTGCATTGAACTGCATTATATGGTCCTACAGTTACCATATAATGGAGTTGAATGTGACGGAAGAAAAGAATTATTATTGTTATCATTAATAATAATATAATATTATTAATATAGTATAATATATAATTATATATTATATTATTATATAATAATATAATATAATAATAATAATATATTATTATTAATATTATTATTATTAATAGGCCTCCAGTGGCCTAGGGGATAAAAGCCTTGTGACTTGAAGGTTGGGTTGCTGACCTGAAGGCTGCCAGGTTCGAATCCCACCCGGGGAGAGAGCGGATGAGCTCCCTCTATCAGCTCTAGCTCCATGCGGGGACATGAGAGAATCCTCCCACAAGGATGGTAAAACATCAAAACATCTGGGCATCCCTTGGGCAACGTCCTTGCAGACTGCCAATTCTCTCACTCCAGAAGCAACTCCGGTTGCTCCTGACACTATATATATATATATATATATATATATATATATATATATATATATCTCATTGTTATATTATTACTATTACTTTTATATTTGTTTGGATCCCACTTTCTTCTCTCAAATGAGACTCAGAGTATTCAGATATGTGTTGTCGAAGGCTTTTATGGCCAGAATCATTGGGTTGCTATGAGTTTCCGGGCTGTATGGCCATGTTCCAGAAGCATTCTCTCCTGATGTTTCACCCACATCTATGGCAGGCATCCTCAGAGGTTGTGAGGTCTGTTGGAAACTAGGCAAGTGGGGTTTATCTGTCTGGTGTGCAACAAAAGCTTCCAACGTGTGCATCACAATTACCCAGTGCACATCAAAAATGCCCAGTGCATATCTCAATTCTCCTAGGTGTGCAACAGAAGTGCCCAATGCACATAAAAAGCACCCAGTGTCCATTCTGTGCCTCACAATTATTCAGTGCACATCGGAAGTGCCCAGTTTGCAGTAGAAGCATTCAATGTATGCATCGCAAGTGCCCAACACATCAGGAGAGAATGCTTCTGGAACATGACCATACAGCCCGGAAAACACAGCAATCCCAATATTCAGACAGTTCCCTGTTCCAATAAATTTGCATTCATAACAAGACTATAGATGTGGCAAGATCCTTAGGTGGGAGTGACCATGTTTTTCTGGAGTTTTGTCATGGAGGGAAGCCAAACACAGATTCAAAATTGAGATGGTCAGAAAGCTGATTTCAGTAAACTCTGGGAACTATTAGATATGATCCCTTGTTAACTTATTGTCCAGCCAAATCAAAGAGTTCTTAGCGGGCATCTACACTGTAGAACTGATGCAGTTTGACACCTCTTTAAATGCCATATCTGAAAGGGATGTCAAACTATTCTTTAGTGTAATGGACCACAAGATGAACATGAGTCAATGTGAGTGACCATGAAAAGCAAGAAAGGGAGATAAGCATGGAATGGAGCAAGACATCCAACTTCTGTTTTTGGTCTATGGATCGTTCTCTTCCAGCTTTCTCTGCCAGGAAGTGCTATTTTTGTTTTCTCAGCAAACAGGTCTTCCAAGAAGTGGTAAGTGTAATAAGTAGCCCGGCTTTCAGGAAGCTCTCTCTGTTTTCCAACTTCTTATTTCTGTTTTCAAAGATCAGTGGTGGAGCAACACAGATCAGGCTAACAAAAGCTGCTCTCGCTCTGAATCAGCGCCCAAGCATTTGCATAGGAACCCGCCTGGCTAGATCCCCGATTTTGCATTTCGCAAGGTAATGTTACCTAAAGCCAGATATTGCTGCATTGACTGATAGGTACTTCTTATGTCAGCAAGGTGGTGCATCCAGACTTTATTGGTGCATCCACACTGTAGAATTAATTCAGTTTGACACCACTTTGGAGTGCTCAGTGCTGTGGAATCCCAAGAATTGTAGTAAGGCAAGGCAGCAACACTTTTTGCAAGAGATGGCTCACAACCTCTGAGGATGCCTGCCATAGATGTGGGCGAAACGTCAGGAGAGAATGCTTCTGGAACATAGCCATACAGCCTGGAAAACTCACAGCAACCTAATGGCTAAAGACCTTGTAAAACTACAGGATTTCATAGCATTGAGCCATGGCAGTTAAAGTGATGCCAGACTGCATTGATTCTACAGTGTAGATGCACTCTAGAACTCAGATAATGCATATGTTTTATATCTTTATATTGTTTTAATTGTTTTATTGGATTTTCATTGCTGTTTTAATTATGTGTAGGCATCGAATTGTTGCCAATT
Source organism: Anolis carolinensis (assembly GCF_035594765.1). Lineage (NCBI taxonomy): Eukaryota > Metazoa > Chordata > Lepidosauria > Squamata > Anolidae > Anolis > Anolis carolinensis. Next base: position 6,802,638 of record NC_085846.1, read on the forward strand.
TTGTACGCCGCCCTGAGTCCCTTCGGGTGAGAAGGGCGGGATATAAATGTTGGAAATAAATAAATAAATAATAAAATATTTTAAGTTCAAACTATATTCCAGATCAAATCACTGCCATTCTGACGAGCCCATCAGCTGCCACTGTGTAATGAGTCGTGTTTTTGAGTTACTTTTCTAAGTTACTTTCCACAGACTGATCCCTAGAGATGTCATAGGAGTGGCTGTTTTCCTCCATCTGGTCGACAAGATATAAAAACATGCCAGGAAAAAGAAAATAACAACAAAATGATATATTTTATTTCAGACATTGTTTGCGACATTATATAGTGGGATCTGGGCATGGATGGAAATGGACTCCCTCCCTTTGCTAAACAGTGCCAAAGATCAGAGCATTGAAAGGGGACCCCAAAGTCATCTAGTCCAACCCCTTACCGGAACAGAATGGCCCAAAGCCAAGTGCGATAGGAGCAACGGGTCTCTCCCTTTTGCATGCAGGAAAATGGAGACAAAGCAGAAATTAACAGCGTTTGCCATGTATCTTGGGGATAAGATTGCTGAGCTCCACAAAGAGGGTCCGGCGGGGATATTTTTGGAGCTGTAACCCAGTCCTATATTGTGGTGCTGTTCTCTATGTTGGGTGGATAGAGGTAAGTGTAAGGCAATTTCAGTGAGGCATTCCTCCTTTTAATTTCCTCAGAAATGTGAGCCAAGCGCTGCTGGAAGGCTGTGATGAGCTGCTTTGGCTCCTCTTCCACAAAGTGCTCCTCGTCGTATTCTCCTAGCATTTTCTGCAAAGTGGAGACAGAGAAAACATATTAGAATTACAAAAAAGCAATCAGGGCCAGCTTGAAACACCTCCCAACAAAGGATTCCTCCAGGCAGGAAGCAGCCAGACCTTGAAGCTGCAAGGCTATTCAATGCTAATCAGGCTGGCCAATGGCAACATTCACACTTGCCTCCAACAGACAAGAGTTCTTTCTCCCACCCTGGACATTATTCCACAGGTCTATAAACCCCACTTGCCTAGTTTCCATCAGATCTCACAATCTATGAGGATGCCCTGCCATAGATGTGGGTGAAACGTTAGGAGAGAATGCTTCTGGAACATGGCCAGACAGCCTGGAACCCATTTTGTAATGTTTAATTCAGATTGCTCAGAGTTCAACTTTGGAGACTGCGAAGCACTCCAAAAGGTGAGAATGCCTCTGCTCATGTACAGAGTTATGTTACCCCCACCCGATGGGGGTGCATCTACAATGTAGAATGAATGCAGTCACTGTCACAGCTTAATGCTATGGAATCTTGGGAGTTGTAGTTTGGTGAGACACCAGCCTGCCATGGCAGAGAAGGCTAAAGACCAATGAGTAACTTGGGATGATGGAACTAAAGTGTGGAAGGTGCAAAACATATTTTTAAAATCCCTATTTACACTCTAGTTCTCAGAATACTGGGTGATAAGAGTTCAAAAAAGAAACTTTTCCAAGTTCCAAAGCTCATTATTCAGGCAAGAAGACCAAACAGGAGAGGTCACATAAAGCCTGACTTCCCTTTGATACTTTAAGGATATGTCTACATTGAAGAATGAACTGCCCAGGACTCAATGCTATGGAATCTGAGGAGTTGTAGTTTGACAAGGTCTTTCGCTTTCTCTGCCAAAGAGTGCTGGTTCCTGACCAAAATACAGTTCCCTTGGATTCCATAGCACCGAGCCATGGTGGTTAAAGTGGTGCCAAACTGCATTCATTCTGCAATGTGGATGCACCTTAAGAAGTCGAGAGCCAAGAGGACATCCGGACTCCATATTTCGATCCTTGTTCGATTCCCCCACCTCCAGGGATGGAATACCCCCCTTCTTCTCACCATGTCGAAGTCCTCATTCCTCAAGACCCACAGGACCGAGAGGACCTGGCTGGTGGTGTTCATCTCGGGGATGATGTCCAAGAACTCGTTCAGGGTCACAGGGGCTTTCATTTGGGGCGGGGGCTTCCGCATGGATGACGGCAGGTTGGGCATGAAAGCCCCCAGTTCAAACTGCCATGTGGAGGAGAGAGAAATTTCATTAATATTAGACATTGTTCCATGTTCTCGATATTCTACATCACACTCACTTTGCGAATCTGTAGCTATGGGGCAGAACTGTAATGAAACTGTTGGTGTATTTTGGTGTAAGGGTGAAATGTTGAATCATGTGTTTCTGCTATTGGGTTTTTGCAACTGTGTATTCCGGCATGCTTTCCAGCAGCACACAGGTTAATGGCAGGCCAGCTTGAATGATAGCCTGCCTAGCCAATAGGTCAAGCCTTCCGGTCTCAGAAGTGCAGACGGGACATTCGTCATTCTGCTATGGAATGTGGGAGTTGCCGGCAGAAGAGCTTCGCTGATGATCAGCAAAAAGAGAGCACATGCTTCACCTTGTTTGGGAGGCATGTGTCCTATGAGCAATGGATTTTGTAGTTGTATATAATTTGTATATAATAAAGCCTTGGAACCGCTGTGATCAGCTGAATTACAACTGTGGTGTCGTTTGTTGGTGCTGCTTAGCTGGATGCTTAAGCAGTCTGACGGAGGATGAATTGGTGAAAGGCCTGACTCACCAATAAATCAGGGTGGTTCGAAGCCACTTTAACCCCCTGACAGAAACCACATTAGTGCCTTGCAAAGTTGCGCACCCAGACATTGGAAAGAGTTGTTGTATGTTTTCTGGGCAGTATGGCCATGTTGTAGAAGTATTCTCTCCTAACGTTTCGCCCACATCTATGGTAAAACGTCAGGAGAGAATACTTCTACAACATGGCCATACAGCCCGGAAAACATACAACAACCCTGTGATCCTGGCCATGAAAGCCTTCGACAACACATTGGAAAGAGTGCTGCAATACGCACTGGGCACTTGTAATGCACATCAGATACTTCTGATGAGTGTCAGGCACTTCTGATGTACATTGGGTACATGTGATGTACACATTGACACTTCTGATGTGCACTAGGCATTTATGATGTTGGGTACTTTTGATGCACTCTCTGGGCACATCTGATGCACACTGGACACTTCTGATGCACACAATGAATGCTTCTAATGCAAACTGGGCACTTCTGATGTGCATTGGATAATTGTAATGCACACATTGGGCACTGGGCACTTTTGATGTGCATTTGGCACTTCTGTTGCACACATAGGATAATTGAGATGCACACTGGGCATTTCTGATGTGCACTGGGTAATTGTGATGCACACGTTGTTGCACACCAGGCATTTGTGATGTGCATTGGATACATGTGGTGCACATTAGACACTTCTGATGTGCAGAGTGCACTGTTGATGTTCATTGGGTATTAATGCTGAGCACGTTAGAGACTTCTGATGTACACTGGGCATTTCTGCCCTTTGTTGGGATCTCCAAATGTGAGGAGAAATTGTGAGAGGGTTTTATTTTATTTTTCTTGGAAGATGCCTGCGCGTGGGTTTTTTTTAATGTGTGGAGGTCAGTGCACAGACGATCAACATACAGTCTTCACAGAGTGAAGGTCCCAACAAGGGGCATGGTTAACATAACGGTGGCTTCTCAGTCTGTTGCAGCCTTCTCCCACTGTATCTTGTACCATGTTGTCTTCTGCCTGATCCGCCGTTGAGGTCTTCAGTTCTTCAGATTGTGTTTGGTCTGGAACCTCCCCTGCAGCTCATCCTGGGAGTTCATGACTCTGATCATTGTGCCCGCAGGTTCATTGGAACACGCAAGCCCCCACACCATAAGGTGACAATCAATTGAAAGGGATCCTTCTTCTAATTGTCACATCAGAGATTGCTGGAGGAAACTGGGGAAACATCAGTATCGACAGGAGGAGAAACCTCCATAGCTTGCTGTATCTGCTGCCCAATACAGCAGGATGGCAGTAGCTGCATTGGGTACTTGTGATGTACACATTGGATGCTTCCAATGCATACTGGGCACTTTTGGTGTGCCCTGGGTATTTGTGATGCATAATGAATGCACATTGGGTACTACATTGGACACTTCTAATGTGCATTGGATGCTTCTGGTGCACACCAGGCCCTTCTGATGTGCATTGATATGCACACATTGGATTTCTCTAATGAAGATTGGATGTGTCTGATGCACACTGGGCACTTCTGATGGACACTGTGGATGCTTCTAATATGTCTTGGGCATGCCTGTTACATGTTAGGCATTCTTTCTACACTTCCTAGCTGCTATTTTTGGAGACACATCAGATGTGCTGATATTGTTCGGTGCCCATGGCAGATTGGTTCCCATTGCGCAACAGCCTTATCAGTTCCTGCTTCAAGGGAAGGACTGACTCGCATGGCATGCTCAGCTTACAAAGACTTCCCTGTTCAATAATTCCCCAAGAGACCCACTCCCCATCCCCAGGGGGTAAGAGGTGATGCAATTCGTGGCGCACCTCTTCCCTTGCAGCAAGGAAAGAACCAGCCGGCCTACCTGGCCACTGTTGACCGCAGCGTGATAAGCAGAGCACGTGAAGATCGCCATGGTCAGGAATTTGATGAGTTCTGGGATCGAGCGGAGGGAGGAAGGGACACCTGTGGGGAGGGAGGGGAGGGATCATTCATAAAGCATGTCACATTTCCAGGAGAAGCCTACCAACCGTGGGATAGGTTAGATTCTAGACGATCTCATAAGACTATAGGTAAGCAAAGAGACCTCCAAAGACCATCTAGATGGTCTCATAAGACCATCGGTAAGGAAAGGGGCCCTCAAAGGCCATCTAGACAATCTCATAAAACCATAGGTAAGGGACCCTCAAAGGCCATCTAGATGGTCTCATAAGGCTGTAGCTAAGCAAAGAGACCTTCAAAGAACATCTAGACGATCTCATAAGACCATAGGTAAACAAAGAGACCAAAGACCATCTAGATGGTCTCATAAGACCATCGGTAAGAAAAGGGACCCTCAAAGGCCATCTAGATGATCTCATCAGGCCATCAGAAGACCATAGATAAGGAAAGGGACCCTCAAAGACCATCCAGATTGTTTCATAAGACCATAGGTAAGGAAAGGGGCCCCCAAAGGCCATCTAGACAATCTCATAGGACCGTAGGTAAGGAAAGTGACCTCCAAAAGCCATCTAGATGGTCTCATAAGGCCGTAGCTAAGCAAAGAGACCTCCAAAGACCATGTAGACGTAGGTCAACCCTAAGTCTGAAGTTTAGGACAGGGGCCAAGAAAATGGCCTTGGAGGGCTGCATCCAGCCCACGGGCCTTAATTTGGGGACCCCTGGGAAAGTTGGGAAAGTTACTTTTTGGACTACAAGTCCCAGAACTTTTAATGGCCATGTAGGGTTTCAGAGATATAGGCTCTACCACCTATATTGTATTAATGTTGCATGACCCTGCTTGAGTTGCCATGGCTCAGTGCTATGAATTCCTGGTGTTGTAGTTTTATAAGGTATTCTTTCCATGCTGAACTACTTCTCACTGTTGGATTTGTCAGCCCAGGGATAATGGGAATTGCAGTCTAAAGACACCTAGGGAGTGCTATGGAATCATGGGATTTGAAGTTTGATGAAATGCCAGCAAATTTTGGCAGAGAAGGCTCAATTTATTTATTTATTTATTTCCAATATTTCTACCCCGCCCTTCTCCCCGAGGGGACTCAGGGCGGCTTACACAACTGGTAGGATCACTACCAGTACATCATAATACAATAAAATAAGATTAAAACAGTTAAAATAATTAAATAACATAATAAAATACAATATATAAAAATTTAAAACAATGCAACACCAAATATATATACCAATCATCCATCAGACCTTGTGCAAAAGCCTTAATCCGATCCATGTCAATGCTAACTGAGTTCATTCATTAAACGCTTGCGCGCATAGCCAGGTCTTCAGCTTCTTCCTGAACCCCAAAAGGGATGGAGCCTGCCGGATGTCACTGGGGAGGGAGTTCCACAGCCGAGGGGCCGCCACCGAGAAGGCCCTGTCTCTCGTCCCCACCAGCCGTGCTTGTGAGGCCGGTGGGATCGAGAGCAGGGCCTCCCCGGATGATCTTAAGGTTCTCGTGGGCTCATAGGAGGAGATGCGTTCGGACAGGTAAATTGGACCAGAACCGTTTAGGGCTTTGTAGGTCAAGACCATGTCGAACTACAACTCCCCAGATTTAATAGCCTTGAGCCATAGCAGTGGTGTCAAAATGCATTAATTCTACTGCATAGATGCACATTTCTAGTTACTTTTATAAATATTTGAATGCTACATGTTATCTCATTATTTGTAATAAGCTATCCTTAAGTTATCTCTTTTTTGTTAGAAATTGTAATAAAAGTAGTTCTTTTTTACTAAAGGAAACAATGAACAGCAAGCAAGTCTTTATTTGTAATGAGTTTAACTGAAATTACCCCACCTTAAGTTAGAAATGCTAATAGAAAGTAGCCATGCTTTTATTATGGAGGAAAGAGGAATGAATAAATATCTCATTATTTGTGAAATTATAAGTGAAATTACCCCCTCCTTATATCAGAAATATTAATAGATTGTAGTTGTGCCTTTGTTATGTGAGAGAGGAATATATTATAAGTAATTCAGCATCTGTAATTAGTTGCAAATACTGCGTTATCAGTTACAAATACAGAGTTTAAATGACGTTAACCCCTTTATGTTAGAAATGCTAATAGAACATGATTATGACTTTGTTGGGGGGAGAATAAATAAGTACCTCACTATTTGTAATGGACAAGTAACCAATTACTTGTAACGAGTTACTCTCAATTTCTGTACCCAAAAAGAGAAAATAATGGTTTCCTTTCTTGGATTACCTGAAGTCCTTCTGGCCAGGAAACCTTTTGTAAAGATATCGCAAATCCAGGCTTGCAATTCGTAATCCCTTTGGACTGATAAGTTGTTTTGGTAGTAAAGTTCCACAATGCCAGAGACATAACTGTGCAGAGAGAGAGAGAAAAGAAGTCAAGCCTTTTCCCTTCATGCAATTTTTTGCTAAAACCATAAACAATAAATACAGTAATTGCAAAACCTTTTGTTCCTAATAGGTATTTTGCCTGAAGCCGATGAAGAAATCATTTCTGTTTATCTCAAAATGGAAGAATTTACCCTTTGAACTAGGCATATTCTCGACTGCCCCAAGCCAAATCTTCAGGGCCAGGTAACTAGGAAAATATAGAGGTGTGTCTGCATTGAGCAGTTATCTAGGTTTCATCCTATTTTAACTATTGATTCTATGGAATTATGAGATATGTAGTCCGTTGCGCTCCTTAAATCTAGTTGTTTTCAATCTCTGATCATTGAACTGTTTTTGAGTCCTTCATGATCAGGCAGGGACAACCAGAATTTGGGTGCATCTGCACTGTGGAATCAATGCAGTTTGGTAACACTTCACTGCAATGACTCAATGCTGTGGAAGTGTGATGTCTCATGGGCCTTGTAGTCCCGTTCCTAGTACTATTGTGGCAGATGAGGAGGAAAACATGGGATTTCCACCGGTTCAGCCAGAATCGGAGCCCCTGCACCTGGAGGATGTTTGTCCTCAAGAAGTCAGCCAAACAAGCCTTGGGCAGAATTCTCCCCCGTTTTCTCGTAGGGACAATTATAATCGAGATAGAGGAACTAGGGAGGCGAATCGCCGGAGCGCCAGGATCGCAGCCAAACAATTAGCTGATTAGGTCTGCTTCCCTTGGGAAATTCTAAGGAGTCATGCATCTGGACACAGTTTGGGTTTCATTTCTTGTTCTCCAGGGAAAGTGTTCCTTGGCGGGAAAATAAGATCCTATATAGGTGTTTTGCCCGCAAGGGGAACCTTGCGGAGTCAATTCGTCAGCTCAAGGAGTGAGATTGTGTGGGGACTCCAGTTCCTTGTTTCCCGGATCAAGTTCAAGTCTGCCTTGTTTCGCGTTTGCCACGGACCTTGTTTTTGCTCTTGTTGCCTTGTTTCAAGTCTTGTTCTAGCCAAGTATCAAGTTTGCTTTTCCAGCCTAGTTGCCAAGTTTCAAAGGACTAAAGGACCTTGTCTTCTCCCCACACTTTGCTTGGCAAAGTGTGTGTTTCGGTTATTGGATTATAACTTTGGACTCTAATATCACATATTGGACATTATTTTCCTGGACTATATTTGACCTTCCCTGAAAGGTCTACTTCTGAACTATATTCTTCACCTGTTTTTATTGACTTTATATATTCCTTTAATAAAGATATTAGATAGAATCTGGCCTCTGCGCATGGTTATTGGTGCTCTGTAGCCTGGGTCCTGACAGGAAGCCGGGAGTTGTAGTTTTGTGGTTTGGAGTCCTTGCAGAGAAGGCTGGAAAATGATAGCTCCCAATGCACTGAGCCAAGGCAGTTCAAGTGATGTCAAACTGCATTAGTTCTATAGTGTAGACCAGGCATGGGCAAACTTGGGCCCTCCAGGTGTTTTGGACTTCAACTCCCACCATTCCTAACAGCCGGTAGGCTGTTAGGAATGGTGGGAGTTGAAGTCCAAAACACCTGGAGGGCCCAAGTTTGCCCATGCCTGGTGTAAGATGCACCCTCATTCACCACGTCCCCAAAAATCTTCATTTTGCCCACCTCTCAATGGCATCCCATATCTTCAACCCATCGTCCCTGTAGTAGTAATTGTGAAGAGAAGTGACTCCTCGGGCTTCGATGTCATCAGGAAGGCAAAGATGGGTGTAAGTCAGGTTTTCGAGGCCCTTTTTGAGAAGCATAGCTAGTCCTTTTCTTCCAATGGCGATGGCCTGCAAGGAATTTGGAGAAGGAATTGGGCATTGAGGACCAAGTGGTGGCAAACTGAATTTATTGTACACTGTAGATCAGGCATGGGCCAACTTGGGCCCTCCAGGTGTTTTGGACTTCAACTCCCACAATTCCTAACAGCCGGTAGGCTGTTAGGAATTGTGGGAGTTGAAGTCCAAAACACCTGGAGGGCCCAAGTTGGCCCATGCCTGGTGTAGATGTCCTGGAAGTCCTGGGTGGGAGATAGTAATCAGGAATGGATACCCAATATCGTTTTTATGATACCTCAAAAGGATCCAACTTACTCACCCGATCGAAGGTCCCTCCCTGGCAGATGAGATAGGTCCGAGCCAAGACATTGATATGGACGGAATATCGGAGGTGAGGAATCAGAAGCTGGAAAGAAAAAGGAACAAAAATGAGGCTGGAGATGCATGGAGATGGGTCTCTTTTTCGAGACACAAAGCAGGATAGAATTCATCATAACAATAGCAACACAGCCCAACCAAAAAAGAAATAGTTCTTGGTGTTGTCGCACCTCAGGTTAGTTTCACCTTTCTGAACACACCAGGCTGTACACAGATTGAAGTCTTTTGTAGTTTATTAGGAAATAGGAAATAAATACAGTAGAGTCTCACTTATCCAACATAAACGGGCCGGCAGAATGTTGGATAAGCGAATATGTTGGATAATAAGGAGGGATTAAGGAAAAGCCTATTAAACATCAAATTAGGTTATGATTTTACAAATTAAGCACCAAAACATCATGTTATACAACAAATTTGGCAGAAAAAGTAGTTCAATACGTAGTAATGCTATGCAGTAATTATTGTATTTATGAATTTAGCACCAAAATATCATGATATATCGAAAACATTGACTACAAAAATGCGTTGGATAATCCAGAACGTTGGATAAGCGAGTGTTGGATAAGTGAGACTCTACTGTAGTCTTTAAAAAGCAAAAGTAAAGATCCAAAAGATTGTTGCAAAACCAAGGCTATAACGGATAATCCAAGAAATGCTTAGGCATAAAACAAGGTTCTATTAATACATGACATAGTCCCATGAACTTGAATACACAAAGCTGCAAGATAATCCAAAAAAGCAAGAGCTGTTTCTAACTCAAACGAGACGTTGCTTTTGACAAAGATTTCTCTCTCAGGACACCTTTTAATATTCCCTGCATAGCATGAATGCATTTCTTTGGCCTCTGACCTCTTTCTTGTTTGCGATTCTGATACTCCTGCAAACCTGAAATTCCAACTCGATCCAGAGATGCCATTTCATCAAGGCCAGACAGCTCGTTAGCAGCAGCCTCTGTCTGGGAGCTATCCTCCCTTTGCACCTGGCTAGCTTTGGTATCAACTCCAGTATCATCAACACCATTCCCTGCCGTGGGAATGCCTCCCTGCTCCTCAACTTCCACAGCAGGGACACTCTGAACCTGAATCCCATAATTCCCATCAGAGTCATCTTGAACCTGAATCCCATAATCTTGAACATCTGGAACCTGAATCCCACAATCCCCTTCAGAGTCACTTTGGGACTCCAGCTGAGTCACAACAGGTATCTTACTTTTTTTGGCCTGTTGGAGCACTGATTCAGGAAATTACATTGGATAGACTGCATCGGTTCTAATTTCTTAAATATGGCTATCATGGTTTTTGATGGGCAAGCAAAACTGGTTGTTCTGTATCTCAAAAGCTAAAGCTGATAGCGGAAAACAGGTGCCATTTTTGGAACCAGCAGGTCAAATATACACAGAAACGGGTCTAACATTTGAGGAACCAAAATGTGTGTTGGCCTGCGTAATAATACACTAGGATTGATGATGATGATGATTATGATGACGATGATGATGATGATCATCATCATCATCATGATGTTATTTCTTACTCGCCTCTCCTCAGGGCTTGACATGGGTTACAGTATAATTAAAACACATAAACATTGTAAAAATTCTATTAATATACACCTATACACATAATAAAAGTGAAAATATGTATGTATGTGGCTGGGGTGTCCACTTACACAGACAGGCTCCCACTTCCACAAAAAGCTAGAATTCCCACGACTCAGGAGACACTAACGGCCCTCCCTCCAATGACATTGCAGGTTCAACAGAGCACCATGAACATGTCCAAGAGCTCTGCCAATGTCCTCCACAAATACCAACTGAAGGCTTTCATATGGGGACAATTTCATCCTAGATTTTTTGTTTTTCCTCCACCACAGACATCTCAGTGTTTCTGACTCTCTCCATTGAGAACATAGAACACAGATTAAACACAAGACACGTGTTTAAAATGTATGACATCTCAGAAGGTACATTAGAGGTACATAACTCCTGCAAAAGTGTTGATAAAAATAATTTATCAATATATAATATATTGTATATACATATAATATTGATAATGATATAATGGAATACAATATTATACTAATAATACAATATAATAATATTAATTATATATTATATATTAAATGTAATATTATTAATAATATTACCATATAATGATATACAGTAGAGTCTCACTTATCCAAGCCTCGCTTATCCAAGCTTCTGGATTATCCAAGCCATTTTTGTAGTCAATGTTTTCAATATATCGTGATATTTTGGTGCTAAATTTGTAAATACAGTAATTACAACATAACATTACTGCGTATTGAACTACCTTTTCTGTCAAATTTGTTGTATAACATGAAGATTTGGTACTTAATTTGTAAAATCATAACCTAATTTGATGTTTAATAGGCTTTTCCTTAATCCCTCCTTGTTATCCAAGATATTCGCTTATCCAAGCTTCTGCCAGCCCGTTTAGCTTGGATAAGTGAGACTCTACTGTAGTACAATATAGTAATTTAATGCTTATATCATGCTATGCTAATAATATATTGTATCTACATTTGATTTGTAACCCGCTCTGAGTCTCCTTCGGGGTGAGAAGAGCGGGATATAAATGTAGTAAATAAATAATAAATACAGTAGAGTCTCACTTATCCAACACTTGCTTATCCAACATTCTGGATTATCCAATGCATTTTTGTAGTCAATGTTTTCAATATATCATGATATTTTGGTGCTAAATTCGTAAATACAGTAATTACTACATAGCATTACTGTGTATTGAACTACTTTTTCTGTCAAATTTGTTGTCTAACATGATGTTTTGGTGCTTAATTTGTAAAATCACAACCTAATTTGATGTTTAATAGGCCTTTCCTTAATCTCTCTTTATTATCCAACATATACGCTTATCCAACATTTTGCCGGCCCGTTTACGTTGGATAAGCGAAACTCTACTGTAATAATATTAATTATATATTATATATTAAATGAAATATTACAAATAATATTACCATATAATGATATAGTACAATATAGTAATTTAATGTTTATATTGTGCTATGCTAACAATATATTGTATGTACATTTGATTTGTAAGCCGCTCTGAGTCCTCTTCGGGGTGAGAAGAGCGGGATATAAATGTAGTAAATAAATAATAAATGCAGTAGAGTCTCACTTATCCAACACTCGCTTATCCAACGTTCTGGATTATCCAATGCATTTTTGTAGTCAGTGTTTTCAATACATCATGATATTTTGGTGCTAAATTCGTAAATACAGTAATTACTACATAGCATTACTGTGTATTGAATTACGGTTTCTGTAAAATTTGTTGTATAACATGATGTTTTGGTGCTTAATTTGTAAAATCACAACCTAATTTGATGTTTAATAGGCCTTTCCTTAATCTCTCCTTATTATCCAACATATTTGCTTATCCAACGTTCTGCTGGCCTGTTTACGTTGGATAAGCGAGACTCTACTGTATAAATAAAAGTGGTGATGGCACCTCTGCCAAAGAGTATGATGCCTCACTAAACTACAAATCCCAGAGTTCTATCTATAGCATTGAGCTATGGAGGTGAAGGTGTGGTCAAACAGAATTCATTTCATAATGTAGATGCCAACATTTACAATCATCATCCCCATCCCAACCCGGCTCCATGCGTTGCCCTTTGGCGCTCACCTTGTACAACGGGTGGCACATTGGCAGCTGCCGCAGAGTGGCCACGGTGAAGACTTCGGCCATCAAGTGGCCGCGCAGGAGGTGGGCGATCACTTCGTGGGTGTGGAACTCAGAGTTGCGCACCCACGTCTTGGCCAAGGTCCAGATCCACTCTTCGTCGGTGGGCAAGAAAATGGGACTTAGTGGTCCTGGATGTTGGCTGAGCTGGGGATAGAAAAAAGCCAAGGGGTTCCCCAGGATGACAGCATTTATAATCTAGAGCATGTGTCAAACTCAAGGCCTGAGGGCCAAATCCGGCCCGACATATCATTTTATGTGGCCCTTCAAATGCAGGACTACAACCCCTATATTCCTCAACATTAAACCTCATGACTAGAGCTGATGGGAGTTGTGATACCATAACATCTGGAAGGCTGTGGTTTGTTCTGTTGAATCAGGAGAGTGGGTCTTGAATTCAGATACAAGGCTTGCAGATATGTTGGGTTGCAATTCCCATTATCCCCAGTTTGCACGGCTTTTGGGATTGTCATTCTGGAGACCCAAACTGGGTAAAAACTAAAGAGTGCTGGCCATAATGTAAAAGGATCTCTGTATCCACAGATTCCCCATCCATGGATTCAATGGTCAGCTATGAGGCTTATTTATTTGTTTATTTATTACAATATTTATATCCCGCCCTTCTTACCTAATAGGGGACTCAGGGCGGCTTACAATAAAACGCATATATAAAATTGTACAATACATTGTAAATCAATTAAAAAGTTATTAAATTACATCAGACATTCATCAATTAAAAAGTTATTAAATTACATCAGACATTGTGTGGCTCTTGATGAAAATGTGGCTCTGAAGATATTCCCTTGGATGTTGTGAGACCATGGATCCGTTACAGGATTTAGTCCGAACTTTAAAGGAGCGAACCAAAGCCCTGGGTGTATGTTGGGGTAGGGATCAACACTCTGAATAATGGGTTGTGGAACCCATCCCATGGAAAACAGAAGCCACCAACTACTATATTTGTAGAGAAAACTATCTAAGGGAGTATAATTTACTGGCAAAACCACCAGATACGCCAGCCAAACACAACATTCGTGTTTTAAATGCTGAAATATGAGCACACAATGTGGAAGTTATAACAGACAAACTTTCAAGGAAAGTCCCAAAATGCAGGTCAGTAAACTAGGGATACATCCACACTGCAGGATTAATGCAATTTAACACCACTATAGTTGTGATGGCTCAACACTATGGGAATTGCCGTTTGGTGAGACACCAGCAATATTTGGCAGAGAAGGCTAAAGATTTTGTCAAACTGCAACTCCCATGATTCCATAGCATTTGACCATGGTATCAAATTGTATTAAGTCTAAAGTGATGGAACATTGGAAAGCTACTTCAATGTACAGACTAAATAACTGAGTGGATTCTCTGCCGCACTGGCACAGCTGCCAAATGATATGATGTTTCTAAGCTGGGTTTGGATTTTCTTTCAGTGCGGAAGGGATGGGCTGTTTTACTTACCTGGATGGCTAAAGGAATGAGTTCTCCGGTCCGTTTCTGGTGGAGCAAGCACAGCGGGGCAGCAACGTATTGCTCTTTGCCATTCACCGGGTTGGTGGGAAGACCCTCCAGGATCTTGTAATCCACTAGGTAAATGGTCCCTTTCTGTGAAAGCAAAGGTTGGAAAAGGAAGCTCATTGCAACATTAGAAATGGAGGTGAAAGGCTTTCCTACGATTTCATTTGTGTCTGCACTCCCCAACATATCCATAAAGGAAATCATCATCATCATCACCATCATCATCATTGACACAACAACATAGTCTGACACAGCAAACAAGATAGATATGCTGGATTTTGTAGCACAAGTCAAACACTTCCCAAACATCTAGGACTGTGTGATGTATTTTCGGATGATGCGTGCAGATCCCAGTCGGGTGACCTTTTGCAGTTGGCAGATCGTAATTTTGTCAATGTCTGTTGTTTCCAAATGCCAGATGAGATCTTTTGGCACGGCACCCAGTGTGCCCATCGCTACCGGGACCACCTGCACTGGTTTCTGCCAGAGTCTTTGAAGTTCAATCTTGAGGTCCTGATAGCGGCTGAGTTTTTCATGTTGTTTTTCATCAATTCGACTGTCACCTGGTATGGCGACATCAATAATCCAAACCTTTTTCTTTTCCACGACTGTGATGTCTGGTGTGTTGTGTTCCAGAACTTTGTCAGTCTGGATTCGGAAGTCCCACAGTATCTTTGCGTGCTCATTTTCCAATACTTTTGCAGGTTTGTGATCCCACCAGTTCTTTTCTGCTGCGAGGTGGTACTTGAGGCATAAGTTCCAATGGATCATTTGGGCCACATAGTTGTGCCTCTGTTTGTAGTCTGTCTGTGCGATTTTCTTACAGCAGCTGAGGATATGATCAATGGTTTCGTCAGCTTCCTTGCACAGTCTGCATTTTGGGTCATCAACTGATTTTTCGACCTTGGCCTTAATTGTCTTTGTTCTGATGGCTTGCTCCTGGGCTGCAAGGATCAGGCCTTCTTCATGGTCCCATTCGTGAGCCATAGCCAGTTCTTCTCCTTGTCAGCTTTTCCTTCAGTTTTGTCAAGGAACTTTCCATGCAATGTTTTGTTGTGCCAGCTGTCAGCTCTAGTTTGTAGTGCTGTTTTCTTGTACTGGTTTTTTGTCTGCTGTGCTTTGAGGAGTTTCTGATTTTTGACTTCAATCAAAGCAGGTTCTTCACTTTGCTTTACATATTCTGCCAGGGCATGTTTTTCTTCTTTGACTGCTTGTTTTACTTGTAAGAGTCCTCTGCCCCCTGATCTTCTAGGCAGATATAGCTGGTCAACATCACTGAGAGTAGGCTGTTAGGAATGGTGGGAGTTGAAGTTCAAAACACCTGGAGGGCCTAAGTTTGCCCATGCCTGCTATACAGTATTTCTGCATTGTAGATATGACTTGCCTTTAGCTAACTGCCAACTTTAACCAAGTGCCACAGGTAATATTATTTCTGTCTCTGCCTTAAAACCTGTTCCTATTTAAATACCTGGGGGAAATAACTTACCTTCAGCTCCTCTCTGAGAGTGGTGTGTTCTCCCAAAGGCCCAGCCACCATATCTTGGGTGACAGGGAAATTTTCGGGGATCCGTTCACATTTCTGGATCATGATGGGGTTGATCCCATTAAGAAACTGGTAGCCAAAGAATTCATCGTCATTCCAGTGCTGAAACACATATTCTGGGGAGTTGGAGAAAAGAAGAAAGAGAGGCAGATCGATAAGCACAGGCTCTTTGTCAAAATAATCACACATTATAGACTTAATGCAATTTGACCTCACTTGAACTGCCAAGGCTCAATTCTATGGATTCCTGGGAGTTGTAGTTTGGTGGGGGCCCAGTACCCTTGGCTAAAGAACTTGTAAAACTACAACTCACAGGATTCCATAACATTGAGTCATGACAGTGAAAGGGACATCAAACTGAATTAATTGTATTTATTTATTTATTTATTTATTTATTTATTCACAGTATTTATATTCAGCATTTCTCACCCCGAAGAGGAATCACAGAACATACATATGCGGCAAACATTCAATGCCGTTTATACACTGACAAGACAGACAATTGTACATAGATAGATAGATATATAGGCTTTCCCCCTCTTTGGCATCTTGGAGGCTTGTGTTCGGGGGGTGCTGTTACTCCATCTCACTCCCAAAGAGCTTTGTTCGTAAACTTCCTCCTTGATCAAATCGCCAGCATTTTTCTGGCATTTCGTTATGGGTGCCATAATACCTCCCCGCTTTTTGTTTTCAAACTGCTAGGTAGACAGAAGCTGGGCTAAAGGCCAGGAGCTCACCCTGACCTGGGCTTAGCACTGTTAAGCTTTTGATTGATTTACTGAAGCTGGTGGTTTAACCTGCTGTGCTAAAGCCAAGCCTTTAAATCAACATAGTAGATGCAAATCAACATAGTAGATCCAGTATATATTCTCATGTTGCATATGTCACTTTTCATTTGACATATGTTCTCCAAAGGCTTTCATTCCCCCAATATATACCATGCAATAGTATATTTGGCCCTCTGTATTTGCAATTTTTTTCACCCAAAGATCCCACCATCCACAGCTTTAAAATATTCACCTCCCAAATAATTTCCAAAAAGGCTAATCTTAGTTTTGCCATTTTATACAGTGATGCCATTTAACTGAGTGATTGTATATAATGGGACTTCACCATCAACAGATTTTGATATCTACAGGAGGGTCCTGGAACCAAATCCCAGTCAATACTATATGACCACTGGTATGAAATTATTATGAAATAGACATTTCTCCTGCAAATCCGTTGATGGCCATTGCTTGGCTATCACTGACCTGTGATCGGAGTGTGATAGAACCAGAAGACCTTGCGGATATCCTCGAGTTTCCCCCAGGAAAAGGGTTTGTCCAGGAAGCCTTTCATTTTGGCCTCAAAAAGTCTGAGAGAAGAAAGAGAAGAAGGAAGGAGTGAGATCATTTTGTCTTCACAAATAGTCTCATCCTGCTAAAATCAAGAGATTTGATTCTGCTGAGTTCATTGTCCACAATGGGATGCTTCCTTAGACACAAAGCCTGCAACTACTACACTGTAGAATGAATGCAGTTTGACACTTTGATTACCAAGGAGCAATGCTATAGGATCCTGAGAATTGTAGTTTGGTGAGGTACCGGGAATAGATGGCAGAGGAGCCTAAAGACCTCTCAAAACTACTCCTCCAAAGATCCCATAGCCTTGGGGGAGTTTGGAGATACAGTAAAGTCTCACAGAAGCTTGGATAAGTGAATATCTTGGATAATAAGGAGGGATTAAGGAAAAGCCTATTAAACATCAAATTAAGTTATGATTTTACAAATTAAGCACCAAAACATCATGTTTTACAACAAATTGTCAGAAAACGCAGTTAAATACGCAGTAATGTTATGTGTAATTACTGTATTTACGAATTTAGCACCAAAATATCACAATATATTGAAAATATTGACTACAAAAATGGCTTGGATAATCCAGAAACTTGGATAAGCGAGGCTTGGATAAGTGAGACTCTACTGTACTTAGAAAAGGAAATTATTATAAACAGCTTCTATAAAATGTATCCTTTCTAACCACCATGTAAGACTACATAGAGAAGACACTGAAATCCACCAGCATGTGGACAATTTCAACAGAAAGGAGGAAACCATGAAAATGAACAAAATCTGGCTACTAGTATTTAAAAAATCTCCCTTTTGAACAACAACTCCCCAAATCCTGAGATTCTGGAGATTGAAATGCTTCCATTTATATCAGTGTTCACCTCTATATATTGGACTGCAACGCATAGCATCCCTTAATATAAGCCCTGATTGGCGAAGGCTGATGGGATTTGCAGTCTGACAACATCTAGAAGGCAACCCAGGTTTATATAGAATCAGGTCATTGGCCCATTAAGACATGTAGCTATTATTGTTGTAAATAAATCTTTTGTAATCTTTAAGATTGGACTCTGCATGTTTGCCTTCTAAACTCTAAATTCTTTGCAGCCACATGGCACTTCATGCTCTGCTTGTTGTGAGCTAAATGCTCAGCTATAAGTATCATGTTTTTGCATATTTTGGGGTGCTCTGCTGTTTTGGGGTAGTTTTTCCTACCGTAACATGCAGAAAATCCTAACAAGATATACTAAATTGACACAGGTTGGCAGTGAAATAATGATAATGATGTTGTCGAAGGCTTTCATGGCCGGAATCACAGGGTTGTTGTGTGTTTTCCGGGCAGTATGGCCATGTTCCAGAAGTATTCTCTCCTGACGTTTCACCCACATCTATGGCAGTCATTTTGCCTGCTGTTAGGAATTGTGGGAGTTGAAGTCCAAAACACCTGGAGGGCCAAAGTTTGCCCAAGCCTGGTCTACACTGACCATATAATGCAATTTCAAACTCATTATATGACAGCGCATATTGAGCCAGCATTGTCAGAAGCCCCTTCCACACTGTCCCTCTAACCCAGGATCTGATCTCAGATTATCTCCTTATTCCAGATTATCTGTTATATAATCCAGTTCAATGCAGATAATCTGGGATCAAATCCTTGTATGTAGGGCAGTATAGAAGGGGTCTGGGTCTACACTGAATAATTATTTGAATTGGATATATAGGGGTGATAGCACTGTACATTATACTTTTAATTTCTAAGGTCCCTTTTACACTGCCATACAATCCAGTTCAAAGCAAATAATTTGGATTCAGAAACTGGATTATATGGCCGTGTAGATCCAGCCTAACAAATTAGGCACATACAAATGCTTTAGGGGTTCCCTTTCACTCAAGGAAAATAGGGAAAGTCAATCAAGAATTAATAAACAAACCAGAAACAGACTCTTAAAATCCTTGCTAGAGAGGAGGCTTCAAAGGAAAACCATCCATGAGGTTGACATTTGTTTCCCAGAACTAGCAGACTGGTTTAAAATCCATCTAAAACCAACAACTGTTTGGGGAAAAAATGAAACTGGGTGAAAGATATTCATATTTGCATTGAACTTTTCACACCTGCTTTGGAATAATGAGATTCAAATGCCTTTTGTTACTGTAGTATTTTCCGATACACATACACAAATCTATTTGCCATGCTTATTTGAAGTCTTATGTATTCATCCAATCATAGCTTATGATGTTAATGGATAGATGTTCTGACATTATACATTGGCTGTTTATACTGAAATTATTTTGCCAGACTGGATTTGTAGAATAATAAAAATTCTCCATTGTGGTCCGTTGCTGCAGAACGAATAAACGAATTGATGGATGGGCTTCCTTTTGGTGAGCACCACAATTGAGCAGAAATAGTGCAAGGGGCACCAAATTATTTCACTTTCAGGGTCAATAGCATTACGCGAAACACTTACGCCATTGTTCCACGCCCGAAAAAGGCAGTAGATTTGGGGAAAGAATACTGAATGTTGTACTCCATGGAGTTGGGAGTGTCGATATCAGCGCACCATGGGATTGCTGGGAGGTATTCCTTCCACCTAGGCACAGGAAAAAGGAAGTCAGTGTTGGAAATTACAACTTTCTTCAAGCCTCCCCTAGTGATTTGTTTATCTATAATCCTATTGTATTGTCGAAGGCTTTCATGGCCAGAATCATAAGGTCGTTGTGTGTTTTCCAGGCTGTATGGCCATGTTCCAGAAGTATTTTCTTCTGACGTTTCACCCACATCTATGACAGACATCCTCAGAGGTTGTGAGGTATATACCTCACAACCTCTGAGGATGCTTACCATAGATGTGGGAGAAACATCAGGAGAGAATACTTCTGGAACATGGCCATACAGCCCAGAAAACACACAACAACCTTATAATCCTATTGCTTACTTATTGTATATATATTCTGATATGCAGCTTTCTTTCCTTGCTCTATGTTTTTCCTGAAAAGTTGTGGAAGGGGCTGCAGACCATGTGATCCACTCTGAGATGAGCACAGACTTGCAAACACTTTCCTGCTGTTTATTGTAAAGATGTGTGACCGGATGGCACACAGAAACTATCTTAAACATATCTGTAACTGACTGATAAGTTGTGTCCTTGTGTATGCTGAACACATGAAGGTCGTGAGTAAACCAAATACGTATGTTATTTTTTCACCAAAGTCTATTTTATCTCTTGAGTGCAGAATTTAAAACAAGATGTTTTATATGGAAGAGTAGATCTATTTTTGGGCACTGAAAAGCACTTCTGAAGAACTGCTATATTTCTGCATTTGGCATATACTCTGTTTTCCTAAAAGACCAGAGACAACAAGTTATTCAGTCTAACAACTGAAGCCAATTGCCTTGCGTAATTACATTTGATTGTATACCACTTTGAGAAGATTCTACTCAAAAGGGTTTTTGGCTCTTCTCTAAAAGGCTATAAATGCCATTTTCTAAAAGATTATGATCTCTAAAAGGTCATGCTTTTCTAAAAGTCAGATTAATATATAGTATGAATGACACCCGTGCCCATAGGCTTGGTATCCGGAATTTCATCGACCTGCATCCAATGAAATATGACCTTTCTAAACATGTTCTAGATCCTCCAGGTGATTCAATGGCATGAGTCTGCTGGAAGTCATTCATTTTAATTTCGGGTTTTTCAAAATATTTATTTATTTTAATTCATTCAAATATACATACATTTGCGAGTGTTTGTTGCATACAGTGCAATACTTTCCAACTATTAGTCTTTCATAGTCATTTCTCAGATAATGTGTTTTCAATAAGGGGTCTTCTATTTGAATAGTACATATAAAGGTATTATAGGCTCCAAATTAATATCTGTTTTCTCCTTGTCTACTCTCTTAATTTTGGTTTGTTTTGATCCATGGTTTTCCTGTTTCCACAGTAAGTTTAGAAACTCATTGTGCTTTGAAATCCTGGGAGTTCTAGTTTGGTGAGGCCCCAGAGATGGCTCAAGATCTTGCGAAACTAAAACTGCCAGGATTCCATATTGTTGTTGAATACAGTTACCCCCACCCCTGGGATTTATAGTATGTCAAGTACATCAAGCACACATAGCCATCTGAAGTCGTTCCCTGCTATCCAAGGGGAACCAGTGACCGCACAACGAGCCACAAGCAGAAGACCACGAGACCCAGCTCTCCCTTCATGTGCCTCCATACACATCTTTATTCCTTTTTAGTCATTGCCTCTAAAGATGCGCTGATTTGGACTAAGGCACATGCAAGCCAGGTCCAGAGCAGCAGATCTCTCACGAGCCCCAATTCCTCCTTGATGAAATGTATCCCTAATATACCCTCTCAATATCTTGTTTATATGAAAATGCATTATTACCTAACACCATTTTTCCTTAACCTGTCCTTTTCCATACCCATAAGGACATCATAAGGAAGAGAGGGAGGACTCAGAGCAATGGGTTCAAATTACATGAAAGGAGATTCATTCCACCTGAACATTAGGAAGAACTTCCTGTCCGTACGAGCTGTTCAGCAGTGGAACTCTCTGCCTCAGAGTGTGGTGGAAGCTTTGAAGCAGAGGCTGAATGGCCATCTTCCAGGGATACTTTGATTGTGCTTTTCCTGCCTGGCAGGGGGTTGGACTAGATGGACTGTATGGTCTCTTCCAACTCTACAATTCTATGATGACCTCCTGACAGGACAACACCAGCCCAAAGTGAATAATTCCTAGACACAGGATCCCATTGGAATTCCATTTTTAATCACCAACATATCTGCTGGTTTGGAGAAGTGCACATGTGCAGCGGTTAACTACTTAGAAAAGGAAATTATTATAACAGCTTCTATAAAATGTATCTTTTCTAACCACTATGTAAGACTACACAGAGAAGACATTGAAATCCATAAGCATGTGGACAATTTCAACAGAAAGGAGGAAACCATGAAAATGAACAAAATCTGGATACTAGTATTTTTTTTAAAAAACCTCTAGAATCTGGACAGTAAATAAAGAGCAACACTCAGAAAACAGGAATTCCAGACATGAATCCATCAGGGCCAGCTAACACCTCCCAACAAAGGATTCCCTCAGGCAAGAAGCAACCAGGCTTTGAATCTGTAAGGCCATTAAATGCTAATCAAGCTGGCTAATAGCAACATTCACACTTTCCTCAGACAAGAGTTCTTTCTCCCACCCTGGACATTATTCCACAGATCTATAATCCCTACTTTTCTAGTTTCCAACAGACCTCACAACCTCTGAGGATGCCTGCCATAGATGTGGGCGAAACATTAGGAGAGAATGCTTCTGGAACATGGCCATACAGCCTGGAAAACTCACAGCAACCCAACACTATATCCCCTTTGCCTTCCCTCTTCTATCCTTTGCTACCAAATATAATTTATTTCTGAGATCCTACTATTAAATATATTTTACTTTGGAGACAAAGGATATTGGCCTCTGCCTGACCTGGGTCAAAAGGTGACAACCTGCAGGAATGTCATGCTGCGCCTGCCCTGGGGCCTAGGGTTCGGTACAGCTGTGATGGACTTGCACACCCAACTGATAAACATCCTGCTCGCCGTCTGGAAACTAGTCTCGGATATGAACAGGCCATTCTCAGAGACAAAGGGAACCGTGGCCATTTCAACATTCCTAGGGACATTTATTCATCTGGCCAGTTTGAGAACGGACCTGGGAGATCAACACCCATTATCCCTGCATCCAAGACCTTGCATCTACATAATCTTGTCATCTCTATGCCCATTGTTTTTCAAACTACAGGTTATGCCTCCAGATATGAGAATCGCATCAATCATCCCCAATCTAGCCTGTCTGAGCCCGCCCCCTGACCAATCAAAGGCGCAGGAGGCACTGGCCAGCTCCTGCCACTCAGCCAATCAGTGACAAGGGAGGGAAAATCAAACTTAGATAGTGTTAATGAATGAATCTTCTACTGATAGAAATGGCTGCACCTTTCAGTATGCTTTATGTTTGTACATTTTGGCATCCTTTGCTGTATATTGCATTGTTATAGCCCACCAGCAGTCAGGGGGTGATGGGTTCACTGATGAGTTAAGAGTCAGATAGGATTGTGGGCTTTTCTGGGATTCATTGTCATGCAGGGCCAGAAAGTGAAAATGTTAAATTGCCTCTACGTCTGCCTATATGTCGTATGTTTAATGGTATTGAATGTTTGCCATGTATATGTGCATTGTAATCCACCCTGAGTCCCCTTCGTGGTGAGAAGGGTGGAATATAAAAACTGTAAATAAATAATAAATAAATAATAAATAAGGATCTAGAGAGGGCTCAAGACTTTGCAGAACTACAACTGCCAGGATTCCACAGCATTGAGCAGTGAAAGCGGCATGGAACTGCGTTACCTCTGCAGTGCAGATGCACCTACAGTTAATCATAGAATCATAGAATCGTAGAGTTGGAAGAGACCTCATAGGCCATCCAGTCCAACCCCCTGCAAGAAGCAGGAAAATCTCATTCAAAGTACCCCCGACAGATGGCCATCCAACTCATTGGGGAAATGACTTGCAGATACACACCAACATTGAGACTAATAGATGTTAGGTGTCTGCTTGCAAAAGGCTTTAAAATAGCTCAACTAGATATGATGAAGGTGTATTGGGAAAATATAATACTTGTATTGGAAACCATATATTGAATGTAATCATGTTAAAGAAATAGATAGGAAAATATGTAATCACCAGCAGATTGTGTGCTAGCCTTAAAAATATACTCTGCTCAGCAAAATAACTGTCTACCTCTAGCAGACCGAAGTTCACTCTGAGTGCCAGGGTTAAGTGTCAACAAGAATAGATAAGCTAATGGACAAAAGACAAATTAGGGCTTTTTGGGATGTCAAGATAAGACCTGGCGCCATGAGGGGAGTGGTAATAGGTCTCTGACAGCTGAGACAACAAGGATTCTCCTTAATTAATGAGAACCCCAAATGGATGAGACGAGGATTCCAAAGATAAGGCTAATGGAGGGTCAGAGGTCTTGAAAGTAGTCTATATTTTAGGAAAATGCAAAAATAGCTTTTTAGTTAAGTGCCCAGTAAGACTTTTTTTTGACACTAATTGGTGATTGATAATACCTGTGTGACGCAGTAGATGGAGGAAAAAGGGTATATAAGAACTTGTGATTCTCTGTTCCGGTACCTTCGCTTTCCTGATGACAGGGGAAGGTCTTTTTCTTTATTGCTGTATTCTCACTGGCCACTGAGAATAAAAATATTTTTTTCTACAACCTCCGGAACTCTCTTTGTCTCATTGCCTCAAGCCTTTGTCTGCCATTTCAGATATAGACACCTTGCTATTATATTTTTGAAAAATTCCAAATCTGCTGGTTTGTTTGCTACTCACCCATATTTGCTGTGCTTTTGCACCAGCTCTTCCCGGCGGTGTCTCCGTTGCAAATAGTGACCATCGTCCGAAGCGGTTTTGGCTAAGAGGTGGAAGGAAAGGGAGATAATCAGTATGTTTTCCTACTCTTCCTACTAAAGCTGCTGTACCAATGGTTATAGATGGCGATTCTGAGGATGCATTTATGCATGGTCAAACTTGGTCCCTCCAGGTGTTTTGGACTTCAACTCCCACCATTCCTAACAGCCTCAGGCCCCTTCCTTTTGCCCCTCAGCCGCTTAAGCTTAAGCGGCTGAGGGGCAAAAGGAAGGGGCCTGAGGCTGTTAGGAATGGTGGGAGTTGAAGTCCAAAACACTTGGAGGGACAAACTTTGCCCAGGCCAGTTCTATATGTCTTACCTGCTCCTTCCCGGAAGGACACGGTGCAATATCCCTCTATCCAGGAGTAACAGGGGAAAGTATAAAGGTCTCCATCTGGGGACGTCACTTGGACAGCATTGCAGAACCAGCTGCTCTCCGGGAAGAAAGAATAAGGGTCCTTATGGAGGCGGATCAGGAGGATCGGGCCCAGGTCATAGTCGCAAGGCACCTCGTGGTCTTCTACCTGTTGGGAAAGATTTGGGGTTCAGTTCCTCCTATCCTGGGATGAAGGCGGCAAGCAGGATATAATGCCTCAAACTACAACTTCCATTATTATTCGATAGCACTGAGCCATGGTAGTGAATGTAGCATCAAACTTGCATTCATTCCTACAGTGTGGATGCAAGCTCAGTCCAAAATCCCAAAGAAAGGGTCATTAAAGGTAAAGTTTGGACTAAAATCCAGAGTGGGTGCACAACCTTACTAATGCAGAAAACAAATTGCATTAATTCTACTATGGTGTACTTATTTATTTATTTACAGCATTTATATTCCGCCCTTCTCACCCCAAAGGGTACTCAAGGAGGATCATATTACACATATAGGCAAACATTCAATGCCTTTTAACATAGAACAAAGACAAGACAAACACAGGCTCCAAACGGGCTTCGAACTCATGACCTCCTGGTCAGAGTGATTCATTTTAGCTGGTTGCAGCTGGGTTGCTCTCCAGCCTGCGCCACAGCCCGGGCGTACTTACACCCCAAGATGCCTTTTTCTTCCTCTCAACACCAATGCTGCAAAAAGCACATCCAGCAAGGCAAAGGACAAGAAAAAGGGGGACTGAACCAGAGTCTCGTGCAAATAATATTTTAATGTGTTTTGAATGATTTAACATATATATACTGTTTTTAATCTGCTTTAATTTATTGTGCATGAAAAACTATTGTGATGATATAGAAATATTTGATATAAATAAATATCCAAGAATCTGAGGATAATAAAGTTTGGTCGGATAACGTGGCACCTTCCAAGAAATGTGTTTATATGTAATTGCATTATTATTACTGTATTATTATTATTGTGTAGCCAAAGGCTTTTATGGCCGGAATCACTGAATTGTATGCATTTTTTGGACTGTATGGCAATGTTCCAGAAGCATTCTCTCCTGATGTTTCACCCACATCTACGGCAGGCATCCTCAGAGGTTGTGAGGTATATTGGAAATTAAGCAAGTGGGGTTTATGTATCTGTGGAATAATGTTCAGGGTGGGAGAAAGGACTCTTGTCTGCTGGATGCAGGTGTGAATGTTGCAATTGGCCAGCTCGATTAGCACTGAATGGCCTTGAATGGACAAGAGGGATCCTCTCACCTCTGCAGGAGTCTACCATATCTGAGCATCAGTAAGGTTTGATCGGATAATGTGGCACCTTCCAAGAAATGTGTTTATATGTAATTACATTATTATTACTGTATTATTATTATTATTATTATTATTATTATTATTATTATTATTATTGTGTTGTCGAAGGCTTTCATGGTCGGCATCATTGGACTGCTGTGAGTTTTCCAGACTGTATGGCCATGTCCCAGAAGCATTCCCTCCTGATGTTTTGCCTGCATCTATGGCAGGCATTCAGAAAACAATCAGGGCCAGCTAACACCCCCTAACAAAAATTCACCCAGGGCGTAAACATCCAGTCCTTGAAGCTGCAAGGCCATTCAATGCTAATCAAGGTGGCCAATTGCAACATTCACTCTTGCCTCAAACAGAAAAAAAGTTATTTCTCCCAACCTGGACTTTCCACAGATATATAAACCCCACTTGCCTAGTTTCCAACAGATCCCACAACCTCTAAGGATACCAGCCACAGATGTAGGTGAAACGTCAGGAGAGAATGCTTCTGGAACATGGCCATATTGCCCTGAAAACTGACAGCAACCCACTCTCATAAGTTTCTTTGTCAGAGGCTTTTTAAATCCTGACCTTGGGTCATATCTCTTTTTGGAGGGTCTTATATCTTTTTGAGCCAAGAATTGCATTGCAGTGAAGAATGGGAGAACAGCGACACCTGCAGGAGAATGGCTGCAATTTCGTCCAGGCATGGGTTGGAATCAGGTCACATCAGGAGTCAGGCTGGATCTACACTGCCCTGTATCCCAGGATCTGATCCCAGATTATCTGGCGGTGTGGACTCATATAATCCAGTTCAATTCAGATAATCTGGGATGAAATCCTGAGATATAGGGCCTTAGAAAGGACTTCAATAATCTTTGCAGAGATGTTGCACTAAAACAGGGCTAAGAATCATGTGGGTGGCTACATACTACTAAACAAGAGGTGCATCTACACTGTTGAATTAACACAGTTTGATACCATTTTAACTGTGTTCCCAGGCTGGGAATTGTAGGGTTGCATCTGTGGGTGATTGTGATGCCTTTAGGGCTCAGATATATATATACTGCATTAATTCTATTATCTGAATGCATCTCTAAATGTACCACAAGTTGCATTCCCGGGGAAGAGAAAAGTCCCCCCACCAATATAATATGTATGTATATGTGTGTGTGTGTGTGTGTGTGTGTGTGTACATATGAGCATATACATATACATATACATATACATATGCATATACATATACAGTACATATGGACACACAGTAAAAGTGGCATCAAACTGCATTAATTCTATTATCTGAATGCACTCCTAAATGTACGAGTTGCATTCCCAGGAAAGAGAGAAGTCTCCCCACCAATATATGTGTGTGTGTGTGTGTGTGTGTGTGTGTGTGTGTATACACACACACACACACACACACAAATATATACATATGCATATGAACGCGCACATGCACACGCGTGCGCACACACACACACACACACACATATATATAGGGGAGACTTCTCTCTTCCCCAGGAATGCAACTCATACATTTAAGGATGCATTCAGTTATTGAATTAATGCAGTTTGACACCACTTTAACTGTGTGTGCATATGGCTCGATGCTATGGAATCCTTGGGGAGGCACCAGCACTTGTGCAAAAAAAGCAAAAAAAAAAAAAGTCATGAAATGACAACTCCCAGGATTCCATAGAATGGAGTCATGACAGTTGAGGTGATGTCAAACTGCATTAATTCTTCAGTCCAAAGTCTGTAGACACATTCTTAAAATGCGCTTGGCAGCAAAATAAAGCTAGACTTAAGGTACATCGATGCATTTAAGAGATAATGCAAAATCAAACCCAGATTCTGAAATCTGAAATACTTCAAAATCCAAAATTATCCATATACAGTACGTGACTGAGGCTGGATCTGCACTGCCATATATTCCAGATTATCAAAGATGATAGTCCGGATTATCTGATTTGAACTGGATTATGTGAATTTACACTGGCTGGTTCTACGCTACCATATAATACAGATTATCAAAGCAGATAATCCACATTATCGTATTTGAACTGGATTATATGAGTCTACACTGCCATATAATCCAGTTCAAAGCAGATAATCTGGATTTTATATGGCAGTGTGTGCCATAGTGAGGTCGAACTTGAATGTTCTGAGGACCGTGGATACCAAGAGTCCGTGCCTGGTGAGCCTAGCTAATCGCCAAAGTTCCAGGATAAAGTAAGACTCATCTGGGAACTCACTTTATATGGCAGTGTAGATGGGGCCTATGATAGCAACTCTTTCGCTTTCTGCTGTTTCAGTGTGTCCAAACTATTCTTCATGCACAAAACTATTGAAACAATGGTGTGTATAAAATTACCTTCAAGCTATGTGTCTGTGAAACACAAATTAATTTTGTGTTTAGACTTGGGTCCCATCTCCGAGATATCTCATTATGTGCATATATGCAAATTCAGATATTCCAAATTCCAAAGTACCCAAGCATTTCGGATAAAGGGGCCTTAACCTGTGTTGCTTTGTGTGCATTAAAAACCCTCCATTGAAGACAGGGCTTTTTTTTTTTTTGGAGGCATGAGTCAATGATTGGCTATCTCCCTCCTGACATTTCATGATCCCGCAGAACAATGCTTTACCCTGCATTTCCTCAGTGCTGATGTCAGATTAAGCATGCTCTTGGAACGGCACGTGGTTATGATGAGCAAGAGACTCAGGTACAATAGCTTCCCAAAAAACTTCCTGTTATGGCAATAATTCAGTGGCCTAACCAAAAAAATGCAGTGGAACCATGCTTTCTTCTAGCTGTCTTTATTCCTGGCACCCAGTTTAATGCAGAAACTAATTTATGAAATATTTTCCTATTGTGAACTAAAGGCATCGGGGTGAGGATGAATGGCCAAACCTAGATAGGCGGATAACCTTTTTACATAAATGTGAATAATGTTTGTTAAGAGGTGATGCGGTATGTAGAGTCCGCACATGATTTGATGCCCATCTCCAGATTATTTTGGTGACTGAGGTGAAGCACTGACTCAACAGAAATGTGGGAAGCTTTTTGGGCATGCCAAGCTAATAATTCACCTGTGTTCAATGCCAGATGGGCTAATTGTCTAGGCTCCTGAGCTGCCATTAGATTTTTTTCCTGACTTGCCGCTGGCGGAGTGTATTTTTAGTCACAGATGCAAGAATTCACCTGTGTGCTTTCTCCATGCCAAGCAGGCACCGTCCCACAAATTGTGGGTCAGGTTTTGGGGAGAAAATGAAAATAAAATACTTTATTTCAGCTGTTCCTTTACTGGGATCTGGGAATATGAAGATGGTGGTACCCCTGTTCTACTCTATATTTTCAGCATTAGGACTGAGAGATGGGTTTGAATCAGATTTGATCCATTCCTTCCACCAAGAAGCTCTTGAGGATCCATCCCTTCCACTAACCCTTCCATGAAGAAGCTGTGGATGATCCATTCCTTCTACCAAGAAGCTGTGGATGATCTATCCCTTCCACCAACTCTTCCACCAAGAAGCTGCTAAGGATCCACATCCTTTCCATCACCCCTTCCATCAAGAAGCTATGTATGATTAGGTCCTTCCATCAACTCTTTGATCAAGAAGCTGAGACTGATCCGTTCCTTCCACCAAGAAGCTATGGATTATCCATCCCTTCCACTAACCTTTCCACCAAGAAGCTGTTGAGAATCCATCCCTTCCACAAACCCTTCCACGATGAAGCTGTGGATGATCCATCCCTTCCACTAACTCTTCCATGAAGAAGCTGTGGAGGATCTGTCCCTTTCACCAACCCTTCCATGAAGGAGCTGTGGATGATTCCTTCTTTTCACCAACCCTTCCATGAAGGAGCTGTGGATGATCCATCCCATTCACCAACCCTTCCATGAAGAGGCTATGGATGTTCTATCCCTTCCATCACCCCTTCCATGAAGAAGCTGTGGATGATCAGTTCCATCCACGAACCCAGGGACCACAAAGCTTACCCATTCTTGAGCGCCACTGATGCCGACATAATTCAGAAGGTGCTTCGGACTCTCCCCGTTGGTGCCCACCAAAGTGATGGAGATGGAGTCGAAGGTCCCTGTCAAAAGGCCCTTGCCCGTGGTCACTTGGACTTTGTAGACCACCGGCTCATTGGGCTTGCTGTAGAAGACGCCTGTCGGTTCCATTCTGTCCAGACTGTTGGCAGAAAAGGTTGTCAGGGAGCCCGCCTTATAAGCATGATGCGCCGAGGAGGGAAACATCTTCCGTAGAAACCGGCTTGTCTCCCTTTGGCTTGGCAACGCCCAGATGCCTCCAAGCTACAAGAAGTCAACGCCTCCTTGCTCTCTCCCACATCTCAGAGGTGCCTCCTACGGATCCGTATCCTATTTATATCCTCACGCCTTTCTCATCCATCTTTCCCCATAAAAAAATGGGGGAGTCCAGAGCAAAGCCACCTGTATCTCCTCCGTGGGTGGTGACCTCACAAGGAGATCCTAAAGGACAGGTGAGAAGAACAGGGGAGATCCAGTGATTGAATAAACATGAAATAGATGGATATAGATAGGCATATAAAAGTGGTGCATTTTCACTCACAAATAATTGAGGGGATGGGGATTTTATGGACATACCTGCTCTGTACCAACCTGCCTACTTTCCTCCCTCTTTGCAGCTGCTTCGTTTGGGTTAGATTATTTCTTTTGCAGAAGGAAATATAATCACAAACAGTGACTGGGAGTTGGTTCAGTCAGGAATCAAGGGCTGGTTTTTACAATCCAATGGTGATGGGCAACAAGTCCCATCGCTAACATTCTGGCAGGGGATGATGGGTGCTCTGGATGAATGCTCTATGATGATGCCAGCTTGGGGAAGGCTCTTTAGGGAATGCGGCACTGCTACATCTTTGTGTGTTCTTAGGCTGAGACATTGATCGCACTTGATTATACATGGTTTATATGAATCATGACAAATGTCAATCCAGGACACGTGTCATCAGGCTGTCTGTGTTATCACAACCAAGGAGTGTTTTGTGAAAGGACACTGCTTCCGATGTGATTGTCACTCTGTCACTCACATTGTCAAATTGCATTAATTCCACAATGTAGATGCACCCTAAAACTTCTCCTTGAAACCGTGTTTTCTGAAAGGGAAATTTATTATCTGGGAGCTACAGGAATCAAGTGATTCTTGGGTGAACATTTGTGACAAAAGTGTTGTCGAAGGCTTTCATGGCCAGAATCACAGGGTTGTTGTGTGTTTTTCAGGCCATGTTCCAGAAGTATTCTCTCCTGACATTTCACCTACATCTATGGCAGACATCCTCAGAGGTTGTCAGGAGAGAATACTTCTGGAACATGGCCAGACAGCCCGAAAAACACACAACAACCATTTGTGACACAAACACTGGTGGGAAACCATGAGTTGGGGAGAAAGAAAGTACCCCAATCATCAATGTTATGTCTGATGAAAATTGTGTGTTCAAAGACTGCTTTCCAAGAGCTTATAGCTCTGCTTTTCATCATTGACAAAATATAAGGGTCAACAAATGTGCTTTCTCGTTTTAGATCATCATGATTCAGTCGTCTTAATGGGGAAGTTAAAAGGGCCTCCTGAAACTAATCTTCAAAACAATAGTTTTTTGTTGATATATGCAAATTCTTGCTCTTGTGTTGACTTTTGCTCTGATAGAAGCAACTGTACACCAGTTCTTGCCTGGAGATCATCGTATTTGCTTACTTCATTGCAATGTAAGGCCCTGTAATTTAATATAATGCAGGTGTGTGCAACTGGGGAAGTTAGGGAGAAATTTTCACATCCTTTTTTCCACAGTGAGCTGAAACCCTTGAGGGGGGAAATCAATTCAAAACTAGCGAAAATCAAATCTGGAAACCTTTTCAGCGATGGGATGCATTTAAAAAGGTTTTCACCCTCAATCCATAGGGTACATCTACAGTGTAGAATGAATGCAGTTTGGCACCACTTGAACTGCCTTGGAGCTATGCTAGGGAATTCTGGGAGTTATAGTTTTTAAAAGTGTTTAGCGTTCTCTGCCAAAGGTGTCTCACAAAACTACAAATCCCAGGATTCTGGTCTTCATGGATGTAGCTCAACATTTATTTATTACATGGTCTGGTGTTGTGGAATATTGGAATTTATTTCTGGATGCACAATTATAGGTTTACATCAACCCAGGCCCCATCTGCTGCAGCTCAATGCAGTTAAACTGCATTGTATGAATCTAGGTAAAGGTAAAGGTTTCCCCTGACATCAAGTCCTGTCGTGTCCGACTTTGAGGGTTGGTGCTCATCTCCATTTCTAATATATTAATCTACACTGACCATATAATGGAGGCCCCTTCTACACTGCTATATAATCCAGGTTATCAAAGCAGCTAATCTATATTATTTGCTTTGAATTGGATTATATGAGTCTATACTGTCATATAATCCCATCCAAAACAGATATTCTGGATTTTATATGGCAGTGTAGAAGAGACTGGATTTTAGTCCTGCATTGTAGTAAAGGTAAATGTTTCCCCCTGACATTAAGTCCAGTCGTGTCCGACTCTGGGGGTTGGTGCTCATCTTCATTTCTAAGCCAAAGAGCCGGCATTGTCCACAGACACCTCCAAGGTCATGTGGCTGGCATGACTGCATGGAGTGCCGTTACCTTCCCGCCGGAGCGGTACCTATTGACCTACTCACGTGTGCATGTTTTCAAACTGCTAGATTGTCAGAAGCTGGGGCTAACAGCGGGAGCTCACCCCGCTCCCTGGATTCGAATTGCCGACCTTTCGGTCAGCAAGTTCAGCAGCTCAGCAATTTAATCTCCATTTCTAAGCCAAAGAGCTGGCGTTGTCCGTAGACACCTCCAAGATCATGTGGCCGGCATGACTGCATGGAGCCCCATTACCTTCCCACCAGAGCGGTACCTATTGACCTACTCATGTGTGCATGTTTTTGAACTGCTAGATTGTCAGAAGCTGGGGCTAACAGCGGGAGCTCACCCTGCTCCCCAGATTTGAAGTGCTGACCTTTCGGTCAACAAGTTCAGCAGCTCAGCAATTTTATCTCCATTTGTAAGCCAAAGAGCCGGCATTGTCCATAGACACCTCCTAGGTCAGGTGGCCAGCATGACTGCATGGAGTGCCGTTACCTTTCCGCCAGAGTGGTACCTATTGATCTACTCACATTTGCATGTTTTCAATCTGCTAGATTGGCAGAAGCTGAGGCTAACAGCGGGAGCTCACTCTGCATTATATGTCAGTGTAAACGGGGCCCTAGCCTTCCTAAACCTGGAGTTCTCCAGTTGTGTTGGATTGCAACCCCCATCATCCTCTATCCAAGCATGCAGTAGAAATCCAAAAGCAGCTGAGAGTAACAATTTTCTTCCTCTTCTTTTTCCTAGTGTTAGATGTTCGTTGTTTTTTTATAGTTGTTCTATTTCCCACAGTCTCGTAGGTCTACATTCTACAGACAAACTATGCCATCCAGTCCACAAATTGCCCTTGGCTGGAATGGTAACCGGGCAGCCCTCCGGATGTGGAATTGCAAAGCCCAGAATCCTCGGCCAACACAGCCATCAGCCAAGAATGCCAGCAATTACCGTTCCCGTTCGACAGTATCAGGGAGCTGAATTCAGCGGTAATGCAATCCGCCCTCCTGCGCTACGTGATTTGCCTAAGGCAAGAGGCCGCAAATCTTTGAACCCTTGCCAAGGGAGAGGCGAGCTTCTGGCTTTGGATTGGCAGTCCCATAACTGGACACCCATCTGGTCTGATCCTATCTCCATGCTCTCAGAGTCTCAGAGAAGGACCACATAGAAGGATAGAATCCAGGGTTGGAAGATATCCAGAAGGTCAGAGTGAGACTGTGACTGTGACATCTTTCAGTATATGGATGATTGGCTCATAGCGGTAGGCATGGGTGAACTTGGGCCCACCCTCTATGTGTTTTGGACTGCAACTCCCACCATTCCTAACAGCCTCAGGCCCTTTCCTTTTGCCCCTCCGCCGCTTAAGCGGCGGAGGGGCAAAAGGAAGGGGCCTGAGGCTATTAGGAATGGTGGGAGTTGCAGTCCAAAACACATGGACAGAAGACCCAAGTTTGCACATGCCTGCTGCTATGAGCCAATCATCCATATACTGAAGGATGTCGTTGAAGTCCAAAACACCTGGAGGGCCCAAGTTTGCCCACGCCTGGTTTAGACACTATTCTATTGATGGAGCCTAGAATCATACCGAGATCAAGATATGTTCCATCCACAGCATTCCCATGAATTTCATACTGTTGTGACTCTGGGAAAGTTCGTATGGAACCATAGGGTTCATTGGCTTCTCATGGGTGGATCTTGCTATGGAGGTCTGGGGTGGTTTCTTGAATCTCGGCCACTCGTCCATGTATTTTCCCATCCTTCATCTTCTTCTCGTTCTAATTTCTTCCCATGTTCTGGGAGGTATCTCAGTGCCTTTGGATTTGATTCAGTTTCGACACCGCCCCAGATATTGCTGCCTACAACGTGGATACACTCTGTTGAAATGAGAAAGAAATACTCCATAAATAAGACAGCAAGTTGTGAGATCAAGTGAGATCAGCATTGGACCCTTTCACATGGCACAGTTATAGTGCTATGGTTCCACTTTAAATGCCACGTTTCCATCCCATGGAATCATACATTATCCTGGTTAGTTGCAAACTGAGGCCCCTTCTACACTGCCATATAAAATCCAGATTATTTGCTTTGAACTGGATTATATGGCAGTGTAGAATCATGTAATCCAGTTCAAAGCAGATAACGTGGATTATCTGCCTTGATTTATTTGTTTGCTTGTTTGTTTACAGTATTTATATTCCGCCCTTCTCACCCCGAAGGGGACTCAGGGCAGATCACAATGCACATATACATGGCAAACATTCAATGACATTAGACAAACGACATATATAGACAACCACATATAGACAGACACAGAGGCAATTTAACATTTCCAACTTCTGGATTCATGAGAGTATGCTCGATTCTGGCCACAGGGGGAGCTGCTGCTTCACCGTCCACTTGTGACACCGAGTCCTTGATGGAGTGCTTCCTCATTCTTCCGCACGCTGCTGGAGATTTTATGGCGTCGTATATTAGTTAAATTAGCCTCCCCGCATAAAGTGGTACTTGACAGATGCAACCGTCTTTCGGCTGCATAGGTCAGCAGCAAGCTAGACTATTAAATGGTTGGGAGCTTACTCTGACTCGGGCTGGCTTCGAACTCACCTCTCGATCAGTAGTCATTTATTGCAGCTGGCTACTAACCAGCTGCGCCACAGCCCGGCCTGGTTGATAATCTGTATTATACAGCAGTGTAAAAGGGACCTGAGTTCAAAACATATTTGCATGCAGTTAACTCAGTGGCAAGGAGGGGAGAACTACACGAACACTGTAGAATTAATTCAGTTTGACACTGCTTTTTGTAGAATCAACTCAGTTTGACACCAGTTTGCCTGCCTTGGCTCAATAACAGAACCTTGGGAGTTGTGGTTTGGTGAGTCACCAGCACCTTTTGGCTCTGAAGGCTAAAGAGACCCTAAAACTACAACTCCCAGGATTCTTTAGCAGCTAAAGGAGTGTTACAGGTATTCACACAGTTAGGGTTCATCTACACTACAGATGTAATGCAGTTTGACACCACTTCAACTGGCATGACTAGGGGCCGCTTCTACACTGACATATAAAATCCAGATTATCTGCTTTGGACTGGATTATATGGCGGTGTTATCGACCGCGTTTCTGGGGGATCGGGTCCCTTAAGGAGAGAGCCGATCCGGTCCTGAGGGAACGGACCTTGGCGAAGCCAAAAGAAGAATATAAGCCGCAATACAACCTGAAGCCTGGAATGAAGAAGGTCCGCCAAGTTGAAGGAAAATCCGCCAAGGAGTTTTATTGAGCAATTCAGCTGAAAAGGACGCTAATAGCGATCATTCAATCTACTAGCGTAACACATGTTTCAAATAAAGTCATATTTATACAGTGTTTCGGTCTGACAGCCCTTTGAATTTCCCGCCCCGCTTCCCTGCCCATCAGATCGCGGATAGGCTGAGAGGTTGAACGAGGCGGGCTTTCGTTTCCCGCCTTGCCCTGCTGGCCCAATGGGGAGCCGTTTTTTGTCCCCCCCGGGCCAATCAGAGAGGAGGAGGCGGGAGCTATAGAAACAATGCGGTGACCGGACAGGAAACATCGGATTAATTCTGGCCCAGCCAATTTCTAAAGGAATTAATGACACCCATCAAGGATGTCCGGGGTCCTGTCACGTTCGCAGATTTTAGATATGTCTTTGGGGTGTCAGACAGGAAGTGGTGATGGGTGGTGATGAGCCATCATTGACGGCCCCACAGGGTGCCTTCCTGCGGCGTCCTGGCCTGAGATGTGACAATGTTTGCCTTGGGGGCGAGTCACCCTTAGGAGTTTGGTGACTCGCCCTATATTGTCCATGCGATCGGAATGAGATGGGATTAAACTGTGGCCGATTATCCTTTGTTTTTGGGAAGGGAGGTCTGAGTCATGGGGCTAGAGTTCAGGTTGGGGTCATAATATTTCCCATTTGATTTCATGATCTGTCAATTATATGGGATAAAATGAAAATTAAAAATAAAGTTGGAATATAAACCCAGCTGGGAAAAACACATATTTTCCGGGGATCCCAAAGAGTGTAAATACATATAGGCAGATAGGTAGATAAAGGAGAATCCATAAAGGTGGGTGACATTGCATAAAGGGGAATCATGAATGATATAAACAATATAAATGAGCAATAGAAAACATTTGATAGGAACGAAGTTCACAACATCTGGGGAATCCAACATAGAAGTAGGGTTCAAGCAGCATGATTTCACAATCCATGAAGTTAGCCCAACAATTTGAAATTCATACAACAGTGAGTCATGTACATAGAATATGAAAATTCACAAATACATGAGGGGAAAGAGTTCATAAGGAATTCATAGAGATGGCATGGGGAAGGGGCACATATGGGTTAGTAAGTCTTTGGAGGTATAGGATTTCATAAGTCCAAGGGGTAGGTGTGGGGAAGAGTGTTCTTCTCTTTCATAAAATTATGAAATTATGAATGAAACGTGGAGGGCCCCCGTCCGGGCATCCCTTGGCAGCTGTAGAGGGTGAGGGTCCTCGGTGAACTATGTCTCCCCCGCGAGAGAGCGATCCCCCCATCCCCATTTCACAGAAAGGGGCCAGGGAGAACCATTCCGCGAGTCGCGGGGAGAGAAAAACCCGGGATAAAGCAGCAACTTGGTTTGGAAAGAAACGCGGTTCCGTTTGACAGTCAGCTGTTGAGATGCCGAAAACTGGACCGATTCCGGGTCTGCTGGTTGTCTTCGAGTCAGGAGCCTTAGAAAGGGTTAAGACTAAAAGAGGAGCGTTCTAGGGGTAATTTTGATAGAGATATGAGCCAACTTATATCGACCGCCATGTTAATCTATGGCAGGGAAACCTCAACCGGAGTTTAAAGGGACGGGAGGGAGAGAGAGATTGCATGCAAAGGAAAGGAGTCAGAGAAAAGATACAAAATAACCAGATAGAGAGTGTTATTGTTAAAATAAATGCTACTTTTATTGGGGGGATTTGTTACATAGTTCAGGGGAGAGGAAAATGAAGGAAAAAAGGTCTTTTAATAATAGTCTGTTGCGGTCCCGCTCCGTTCTTTTGGAGAGTAATCTATGGAACTCTCTGCAGCGTTTTCAAATCAATTTGAAAGCGGGGGCGACGGTTATCAGCGGTGTAGACTCATAGAATCCAGTTCAAAGCAGATTTATGTGAATTATCTGCTTTGATCATCTGGATTATATGGCAGTGCATAAGGGGCCTTAGGCTGGATCTACACTGTCATATAATGCAGTTTGAACTCCATCCTATAGTCAACATAGACCCATATAATGCTGTTTGTACTGCATTTTATGGGTCAGCGCCTGATCATGTAGTGGAGACCCAAAGTCATGCTTATAGAATTGTGTGAGGCCACAACTATACTGCAATATAAAATCCAGATTGTCTGCTTTGAGCTGGATTACATGGTAGTGTAGATTCATATAAAGGTAAAGGTAAAGGTTTTCCCCTGATGTTAAGTCCAGTCATGTCTGACTCTGGGGGTTGGTGCTCATCTCCATTTGTAAGCTGAAGAGCCGGCGTTGTCCGTAGACACCTCCAAGGTCATGTGGCCACTGGCATGACTGCATGGAGCGCTGTTACCTTCCTGCCGGAGCGGTACCTATTGATCTACTCGCATTTGCATGTTTTCGAACTGCTAGGTTGGCAGAAGCTGGGGCTAACAGCAGGCGCTCACTCTGCTCCCCGGATTCGAACCTGCGACCTTTCGGTCTGCAAGTTCAGCAGCTCAGCGCTTTAACACATTACACCACCGGGGGCTCCTTGTAGATTCCTATAATCATCTGGATTACTTTATTTGACAATTTGGATTATATGGCTGTGTAGATCCAACCTAAATTGTCGTTCTAGAAGGTCTTTAGCTTTCTCTGCCAAAGAGTGCTGGTGCTTCCCCAGGCCCCATCTACACTGTCATGTAAAATCCAGATTGTCTGCTTTGAGCTGGATTATATGGCAGTGTAGACTCATATAATCCGGTTCAAATCAGGTAATATAGATTGTCTGATTTGATAAAATGGATTATATGGCAGTGTAAAAGGGGCCTCGGAATATAACTCCAGGGATTCCAATAGCATTGGGCCATGGCAGTTGAAGTGGTGTCAAACTGCATTAATTCCACAATGTAGATGCCCCCTAGGCAATGACTAAAAGGGAAACCTTTGCCCTCGGCTCACTTGCCCACCTACGCTGCAGGAATCCTATTTTCAGAGCCTCCTGGGAGGGCATGAGATGGAGAAACAGATTGCCACCTTCCAGATGGACGGACGGACGATGGTGCTCTTCATCTCAAGGGATGGATCCAGGGCTGTTTGACTTTGGTGCTGCAGAGATCTGGTCGGGATCCCATCAGATTAGGCCCGGTCACCACCTCTTGCCCAATTCCATCTCCATCCTGGAGGATGATGCCAAGCCGCCCACATTGACACGTGAACCACCACCACCGCCGGTGCCTCCTGGCATTTCCTCACCTTCCACCTGCTGTGGCTAATGAGCGGCGAATTAGAGATGCACCTAATTGGGCTTAATTATGCACCCCTGCATTCTTTCCTGGGACGAAAAGGCCCAATGCTATGAAGCTAGGAGGCTGAGGATGGATCACCGGGCTGGGATAAAGGAGCAAAAGGTGAATCAGTAGAAATCAATACGATTTTGGTTCTACTTTGTCTTCACTGGTCTGATGCTGGGGGCCAAATGTGGGATATAAATTAAATAAATACAGTACAGTCTCGCTTATCTAACCTTCGCTCATCCAACGTTCTGTATTACTCAACACAGCCTGCCTTTTAGTAATCAATGTTTTTGTAGTCAATCTTTTAATATATTTCAATGTTTTGTTGCTAAATTTGTAAATATAGTACTGTATATACTCGAGTATAAGCCTAGTTTTTCAGCCCTTTTTTAAGACTGAAAAAGCCCCCCTTGGCTTATACTCGGGTGAGGATCCTGATTGGCTTATATTTGGGTCAGCTTATACTCAAGAATATATGGTACATTTATTATTTTTCTCTATTATTATTGGTATTATTACATTTGTTATTTTTCTCTATTATTGTTGCTACTATTACATTTATTTCACATTATTATTATTATTATTATTATTACATTTATTATTTTACTCTGATCTTATTATTATTATTATTGCATTTATTATTTTACTCTATTTATTATTACATGTATTATTTTCCTGTATTTATTATTATTATTATTATTATTATTATTATTATTATTATTATTATTATTACATGTATTATTTTACTCTATTATTATTAAAGGAATACATAAGCACATTTACATTGAAGAAGGTGAGAATAATGATTTGATCAGAGTTGGACAGTCTTATCTTAAATTTGAGCTTTATGTAAATATTCAAAAACATTTAACCTACTGATGCCTCAATTAATGTAATCTATTTTTATTTCTGAAATTTACCATCCTTGGCTTATACTGGAGTCAATGATTTCCCAGTTCTTTTGTGGTAAAATTAGGTGCCTCGGCTTATATTCGGGTCAGTTTATACTCGAGTATATACAGTAATTACTACATAACGTTACCATGTATTAAACTGCTTTTTCTGTCGATTTGTTGTAAAACATAATGTTTTGGTGCTTAATTTGTAAAATCATAACATAATTTGACATTTAATAGGCTGTTCCTTCAGCCCTCCTTATTATCCAATATTTTTCCTTATCCAACGTTCTGCTGGCCCATTTATGTTGGATAAGCAAGACTCTACTGTATATGAATTTCTGTAAGCTAATGAGCAAAGAATCTGAAAGCCTGTGTTTACTTCCCTTGTTTGTCTTTCTAGCAGGAAGAAGGGAAATGAGTGACAAGAGACTAATCAGATCAAGAGAGATATTTATTGCTTTGCATTTCAGATTTTGATTGACAGCCGATGTGTCTATTTTGTCTGCCTCCCAAACAATAGTAAACAAGCTGGTTACTTAGTGGAAAGGGAAAAATCTCAGACATCAGTATGGCTTTCATGACTCAATGGTATTGTATCTCGGGAATTGTAGTTTTACAAGATGTGCTTGTGCCTCACCATGGTCTCTTTAAACCAATCATGCAAATACAGTAGAGTCTCACTTATCCAACATTCTGGATTATCCAACGCATTTTTGTAGTCAATGTTTTCAATACATCGTGATATTTTGGTGCTAAATTCATAAATACAGTAATTACTACATAGCATTAATGTGTAATGAACTACTTTTTCTGTCAAATTTGTTGTATAACATGATGTTTTGGTGCTTAATTTGTAAAATCATAACCTATTTTGATGTTTAATAGGCGTTTTCTTAATCTCTCCTTATTATCCAACATATTCGCTTATCCAATGTTCTGCCGGCCCGTTTATGTTGGATAAGTGAGACTCTACTGTATATTAAACTAAGTGTCTGTTTTTTTAAAAAAAATGTGTTGTCGAAGGCTTTCATGAGCAGAATTACTGGGTTGCTGTGAGTTTCCTGGGCTGTATGGTCATCTTCCGGAAGCATTATCTCCTGACCTTTCGCCCACATCTATGACAGGCATCATCACAGGTTGTGAGGTGTGTCGGAAACTAGGCAAGTGGGGTTTATATTATTTATTTATTTATTTAATACATTTATATCCCACCCTTCTCACCCCGAAGGGGACTCAGAGCGGCTTACAAATTAAATTTACATACAATATTATATTATCAGCATAGCACAATACTGGCAATAAATTACTATATTGTACTATATAAATATATTGTAATATTATTAGTAATATTAAATGTAATATATAATATATAATTAATATTTTTGTATTGTATTATTAGTATTATATTGTATTACAAAATAATATTATTAATATTATACGCATATACAATACAATAGAGTCTCACTTATCCAACGTTCTGGATTATCCAACGCATTTTTGTAGTCAATGTTTTCAATGCATTGTGATATTTTGGTGCTAAATTCGTAAATACAGTAATTACTACATAGCATTAATGTAATGAACTACTTTTTCTGTCAAATTTGTTGTATAACATGATGTTTTGGTGCTTAATTTGTAAAATCATAACCTAATTTGATGTTTAATAGGTTTTTTCTTAATATCTCCTTATTATCCAACATATTCGCTTATCCAACGTTCTGCCGGCCTGTTTATGTTGGATAAGTGAGACTCTACCGTATATTATAATATATATTATAATATATCTGTGGAATGATGTCCAGGGTGGGAGAAAGAACTCTTGTCTGCTTGAGGCAAGAGTGAATGTTGCAATGGGCCACCTTGATGAGCATTGAACAGTCTTACAGCTTCAAAGCCTGGCTGCTTCCTGCCTGGGGGACTCCGCCTTGAGTCCCCCTCGGGGTAGAGAAAGGAGGGATATAAATATTATAAATAAATAAATAAATTTGTCGGGAGGTGTTAGCTGGCCATGATTGTTTCCTGTCTGTTGTTAAAATGCTTTTTTATTTTTAAAATATATACATTTTAAACTAATTTGCAAGGAAAGAAGTTGATTGATTTGAGAGGAATATATTTTTAATTATTATTATTATTTCCTCTCTTCCAGGCTTAAATATGACTTCCACAGAAAAATAAGGTTCCGCCGAGATTTGAACTCGGATCGTTGGATTCAGAGTCCAAAGTGCTAACCATTACACCACGGAACCCCCGCACAAGAAGGGGTTAACCTGCCTTCCTTCTCTACCCCTCAGAGCCAGAGGCGGAGCTTCCTCCGACCAATAGCGTAGCGCATTTGGCTCCTCATTT
Source organism: Anolis carolinensis (assembly GCF_035594765.1). Taxonomy (NCBI): domain Eukaryota; kingdom Metazoa; phylum Chordata; class Lepidosauria; order Squamata; family Anolidae; genus Anolis; species Anolis carolinensis. The sequence goes on from NC_085846.1 coordinate 6,845,427, forward strand.
GCATTTCCGGTTCTGTTTTCCCGCGGGGCTCATTCTGAGAACAAAAGGAGACCGTCTCTCGCTTTACCCTATTTAGCTGAGTGCGGGGGACAGTGCGCATGCGCAGCTGATTGGATCCAGAAATCATTTATTCCAGCCCTTTAAACAATTTCTTTCTTAATTTTTTTAGAAGGAGAAAGACATTGATCATGCTGCGAGCGTCCAGCGACTGAGAAAACAGCAAATATTTTTCAAATAGCAAATAATTTGATTTTTTTTCTTATTTCCCCCCCTGTTTCCCTTGTTTTTTGCCCTTTTCTCAATGCCCTAGCCCTCTCTGGAAGCAGATCTCCCCAGTGGCTGTCATAAAAGGTGTGTTTTTATTCGACTAATGAATCAATATGTTGCAAAAAAATAAGGGATGGGATATATTTAAAGGGGGAAGGTGCAGGTTTATAGCTGGCAAAACCTCCCAAAACTGCAAATTAAAATTATTATTATTATTATTATTACTACTATCATCTCAGGATGGTATAGAAGGCTTGCACTAAAAAGCAATCTAATTTTTGTCCTAATAAATAATAATTCTAATCTGAAGTCCCGTTCAGTAATTATTTGTTTCTAAAGATCCTATCTAAAGGGGGTGTTTAGAATGCAAATTATATTTTAATGCATTTTGAATGTTTTAACATATATATACAATTTTTGATCTGCTTTAATTTATTGTGCATGAAAAACTATTGTGATGATATAAAAATATTGGATATAAATAAATATCCAAGAATCTGAGGATTAGTAAGGTTTGGTCGGATAATGTGGATAACCTTCCAAGAAATGTGTTTATTTGTAATTGCATTATTATTACTGTATTATTATTATTGTGTTGTTGAGGGCTTTCATGACTGGAATCACTGGGTTGCTGTGAGTTTTTTGGGCTGTCTGGCCATGTTCCAGAAGCATTCTCTCCTGACGTTTTGCCCACATCTATGGCAGGCATCCTCAGAGGTTGTGAAGTATTAAGCTAGAGGAAATTAAGCAATTGAGGTTTACATATCTGTGGATGGTCCAGGGTGGGAGAAAGACGTCTTGTCTGTTGGAGGCAAGAGTGAATGTTGCCATAGGCCACCTTGATTAGCATTGAATGGACAGGAGGGATCCTCTCACCTCTGCAGGAGTCTACCATACACTGTGCAGCTGTGGACAAGTCTACAGAGGGACCACCAAACACAGCAGCATTGCCCAGGCACGAATCAAGGAACATGAAAGGCACTGCAGACTGATTCAACCAGAGAAGTCAGCCAGAGCAGAGCACTTGATGAACCAACCTGGACATAGAATATTATTTGAGAACATTGGAAATGCTGGACCACTCTGACAACCACCATGTCAGACTACACAGAGAAGCCATTGAAATCCACAAGCATGCGGACAATTTCAACTGAAAGGAGGAAACCATGAACATGAACAAAATCTGGCTACCAGTATTTTAAAAAAACCCTCAAAAATCAGGACAGTAAATAAAGAACAACACTCAGAAAACAGGAGAATTCCAGACAGGAAACAATCAGGGCCAGCTAACATCTCCCAACAAAGGATTCCCCCAGGCCGAAATCGGCCAGGCTTTGAAGCTGCCAGGCTATTCAAGGCTAATCAAGCTGGCTAGTTGCAACATTCACACTTGTCTCAGGCAGATAAGAGTTCTTTCTTCCACCCTGGACATCATTCCATCATTCTTTCTCCTACTTTGGACTTATAAACCCCACCTGCCTAGTTTCCAACAGACCTCACAACCTCTGAGGATGCCTGCCATAGATGTGGGCAAAACGTCAGGAGAGAATGCTTCTGGAACATGGCCATACAGCCTGGAAAATTCATAGTACACACATTAGGGGAAAATACAATGTTCCCTCACTACTTCACAATTCACCTTTTGCGGATTCACTGTTTTGCGGCTTTTCAATAAACTCTAAAAGAATATTATAAATCATAAAAAAAATTTACAGCCTAAGGAAGGGAGGAAGGAGAAGCCAAAGGGAGAGAAAAGGCGGCCAAGTGGCAACGGGAGGAGAAGGAGGCGATTTATCAACACACGATTGGTAGATAAAGACTTAAAATAGTGTACAACTACTAAAATAATGTATAAATATTAAAATAAATATAGTGTCCCTACTTCGCAGATTTTCACTTATTGCGGGTGGTCCTGGAACCTAACCCCAGCGATAGGTGAGGGAACACTGTAAACATAATAATACTAAGCAACCCCTAAATACAGATTTTCCCTATCTTTTTATCCCCTTCCTTTAAATTCCTATTTTCAAAGCACATCTGAGTATTCAAAAAATAATATTGAAAAAGTTTTTTTTTCCTGGCAGTCATTTGTAATCTCGCCACTGGCCACAAGATGGCGCCATGGCACTGCTGATGGTTGAAGCCCATTGAAAAGCGAATGTGGCCTCCATTGCAACCTTCCTGGAAAACAACCTTTTTCTGGGGGTCTTTTTCGAAGCAGAGAATTGTGGGAATCTTTCTCATCCAGGTCATGACAATGAGACAAAGAAAGGACAAAAAATCTCTTTTTTAAAATCATGGAGATTTCCTCCTGCCTTATCAAGTCCCTGCAGTTATTCTTAAGCATGTGTTCTAGCATTGCCACACTAAACATGAATCAATACTGTCACAAGGCAGTTTAAAAAGCTAGTGTAATTCTAGGCTGCATCAATAGTGTCTGGGTTCAGGTTGAGGAAGCCATAGTTGCACTTATTCTGCTTTAATCAGATTGCACACTGTGTCCAGTTCTGGCACCACAGTTCAAGAAGGAGATGGACAATCTGGAAAGAGCCCCGAGAAGGGAAACCATAGTGGTCAAAGCAAGAATCCCTCTGAGGAGCAACTTAGGGAATTGGGAAGGTTTATTTTGCAATAGAGAAGCCTCAAAGAGAACATGAAATCCATGTTTAAATATTTATTGGAAAGGATGTCCCATTGAGGAGAAGGGAGCAAGCTTGTTTTCTGCTGCTCCAGAAACTAGAACACAATGGAACAATGGATTCAAATGGCAAGAAAAGAGATTCCACATAAACATTAGGAAGAACTTCCTGAAAGTAATTGCTGTTCAGCAGTAAAATATGCTGCCCAGGATTGTAGTGAAGTCTCCTTCTCTGGAGGTTTTTGAGCAGAGGTTGGATGAACATCTGTCAGGAGTGCTTTGATTGGGCATTATGGAGGACAGAATAGGATTGGATGGCCCTTGTGATGTCTTCCATCTCTTGGATTCTATGATTCTCTGAATACACTGCATTAGAAAAGTAGTGGAGTCTCATTTCCTGGAGGTTTTTTTTTTTAGCAGAGGCTGGATATATTGGAAATAACTGCACCCAGTCTCTGGGCACATATCCCTTTGGAAATAAATAGCAGTCATAACCTTATTGAAAATGAAAAATGATGTCTCATCAGTTTGGCAAATGTGACTCCATGAACATGTGGAGACCATCTTTTTAAAAGCATTAGTCAAGAAAAGTATGACCTTGTTAGAAGTCAACCCTTTGAATGAATGATACTCATAAGTGTCCATGTAATGGCACACAGATAACATAGCTGTTAAATTGAAGAACTGCCAAGGACAAAGACATGCCACTACAAAAATATATTTGGTTAGCAGATGATGGTTGTTTCTTTGCAGTTGAGGTTGCGGTTGCAGTTGTAATTGCCCAAAAGATATACACTCCCTTGAAACCTCTTAGTTTAAAATATGCACTCAGAGATAAAAAATAAAAATAAAAACAAAGTCTTCTCTGGAAAATAATATATCTTGTTTACTCACAAACATCTTGCATTAATTCACCATACAGGCACATTTCTTAATAAAGTTCAGTTATAGATAGGATGTAGCTTCTCTGTGTGTTGAGTACACACGGTATCATTCTTAATCAATAGTCCATAGTCATTAGGTATAGTTGCACTCACTGAAATCCATAAGTCATACTTCTCTACTGAAGTCTAAACAGCAACATGCATCCACCTCCCACGAGGTGTTCAGCAGACACATCCACTTCCAATGAGGTTTTGAGCAGACTGACTACAAAATGGAGTCCTGAGTCTGAACATGCTCAGTACAATCACATGTGTATAACCCCTCCCACACCAAAGAGGTAAGTCAAACTGGCAAATCAACATACACATAGAATACAGGTTAGCAAACATATATACAATAGAGTCTCACTTATCCAACATAAACGGGCCAGGAGAATGTTGGATAAGTGAAAATGTTGGATAATAAGGAGGGATTAAGGAAAAGCCTATTAAATGTCAAATTACGTTATGATTTTACAAATTAAGCACCAAAAAATTATGTTTTACAACAAATCGACAGAAAAAGCAGTTCAATACACGATAACGTTATATAGTAATTACTGTATTTACGAATTTAGCACCAAAACATGGCAATGTATTAAAAACATTGACTAAAAAAATTGGCTACTAATGAAGATAGAATTGCATAAAATGAACTTAAGAGTAACAACATTGTCAAAAATTAAATCCATAAAAAGTTCAATGCTTGCTGCGTAGAGAAACAGCTGTGGATCCGGGCGGGAGGCAAACAGTATTGGATAATCCAGAACGTTGGATAAGCGAGACTCTACTGTATTAACGAATACATAGTGAAAGGCTTGGGAGGCTGCTATTTCCAACAGGATAGCCATCTGTCATCTTCTTAGATAGCAGAAGGAGGAGGGTTGGACTGGATGGTCCTGGGGATCTCTTCCAATGCTATGACTGTATGAAATTCATCATGTTCTCTCTCCCTCCTTTTAAGCATGGATCCCACCCAGAAGGAGGCTGCTATCTTGTGTGTTGTTCAATCGGGGGCATTAATGATGGAGTATCTCAGGGCCAGTGGTGAGGCATCCTCGGCCGCAGCTTCTCGACGCCGGTGGGCATTCCTCCATTCGCTGGGCCAGCGAGGATGCGAGGAAGATGAAGAGGAGGAGGAAGAGGAGGAGGAGGAAGAAGAAGAAGAAGAAGTGGAAGAGGTGGTTTTGCTCTCCCGGCAGCCTTCCACCGCTGGGCTTCGTCGAGGCGGCCGCCTCCGTTCGGTGGAGCGGCGCTTCTGGGCCCGGCCCCGGAGCACCGAATGGTGGGACCGCACCGTTTTGGAAACCTGGGACGACGCTCACTGGCTGCAGAACTTCCGCATGCGCAAGGCCACCTTCCTGGAGCTCTGTGCCCGGCTCTCCCCGGCCTTGCAGCGCCAGAAGACGAGGATGCGTGTCCCGCTGAGCGTGGAGAAACGGGTGGCCATCGCCCTCTGGAAGCTGGCCACCTCGGTGTGCTACCGCGATGTGGGCAACCAATTTGGTGTGGGCCGCTCCACCGCCGGTTCAGTGGTGCTGGAGGTGTGCCGTGCCATCCAGAGGGTCCTGATGCGTGCCACGGTGACAGTGGGCGGCAACCTGGCTGAGATCTTGCGCGGCTTCCAAGAGATGGGCTTCCCCAATTGTGCCGGGGTGGTGGGCACCACCCACATGCCCATCCTGTGCCCGCCGCACCAGGCGGCCGAATACGTCAACAGCAAGGGCTACTACTCCATGGCTTTGCAAGCTTTGGTCGACCACCGGGGAAAGTTCACCCACCTCAGCGCCGGCTGGCCGGGGAAGACACACGAAGCCAAGATCTTCAACAAGTCCACCTTGTTCACCAAAGGCCAAGAAGGCACGCTCTTCACCCCGGGAGCAGTTGACATCAATGGGGTGTCCGTGCCCAGGGTCATCTTAGGTGGACCAGCATACCCTCTGCTTCCATGGCTGATGGTGCCTTACACAGAGGAGCTGGACGGCGCCAAGGAAACCTTCAACGCCACCTTGAGCCGGTGCCAGGAGCCCTTGGAGGAGGCCTTCAGCCGGCTCAAGGGACGGTGGCGCTGCCTGACGGGGCGCAACGACTGCGCGGTGGAGAACCTGCCCCGGCTCATCTCGGCCTGCTGCGTCCTCCATAACATCTGCGAGGAGAAAGGGGAGGCCTACGAGGAGGCCTGGGAGGCCGAGGCCAAGCAGCTGGCCTCTACCTTCGAGCAGCCCCTCCAGCGCCCGGACGCACGCATCAAGCCGGCCGCACGGTCCGAGAGGGTCAGGGAGACTCTGTGTGCCTACATCGCTGGTGGCAGCGCATGAGAAAGGAAGCAAGAGGAGAAGAAGAAGACATCTTCTCTCCAATGGAAGAGGTGGACATCTCACCTTCCAATGCAAGGTGCATCTAAACCAGGCATGGCAAACTTGGGCCCTCCAGGTGTTTTGGACTTCAACTCCCACAATTCCTAACAACCGATAAACTCAGTTGCTGTGAGTTTTCCAGGCTGTAGGGCCATGTTCCAGAAACATTCTCTCCTCACGTTTCACCCACATTTAGGGCAGGCATCCTCAGAGATTGTGTGGCCTGTTGGAAACTAGGCAAGGGAGATTTACTGTATATAGTATAGATTTACTGTATATACTCGAGTGTATAAGCCTAGTTTTTCAGCCCTTTTTTAGGACTGAAAAAGCTCCCCTCGTCTTATACTTGATTGAGGGTCCTGGCCGGCTTCTATTCAGGTCAGTTTATACAGTAGAGTCTCACTTATCCAAGCCTCCCTTATCCAAGCCTCTGGATTATCCAAGCCATTTTTGTAGTCAATGTTTTCAATATATCGTGATATTTTGGTGCTAAATTCGTAAATACAGTAATTACAATATAACATTACTGTGTACTGAACTACTTTTTCTGTCAAATTTGTTGTATAACATGATGTTTTGGTGCTTAATTTGTAAAATCATAACCTAATTTGATGTTTAATAGGCTTCTCCTTAATCCCTCCTTATTATCCAAGATATTCGCTTATTCGGGCTTCTGCCGGTCCGTTTAGCTTGGATAAGTGAGACTCTACTGTACTTGAGTATATAGGTATTCAGAGTTGGACAGTCTTATCTTATTAAAGTCTTATTATTATCTTAAATTACAGTTTTATATAAATATTCAAAAACATTTAACCTACCAATGCCTCAAATAATGCAATTTTATTAATATCTATTTTTATTTTTGAAATTGACCCATAGCTGCTGCATTTCCCACCCTCGTCTTATACTCGAGTCGATAAGTTTTCCCAGTTTTTTGTCACAGTAATTCGCAGCGTAGCAGCAGTTGTATGTTGTTAATGGAGCGCAGAAACGAAGAGACGTCAGAAACGATGTTAAAAATATATACAAAACTTTATTTTACAAGACAAACAGAATTGCAGACGAACACAGGCTTGGCTTTCACTCTAGGCAGACACAAACTCAGAACAGAGCAAGATCTCAACTAACGCAATCAGTAATGTACAAACACACTTGAGTCTGGATACTCCCCAGACACATCAAGGTAACACATCTTCTCAGTCATTAACTCTTTACAGACTGTAGCATACTCTGGATGATGCAACCTGCATGCAATACATGCCAGACACAAATTTCATTTAAACACTACTAATACACAAATCCCACATTAACAATTTTGTGGTAAAATTAGGTGCCTCGGCTTATATTCGTGTCAGCTTATACTCGAGTGTATATGGTAAATATCTGTTGAATAATGTCCTGGGTGGGAGAAAGGACTCTTGTCTTCTTGAGACAAGTGTGAATGTTTCCATTGGCCACCTTGATTAGCATTGAATAGCCCTGCAGATTCAAAGCATGGCTGCTAGCTGCCTGGGGGAATCCTTTGTTGGGAGGTGTTCGCTGGCCCTGATTGTTTCTTGACTAGAATACTCCAGTTTTTGAATGTTTTTTTTAATTTAGTATCCTGATATAAGTGATTTTTAATACTGGTAGCCAGATTTTGTTCATGTTCATGGTTTCCTCCTTTATGTTGAAATTGTCCACATGGTGGTTGCGAGCATTTCTGGTTCAGCATTTCTGTGTTCTCAAATTATATTCTGTGTCCAGGTTGGTTCATCAAGAGCTCTGCTATGGATGGCTTCTCTGGTTGGATTAGTCTTTCATGTTCCTTGATTCGAGTTTGGGCAATGCTGCTGAGTTTGGTGGTCCCTATGTAGACTGCATGGTATACATTAGACTCCTGCAGAGGTGAGAGGATCCGGTAGGCTGTTAGAAATTGTGGGAGTTGCAGTCCAAAACACCTGGAGGGCCGAAGTTGGCCCATGCCTGCCCTAAAAGACATGGAAAGCAACTGACATGGCTAATTGAGGAATTGACCTTTTTTATTAACCATCTTATCGGGCGGAATCCAGAACCAAGTCTGCCCTCGATGATTAATCATCTAAGAAAAAAAAAGAACCTTTTTCACTGTTTTTCTAAGTTTGGAGTCACCAATGGTGGCCATATTTTTAAAGACCCTATGGAAACGGTGCTAGACAAAACGGTTGTATAGGTATAGTGTGCTTTATCCGAAAGGCTTCTATTTCGGTTTTTATAATACTCAGAATTGGGATTTTATAATACATCCATGTAGGTAATGTGGTATCTACAAATTAGTCCCTTGCTAAGAGTTCGCTTACACCAGGCATGGGCAAACTTGGGCCCTCCAGGTGTTTTGGACTTCAACTCCCACAATTCCTAACAGCCTACCGGCTGTTAGGAATTGTGGAAGTTGAAGTCCAAAACACCTGGAGGGCCCAGGTTTGCCCATGCCTGATCTACACTATAGAATGAATGCAATTTGGCACCACTTTAGTTGCCAGGGCTCAATGCTACAGAGTCATGGGAATCGTAATTTGATGAGGCACCAGCCTTATTGGGCAGAGAAGGCTCAAGACCTGGCAAAACTACAACTCCAAAGTTTTCGTTGCCTTGAGCCACAGCAGTTAAAGTGTTATCAAGCTGCATTCATTCTACAGTGTAGATGCACCCTAACGCCAAGGGTTTATAAACGGGATTGGCCAATGCCGAGCAAACCAAAGTCAAAAACAATAGTGTAAATTTGGACTTTTGGAGTTTTTTTTAGTTTCAATGTGTGATGCAAGGGGAAGAGAAATAGGACAGAAAGATAGAAATAATATGTCTTTATTTGTACTTTTGTGGTGTAATGTTAATGCAGCCACTCTTGTGGCTTCTTTTAGAATAGCCTGGGAAACTTCAAATGACTTGGTGTTTTAGGGTTCCCCTATGTTGTATCTACACTGTCAAATTAATGCAGTTTGGCACCACTTTAACTGCCATGGTTCAATGCTATGTGATCCTGGAGTTGTAGTTTGATGATGTTAGGATTTTCTGTCTGTTAAGGGAAACTACCCAAACAAAAATACAAAAGAGCGTCCAAAAATAACCCAACGGGATACTTATGGTTGAGCATTCAGCTCACAGCAAGCAGAGCTTGAAGTGCCATGTGGCTGTAAAGAATGTAGAACTTAGGAGGCAAACATGCAGAGTTCTGTCTTCATAATTACAAAAGGTTTATTTACAAAAACAATATCAACATTTTTTAATTGTAAAGAACTGGGTCCTAACTATAACTCTATCTCTTCTAGGGTTCATAAGAGAGGGGGGAAACTCCAAGACTCTACATCTCTCCTGATACACAAGCAGAGAGAGATCTCAATACACACTATTCCTCATTGAGGACTTCAGACTTGGGCAGTGTGGGGTTGAACTCCAACAGATGAATCATCAGCACTTTTTGGCAGAGAAGGCTGAAGATCTTGTAAAACTACAACTCCCATGAGTCCATAGCCTTGAGCCAAGGCAGTTCAAACTGCATTAATTCAACAGTGTAGATCAGGCATGGGCAAACTTCGGCCCCTCCAGGTGTTTTGGACTACAACTCCCACAATTCCTAACAGCCTACTGGCTGTTAGGAATTGTGGGAGTTGTAGTCCAAAACACCTGGAGGGCCGAAGTTTGCCCATGCCTGGTGTAGATGCACCTCTGCTCTTTCAAAATATGTAGAGGAAACCAACATTAAATGGATAATGGTTGTAAAGAATGAGTTCTTACACAGGTTTTCAATGGACAGGTGTATTTTTTATTGAATTGTGCACGCAAACCTGATCACGTTTTAGTCCCATTGAAAGCAATATAACCCTGAAACCATGAAGGGTGCACTATTGGCTTCATTGGGATTAAAACATCCAGAAAAAGGATCCCTCCTGTAGAGTTGAAAGAAAGTTAATACTTGGCAACACCAAGGAAAATAAAGAATAAAATAGTTACAAATACAAGCTGTAACTAAAATTTAATAATAATAATAACATGATAACATCTGAAAGCCTGGACAAACGGTGTAAAAGACAAAAGACTTTACTCTTTATTTGTATATGTTCGCAAATATGCCAGTATAGAAATTAAAGTGTACTATTTCTCACCCGTCCATCCTAAAGCAAACCATTTAAATACTACAGGCAACTACATGTCTCCTAATGCATCAAATCCTTGCATATTGTGTTTGGTATCTTCATAGAAATATATTCCTAGGATAAAAAAAAATCAGCAAAGGGATATCTTCTCTTATATACAAACCACAAATAGTACTGTCAAAGGCTTTCATGGCCGGGATCACTGCACTGCTGTGAGTTTTTCAGACTTTATGGCCCTGTTCCAGAAGCATTCTCTCCTGACATTTCGCCCACATCTATGGCAGGCATCCTCAGAGGTTGTGAGGTCTGCTGGAAACTAGGCAAGTGGGGTTTATAGATCTATGGAATGTCCAGGGTGGGAGAAAGAACTCAGGAAGCAGCCAGGCTTTGAAGCTGCAAGGCCATTCAAGCTGGCCAATTGCAACATTAAAACTTGACTCCAACAGACAAGAGTTCTTTCTCCCACCCTAGAAAGATATATAAACCCCACTTGCCTAGTTTCCAACAAACCTCACAACCTCTGAGGATGCTTGCCATAGATGTGGGTGAAATGTCAGGAGAGAATGCTTCTGGAACATGGCCATATAGCCCGGAAAACTCAAATCAACCCAAAAATAGTACATTACAATTAAAGTAGGATATTGAAAATGTAAGACCATTTAAGATTGTCTTTCTTTCCCTATAGTTTACCAACTCCTTTCCATAGAAATCGGGTGGAAACACTGAACATGTTGAGCATGAAACCTTACAAATTCTGGATTTCTCAGTCCTATGCATCTCTTGGAAATCATGCAAACATCTTTCCTACTTCCAAGTGATCCTGTACTTACCTGCAATGCCCTTTCATGTATATGACGGTGCACCTATACTATAGAATTAGTGCAGTTTGACACCACTTTAACTGCCATGGCTCAGTGCTATGGAATCTTGGAGATGTAGTTTGCCAAACTACAACTCCAATGAAACTATATCATTGAAGCTGGGTTGAACTGCATTGATTCTGTAGTGTAGATGTATCCTGAGATGTAAATTTATATTGTTTTGGAGTTGTGGAGACTGTCTTTAAATATAGAGGAGGAGAAAGCAAAGCAACTCTTAAGCATCGATGCTACTAAAATCACTAGCATTGCAGCCTAAATTATGAAATCCTAAGAAATTACATATATTTTAATCTACATTATAGATTTAGTGCAGTTTAACACCACATTAACTGCCATGCTCAATGCTTTGGAATCCTGGGATACAAAGCCTTGTAAAACTACAGCTTTTAGGGGTCTGTGGTTTTGAGCCATAGCAGTTCAAAGTGGTGTCAAATTGCATTGATCTGACAGTGTAGATGCACCTAAGTCTGAAAAGAGATGGCTTCCTTTTGGGTGGGTACATTGCCATTATGGTGTATATATATGTGCATCACCAAATCACCCTGCCATATAACCCAAAATAAGATATATATATATTTATTATTACTTTAACTTATGTACAAAACAAAGAGGAGCTTGGACAAGAGTAGGAGCGTTGGTGACTTAGGGCCACGGGCGCCAGAAAGCGGGTGGCGGCAGGGGAATCCTTTTGTTGGTCGTGTCGGCATTTCCTTGGGCCTCCCTTGGCTGATCCCCGTGTTGTCCTGCGCTGCCGCAAGGAGGGTCTGGATTCGGGCGCAAGGGTTCGGGTTCGTTCCAGATCTTCTGCGGTGAGGAGGAGAAGGCTTCCGGAGTCCTCGGCGGAGACCCCGAGGAGGAAGAGGAAGAAAAAGAAGGACTCGGGGAGAAGGCATAGTAGTGGTTCCAGTCTTGCGGGTGGGCCTCGGGTTTGGAGGCCAGGTAGAGGTGCAAGGTGTCCAGGAGGTGGCTCTGGACCGAGGGGTGGGCTTGCTGCAGGAAGGCCGCCAAGCCCAGCAGGCACTCCCGGAATCCCACCCGGAAGCAGGTCTGCAGGGTCCGGTCTTCGGAGAGGTCAGCTCCTGGCAGAGTGGAATTAAGAGAAAGCCGGGGAAGAAGGCTGGTCAATCCACCACCGTGGACTGGGGAACAATCAAGAGGGTTGGCGCTGGTCTCTAGATGGGTTGGACTACAGTGCACATGGGACACCACCCAGTGGTGGAACAAATTGGTTCTGTCTCTAAATGGTCTGGACTACAATACCAATGGGACACCTCCTGGTGGAGGAGCAATCTAGATGGTACTAGTTTCTAGGTGGGTTGAACTGCAATGCCCACCTAGTGGTGGAACAATATAGATGATTGGCTCTGGTCTCTAGGTGGGTTGAACTACAGTGCCCATGGAACACCTCTTGGTGGTAGAACAAATTGGTTCCGTCTCTAGATGGGTTGGACTACAATGCCCATGGGGCACCACCCAGTGGTGGAACAAATTGGTTCTGTCTCTAAATGGTCTGAACTACAATACCAATGGGACACCTCCTGGTGGAGAAGCTCTGGTGTCTAGATGAGTTGGGCTACAATGAACATGGAACACCTGGTGGAGAAGCAATCTAGATGGCTCTGGTATCTAGATGAGATGGACTACAATGCCCATGGGACACCTCCTGGTGGAGGAGCAATCTAGATGGTACTAGTCTCTAGGTGGGTTGAACTGCAATGCCCACCTGGTGGTGGAACAATATAGATTATTGGCTCTGGTCTCTATATGAGTTGGACTACAATGCCTATGGGACCCCCCCCCCCCTTTGCTGGTGGAATAATATAGACCAGTGGTTCTCAACCTGTGGGTCCCCAGATGTTTTGGCCTTCAACTTCCAGAAATCCTAGCAGCTGGTAAACTGGATGGGATTTCTGGGAGTTGTAGGCCAAAACACCTGGGGACCCACAGGTTAAGAACCTCTGATATAGATGGTTGGCTCTGGTCTCTAGTTGGGTTAGACTACAATGCCCATGGGGCACACCTTGGTGGTGGATCAATGTAGATAGCTGACTGGCCTTAGATGAGTTGGACTACAATGCCCATGGGACAGCCCCTGGTGGTGGAAGAACCCAGGTGGTTGGTTCTAGGCTTGCATCTACACTGTTGAATTGACGCAGTTCAACACTCCTTGAACTGCCATGGTTCAATGCTGTGAGATTGTGGGAATTGTAGACATTGTAGACCTGCAGCTTCCAGGATCCTATAGCCTTGAGCCATGGCAATCAATGTGGTGCCAATTTCATTCATTTGTTCTACAGTGTATGTGTACTAAAGATAACCATAGAAATGCACTGGAGAACCTAGGGAGATCCTGAAGGATGTTTCTATAGCCAACTTCCACCAAAAAAACTGTCCATAGAATAGTGCTGGAAAACTTAGAATGTTCCTAGAGAATCCTTGTAGCCAAATTCAACCAGAGGTTCACCATAGAATTAAGCTGGATGACCTTGAAATGCCTAGATAAGTGTTTTCATTCTCAATTTTGTATCAATATGTGTGTTTAGTCCACTTTTTTCTGGGTTCCAGAAGTTGGGAGTCCTTCTTTCCCCCCAAAAAACATGCCTGTCCCATGGAAGTTCTCCCAATGATATCTCCTCCCATTGAGCATGCTACTACCAGTGGATTCTGGGTGTGGTAGTCCCTCCCGCCGCACAACCCATTGCAGTTTACCTTGTTGGCAGGGCTGCCCCTGGGCCAGCGGTGGCCGTCCCAGCCCGGGTCCCGGTCCACACCTGCCCAGCCCTGCCCCCTCTCCCCCGCCATGCAGGTCGCTTGTACCCTGGGACTTGGCAGAGGCCATCTCTCGCAGGTACCCCACGGCAATCTCCAAGATCTCGGCTTTCTCCACTTTGGGTTTCTTCAGAGTCTGTTGGAAAAAGAGGGCCCAAGAAGGTGGCTGAAGCGAAACGCGTCACTGGGGAAGGGGCGGGAGGTGGTTGGGCCAAGCCGGGGAGCCCTGGCCGAGGAAGGCAAGCGCTGGGCTCAGCTGTAGGGTTGCATCTCCCAGAATCCCCCAGCTAACACATCTCCATGCACAGCCAAACCATCTGCCCTATGCTGGCAGCAAGCATACTGGGATTTCTAGTCCATGAAAAGAAACTTCCCCAGAGTGAGTCACCTTGCCTGTTCTGTGTTGAGTGAGAAACAGGACCATTTTGGGTCTCTGGCTCCTATTCACCAGTCTAGAACATTGCCAAAGTAGCTATTTCATGCTGGCCAAAGGGTTATCACTATGCAACATGTTTTGCTACAGTTTTTCAGTGAGTATCTCATAGAGTTTCAGCCAATGCAACATAGTTTGTCACAGCAACACTAAGTTTCTGGAATAAAACAATTACTGTACTTTCAAAGTAAGTACCACACAATGAAACCGGAAATAACACTTTCAAACCAGGAACAAGAATTTTTTTTCAGATTTTGTTGCGTAGTGCTATGGACTTTTACGTCCACAAGAAGGAGCTTTCCCATAATATCCTCCCTGTCTTTTCTATGAAGAGGATTACTTTGGGACTACAACTCCCATTGGAGCCCTTGGTGGCACAGCGTGTTAAAGCGCTGAGCTGCTGAATTTGCGGACTGAAAGGTCATGGGTATGAATTCAGGGAGTGGAGTGAGCGCCCACTGTTCATCCCAGCTTCTGCCAACCTAGCAGTTTGAAAACATGTCAATGTGAGTAGATCAATAGGTGCTGCTCCAGCGGGAAGGTAACAGCGCTCCATGCAGTCATGCCAGTGGCCACATGACCTTGGAGGTGTCTATGGACAACGCCGGCTCTTCAGCTTAGAAATGGAGATGAGCACCTACCCCCAGAGTTGGACACTACTGGACTTAATGTCAGGGGAAACCTTTACCTTTACAACTCCCATTAGCCATACTCAGGAGGAAGGGGGTTATGGGAGCTGTAGTCCAAGGCTCAACTGTAATAAGCCTTTGACTTGACCTTCCTCAGCCACTTGTGGATTCTGGGAGTTGTAGTCCCAAAGCAGTCCATTTCCGGAGCTCTAGTTTTAACTATTGCTGAAAGTTTCCCCTTCTTGCCCTTATTAACAATTTGCTTGAGAAAGACTTCTATGCAAGTCACAACCTTGCACACAGATTGGCCACAGTATAAAATATTGTTTTAATGTTTTCTTCTTAGGAGACCCATCTTTTGTGGTGAGGAAATGGGTCAGGATTTATTTATTTATTTATTACATCATTTCTACCCTGCCCTTCTCACCCATCAGGGGACTCAGGGCGGCTTACAATGTAATCCTATGCATCAAAAAACAGTTTACATCACATTTAAAACCATTAAATTTAAATTAAGAACTTGCATTTTAAAACATACATAATTATACATATACAGTAGAGTCTCACTTATCCAACACTCGCTTATCCAATGTTCTGGATTATCCAACGCATTTTTGTAGTCAATGTTTTCAATATATCATGATATTTTGGCGCTAAATTCATAAATACAGTAATTACTACATAGCATTACTGCATATTGAATTACTTTTTCTGTCAAATTTGTTGTTTAACATGATGTTTTGGTGCTTCATTTGTAAAATCATAACCAAATTTGATGTTTAATAGGCTTTTCCTTAATGCCTCCTTATTATCCAACATATTCGCTTATCCAACTTTCTGCCGGCCCGTTTATGTTGGATAAGTGAGACTCTACTGTAAATATAAATTCATGGCACTTATTGTGTCCACGTGGGGTCTGTCAGTGAGTCATATGTTTATTGTCTCTCATTTTGTCTTTAGGGAAAGCATATAGCCCTTCAGATAGTGTTTAACTGCAACTCCCATCTGCCCTAGTCAGCATAACATAAGATTTTCCCTTTCTTCTCCCAGTGCTTTGATAAACCCATCATGGCTATACTATGAGTCCATGCAAAGCATTACTAACTCATTCTTATTGAGTAGTCCCGGCCCAAATAACCATAAAGAATACCTGGTCAAGTATCCAAGGCCACCTGTGTGCCTTTTTAAAAGCACCACACCTGGGCTTGCCATGGCTTTAACCTTTTCCAGGAACAGAGCAATAGCTCCACCTGCTGGCAGTTAAAGAAATTAATGCACAACACACTTCAAGGGACTCCAAGGCATCCTATGGTGGGATGAGAGAATTGGGGAGGGGGATTGGGATGTCCTATGTGGGACATGTAAGGGTCGGGGGCTCAAAGGATAGGGGGCCCCATTTACTGACCTGGCAGTGGGTCCTTTGGAGAAGGAGAAGGCGCAGCTCCTCCAGGCTCCGGTTGATCCGATCCCTCCGGCGCTTTTCCACCAAGGGCTTCAGCATCTGGATAGACAAACAGATGTGGGGTGACCCCTGGATGGGGGCGGGCAGCGACTCTGACCCAGGTGTGCAAGCACAGGCCCCATCTGCACTGCCCTATCATGCAGGTTGCATTGAGCTTCATTATATGGGTCTACACCAAGCATGGTCCAACTTGGGCCTTCCGTCCATGTGTTTTGGACTGCAACTCCCAGCATTCCTAACAGCCTCAGGCCCCTTCCTTTTGCCCCTCAGCCGCTTAAGCGGCTGAGGGGCAAAAGGAAAGGGCCTGAGGCTGTTAGGAATGCTGGGAGTTTCAGTCCAAAACACCTGCAGGGCCCAAGTTGGCCCATCCCTGGTCTATACCAATCATAAAATACAGTTCCACACTCATATAATGCAGTTCCACATGCTTAAACTCCATTACATGAGTCTGCATTGATCACAGAATGCAGTTCCAAGCTGCATTATATTGCAGTGCAGACGGGGCCATAAATATATTCAGAATAATTCCATTTCCATCACAAAAACAACTTAAATGACACAGGAAGGAGGTCTTCATGACCATGTGCTTCTGTGTTTTGGTAGGCATCAATACAATGGCAGAGGAAGTGGAAGACACTTGTAAAACTACAAATCCCAGGATTTCTATTGCATTGAGCCATGGCAGTTAAAGTGAGGTTAAAGGATTCTTTCCCTTCACCGGAAGGTTTATTGGGCCATATAATGCAGTTTGAAACTTCTTTCTATGGTTATTGTAAACTCATATAATATATGTTGTCGAAGGCTTTCATGGCCGGGATCACAGGGTTGTTGTATGTCTTTCGGGCTGTGTGGCCATGTTCCAGACGTTTCGCCCACATCTATGGCAGGCATCCTCAGAGGCTGTGTGGCATGGATAAACTAGGCAAGGAAAGGAATATATATATATATATATATATATCTGTGGAGAGTCCAGGGTGTGGCAAGAGTCCTTTATCACTGGGAAGCCAGCATTAATGAAACAAACATTTTTCCTTTCCTTGCCTAGTTTATCCATGCCACACAGCCTCTGAGGATGCCTGCCATAGATGTGGGCGAAACGTCAGGAGAGAATACTTCTGGAACATGGCCACACAGCCCAAAAGACATACAACAATCCTCATATAATATAGTTTAACTGCATTTAACTGCATTATAAGGCAGTGCAAATGAGGACCAATTCACTCAGGCCATTAGTTGTTTGGAAAGGGAACATTTGGTTCAGAATCCCCTCGGTTAGTCCCAGCTTAGAGTAGATTGGGCATGGTCAAACTTTGGTCCTCCCTCCAGGTGTTTTGGACTTCAACTCCCACAACAGCTGTTAGGAATTGTGGGAGTTGAAGTCCAAAACAACTGAAGGGTGGTCCGAAGTTTGCTCATGCTGTGATAGTTGAAAAGCAGTTGAAAAAATAGGACTGTTGAACTGAAGTCCAAAATACCTGAAGGGAGGACCAAAGTTTGCTCAGGCCTGATCTACACTGTATAATTAATACAGTTTGGCACCACTTTGGCCATGGAAACTCTTGGGGCAGTCTTGGGCAAGTGGCACTCTCTCAGCCTCAGAGGCAAAACAAAGACATACCTCCTCTGAATAAAATCCCCCCACCCCAATAGGTCACACAACAACAACACTAACACTCAGGCTGGAGAAACCAGCTACCTTTCTCACCCCTCCGGGTTCAGCGCTGTCCGTGGTCACCATCCTTTGCTCCTCCGAATCTCCCGGCCTCTTCCTTGCAGGACTGAGTTCTCTTCAAGTGCTGGCCTGGAGGGTGGGCCACACGTGACCAAGGCCAGGCCCCTATTTTTCCCCTCCCCAAAAAAACCCACCCCCTTTCATCCCTCCCAATTTCTTCTCCACCCCCTGAAATCCCCTGCAGAGGTGCGAAGAAGAGCAAACTCCAAGACTCTGGTGGGACACATGGCTGGAGATGTTCTTTTCTCCTTTTCAAAAGGGTTCCTCGAAAAGGAGAATGACAAAGGAAAGAAAGAAAGAAAGAAAGAAAGAAAGAAAGAAAGAAAGAAAGAAAGAAAGAAAGAAAGAAAGAAAGAAAGAGAAAGAAAGAGGACAGTTGCAGGGGAAATGCACCCTTGCATGCTTCTCTTTAATGTGGAACTCTACCTAAGACTGCAGTGCCAAAGGCTTTTCTAATACAAGATTATTATTTCTAATCCAGAGCTTTCCCAGATGTGTGTCACAAATAACGCGTGTCTAAAAAGTGTGTCACTCACATAAAATGTTTGCTGCAAAGGTAAAGCACATTTGCATGATGCTCTGCGCCCTTGAATGCCCTGCCTATGGCATGTTCCACAATCCTACATGTGCAACCCTACTTGGGCTGCAAGGCCAAAGACAGTTCTAATACACGATTATTATTACCTCACAACCTCTGAGGATGCCTGCCATAGATGTGGGTGAAACGTCAGGAGAGAATACTTCTGGAACATGGCCACACAGCCCAGAAAACATACAACCCTCTAATCTAGCTATCTGTTTGTTGGGTTGTTTGATATACAAAGGCTCTTCAGTGGCTTGATGGAACTGGACAAATTTTGGCATACATGTTGTTGATTACCCAACTTAAAGTCCTTAAGGTATTGAAATAACAAACCACTCCTTTCAGACCATGCAAGAATGATAAGAACTACTGGGAGTTGCAATCCATCAAGATCCTTCTTGTGGGGTCCTCTTAGTTCCATCCTAGCTCTACTTGTTCTGATGCAGTTTTCCTCCAAAACAGAGCATAGAAAGGTTAGTTGTTTTAAATAATTTGTTTATTTATTTGTTTATTATTGCATTTATATTCTTTATTTAGGAGCCCCTGGTGGTGCAGTGTGTTCAAGTGCTGAGCTGCTGAACATACAGACCGAAAGGTTGCAGGTTTGAATCTGGGGAGCGGAGTGAGCGCCTGCTGTTAGCTCCAGCTTCTGCCAACCTAGCAGTTTGAAAACATGCAAATGTGAGTAGATCAATAGGTACGGCTCTGGCGGGAAGGTAACAGTGCTCCATGCAGTCATGCCAGCCACATGACCTTGGAGGTGTCTATGGACAAGGCCGGCTCTTCAGCTCAGAAATGGAGACGGCCACCAACGCACAGAGTCGGACACGATTGGACTTAACATCAGGGGAAACCTCTAACTTTACCTTTATTATTTATTTACTATATTTCGTTCCCGCTCTTCTCGCCTGGAAGGAGACTCAGAGCAGCTTATAGTTATAGCAAAATTCAATGCTGCATTACAAATACAATGACACAAACACATTGACCAATAAAAACAGATAGAGCATACAAATAACAATTAAAAGAGAATTAAAGCATACTTCCTAGTCCCATAGTCGTCTTTTTTGCCACGACATTTAAGTCAAATTCCCAATTGTACTACTCCCCAAATGCCTGGTTCCAAAGCCTTTCTCACCCTTAGCGGGGACTCAAAGCGGTTCACAGCATAACCAATGGCAAAATTCAATACTTCACATATGTAAACATCTAATATCAAATCAACAACATATAACATTATTTTTTAAATTTATCGTATCAAAAGTGAACCATGGGTACAGTTGTAACGTATTTAAAAAACACAAAGAGAGTTTAAAAACTTGGCATTATACTGAATGTCCTTTGATCAGTAGCTAGCCCCTTGGAGTGCCTCTGGTGTTGCTATAAGAAGGTCCTACATCATGCATGTAGCAGGGCTCAGACTGCATTGTAATAAGTGGCCTGTCGTTTACTCTTCTCCACACTCGCATATTGCGGACTCCACTTTGTGGCCCCATTTCTTAAAGTTGGCTCTGACTCTCTTGGTGCTAGAGCACAGTCTGTTCTGCATGCCTAGGAGGGAGCCTCTCATTCGGTATCAGCCATGGCTTGAGGTCCTGGGTTTTAGCCTGCCACTTTTGGACTCTTGCTTGCTGAGGTGTTCTTGTGAGTATCTCTGTAGATCTTAGAAAACTATTTCTTGATTGCTGTGCTGGCTGATATGTCACAGCCTTGGTCCTTTCATTATTGGCTGCTACTTCCTGGTGGATTTCTGGAGTTGCAATATCGGCTTAACAGTATAATTTCTCCAGGGGTGTTGGGCATAGACATGCTGTGATAATGCAGCATGTCTCATTAAGAGCCACGTCTAATGTGGTTAACGTGGTGAGATATATTCCACACTGGGTGTGCATATTCAGCAGCAGAGTGGCAAAGCACAAGGGCAGATGTCTTCACTGTGTCTTTTTGTGATCGAAGCCTCCCAACAGGATTGTAACACATCCCTTGGGCAACGTCTTTGTAGACAGCTGATTCTCTCACAACCAGAAGTGACGTGCCACACGCAACTTGGGTTGTCCAGGTGCTTTGGACTTCAACTCCCACCATTCCTAACAGCCTCAGGCCCTTTCCTTTTGCCCCTCAGCCGCTTAAGCGGCTGAGGGGCAAAAGGAAGGGGCCTGAGGCTGTTAGGAATGGTGGGAGTTGCAGTCCAAAGCACCTGGACAACCCAAGTTGACCCATGCCTGATCTACTTCTTTCTATTTTTCTATCTCTCCTGGAAAAGAAGTAACTTTCCCAAGCTCTGAAATTGCATGTTGCAGAGTATACAGTAAAAAGGGACACATTCAGCCAGCCACAGGTTTTGGCTCAAGAAAAAAAGCAACCCTGTGGATGCAATCCACCATCTGCAGCCTTTTCATGGCTGAAAGAAGAGCAGACTAGACCGTAAGGACCGTGTAATGAGTTTACAACTACCGGACAAGGAGGCAGAGAAATGGGAGGAGGGTCTGGGTTAGGGAAGGAAACAATTCTCACCTCTCCACTAAAAAGGGCCCATTTGGGTCCTGGTTTTATTGGCGAGGGAGTTCCCAGCTGCTCACATCTGTGTTAAAAGGGGAGAGGGTGGATTGGGGAAAGGGGGTAAATTTGCCCCCTATTCCCTTCCCCCAATTGATTATCCCCAATGCCTTTGTTCAAGTTTCTCCACTTTTGCAGGACTGCATTAAAAACATGGTGCAACGATAAGGAAAACAGTGATAAGATGCCTGGCTGTAAGAGTATGTGCTTGACATGGAAATGAAACATTATAAATGGAAGCCTGAACTATAAGATGTAAGAAAAGATGTGCCATTTTATACTAGTAGTCTAGCAGGACTTAGATGGTGTGGAAGAGACTGAAAAGTGGGTTGCTGTGAGTTTTCCAAGCTGTATGGCCATATACAAGAAGCATTCTCTCCTGACATTTTGCCCACATCGATAGAAGGCATCTTCAGAGGTTGTGAAGCATATTTTAAACTAGGCAAGTGGGGTTTATATATCTGTGGAAAAGTGTCCAGGGTGGGAAAAAGAACTCTTGTCTGTTGGAGGCAAGTGTAACTGTTGCAAGTGGCCAGCTTGATTAGCATTGAATAGCCTTCAGCTTCAAAGCCTGGCTGCTTCCTGCCTGGGGGGAATCCTTTGTTGGGAGGTGTTAGCTGGCCCTGATTTTTCATGTCTGGAATTCCCGTCTTCAGAGTGCTGTTTTTTATTTACTGTCCTGATTCTAGAGGGGTTTTTTTAATATTGGCAGCCAGATTTTCTTCATTTTCATGGTTTCCTTCTTTCTGTTGACATTGTCTACATGCTTGTGGCTTTCAGTGGCTTCTCTGTGTAGCCTGACATGGTGGTTGTCAGAGTGGTCCAGCATTTCTGTGTTCTGAAATAATATTCTGTGTCCAGGATGGTTCATCAAGTGCTCTGCTATGGCTGACTTCTCTGGCTGGATTAGTCTGCAGTGCCTTTCATGTTCCTGGATTTGAGTTTTGGCAATGGTGCATTTGCTGATTCCTATGCAACCTTGTCCACATCTGCATGACATACGGTAGACTCCTGCAGAGGGGAGAGGATCTCTCTTGTCCTTTGCTGAACGTAGCATGGGTTGGATTTTCTTATTGGGTCTGTATTGGGAAACAGCCAGGCTTTGAAGCTTCAAGGCCATTAAATGCTAGTCAAGGTAGCGAATTGCAACATTCACACTTGCCTCCAACAGACAAGAGTTCTTTCTCCCACCCTGAACATTATTCCACAGGAAGGAAGCAGCCAGGCTTTGAAGCTGAAAGGCTATTCAAAGCTAATAAAGGTGGCTAACTGCAACATTCATACTTGCCTCCAACAGACAAGAGTCATTTCCCCCAGCCTGGTCATTATTCCACAGATATATAAGCCCCACTGGCCTAGTTCCCAACAGACCTCACAACCTCTGAGCATGTCTGCCATAGATGTGGGCGAAACGTCAGGAGAGAATGCTTCTGGAGCATCACCATACAGCCCGTGAAACTCACAGCAACCCAAAGATGTGCCATTTTCTACTAGTTTGACTAACAGGACTCAGATGATGTGAAAGAAACCAAAGAGTATTTTTATTTCATTATTGTTATTATTATTATGCAGCAGCAGCAATGACTTGCATCATAGGCTCCCAAACTGCAGACTATTTTTTTCCATTAAGACACCTATAAGGCATAGGAAGGGATACTCTTGAACTGCTTACATATTGTCATATAAACAGCTGAAAACGGAGATGAATTACTTATGTTATCCGGATTAAAAAGAATCTCTGCAAAAACAGTAAGTATCAAGGCATTGGTGGTTCAGTGGTAGAATTCTCGCCTGCCACGCGGGAGGCCCGGGTTCGATTCCCGGCCAATGCAACATGATTTTTTTTGTTTTGCTCATTCATAGAAAAATAAATAAATATTTAAAGTAACACACAAACATTATGGCTTTGTTCCTTCCTTATCTTCCTACAGACGTAGTTAGAAGGATCGCGCTCCAAATAACAAACTGGGCAGGTTAATTTAAGAAGAGAAGTGGAAAGAAAGACAGAAAGCAATTGTGTATGATTAAAGGGAGGAAGAAGCAAACATTTACATCTTTTTCATAAAAGAGAGGGAAAAAAATGACACGTTGCATTGGCCGGGAATCGAACCCGGGCCTCCCGCGTGGCAGGCGAGAATTCTACCACTGAACCACCAATGCATCCATAGGAACAGCTGGATTCTGCCTTGGATGAATCACTGCATTCCAACATCCCTATGGAATCAAATACAGCAGAGTCTCGTTTATCCAACATAAACAGGACAGCAGAACGTTGGATAAGCAAATTTGTTGGCTAATAAGGAGGGATTAAGGAAAAGCCTATTAAACATCAAATAAGGTTATGGTTTTACAAATTAAGCACCAAAACATCATGTTATACAACAAATTTGACAGAAAAAGTAGTTCAATATGCAGTAATGCTATGTAGAAATTACTGTATACGAATTTAGCACCAAAATATCACAATGAATTGAAAACACTGACTACTAAAAGGCAAACTGTGTTGGATAATCCAGAACATTGGATAAGCGAATGTTGGATAAGTGAGACTCCACTGTAATTAGAAATTCTGAATATACACAAGAGCATTGACATGATCTACCGAGCACTAGGAGTCTCCAGATATATGTAGATGGGGGAGAAGGTAATATGAAAGTCAGAAGGAGGGCTCTCTTGAGCATGTGCAGAGTGCATGCTACTGTCTTTGCATCACACACAAACAATGTACAATCCTGCCCACCTCTTTCATCTGGAAATATAAATGGGGGCTGCTAGTTTGATTCAATAATTACATTCAATTCCAGGTATAATAGAATTTAATTTAATTTAATTCAATTCAATTCAATTTAATTGCCTTCCTGAAATTAATTCCAGCTGCCAGATGTTGTCCTTCGGTCGGGAGCCCCAGGTGCCAAGGCTCGTGCTGCCTTCTGGGCCTGAAGAAAGACCCCAGGAACAAATTAGCACCCCCCCCCCCAGGCCTCACTAGGGCCAAGTGTGAAAAATCTCACTTTTAGGGGGCAGGAGGCATTTCACACTTTGGCGTGTGGAAGACGTTCCCAGGCTGGGGATAGTGGGGAGGAGCACTGGGGTTGCATCTGTGGGTGACTGAGCTGTGTTTGGGGCTCCCACTTTAGGGGGGTTTCTCTCCTCCTTGTGGTACATTTAAAGGTGCATCTGGATAGTTGAATTAATTCAGTTTGACACCACTTGAAGTGCCATGACTCAATGCTACGGGATCCTGGGACTTCTTGTTTTACAAGGCCTTCAACCTTCTCTGCCCAAGAGTCCTGGTGCCCCACCAAACTATAAATCCCAGGACTCCATAACATTGAATCTCGGCAGTTCAAGTAGGGTCAAACTTCATATATTCTACATCAGGGGTCCCCAAACTAAGGCCCGTGGGCCAGAGGTGGCCCTCAAGGTCATTGACCTGGCCTCTGTCCTAAACTTTAGACTTAGGGTTGACCTAAGTCTACATGGTCTTTGGAGGTCTCTTTGCTTACTTATGGCCTTATGAGGTCGTCTAGATGGTCTTTGAAGGTCTCTTTGCTTAGCTACAGCCTTATGAGACCATCTAGATAGCTTTTGGAGGTCACTTTCCTTGCCTATGGTCATATGAGACTGTCTAGATGGCCTTTGGGGTCCCCTTTCCTTACCTATGGTCTTATGAAACCATCTAGATGGCCCTTGAGGGTCCCTTTCCTTACCGATGTTCTTATGAAACCATCTAGATGGTCTTTGAGGGTCCCTTTCCTTACCTATGGTCTTCTGATGGCCTGAAGAGATCATCTAGATGGCCCTTGAGGGTCCCTTTCCTTACCAATGTTCTTATGAGACTATCTAGATGATCTTTGGGGGTCTCTTTGTTTACCTATGGTCTTATGAGGTCGTCTAGATCAGGGGTCCCCAAACTAAGGCCCTCAAGGTCCTTGACCTGGCCTCTGTCCTAAACGTTAGACTTAGGGTTGACCTAAGTCTGAAATGACTTGAAGGCACACAACAACAACAATCCTAATTTTGGACGATTTCATCCTAGTCCGGCCCTCCAGCAGTCTAAGGGACTGTGAATCGGCCCTCCACTTAAAAAGTTTGAGGACCCCTGTTCTACAGTGTAGTTGTAGTTTAAGCCTCAATATCTACCTGAGGTTTTAAAGTCCTCAATCTGCAAGAGGAAGGAAGATGAGAGTACAGGAGAGTCTCACTTATCCAACATAAACGGGCCGGCAGAACGTTGGATGAGCGAAAACGCTGGATAATAAGGAGGGATTAAGGAAAAGCCTATTAAATGTAAAAATATATTATGATTTTACAAAGTAAGCACCAAAATATCATGTAACGTTATGTAGTCATTACTGTATTTACGAATTTAGCACCAAAACTTGGCAACATTTACTACAAAAACATTGACTACTAAAAGGCAGATTGCGTTGGATAATACAGAACGTTGGATAAGCGAAGGTTGGATAAGTGAGACTCTACTATATTCTACAGAGTAGATGTAGTTTAAGCCTCAGTATCTCAATCTGCAAGAGGAAGGAAGATGAGAGTACCTCTAAGACAGCTATGGTCAAACTTGGGCCCTCCGGGTGTTTTGTAGTCCAAAACACCCGGAGGGCCCAAGTTTGCCCATGCCTGCTCTAAGGCCATAACTTTGCTGGGATTAGAGTTTTCCTGGGTGGGAGTTATTGTTGTTGTCAATATTATTATCATTGTTTACTTTATTTTGATCCCACCTCTCTCTCAATATAGGGACTCAATGTGGCTAACAGTAAACATAACTTATACAATCAAAACAGTAAATTCATTACAAATTGAATATCAAAAACTAATGGGAATCCAACAAGCTTGGCTTACATTGGGTTTATTTGAACCCCACTAAGGGACTGGACACATAAGAAAACATCATGTGTAAGGAAGATCAACAGATGCATTGGTGGTTCAGTGGTAGAATTCTCGCCTGCCACGCGGGAGGCCCGGGTTCGATTCCCGGCCAATGCAACATGTAACTTTTTTTCCTTTTGTTACTTTGTAGAAACTGAATACAGATGACTAGAAACTGAATTAACCATTTTAAAGTAACAATTGAGCATTAGCGATAATTAGGGGATCATATGATAGATTTAGACTATATAGTTCATGCAGTTTGACATCACCAGAACTTTCATAGCTCAAAGCCGTGAAATCCTATGAGTTGTAGTATTACACGGTCTTTAGCCTTTAGTCCAGATTTAGCACCGCCTGACTTCTATCTGTTCCTGATAATGAAAGAAGATCTGTGGGGACATCATTATGCTTCTGATGAAAACGTTGAGAGAACTGTGAGACGCTGGTTGCGGAAACAGAGTGTCGACTTCTTCTGTGACGGCTTCAGAAAACTTGTTCATCGTTGGCAGAAATGTATATCCAATTGTCTGGTGATTATGTGGAAAAGTGAATAGTGGTAGTTAAAGAGCGCATTCTAAGGATTATTTCTGCGTTTGATTTATTAAAATATTCCCATCCAAACCCAAGTCACGAAGGTGGAGGCATTACTTTTCATTCAACCCTCGTCTATTGTACTATACCACTATATTGCAATATTATTCGTAATATCAGATTAAAATATAATATACAATTATAATAGTGTATTATTATATTGTATTACATTATAACATTATTATCAATATATGTATATACAATATATTATATTATTAGTATAGCATAATATTAGTAATATATATTATTATATTGTTATATTGACACACTGCAAATCCCATGGTTCCAAAGCAGGCATGGGCAAACTTGGGCCCTCCAGGTGTTTTGGACTCCAACTCCCACAATTCCTAACAGCCTACCGGCTGTTAGGAATTGTGGGAGTTGAAGTCCAAAACACCTGGAGGGCCCAAGTTTGCCCAGGCCTGATGTAGCCACTCGCTTTGTCTTCCAGGGGAAGCTTGGGAGGGTATAGCAGCCTGGCTGAGCCTTTCTCCCCCTTTTTCTCCCTTCCAGCCCCACTTTTTCCAAGAGGCAGGTGCCCAGGTGCCAAGGCTCGTGGATGCCCCGTGAAGAGGATCAAAGGCCCATCCAGAGTCAATTCGCACCTTGGCGTGTGGAAGCCTTTCCCAGGATTGTAAAAACAGCAGAAGGCTGGGACTCTGGGAGAGACAGCGGGAGAAAAGGAATTTTTACACCACTTCCCCTTCTGACTACTATTAGATGAGATGGGATCAACAATAATTCTACTCAAGGGCTGCATCTCCTTCATATTGGGGTCATCCACTTTATTTTTCTTTAGATAATCCCTCCAAGCAAAATAATCCAGATTAGATTGGACTATGGCTGGACCTACACATAGGCCCTTTCCACACAGCTGGATAAAATCCACATTGAACTGGGTTATGTGGCAGTGATAATAATAATAATCATATCCTCAAGAAAATTGCACAGACAGACTACAAACAGAGGCACAACTATGTGGCTCAAATGAATCATTGGAACTTATGCCTCAAGTACCACCTTCCAGCAGCAAAGAACTGGTGCAAAAGTATTAGAAAATGAACACACAAAGATACTGTGGGACTTCCGAATCCAGACTGACAAAGTTCTGGAACACAACACACCAGACATCACAGTTGTGGGAAAGAAAAAGGTTTGGATCATTGATGTCGCCATCCCAGGGGACAGTCGCATTGACGAAAAACAACAGGAAAAACTCAGCTGCTATCAGGACCTCAAGATTGAACTTCAAAGACTCTGGCAGAAACCAGTGCAGGTGGTCCCGGTGGTGATGGGCACATTGGGTGCCATGCCAAAAGATCTCAGCCGGCATTTGGAAACAATAAACATTGACAAAATTACGATCTGCCAACTGAAAAAGGCCACCCTACTGGGATCTGCACGCATCATCGGAAAATACATCACACAGTCCTAGACACTTGGGAAGTGTTTGACTTGTGATTTTGTGATATGAAATCCAGCATATCTATCTTGTTTGCTGTGTCATAATAATAAAATAATAATAATAATAATAATAATAATAATAATAATAATAATAATAATAATAAACTTTATTTATACCCCACCACCATCTCCCCGTGGGGACTTGGGGCGGTTCACAATGTTACAAAAGTAACAGTGCAAATACATTAACAATATACACAGTTTAAAACACGAGAAGATAATAAAACAGAAGTTAAAACAAAGGTTTATACAACAGTAATAATATCAAACAACCACCAATGCCAGTGTTGGCTCAGGGCCCTTCCACACAGCCATATAACCTTCAATATCAAGGCAGAAAATCCCACAATATCTGCTTTGAACTGGGTTGTCTTGAGTCCACGCTGCCATATAATCCAGTTCAAAGCAGATAATGTAGGATTTTATTCAGCTGTGTGGAAGGAGATAACCCAATTCAAAAAAGACTTTATGGATTATCTGCCTTGATATTCCGGATTATATGGCTGTATGGAAGGGCCCAGGGTCTAAGTTTGCCCATTCCTGATGTAGATGTTTGGACATTTAATAATACAGTAGAGTCTCAGTTATCCAACATAAATGGGCCGGCAGAACATTGGATACGAGAATATTTTGTATAATAAGGAGGGATTAAGGAAAAGCCTATTAAACATCAAATTAGATTATGCTTTTACAAACTAAGCACCAAAACATCAAGTTTTACAACAAATTTGACAGAAAAAGTAGTTCAATATGCAGTAATGCTATGTAGTAATTACTGTGTTTACAAATTTAGCACCAAAACATCACAATGTATTGAAAACACTGACTACAAAAACATTGACTACTAAAAGGCAAACTGCGTTGGATAATCCAGAACATTGGATAAGCGAATGTTGGGTAAGTGAAACTCTATCTAGATAATAGCTGGAAAAGATGAATGTGTTTCTCATCATGGAAATGAAAATGGGAAAGTTGGAGAATGGAGTGTAAGTGCTGGCTTAGGTGAGCATCAGGCAGCAGCATCTCACAGGGGAAAATCCAGATGTTTTCCAGAGCATTGGTGGTTCAGTGGTAGAATTCTCGCCTGCCACGCGGGAGGCCCGGGTTCGATTCCCGGCCAATGCAACATGATTTTTTTTTTTTTTTTTTGCTCATTCATTCTAAAGCGGGTTTGGGCAATCTTGCATTGTGTTGTCAAAGATTTCCATGGACAGAATCACTGGGTTGCTGTGAGTTTTCCAGGCTGTGTCGCCATGTTCCAGAAGCATTCTCTCCTAACGTTGCTGGACCACTCTAATAATCACTATGTCAGACTGCACAGTGAAGCCATTGAAATTCACAAGCATGTGGACAATTTCAACAGAAAAGAGGAAACCATGGAAACGAACACAATCTGGCTATCAGTATTAAAAAAAAACTCTAAAATCAGTACAGTAAATAAAGAACAACACTCAGAATACAGGGCAATTCCAGACAAGAAACAATCAGAGCCAGCTAACACCTCCCAACAAAGGATTCCCCCAGGCAGGAAGCAGCCAGGCTTTGAAGTTGAAAGGCCACTCAATGCCAATCAAGTTGTCCAATTCCAACATTCACACTTGCCTTAAACAGACAAGAGTCCTTTCTCCCACCCTGGACATTATTCCACAGATATATAAACCTCACGTGCTTAGTTTCCAACAGACCTCACAACCATTGAGGATGCCTGCCATAGATGTGGGCGAAATGTCAGGAGAGAATGCTTCTGGAACATGGCCATACAGCCCAGAACACTCACAGCAACCCACAAAACTGCATTCATTCTGTAGACGTACCCCTATAGGCACATACACTACTCACCTTTACTTTGGAAGAACACACTGAACTCAATTTACTTGCATTTGAGCTGATTATTTAAAGGAACACAGGGGTGAATGGTGGCCTATTATTAATCTCTGCTCTGTGTATGTTAATATAACTATGGCCCATTCCATATTGCCATATAATACAGATTATCAAAGCAGGTAATCCACATGATCTGCTTTGAATTGGATTACATGAGTCTACACTGCCACAAAATCCAGTTCAAAGAGGATAATCTGGATTTATATGGCAGTATAGTAGGAGCCTATGTTGTGTCCCATCTCATGCTGCAAAGAGAGGTAAATAAGAAATAACATTTTTGTTTTTGTTATTATTAAACTCAGATAAGCTTCTTTTTCTCCCTTTTTCATATTGCAGGCAAGATCCCCGCTGCAATGATTTGCTTTTCAAGAAAACATCAGGTGATTGTGCAAGGTGGCGATATTTTTCAAATGCAACCATCTCCATCTTCCTGACCCCATTCGGTGTAAGTATGAGGAGGGATGGTCAATAGGATCATGGTACGGGTGGCTGGGTTGTTTTTCCTCTGCTGTTATCACCCCATCCCTTGACCACCCCTTGTTTTTAAGAGCAAGTTGTGGCTGATTTAGGCATTTATGACTATCACCTCCTCGCAAATGCTCTCTTTCTAGTCCGTGGGAACAAGAGCTGGCTTCAGGTCCCGGACTTTTCCTAATCACACCTTTTTGGGGGAATTGTTCACAACTCAAGATGGTCCAACTTGCCAAGTGACCCATTTGACACCCAACTCAGCAAATGGGAATATTGGGGAGTGGGCTGCAGTACTCCAGGAGGGGCCTAGGGGGCACTGTGATCTGGGCTGAATCGTGTGTGTGTGTGTGTGTGTGTGTGTGTATGTATATATGTGTGTATATATGTATATATGGGCCCCTGGTGGTGGCACAGTGTGTTAAAGTGCTGAGCTGCTGAACTTGCGGACCGAAAGGTCCCAGGTTCAAATCCCGGGAGCAGAATGAGCACCCGCTGTTAGCACCAGCTCCTGCCAACCTAGCAGTTTGAAAACATGCAAATGTGAGTATATCAATAGGTACCGCTCCGGCGGGAAGGTAACGGCACTCCATGCAGTCATGCCGGCCACATGACCTTGGAGGTGTCTACGGACAACGCCGGCTCTTCGGCTTAGAAATGGAGATGAGCACCAACCCCCAGAGTCGGTCATGACTGGACTTAATGTCAGGGGAAAACCTTTACCTATATATATATATATACACACACACACACACATACACACACACACATATATATATACACACACACATATATGAGAATGAATTTTTGGTTTTCCCCTGACATTAAGTCCAGTCGTGTCCAACTCTGAGGGTTGATGCTCATCTCCATTTTTAAGCCGAAGAGCTTTAAAAAGAGCGTTGTCCATAGACACCTCCAAAGTCATGTGGCTGGCATGACTGCATGGAGCGTTCTTACCTTCCTGCCGGAACAGCACTTATTGATCTATTCACATTTGCATGTTTTCAAACTGTTAAGATTGACAGAAGCTAGGGCTAACAGTGGGAGCTCACCCCGCACCCCAGATTCCAACCACCAACCTTTGGGTCAGCAAGTTCAGCAGCTCAGCGGTTTAACCCGCTGCACCATCAGGGGCGCCTATATATATGCATACATACTTACATACATATGTCCCATTTCCATATATGGCCAAATAATGCAGTTTGAAACTGCATTATATAGCGGTATAGATAGGGCCTCCAAATCCTAATGGATCACAGTGGAACCAGTTGATCATACCCACGTTTGACTGGAAAAGCCACCATCATCTACTACAGTCTCCACGAAGTGATATACTTCTTTGGACCAGAACTCCATGATATCTGGTGGATTCTGGGGACTCCAGTCCAAAACGCGGCCTTTACTTCACTCTGACCTATTGATGCCATGACTGCTATAACAATTAGCAAAAGTACCTGGTTTTGCACAAGTTGAAACAGGTGTTTGTCTTCGGTTTTTGTATTCCATCCCAAGAGAAAGATGGGCATAAACCAGGTGTTTGGGCCTTTAATTGTTAGAAGCCCTAGCCAGCTTGTCCGGTAATCAGGAATTCTGGGAGCTGAAGTCCAAAACACCTAGAAGGATACATGTCCTGCATCATTGGCATAAACACAATGAATTGACAGATGAAGAGTTCTGCATTGACGTCTTCTAGCACATTTATGGGCAAACTTGGGCCCTCCAGGTGTTTTGGACTTCAACTCCCACAATTCCTAACAGCCTACCGGCTGTTAGGAATTGTGGGAGTTGAAGTCCAAAACACCTGGAGGGCCCAAGTTTGCCCATGCCTGCTCTAACATAATGGTGAACCTATCAAGAGTTAGGGGATGTTAATGAGAGAGGGGCTTTTTTGGAGTATTCTTTACTTTTTGGATTTGAAAGTGTGTCTGTGGGGAAATAAGCTATTGTTTCTTATATAGGAAAAGCCTCATTTTTCTGGGGTGCCCGACTGAGACAAGAACCAGGAGGTGGAGAAGCTGGCGGATTAGGAGGGCAGCTGTGCGTGGCTAATGAAAATGGGGAGGATGGCAGGGATGGGACTCAGGGAGGGACAGTTCTCCGGGACAAAAGCCCCCAGGATGACCTCCACCCCAGCAACACCACCCCAATATTGCCAGGGCTTTGAACAAAGAAACAGCACTGGCCCACCAAAAGAAGAGCATGGAGCTCCTAGGTGCCACCACTGAAGCCTACCTTGGAGTCAAGGACCGTTGCAGGTTTAATTAAAGGAATGGGACTGACCCTATTAAGAGCCCCTTAATCTTCCCAGAAAATAGACCCAGCCTTGACTCACTGCCCTTGACTGAACTCCCAACAGTGGGCCTTTGGTGCTGAGCAGGAGACAGAGGTTTCAAACCCACACTAAATAGTATCATTGTTGTGACTCTGCCTTTGTGTGACTCTGATGAGGATTCTGGGATGCAGTTTCAAGATAACGGGATTCAGGTTCAGGATGAGTTTCAAGATGACTCTGATGGGAATGATGGGATTCAGGTGCAGAGTGTTCCTGCTGTGGGAGATGAGGAGCAGGGAGGCTTTCCCACGGGAAGAAATGATGTTGTTAATGATGATGGTTTTCAGGTGCAAGAAGCAGAAAGGGAGAGCAGCTCCCAGCCTCAGCCTGATAACACTAACAAGCCCTGTGGCCTTGAAAGCAATGAGGCCAGGCCTGTAGCGAGGGGGCGGTTTTAGGGGTTCAAACCCCCCCTCCCCCCAAAATTTTTCAGGTTATAAAAAAAACCTGGTTTACTCATGAATTTTAACTGGTTAACCAAATCCCCATGCTAAGTCTATGAGACGCAAAACATTAAGAGTCCCTCCAGGCACTATTTCAAGCAGATATTGACAGGTTTGTAGCGGGGAGAAGTGTGTGCTAGGGGTTCAACACCCCCCCCCCCCAAATTTTCAAAACCCCTCCCGAAATTTTTTTCTGGCTACGGCCCTGAATGAGGCCGCTTCTCTAGATCGAGCTAGTCCTTTGGAATTTCAGGGGTTGTGCAGAAGTTTCAGAATAGCAAATAAGAGGGAGGTCAAAGGACAAAGAAATGCCTTCATGTTTTGCTATTAAAACAGTCTGCTGAGAGAGAAATCTTCATCAAAGCAATTTCCTTGCTTGAATCAAGAACCAAGTCTGCTTTCCTGTATTATCTTGTAGCCTGGATGTATCCTTGTTTCTGGGACTTTGGCTTTGTTTTAAGGACCTTGTTTCATGCCTAATGTTTC
This sequence comes from Anolis carolinensis, assembly GCF_035594765.1. Lineage (NCBI taxonomy): Eukaryota > Metazoa > Chordata > Lepidosauria > Squamata > Anolidae > Anolis > Anolis carolinensis. The sequence goes on from NC_085846.1 coordinate 6,879,324, forward strand.
CATGGATTTATCCCACAGCCTTGTTTTTGTAACTATCTTTTAGAACTGAACTTTTACCTTTTATGAACTTTCTTTTCCCTATTTCCTAATAAACTACAAAAGACTACGATCTGTGTGCAGCCTGGTGTCTTTAGCAAGGTGAAGCTAACCTGAGGTGCGACAATCATCTAGCTAGCTAGCTATTCATCCACATATCCATCTGTTTCTCTATCCAGCTATTCATCTATCCAGCTATCAATCTATTTCTCTATCCAGCTATCGATCCACATCAATCTATTTTTCTATTCAGCTATCCATCCATGTCAATGTATTTCTCTATCCAGATATCCATCCATGTCCATCTATTTTTCCATCCAGCCATCAATCCACATATCCATTTTTTCTATCCAGTTATTCAGTAGATGGTTAAGTGAACAAACCCAGAGGGTGATTCTCCCCAATGCTTCCTCTTCATCCTGGAAAGAAGTGACATGTGGAGTGCCACAAGCGGGGCCCAGTTCTGTTCAGGATCTTTATTAATGACTTGGGTTAGAAGGCTCGATTATCAGGTTTGCAGACGGGACCAAATTGAGAGGGAGATCTAATACTCCATAAAACAGGAGCAGAATTCAAAACGATCTGAACAGATTAGACAGATTATTGGCCAAAACTAACAAAATGATGTTCAACAGGGAGAAATGCAGAGATACAGAATGGGGGATGATGCCTGGCTCAACAGCAAGATGTGTGAAAGATCTTGGAGTCCTTGTGGGGAACAAGTTAAGCATGAGCCTAGAATGTGATGCAGCAGCTTAAAATGCCAATGGGATTTTAGCCTGCATCAATAGGAGTCTAGTGCCTAGATCCAAGGAAGTCATGCTCCCCCACTATCCTGCCTTGGTCAGACCACACCTGGAATCACACTGTGTCCTGTTCTGGGCACCACAATTGAAGGGAGATGTTGACTCTAAGCTGGCATATGTCCAGAGGAGGATCAAGGGTCTGGAGAACAAACCCTATGAGGAGCGGCTTAAAGAGCTGGGCATGTTTAGCCTGCAGAAGAGAAGGCTGAGAGGAGACATGATGAGAGCCATAGATCAAGATGTGAGGGGAAGTCATAGGGAGGAGGGAGCAAGCTTGTTTTCTGCTGCCCTGCAGACTAGGACACAATGGAACAATGGCTTCAAACTACAGGAAAGGAGATTCCACCTGACCATCAGGAAGCACTTCCTCACTGTGTGACAAAGCTGTTCAGCAGTGGAACTCTCTGCCCCGGAGTGTGGTGATGACTCCTTGTTTTGAGACTTTTAAGCAGAGGCTGGATGGCCATCTGCCAGGGGTGCTTTGAATGTGATTTTCCTATTTTTTGGCAGAATGGGATTGGATTGGGTGGCCTATGAGGTCTCTTCCAACTCTAGGATTCTATGATTCATCTATCCAGCTATCCATCCAAATATCCATCTATTTTTCTATCCAGCTATCCCTTTATCCAGCTATTCAGCTCTCCATCTACACGCCTACCTCTATATCCAGCTACCCATTTATCCATCTTCCCATCCATATATCCATCTGTCTATATCCATCTATTTTTCTATCCCTCTCATTCAAGTTTCTGGGCTAGACTTGCCAGGCATTATTTGAAATAAGGGATGCCCCTTATATCAGGGATTTTAAAAATCTTTTTCTGTAGACATAGGGAGAAACTAAAACATCCCAAATTTTGGGATGTGAGCTCTTCATAAAGACAGAAATGAGCACATCATGTAAATTATGAAAGTTATGAAATGTCCTGGTTTCACAAAGAAAGTAAAGTTAAATTAAATTAATACAGTAGGCCTTCCACTTTGGCAACAAACATGTTGTTGATGATGATGGTGATGATGATGATGATAATGATGTGATCTGCATTAATTCTATTGTGTAGATACACCCTGTGTCCTACCTGCCTTTCTTTTCTCTTTCAGTCCCAAAAATAAGGCTCAGTGCTTGCCCTGCTTTTCTGTTTCAGCTTCAAAATTGGGACTCAAAGGGGACATACCATTTTAGAGCGCAGGTGAGTGGGCCCAAACAATTGAATAATTGCAGGGTCCCTGCAGCTAGAAATTGAGATGCAAAGATGGTTATTATATTACAGCTTTGGCCTAGGATTCTACTACTCCGTAAGAGGCGACACGCGTGCGCAGAAAGAAGCATTTGGGTCCCTGGAACTGTTTTCTCCCCCTCCATCTCTGAAATGGTACACTCCAAAAAGAGGCTTTGCATTGCAAGGAAGGCAATGCCAAAGCAAAGGATAGGTGCGCGCGGCCCCCCTTCTACGCATCAGGTGGCTGTGATGGCCGAGTGGTTAAGGCGTTGGACTCGAAATCCAATAGGGTTTCCCTGCGCAGGTTCGAATCCTGCTCACAGCGCGAGCCCAGTTTTTTTTTTTTAAACCAACGCGCCATATTTTTTTTCACATCTTCCACGTTGCATGTATTCACTTGAATATCTTAACGAAGGGAGAGTCTCAGATCCAGATTAGTCAGCCTGCAAAACAGCTGCTCCAAGTAACAGTAGGTTGCATATTCATTCTTTTAAGAGCCCCAAAATATTCTGTTTCCAGACCACAGCACAGTAAATAAATAACAATACTCAGAAGACAGGAGAATTCCAGACAGGAAACAATCAGGGCCAGTTAACACCTCCCAACAAAGGATTTCGCCCAGGCAGGAAGCAGCCAGGCTTTGAAGCTGCAAGGCTATTCAATGCTAATCAATTGCAACATTCACACTTGCCTCCAACAGAGAGGTTTTGTTTCTTTCTCCCACCCTGGACATTATTCCACAGATATGTAAACCCCACTAGACTAATTTCCAAGAGACCTCAACAACCTCTGAGCATGCCTGCCATAGATGTGGGCAAAACATCAGGAGAGAATGCTTCTGGAACCTGGCCATACAGTCCGGAAAACTCACAGCAAACCAATGATTCCGGCCATGAAAGCCTTCAACAACATAAAACATTGGTAAGTTTCTTGCAATGTCAACAAACAGTGAAATTATAATTATAAATAGTGAGGAAGTAATAGCCAGTTTGGCAACTGTAACAAATTTCTTCTTGACTCGGATAAGGTAAAATGTTGCTATGTGGTGATGAGATACAATGGACTCTGCTCATGCTCAGAGGCACTGGAACTCCTCCTCTAGAATTCCACAACACCGGGTGGAGGCGGATATTTTCTCTATTGCAAGGCCTTCCATAACACAGTTTGAGAGCACAACCCTAATGGGGGACAAAGGCTACATTTTGGGATGTATTAAGACAACATCTCTGGTCATACACAGAGTGCCTCGTCCTGAGGAATCCACACACATCTGAGATGTTTTCCAAAACAAGTCCCTACCCCACAGAAATTCAACTCCCATCATCCCATAACCAGAACCCAGACATAGTCTCCCTCAACCCAGATATCTTTCACTAGCGATCCTATCATGCACAGCCAGCATAACACTCCTGAACTGAGACATTGGACATTGGGTTCCTGGTTGGGAAGGGTGATTTGCAAGGCAGAGCTTGAAGAAAACTGATATTTTTAGGACTACAACTCCCAGAATCCTCCAAACCTCATGGGCACAGTAACTTCTACACCAGGCATGGGCAAACTTGGGCCCTCCAGGTGTTTTGGACTCCAACTCTCACAATTCCTAACAGCCTATCGGCTGTTAGGAATTGTGAGAGTTGGAGTCCAAAACACCTGGAGGGCCCAAGTTTGCCCATGCCTGTTCTATTTAATTAAATCTATTTTAAATCAGACTTATCTTTGAATCAGATTAGATGCCTTTTGAGAACCAAAAAATTCAATTCAGAGCATGTGCAGAGTGCATTTTTGTAGGCCAAAAGAAGCCTTGCAAAGGGCTTAGCTCTCACAGGCCCCTTCTACACTGCCATATAATCCAGATTATCCAATCAAATAATCTGTGTTGAACTGGATTGTCTGAGTCTACACTGCCATGTAATCCAGATCAAAGCAGATAATTTGAATTTTATATGGCAGTGCAGAAGCGACCTTAACGTTTGAAGTAAAACCCAGGAGCTGGAAGCAATGGGTCTGGAAGCAAGGAGTGTGCCCTCAACTCTTCCAAGTCGGCTTTGCCAGCTGGAAGGTGTCACTTTTCCCTTGGGAAAATATTGCCCTTTTCTCCTGCGCTCCCCACGGCGCCCCTGTTCTCATGGTGGAATTGCAAATGGGGCCTTTGATCCCGGCTCTTTTCGCACCTTGGGCCTGTGTTTACAAATTGAAATGCCTCCCCTCCTTCTTTGCCTTCTGCTGTCCACGCGACTGACCGACTCAGGGCTCGAGCAGGAGGCCAGGTGTTGAGAAACACACCCCCAAAGCACACACACAGAGCCCTTTCTGTGCCAGGCGGGTGCATTTCAAAGCTATCCACAGGCCTGAAAAGCAGGCAGGCAAGCAGGCCAGCTGGCTGGCTAACTGACTTAGAATCATAGAATCCTGGAGTTGGAAGAGATTCCAAGGGCCATCCAGTCCAACCCTATTCTGCATTGCAGGAAGATCTGTTATCGAAGGCTTTCATGGCCGGGATCACAGGGTTGTTGTATGTTTTCCAGGCTGTATGGCCATGTTCCAGAAGTATTCTCTTCTGATGTTTCACCCACATCTATGGCAGGAATCCTCAGATGTTGTGAGGTATGGAGAAACTAAGCAAGGATAACCTCAAAGGAAGATATCTTCAAAACCCTCTCAATTGAAGAGAGATGTTGACAAGCTGGAAAGCATCCCGAGGAGGTCAAGGGTCTGGAGAACAAACCGTATGAGGAGCGGCTTAAGGAGCTGGGCATGTTTAGCCTGCAGAATTTATTTATTTCGTGTCAAAAGCATTGCATAATAAATAAGTTTAAAAGTGATAAAATAAAGGAAATCACAAGCAGCTAAATAGTTTTAGACCAAAAGTGGGCAACAGCAACCGCATTGTCCGTGGCTGCAGAAGAGAAGGCTGAGAGGAGAAATGATACCCATGTATAAATATGTGAGGGGAAGTCATAGGGAGGAGGGAGCAAGATTGTTTTCTGCTGCCCTGGAGACTAGGATGCGGAACAATGGCTTCAAACTTCAGGAAAGGAGATTCCACCTGAACATTAGGAAGAACTTCCTCACTGTGAGAGTTGTTCAGCAGTGGATCTCTCTCCCCCGGGCTGTGGTGGAGGCTCCTTCTTTGGAGGCTTTGAAGCAGAGGCTGGATGGCCATCTGTCGGGGGTGCTTTGAATTAGATTTTCCTGCTTCTTGCAGGGGGTTGGACTGGATGGCCCATGAGGTCTCTTCCAACTCGATGATTCTATAATTCTATGATTCTATTTATGCCCATAGAATCATACAGTTGGAAGAAACCCCAAGGGTCACCCAGTCCAATCTCTAGATAAGGAGACTCCACCGGAATATCTGGCAACATTGAGAGGTTCTTCCTAACGTTTAAGTGGAATCTCTTTTCTGGAAGCTTGAATCCACGTCACCATTGTGTCCTACTCTCTGGAGCAGCACAAAGCAAGCAGGCCAAACAAGATGCCCTCAATGTGACATGCTTCCAAACATGTAAACATGGCTCTTCTGTCACCTTCTTTCAGTCTTTTTCAAGCCAAATATACCCATCTTCTTGAGGCAGTAGTTTTCAACCTGTGGGTCCCCAGATGTTTTGGCCTTCAACTTCCAGAAATCCTAACAGCTGGTCAACTGGCTGGGATTTCTGGGAGTTGTAAGCCAAAATATCTGGGGACCCACAGGTTGAGAAACACTCTCCTAAGCCATTCCACATAGGGCTTGATTTCCAAACTTTTGATCATTTTCTTCACTCTTCTCTGGACACGTTCCAGTTGTCCTAGTAGTATTCCAAGTAGTCTGGAACGTACTTAGTCCTAATCTTTTTTTTTATGCTGGTTTTAAATCACTTAATTGGATGGGTTGCAATAGCAGGCTCCCAGATTAGTTTACATCTAATTTTATTTAGTTTAGTGTTTATACCTTATTTTATTTTATTTTTGGTTATTTAATATTTAATGTTTATTTTGTGGACATGTGTAAAAGGCACCATGATGTAATGGGTTGACTGGAAAGCCATGTGTCAGCAGCTGATTGGCTAAGTGTGCTAGGAGCCAACATTCTGATTGGCTACTGTCTCTGGCTTGCTGCTGAGAGAAACGGTTTTAACTGTCATTTTCACTTTGGAGAGCGAAGAGAAACAGTCAGGGAATTAATGGCTGCCGACTCTCTGAAGCCTGATCATTAAGGCAATGAGGCATATTTAAAGACTGTTTTAAAAGGACTGTTTATTCCCTCTGTTCTCTGTAAGAAATCAGAGAGATTACTGTTGCTCTGTTTGATCTGTTGAAATAAAGTAAAGTTACTGTTACTTATTTCAGAAACCTGAATGGCACGTTATTACACTGCAGGGTAAACTTTGGTTCAGAAACCATGGTAAAGCTTCTATTTATTTACATCTACAACTTCCAACTTTTACTTAAGTGATATTTGTCTTTTCTGTTCTAATGTAGCACAAACCTATGTAAAATCATACTACTTATTTTTGTCATTAATATTGAAATCTGAAATATACCCAGAAAGTCTTTCCTTTCTTGAATTGCTTTGCCTAGCAAACTTGGGGTACAACTATACCAGGCATGGGTAGACTTGGGCCCTCCAGGTGTTTTGGACTTCAACTCCCACAATTCCTAACAGCCTACTGTTTGCCCATGACTGAACTATACTGTAGAAATAATGCAGCTTGACACTACTTTAACTGCCATTGTTCAATTCCATCATGTGAGTTGCAGTTTTACAAGGTCTTGAACCTTCTCTGCCAAAGAGTGCTGATGCCTCACCACACTACAACTCCTGGGATGGCATAGCACTGCACCATGGGAGTTGAAGTGGTATCAAACCGCATTAATTCTACAGTGTAGAGGCATCCATGAAAGCTCCCGCTATAGGGACAAGGATGGAAGATTATGGGGAGAAGCAAGAAATGAAAAGAGGGAGTGAGGTTCCTTTTTCAAAAGGTGGATTAAAAGGACCCTTGGTGGGACAAATCCCATTAGCTTCCACAGATGTTGGACTTTTCAGGGAAGGGAGATTATCCGATTAAGGCTAAATTAAATGGTTCGTTCTGCTGCCTCTTTTATCCTCCAACAAAGGGGTCCGATTTGGCTGCAGGAATGGGTGGCAAAGGCCCCATGTTCCCTTTTGTTCCCAGAACTTGGAAACATTTGGTCCCCAAATGCAATGCATAAGGTTGCCAACTATTAATTTTAAATGGGGTCATGCTCCCATATCATTAAGTGTATTGATTTTAGATTTCACTTGAGAATTGTTGTAGGAAGAATGCACTCTGACACCGCATCTACCACCATTGTTCGATGCTATGGAATCCTGGAAGGTGTAGCTTTACAATAATAATAATAATTATTATTATTATTATTTATTTATTTATACCCCGCCACCATCTCCCCGTGGGGACTCGGGGCGGCTCACAATGTTACAAAAGTAACAGTGCAAATACATTAACAATATACACAGTTTAAAACACAAGAAGATGATAAAACAGAAGTTAAAACAAAGGTTTATAAAACAGTAATAATATCAAACAACCACCAATGCCATTCAGTCAACTTCAGAGTTGGGGGGGTGGAACTATAGCAGCAATATAAGATAAAATCATTAGATTAAAATACCCCGATGAAAGGAACCTAATAACATTCAGAATAGAATTATAATGAGGCTTTTCACCTTCCCTAGCAAAGAGTGCTAGTGTCCGACCAAACTGAAACTCCCAGGATTCCATAACATTGAGGTAAGGCAGTTCAAGTGATGCCAAACTGCATTCATTCTACAGTGTAGATCAGGCATGGGCAAACTTCGGCCCTCCAGATGTTTTGGACTTCAGCTCACACAATTCCTGGCCTCAGGCCCCTTTCTTTCCCCACTCAGCCACTTAAGCGGCTGAAGGGCTGAAGTTTGCTCATGCCTAGTGTAGATGCACCCATAGAGCACAATGATTTAAGATCCCATGGGAGAATCATGCAACCAGCATCCATGAAAACTTGTTATGCCAGCTAGGGCTCTTCGAACTTGCAGTCTGATGACGTCTGAAGAGCTGCATAATTCAAACCCATGTCAGAGGCCTCATTGCAATGCCATATAATGCAATTTGAAACTGCATTATACAGCAGAGTAGATGGGCCCTCAGACAATTCACATGCTCATAGAGATAGAGTAATAGGAGAAAGAGCTTAGTTTCTGGGGTCTCTTCCACATAGAATATCAAGACAGATAATCCACAATAGCTGCTTTTTGAACTGGCTTATCTGAGACCACACCACCTTGAGTCCCCTCCTGGGTGAGAAAGGCAGGGTAAAAGTATAGTAAATAAATGTAATCCAGTTCAATGTGGATTTTATACAGCTGTGTGGAAGGGGCTTGATACACCAGGTTGCTGTTAAAGCCTCCAGAGCAGAAAAGTTGGGAACTTTTCTAATACATTTCCCAGGTATTACAGCTGAGCATGTCACCATTTGAAGAAGAAGGACACTATGGGTTGCTGTGAGTTTTCCGGGCTGTATGGCCATGTTCCAAAAGCATACAGCCCAGAAAACTCACAGCAACCCAGTGATTCCGGCCATAAAAGCCTTCAACACAAGCTTTACCCACATGATTCTGTGGGTAAAGCTGGATCTATATAATCCAGTTTCAGAATGCATATTAACTAACTTGTACTGGATTATATATGACTATCTACAATTCAATGCAACTACATTATCTGCAGTCAGAAACTAGATTATATGGCAGTGTAGATGGGACTTCAATCTGGTGATATGCTGGTACCTACACGTTAGTGGTGTCCACCAAAATGCTGGCCACACCTAAGATGGATCTACACTGCCATATAATCCAGTTTGATGCAGTTAATCTGAATTCAGAAAATGGATTATATGACACTGTAGATCCAGCCTTGGAAGGCAAGGAAAAGTAGGGAGGAAGGAGAAAGATTGGCAGCATGGGAACCTCCACACTCTTTCCAGCATGTTTCCATCCTCATCTCTCCTTTTTGGAGGGACCTGTGAGGTGTGGGTTATTTTAACCCATAGTTTTCACAGTAGAGATGGAGACATGTGTTTGAGGGAGTTGCCAAGACAGATGTTCAGCCCCCCCTTGAGACAAAAGGCCTCCGAGGGATGGCTTTTACAAGGCAGGTGTGAACATAGGGTGAGTCCCGTAGGCTTATCTAATCACAGAATCATAGACTTGGAGGAGACCCCAAGGACCATCCTGTGCAACCCCATTATTCTGTCATGTAAGAATAATACTCAATCCAAGCCCTCCCGACAGATGGTCATCCAGAGAAGGTGACTCCATGCATCTCCCAGGCTGCATATTTCATCGTTAAAGGGCTTTTACCATCACAACATTCTTCCTAATGTTTAGATGGGATCTCTTTTCCTGAAATTTGAATCCATTGCCATATAATCCAGTTAAATGCAGTTAATCTGCATTCTGAAACTGCATTATATGGCACTATAGATCCAGCCCAAGGTTCTCTTGCCTGGTTAATTTAGCCCAATGAAAAACACACCAGTGGACGTGCAATTCTCTTCTGCACAAAAGCAAAGGGATATTTTCCATAACTGGCCCAAAGCCAGCATAAAACAGCTAGGTATTTATACATTTGCTTATGGAAAGTCCTCACTCTTTGCATCAACATCATAATACACCATTTACCTTTGCACATACATATTTGTATTCACATCCCATAAAAACAAGTGTGACGGCACTAAGAAGGAGACAATAAATATTAGGATAATAATCCATGCTATTGTGTTCCCTCTTTCTATATATGATAAGAAAGTGGATAGGAAGACAATCAACTCCTTTGAGTGGGAGGAGAGTTCTGCAGATGGTGCAGACACCTAAAACGCCCAACTAATGGGTCCAGGAGCAAATCAAGCCTGACTAAACTGAGGATGTTGTACTTTGGACATATCAAGAGAAGACAATAGAAAAGATAATAATGTGTTGTCGAAGACTTTCATGGCTGGAATCACTGGGTGGCTGTGAGTTTTCTGGGCTGTATGGCCATGTTCCAGAAGCCTTCTCTCCTGTCATTTCACCCACATCTGTGGCAGGCATCCTAAAGAGGTCGTGAGGTCTGTTGAAAACTAGGCAGGTGGGGTTTATATATCTGTGGGATGTTCAGGGTGGGAGAAAGAACTCTTGTCTGTTTGAGACAAGTGTGAATGCTGCAACTGGCCACCTTGATTAGCATTGAGCAGCCTTGCAGCTTCAAAGCCTGGCTGCTTCCTGCCTGGGGAAATCCTTTGTTGGGAGGAGTTAGCTGTCATGTCAGATAACACAGATAAGCCATTGAAATCCACAAGCGTGTGGGCAATTTCAGCAGAAATGAGGAAACCATGAAAATGAACAAAATCTGGCTACCAGTATTTAAAAACTCTACAATCAGGACAGTAAATAAAGAGTAACACTCAAAAAACAAGGGACTTCCAAACAGGAAAGAATGAGGGCCAGCTAACACCTCCCAACAAAGGATTCCCCCATCCCCCATAGCATGGAGTCATGGCAGTCAAAGTGGTATCAAACTGCATTTATTCTACAGTGTGGATGCAACCTGGGTATGCAGCTACAAATCCCAGCATCCAGATTGTTTTGGGTCGGTCCTAAAGCAACGGCCCACTGAGTTCATTGAGTGGAGGCCAGAATTTAGGGGAGAAAGTGGACTTTTCCTCCACCCTCTTTCTTCTGCGTGCCATTTGTAGTTTTTGGGCACCTTTGCCATGCTCCTCGCCTTCCTCCAAATGGGAAGGTTTAAGGCCTTGGCACCTCTGATCTCCTTTGTGGGAAAATTCTCATCTTTTTATTCCACTGCTGGCTTCTCTTCCACCAAATTATAAGGAATGGGGTGACAATGGGGGCTGAGGGACGTTTCTGACACCTCCACTTTTATGGCGCTGAGAATCCCGGTTGGCCCTGGTTTCCCACAAGCTGCTCGCCATCCTTAGGGCCACCATAAAAGACCATAAAAGGCCTGGTGCTTTCTAAGTGGCCCTAAAATTCCCCTTAAACCTGTTAAAGAATAATACTGGGGGGATCTGTTATATTGCAGGCCTTCTTTTGGCAGCTATTTGAATGTGTGTTTGGGCAAAATAATGAGAATGAAGGAGAAGAGGAACATCAACAACTACTATTATTATTTAGTCCATATACACATTAATATGGACATTCTACAGTGTAGATCAAGCATGGGTAAACTTAGTCCCTCTAGGTGTTTTGGACTGCAACTCCCACCATTCCTAACAGCCTCAGGCCCTTTCCTTTTGCCCCGCAGCCGCTTAAGCGGCTGAGGGGCAAAAGGAAAGGGCCTGAGGCTGTTAGGAATGGTGGGAGTTGGAGTCCAAAACACCTGGATGGCCCAAGTTTGCCCATGCCTGGTGTAGATGCACCCTTTGTTATAATTATTCATTAAGGAGGACCATGAGGTTTTTGCCACCTCCATCTGGGCAGAAATGTCCTCTTCTCTCTGGAAGTTGTGCCTTCCAGAAGGTCTCGCTAGATGGGGGACAATGGGAGTTGTAGTTCAATGAGAGCACCATGTCAGAGAACAACATTAGGAGAAGCCAGGCATTGGAAACTTTGGGGAGTCATGATCAGTAGGGAAACTAGGGGACAATGATTCCATTCCTGGATCTAGTCCAAACTTGAAGGCAGTGAATCTGTTCCTGGATCTAGTCCAAACTTGAAGGCAGCTATCTAAGTGATGGGCCAACATTAGCAGAAGCCAGGCATTGGAAACTCTGGGGAGCCGGATCGGTAGGGAATCTAGGGGACAGTGAATCTGCTCCTGGATCTAGTACAAACTTGAAGGCAGCTAGCTAAGGTTGGTAATGGACCAACATTAGCAGAAGCCAGGCATTGGAAACTCTGGGAAGCCAGAATAGTAGGGAAACTAGGGGACACTGAACCTGTTCCTGGATCTAGTCTGAACTTGAAGGCAGCTATCCAAGGTTGATGATGGACAAACATTAGCAAGAGCCAGGCACTGGAAACTCTGGGGAGTCATGCTCAATAGGGAAACTAGGAGACAGTGAATCTGTTCTTGGATCTAGTCCAAACTTGAAGGCAGCTATCCAATGGTGGTGATGGACCAATATTAGCAGAAGCCAGGCATTGGCTTAAAGGCAATTATCCAAGTTTGATGATGGACAAACATTAGCAAGAGCCAGGCACTGGAAACTCTGGGAAATAATGATCAGTAGGGAAACGAGGGGACAGTGAATCCGTTCCTGGATCTAGTCTGAACTTGAAGGCACATATCCAAGGTTGATGATGGACCAACTTTAGCAGTAGCCAGGCACTGGAAACTCTGGGAAGCCAGAACAGTAGGGAAAATAGGGGACAAGGAACCTGTTCCTGGATCTAGTCCAAACTTGAATGCAGCTATCCAACGGTGGTGATGGACCAACATCAGCAGAAGCCAGGCATTGGAAACTCTGGGGAGTCATGATCAGTAGGGAAACTAGGAGACACTGAATCCGTTCCTGGATCTAGTCCGAACTTGAAGACAGCTATCCAATGGTGGTGATGGACCAACATTAGCAGAAGCCAAGCATTGGCTTCAAGGAAATTATCCAAGTTTGATGATGGACAAACGTTAGCAAGAGCCAGGCACTGGAAACTCTGGGAAATAATGATCAGTAGGGAAACTAGAGGACAATGAACCTGTTCCTGGATCTAGTCCAAACTTAAAGGCAGCTATCCAAGGTTGGTGATGGACCAACATTTGCAGAAGCAAAACATTGGAAACTCTGGGAAGGCAGAACAGTAGGGAAAATAGGGGACAGTGAATCCATTCTGGAATCTAGTCTGAACTTGAAGGCAGCTATCCAAGGTTGGTGATGGACCAAGGACATCAGAAGCCAGGCATTGGAAATTTTGGGGAACCAGATCAGTAGGGAAACTAGGGGACAGTGAATCTACTCATGGATCTAGTCCGAACTTGAATGTAGCTATCCAAGGTGCCAAGCTAGAAAGTGGGTCTCTTTGATGTTCAGACTTAAGCCTGGAGCAGATGCATCTCTGAAAAGGGGGATGGAGAGAGCGGCCCCCTTCTTCCTTCCCTGCTAATTTGCTTGATGGGGGCAGAGAATGAAATATGCAAGAGTGTGGTTGACTCAAGGGCCTCTTTGTTACCCAAAAGAGAGTTAAGGAAGCCTCTTTAACATTAGATCCTTGGCTTGCATAATCCACCCCCACCCACACCAGTAATGGAGGCCCCAACATTAGTAAGTGAATGGGCTTCACCCCGGGGGTCCCTCAAATTGCAAAAGGGGCGTATGTGTGGTCGCAAGACTCCATTGATGTAAACCCATTGCATTATTTGGGGTGGGCTTCGCGTGGGAGCTTGACCCTCTAAAACTCCAGGTCTTTTGAGAAGTGGTTTTGATCCCTTTCAGAACACAACCGTTTTCTACTTTGTATCGGGGTTTGATCTTTGTTTCATTGTGTGCTGTCTATGTAGAAATCACCATTGGGGAACAAAGGGTCATCTAGTCCAATTCTCTGCCTATGCACAGCCCTGAGAAGTGGCCAAATAACCAGCGCTTTTTGGCAGAGAAGGTTCAGGACCTTGTAAAACTATAGCTCCCAGGATTCTATAGCACTGAATTTTCATTTTACTCTACTCCAAGGAGAGCCATTGTGGTATGAAGTAGTAATTTGAGCATTTGGAGACCAGGGTGCAAATCATGGAAACCCATTGGGTGACCTTATGCAAGTGACACTCTCTCAGCCTCAAAAGCAGGCAGAGGCAAATAGGATCTGAATACATTTTGCTAAGAAAACCCATCTGAGAGGTGCCATAAGTTGGCAGTTATGGAAAATAATACTAATAATTTATTATTTACGGCACTTTTACCCCGCCTTTCTCAACCCTGGAGGGGACTCAATAATAATAATAATAATAATAATAATAATAATAATAATAATAATAATAATAGCCTGATGCTGAGCATCCTTTGCTTTCATTTCATTGTTTACATCTAGCAACTGCTTTCAAAAGTTTAAAAATATTCCGGAGATTGCAAGAGGAGAATGAGAAATATCCAGAAAGTCTTATCTTATTTCTTAGAATGTGTCTGCAAGAATGCTGCATGGCTTGTTCTATGGAGCCATGCTGATCATTAACTAAATTGGGCATCAAAAAGCAGCAGGAAAAGCGAACAGGCAAACATAAACACAGCCAATATAACGGGCATGGGCAAACTTTGGCCCTCCAGGTGTTTGGACTTCAACTCCCACAATTCCTAACAGCCTACCAGCTGTTAGGAATTGTGGGAGTTGAAGTCCAAACACCTGGAGGGCCGAAATTTGCCCATGCCTGCAATATAAGAATTCTAGACTGGAAGGGTTTTCAGTGTCTCGCTCTTTGCAATGCTGGAAATATGTGGAAACGTTCATTTGGAGGGTGGAATTTTAACAGACGGGAACAATGCGCTCATTTGACCCCTTAGCAGAGTGAAAAAACCAAAAGAGAACAAGAAAATGTAAAGACAGCAAATACACAAATTGTAGAACGGAAGGGGTTTCGAGGTGTTATATTCCACGATGCTGAAAATATGCAGAAATTTATTTTGGGGTCAGAATTATAACCAAAAAAGAGCAATATGCCCCCATTTGAAACCCTAACTTAGGTCCCATCTACACTTCCCTATAATATAGTTTGAAACTGTCTTATATGGTCAGTATAGACAAATATAATGCAGTTCAGTGCAGTTGAATTGCATTATTTGACTCTATACCAGGCCTGGGAAAACTTCAGTCCTCCAGTGTTTTGGGGTTCAACTCCCAGAAATCCTAATCATCTTACCAGCTGTTAGGAACTGTGAGAGTTGAAGTCCAAAACACCTGGAGGGCTGAAGTTTGCCCAGGCCTGGTCTACATAGACCATATAAAGCAGGTCTAAACTGCATTATAGGGCAGTGTAGATAGAGCGTTAGTGAAAAGCAAGGAAACGGAGGAGACCTAAATTGGATTGGGGTTGTTGTGTATTTGTATGGCCATGTTCCAGAAGCATTCTCTCCTGACGTTTTGCCCACATCTATGCCAGGCATCCTCAGGTTGCGAGGTATAAGTTGGATTGCTACAAGTTCCTTCCAATCTTCCCTTTGTGAACATTTCATTATTGTTATGATTATTGTTATGATTTTTTTTTCGTGTCAGGAGCAACCGGAGTTGCTTCTGGAGTGAGAGAATTGGCTGTCTGCAAGGACGTTGCCCAGGGGACACCCGGATGTTTTGATGTTTTACCATCCTTGTGGGAGGCTTCTCTCATGTCCCCGCATGGAGCTGGAGCTGATAGAGGGAGCTCATCCGCGCTCTCCTCGGGTGGAATTTGAACCTGGCAGCTTTCAGGTCAGCAACCCAATCTTCAAGTCATGAGGCTTTTATCTCCTAGGCCACCGGAGGCTCCTATTGTTATGATGATGATGATGATGATGATGATGATGATGATGATGTTGAAGAAAATATAAGGAATGTAGGGAAATTCACATTTGGAGGTTGAATTTTAACTGAGAAGGACAATGCCCTCCTTTGACCCCTTAAGATTGCTAAAAGCAAGAGGGAAAAGCAGGCAAAGTGAGCAAGAAAATATCAAGACAGCAAATGTTAGAATTCTAGAATGGGAGGGTTTCCAGTGTCTTCTATTTTGCAATGCTGAAAATATGGGGAAAATTTATTTCAGGGATGAAATTATAACTAAGAGACCCTCATTTGACCCCCAATTTTAGTGAAAAGCAAGGAAGAGGAGGAGACTTGCATGGGATGGGCCCTGATTTCCTTCCAATCTCCCCTTTTCCCGGGTGCCAAGTGTGTGGAGCACACTCCTGTCCCCCCAGGATTGGACAGAGAGATCAAAGCAAAGGGGAGGGAGGTGTGAAGTGTCCCTTAAAGGAGCGGAATGGGGTGTGGGGTTCTCTAAGGGCAGCCAGTAGAAGGGGAGAAAGGGGCACCGGAGGGGGGAGAGGGGTATAAAAAGAGGCCTCCCTGCCTTTGAAGAGAGAGGAAGAGGCAAACGTTGTGACCTGTGGAGCAACCAAGGAGTGCAAACACCTTCGTCCCGGCCTGCTCCCTCCTCCGCCCCCTTTTCTTTGGGGTCCCGACCAGTTATGAAGATGACAAGCCAGAGATGGGAAAGCAAAGAGGAGAAGAAGGTAGGCTGGGTGGCTTTGGAAAGATGGGATGGACAGTGAATTCATGTGTTGATGGTGAACACTAAAAAAATTGCTTTAGAAGGAACTACATGGGTGCATCTACACTGTGGAATTACTGCAGTTTGATACCCCTTTAAGTGCTGTGGTTCAGTACAACAGAATAATAGGGTTTGGTGAGGCACCCACACTCTTTGGCAGAGAAAGCTAAAGACTTCATAGAACTACAACTCATGTGATTGCATAGCATGGAGCTCAGACAGTTAAAGTGTTGTTAAACTGCATTAATTCTACAGTATAGATGAAACTCAAGTCTCTGCCAGAGCAGGAACCCACAGCAAAAGCCCTCCCTTGAGAAGAGGAGAATCTACCAGCTAAATTGCATTGTTAAATCAACAAAATAGAGGGAGCTGGGTAGGTTTAGCTTGGAAAAGAGAAGGTAGAGCAGTCACATCCTTAAACATCTAACCAGTTATTGAGCAGGAAGTGAAGCAAGCTCAGAAACTAGCACATGAATCAATGGATTCAGATAACATGAAATTCCACATAAACATTTGTAGGAAGAACTTGTTGGCCATAAGATGCACTCAAGTGTGGAATAGACTGCTTTGGACGGTGGTGAACACTCCATCTTTGGTTGGAGGAGCATCTCTCAGGAGTGCTTCAGTGTGTCTTTTTGTATGGCAGAGGGTTGAACTAGATCAGACATGGGTAAACTTGGGTCCTCCAGATGTTTTGGATTTCAACTACCGGCTGTTAGGAATTGTGGGAGTTGAAGCCCAAAACACCGGGAGGGCTGAAGTTTGTCCATGTCTGATCTAGTCCAATCCCCAGGCAGTAAATGAACCTATGGATAGATGTGAACAAAACATCAGGAGAAAATGTTTATGGAACATGATCATACAGCCTGGAAAACTCACAGCAACCCAATGATTCCGGCCATGAAAGCCTTCGACAACTACAGCTAAAATGACCAAACTCTACCTCAAAACTTCCAACAAAGGAGAATCTTTCTCCTTCCAAGGCACCTGCTCCATAGTTAAAGCTCTCATAGCTGCAGGAATTTTCCCTAATGTGTAGCTATATGGAGGGCATTGTCTCTGCAGATAAAAATCCCAATTCTCTTGCAGAGAGTGGGACTTTGGCCCCTTCTACACTGCCAATAATCCAGATTGTCGACGCAGATAATCCACATTATCCACTTAGAACTGCATTATACCGGCTGTTAGGAATTGTGGAAGTTGAAGTTCAAAACACCTGGAGGGAGGGCCGAAGTTTGCCCATGCCTGGTCTACACTGCCATATAATCCAGTTCAAAGCAGATCATCTAGATTTTATATGGCAGTGTAGAAGGGGCCTTTGAAGATCCTTCAAGCAGATTGATCTTGTCTTTGTTCCATTTGCATGCCCTTTACAAGCCATTTTTCTTCAGATACTGAAAATACATTTCTGAATGCTCGACTGATATTTCACTATTTAACACAATTTTTGTTCCTGGGTTATAAATGTCATTTCCTAATTGGTACTATCATAAAAACATGGAAAACTTTGTTTCGATGGGACATCCTGCAGCACATTTTGCTATAGTTTTCCAATGAATATCTCATCTAGTCTCAACCAATTCAACATAGTTTGTGGTAGCCACAAAAACAAAGTTTCTGGGATAGAACAACTATTTTCAAAGTAAGTACTGCACAGTCAAACAGGAAATAACACTTTCAAACCAGGAATAGAATTTGTTACTTAATGTTTTAAGTACTTTGTATCGGCTGGAATTTGGTTGCAGGACCATGGATGCTCAAGTCCCATGATACACAACAAAAGTTAGTTACATGGTGTTTTAAGTACAGTAGAGTCTCACTTATCCACCATAAACGGGCCGGCAGAACGTTGGATAAGTGAATATGTTGGATAATAAGGAGGGATTAAGGAAAAGCCTATTAAACATCAAATTAGGGTATGATTTTACAAATTAAGCACCAAAACATCATGTTATACAACAAATTTGACAGAAAAAGTAGTTCAATATGTAGTAATGCTATGTAGCAATTACTGTATTTATGAATTTAGCACCAAAATATCACGATGTTTTGAAATCATTGACTACAAAAATGCTTTGGATAATTCAGAACGTTGGATAAGTGAAACTCTACTGTACTTTGTATCAGCTGGAATTTGGTTGTAGGACCATAGATGCTCAAGTCCCATGATACACAGCAAAAGTTAGTTACATGGTGTTTTAAGTACTTGGAATTTAGTTGCAGGACCATGGATGCATATGTCCATGGAAAAATGTGTCCCTTATATAAAATGGCAAAATCAAAGTTTCGCTTTTTGGATCATCAAAAATTCAAGTTGTGGATAGTGGAGTCCCTGGATATGGAGGGCCATGTTCAAATTTTGTAGACTGAAAAAAATTCAAGATGAGAGAGACTTAATTGGGGAGCGGAATCACGCCCTTTTGGCCTAGGAAATGGGGTTTCCTGTTTCAAAAGCTCTCCCTTCTCTTTCCTGTCTTCCTTTCCTTTTGTGTGTGTTCTCCTCCTTCCCTCCCTCCCTTCTTTCTGTAGCTCCTGAAGCCTTTGATGGAGAAGCGGCGGAGGGACCGCATGAACCAAAGCCTGGACCGGCTCCGGGTCTTGCTCTTCGAAGCCACGCAGGATGAGGTAAGAGAAGCCAGAGAGGCCTCCGGTCCAAAGGCCTTTTTTGGGATTTAATCCCATATTGACCATTCCTGAAATCTCATCCAATCGCATCTTCTTGAACCTCAAGAACCGGGCATCGGGAATCAGCACTGGATGACCTTCCTGCAAGACAAGCTGTCTGCCCTGCATCGGCATAGCTTAGCATTTGATGGCTTTGGTCCATATTTTTTCTGTCAAAATTGCAAATGTGTGTTGTTGAAGGCTTTCATGGCCAGAATCACTGGGTTGCTGTGAGTTTTCCAGGCATGAAACAATCAGGGCCAGCTATCACCTTACAACAAAGGATTCCCTCAGGCAGGAAGCAATCAGGCTTTGAAGCTGCAAGGCCATTCAATGCTAATCAAGGTGGCCAATTGCAAAATTCACACTTGCCTCAAACTGTTCTTTCTCCCACCCTGGACTTTCCACAGATAAATAAACCCCACTTGCCTAGTTTCCAGCAGATCTCACAACCTCCGAGGATGCCTGCCATAGATGTGGGTGAAACGTTAGGAGACTATGCTTCTGGAACATGGCCGGACAGCCTACAAAACTCACAGCATCTATCTTTGCCATGTATTATTTCATTGCCATTTTTGTTGGAATAATGCTTTTAATAACATTAACTTAGGCTCATAGCAATTAATATTATTATGATCCTTCTTCCCTGGCCCTTTGTTCTCCCTTTCCGGATGTGCCCCAATTTCTAAGAACCAAACACTGTTTTTCTTCCTCTCCTTCCCTTCCCTCCCTCATGCCTGAAAAAGTAACTCATGTGCAAAGAATATTGTATTTTCATTCCTCCTTCCCCCCTTTTTTCTCTCCCCCTCTTCTTTTGTCATGTTTTTCTCTCCTCAGAGACTTAAAAACCCCAAAGTGGAAAAGGCAGAGATTTTGCAAAAAACGGTTCAGTTTCTGAAGACTCAGCCTTTATCAGGTATAATCTTTCTTGTATCCTTTCATTCATTCATAGTCTCCTTATATGTAAAAGGGCAGCCTCTCCAGAATGTGGAGCCCCACAAAGACGTGGGACTACAAATCCCATCACTTCAAAGCTGTGTGATAATGGGATTTGTAGTCCCGCATCCAAGCCTTTTGTGGAAATGCAGAGGGACTTCCCTGCAGATGATCGCTTCATCCTCCAGAGATGTGGGATTATAGATCCCATCACCTCATGTCTGTGGTGATGGGATTTGTAGTCCCACATCAAAGCTTTTGGGGAAAGGCAAAGGGACTTGATTGCAGAAGTCAGAGCTATGGGATCTCTGGCTACTGTGCCGACAGTGTGATGAATATGTTTTGAGTTTTAATCTGACCTTTAAAGGATCTTCACAAAATCCAGATTGCCTGCTTTGAACTGGATTATATGGCAGTGTAGACTCATATAATCTAGTTCAAAGCAGATAATGTTGATTATCTGCTTTGATAATATGGATTATATGGCAGTTTAGAAGGGGCCTGAGAGGCTAAAGGAACTTTGAGGAGGACAGGGTTCAGCACTTTGGCTAGCTCTATTAAAGTTTGGGCTCAGATTCATCACTCGTTCGACATGGGGATCATCTACACTGTGTAATCATCAGTGCAGTTTGACACCACTTTAAGGGCTATGGAATTATGGAAATTGTAGTTTTACAAGGTCCTTAATCTTCTCTGCCAGAGAAGGCTGGTACTTCACCAAACTCCATCTCCAAGGGTGCCATAACATGGAGCCATGGTGGTTGAAATGGTCTCAAACCGCATTAATTCTACAGTGTAGATGCATCCAGGTGTCATTGACAATGGAGAAAACTTTACTTGTTTAACAGGTAAAAAGCACATGAGCCCTAACATTAATAGAAACCTAGTTTTTCTCGTATTCGCCTGAAATCCCCTTTCTCTCCCCAGCATCGCATTCTGTGAACAACCAACACTCACTTAAGCATTTGTCTTTCTTTTTCTCTCTCTCTCTTCCTCCTTCCCTGCAAAAACCCACCCCTTTCCTTCCCATAAAACCCACTTCAGGTTTCTTTACTTGCCACCTCAAATGTCTGGCATTGTGGGGTAAGTGAAATGGGAAAGGGCTGTGTGTTCTGCCTGGCGGTTTCTTGTGTGGGGGTGCCATGCCCGTCCCTTTGTGTGTGTGCCCAGATTTTCCCATCATTCTGCAGCCTTTTGGACAGTTGCATTGGGCTGCGGAAAGCAAAAGACTCCCGTTCAGGTTTTAATTAAATCCCAAAGTAGAGACACTAAAAAGATTCTATATAGATTGAAGATGAGAGCAAAGAGGATTCCAGATTTGAGGGAGGATTAGCTTGTGAAAACAGGCCAAAACATCAACAATAAGTTTAGCTGATGGTTGTTCTGTCTTGTCCAGGATTCCAGGTCTTTAACCAGAAATGGTGAGTAGCTCCAATGTGAGTAGGTGCAGTCTCATGTTTTCAATTGAGATTTAAAGGAGTTCTCCAAAGTACGAAAACAAGAGAGGGTCAACACCTTGGATAGTGCCATTAAAGCTCAGGTGAAAACTTGGCGTATGCTCAACAATCCATAGATATCCTGGTGCAAAGATGCAGCCTATGTTAAACAGCTGAAACAATGTGTGAGGAAAAAAATCACCACATAACATCCAAACTAAGTGCGGAAAATGCAGTATTGCAGTGTATTAACTTTTATCTGTACTTCCTTTCTTCAAGTTCTATTTACAGGGAAGTTGGACACTCTGGTGGGTCTTAAAATGGGCCTCCGGTGTGAGGTGGCTGAGATCCTGAGATAAGTGCCTGTATTTCTTCAATTCTAAGTCGCCATTGGTTGTAAGACACACACTAATTTCAGAAACAGAAAAACAGTAACTAACAGAAAACACACACACACACACATATATATATACCCAGCATTGCCTGGGGCCCCTTCTACACTGCCATATAATCCAGATTATTAAATCACATCAGATAATTTGTATGAGTCTACTCTGCCATATACTCCACTTCAAAGCAGATAATCTGGATTTTATATGACAGTGTAGAAAGAGCCGGAGTGTCATTGGGACCGCTGCTGACCTTTCCCCTCCATCCCTTTCCTCTCCTTTCCTTACTTCCCTCCTTTATCTTTCTCCCCCCTGCCCTCCCTCCCTTCTCCTTTCCCGTTTCTTTCTTTCTTTCTTTCTTTCTTTCTTTCTTTCTTTCTTTCTTTCTTTCTTTCTTTCTTTCTTTCTTTCCTTCTTTCTGTCTTTCTTTCCTCCCTTCCTCTCATACACATCTCCTTGCATTACAAGTGGCATCATAGAGGGCAACTTCACCTAGCAACAGCCAATCCAGTGACATCACAAAGGGCCACTTCACCTAGCAACAACCTTTGTGATACATACATACAAACATACCTCGACTTTTATAGAGAGATAAAAAAGCACCCATGATTCTAGGGCCCATTCTATACTGCCATATAATCCAGATTATCAAATCAGATAATCCATATTATCTACTTTGAACTGGATTATCTGAATCTACACTGAGATATAATCCAGTTCAAAGAAGATAATATGGATTTTATATGATAGTGTAAATGGAGCCTTAGGGGCCTTCCAGACAGACCCTACATCCCAGGATCTGATCCCAGGTTTTCTGTTTATCCCTGATTATCTGGCATTGCAAACTCATATACAGTAGAGTCTCACTTATCCAACACTCGCTTATCCAACATTCTGGATTATCCAACACATTTTTGTAGTCAATGTTTTCAATACATCATGATATTTTGGTGCTAAATTCGTAAATACAGTAATTACAACATACCTGCGTATTGAACTACTTTTTCTGTCAAATTTGTTGTCTAACATGATGTTTTGGTGCTTAATTTGTAAAATCATAACCTAATTTGATGTTTAATAGGCTTTTCCTTAATGCCTCCTTATCATCCAACATATTTGCTTATCCAACATTCTGCCGGCCCGTTTACGTTGGATAAGCGAGACTCTACTGTAATTCAGTTTAAAACAGAAAACCTGGGATCAGATCCTGGGATGTAGGGCCTGTCTGGAAGGGCCCTCCGTTTTCAGCTGTTCACATGAGCACAGAGATGTTTCAGTGCGTCTTAGAATCGAAGAAATACAGTATGTTCCCACTTTGGTATCTGGGACTCTAAATTGCCATGTTTTCCCCTTTTTTTTGGTTGACTCCACACCACAGAGACGAAGCACAAAGAGGAGGCTTTCCTGCAAAGATACCGCAGCGGCTACCGGGAGTGCCTGACGCAAGCCACCCACTTCCTCCGAGGGAACTCGGGCCTCTGCCAGGGCAAGAAGGCCTACTTGATGGAGCACATCTGCCACTGCATGGAGAAGATCGCGGCCAGCCCTCGGGCGGAGACCCACCAGCCGCCCTCCACGGCTTCCAGCCCCGGATACGGTGACCTGCAACAACGCTACAGCCCCGATGTGTTTGCGAGCTGCAGTCCTGCTCTTGGGGGAGCTCCCTATGTGTTGCACCCACCTCCGGCCGGTTGCCCCATCCGCCAAGGACTGCAGGCATCTCGCATGAATGGCTTGGGCCAACCAAATGGATGCAGCCGGCCGTCTTCGCAGCAGAGCAAACTCTCGGAAACACGGAATCCTGTAACGGCGCAGAATCCACAAGCGCTCAACGTTTGGAGACCCTGGCCTTGAAGAGCCCACTTCTTTTTTCCTATCCTCATCTTGTAAATGTATATTAAATTCTATATATATATTGTATATAATGGGTTTTATGTTGGCAAAGAACCAGAGGTGTCTTTTCTATGGTGGCGGTGGATTGGTGCTTTGCTTCTTCTTGTACTTTTCTTGGGGGGAAAAGACTAGAAATTGGACACAACACATTGCAAATGATGTCTATACTGTAACTATATCTAAGTAAACACACTATATCAGGCATGGGCAAACTTTGGCCTTACCGGCTGTTGGGAATTGTGGGAGTTGCAGTCCAAAACACCTGGAGGGCCAAAGTTTGCCCACGCCTGCACTATATACACACATAGATGTATATGTACATTGTAATCAGGAAATTACATCCCAGAAATATACAATGAACAGAATGGACTTGCTTAATGGATGTAATGAGGACAGTTTCATAATTACTTTTAAATTGTAGCTTTTAAAAAGGGTTTTGGATGGGAATTTTCAAAATTTTTGGGACTTTGGGTAAAGAAAAAAACGAATGCCACAAGTAATTTTTAAAATATTCTAATAAGACATGGCAATGGCAACGAGTGATGGGGGAGGGGGGGGACAATTGCTTTCCAAAGCTTACAAAGAGCGACAGTGTTGTCTTTTAAATTTCCCTTTGTCTCTTGTCATTAGTGCTGATTGAACAGAGCTAGATTATAATTATTGGACTCTGAAGAAAATTTGTGACGTGGGTTTTATTTTCATGGTGATTTTCTCATCCTCTGCATTTACTAGCCTTGTTTTGTTGGGTGGGGGATTTGGGTATTTTGGAAGAGCAGAATATTTCTTGATTTTCCAAGAAAAGCTTATAGTTTTAAATGCTCAGACTAAAGGACAGTGTGCAAAACCATAGCCTTGTGACTGTGTTTTCAACATCCTGCCACCTCCTGGTTCTGTGAGCCACCTTCTCTGACCATGCACGGATGACAGGCTACCTTTCATGTCATCGATTTTTCAAAGGAATGATCTTGGCTATCCAATGGCCAGCCACTAAATAGGCAACATCCCTTTCCTGGGACTGGACACAACCAGGAGGAAAAAATGACTACTAGGAGATGCATCCCTTGCCCATTTTCCCTGGACTTTCCTTTCTCTTGGAGAAAAAGAGTTTCTGTAAATTCTGGCAAGAAGGAATCTAGTACTATATCTCATTCAACAACAACAACAAAATTGCGGTCTGTGTGTCTGCCAATGGCACCCCTAACTATGCATACTCTCTACTAACTCTCTGAAATTATGGATAACACTCTTTATGCATCTGATGAACTTGCCTGTATTTTGCAAAAGCTCATGCTAGAATACTACTAATAATAAATCCAGTCTTTACAGTGTCTCCAGGACTCATTTTTTGTTGACATTCTTGTTAGGATATTCTGTTATGTTAGGAAAAATTACCCCAAAACAGCGGAGCATCCAAAAATATGTAAAAGCAGGATATGTATAGTTGAGCATTCAGCTCACAGCAAGCAGAGTGTGAAGTGCCATGTGGCTGTAAAGAATTCAGAGCTTAGGAGGCCCCAAGCACTACATCACTCCTGACACACAAGCAGAGCGAGATCTCAATACACACAGCACACACCAAGATGCCAAAGTAGAAGTCAAAGACAAAAGGCATACACCTGCAAAGTATTCATTGTACACAACCAATCAGAAGAGAGGAGAGAAAAAAATAGATACTGCACATTCCAATTGTCATTCAGGAGGGGGGGGATTTCCCTCAGCCTATTTTAAGCTAATTAACTAACTACTCCTCATTGAGGACTGCAGACTTGGGCAGTGTGGAGTTGAACTCCAACAATTCTCCCATCTTTCAATATTGCTTTCAATATTGCACAACTTTCTAGGGGTTTGAAAGCTGGGCTTCAACAGACCAGGGTCTGTTTTGCCATTGAGACCCAGTGGGTGACTTTGGATGAGTTACAGACCCCATCTACACTGCCATATAATCCAGATTATCAAAGCAGATAATCCACATGATCTGCTTTGAACTGGATTATATGAGTCTACACTGCCACATAATCCACTTCAAAGTAGATAATTTGGATTTCATATGGCAGTGGAGAAGAGGCCTCCTATAATCCAGTTCAAAGCAGATCATGTGGGTTATCTGCTTTGATAACGTGGACTATATAGAAGGGGCCTACAAGGGCCCTTAGTTGGAAACTACTTGAAAGCATACAACTGTAAGACAATTACCTTCAAAGGGTCCTGGCTGAGGAGGGAAATCTGGCAGAAAACTTAGTCTCATGAGAGATGCAAAAAGCAAAGTTTATTATAGCTATGATAAGGCAAACAGCCGTAGGCACCCATTTCAATGGGTCCCGTACCATGCAAATGGCTGCCACAACATCTATGTAGCAAACAAAGAATATATACCTTTGGCTTATCTAAAATTGACCAATGGCTGAGGGGCTTCCTCACCTTTCACGCCTACTTGGCATAAATGATATCAGTGACCTCACTTGTTTACTCTGCGCTTTCTTCTCTCTTTAGAACTTTTTGGAGAAAGGCACCAGCTCACAGGAAGGGAGGGGCATATGCAGAAGCAAAGCTACATAGGCAAAAGTTTACTATTTTCTGTCTTATGGTCCCTTCACAACAACAACTTTGGGAGTCAATAATAGTTTTATCATGTCAAGGTATTCACCTATTGAAAAGCTGTGTGGTGTAGTAATTTGGGTGTTGAACTAGGACTCTGGGGATTTGGGTTCATAACCCACTGAGGCCCCTCTTGCACTGCCATATAATCTAGTTTATCAAAGCAGATAATCTAAATTATCTACTTTCGACTGGATTAATATGAGTCTACACTGCCATATAATCCAGATCAAAGCAAATAATCTGGATTCAGAAACTGGATTATATAGCAATGGAGATGATTCTTATAATTAGAAATTTAAAAAAAACTATCTGGAGAGATCCTCGGTTAGGGCATTATATCAATGCAACAAAAGATCTCTTTCCTATGTGAGCATTGGTGGTTCAGTGGTAGAATTCTCGCCTGCCACGCGGGAGGCCCGGGTTCGATTCCCGGCCAATGCAGCGCGATTTTTGTCGGCCTTTAAAATTACATTTTAAAATTAAATATAACCATGATTCTCCTTCACTTTTGCAAATACATGTTCCTGCACCCCACCTTCTGTCTTGGATGTTTTCTCTGTGTAATTAATCCCCTGGGAAGCATGCTTTGCAAGCAAATGGGTGTGTGTTCAATGCTGAGTTTTGAAAACTGGAAGAAAGTTTGGCTCTGGAGAATGGCGGAATCATCGTGAGTGATTAAAAAAATGAATGAATTTAAAATGTAGTTCGTTATTTTTAAAGTTAAATAGGGAATATAGAGGAAGGATTGATTATAAAAAAAAGGCACCGCTGGGATTCGAACCCAGGATCTCCTGTTTACTAGACAGGCGCTTTAACCAACTAAGCCACGGCGCCAGTTAGCAAGCCGCTCCTCCGGACTGCATTCTGAGGATGTATAGATGGAAAGGGCGGGGGGGAATAAAAACAGTCGATTGGTTTATCAAGAAGGGAAGGATGTGAGGTCCTTTGAAGGTCTTTCAAGCTAAAATCGAGCAGAAAAAGGGAAAACCAAGAGCTCGTTGCAGAACCGGACAAGAAAGAGCTAAAAACAACGTGCCAAGTGAGGAAAATGCATTGCAACTTGTATCCCTTCTTACTTAAGAGTAGATCCACAGAATCCATGGGGATTATACATGTGTTAGGTCCCCCTTCAAGCACAGATTGCAATAAGTAAAGATAAAGATTGACTTGGAATCATTTGGTCTTCCTTATATATATACTTGGATTGCAACTTCCAGCATGCTTCCCTTTAGACTCTGCTGGTGATTGCAATTCAATCACATCTAGGAAGGGAGCGGCAGGATTCTCTGCAGCAAAATTGTAAATTTCTTTTTCCTTCCAGGTGCTCTGCACATGCTCATAGACACCTTATTGCCAAGGAAAGCGTGCTGAGCTGTGAAATGGTGAGTGGGATGTCTCAAAGTCTATTTAAAAGGAGAAGTGATGGAATTGTTTGTCCCTTTTTTAAAAAGCCGGGCGGGGAAAGGAGACTAGGAAAAAACAAAGCTGCAAAGGATACTGGGTAAGGAATATAAATAAGCAGACCCAAAGGCGGTGGAAACAGGGTTGGGGATGTAGCTCAGTGGTAGAGCGCATGCTTCGCATGTATGAGGCCCCGGGTTCAATCCCCGGCATCTCCAGTTATTTTTTAATTTTTGGTACCTAATCAGAGTCCTTCCTTCATTTCCTTTTGTTGATAGAGATCTCTTTGCTGCATAAGGAGGAAAATAACAAAAGGGGAAAAAGATGCAATGCTTGGTTTAAAAACAGAGAGCTCTCTCCCCCCTAAATATAGTATGATGGGGCACCAGCATACTTGGGCAGCTCTTGTGAAACTACAGCTCCCAGGATTCCATAACATTTACCCTTGGCCTTAATGTTTATTCTACAATGTAGGCCGCATCTACACTGTCAAATAATGCGGTTTGAACTGGATTATATGCGTCTATACTGCCACACAATCTAGTTCAATCCGCATTATAATTGTAGTCTATATGGTGCCATAGATACACTCATAGCCACAAAGGTAAACAATTTCGAAATACTTCAGAATCCGGTACAAATGATACTCAATCTTTCTCTTATTCTCCATCTGTGTTTACAATACACCCCATGAAACTGGAGGAAAATCCACGCGACTTTCTGCCATCCACAGCAATCAGGCTTTTTTCTTTCTTTCCCAGAGTAAATATTCTACATTGAACAGACATGCGCAGTAAAGACCACCAGGACCAGTTATCCTTTGGCAACTGTATTTTTTAAACTGGGGTTTATGGGGGATACATTCCACGCAAAATAGATGCGCTGTGAGCAGGATTCGAACCTACGCAGGGAGTCCCCATTGGATTTCAAGTCCAACGCCTTAACCACTCGGCCATCACAGCGGTACACAGGAAAGCCTTTGTAACCTTTCCAAAAGAAGGCAATTTGGGAGGGATTGTCTTTAGGTGCATTCACATTGTAGAATTAAAGCAGTTTGACACTACTTTAACTGCCATGGAAATGTGGGAATTGTAGTTTAGCACAATCATTAGCCTTCTGTTCCAAAGAGTGCTGCTGTCTCACCAAACTACAAACCCCAAGATTCCATAGACAAACTGCATTAATTAATTGGTTTCCCCTAAATTTCTTAGAAGAAATATTCGAGGGAAATGGATAGAAATTATCCAAGAGTGCATCTACACTGCGGACTTAATACAGTTTGACACCACTTTAAATACCATAATTCTGGAACCACGGGACTTGTAGTTTTAAAAAGTCCTTTCTGCCAAAATGGACTTAGTGTTCTAACAAACTACAAATTCAAGGATTCCAGAGCATTTGTGACTTAAACGTATATTTATTATTATTTTGAAATCATTATTGTTAAGTATTTATTTATTTACTATTATTAAAGTCAAACTGCATTAATCCCCCACCGCCCAATGAGAAATAGTACAGTAATGTCACAACTGAAAAAGAGTATTTTCCTTTGGTTGTAGTAAGAGGAACGAAATGGCAAGCAAGAGGTTAAAAAGACGGGCATTTACCCACAGTAAAAATGGTCGACTAGGCTTTGTCACGCTTGGAAAAATCTCGCGATACTATAGGAAGGACAAAACAACAGATCAAGCCTCCCAAGCGGTTGCTATGGGCAACTCGGGCGAGGCCTAGTGCCAAGGTCTCAAACTCGAGCCCTGTGGGGAAGTTGAATGTTCCCGCCAAAACAATAGGTGAGTAAAGTGGGGAGAATATGGGGCTCTATTCATGGGTTGGTTCATTAATTAATTTGATGAATTCCATTAGGAATGCTAGTTGAAATAAAGGACAGGCCTGTTGTGCCTTGAATGGTTATATAGCAGAGAGAATTTCAGGTTTTACTGTTTTATTGGCAGGTTTTTAATACGTTTCAAATGTTTTCAGGTGCAAGGCTTTGTTTTGATTTTGAGGGCGCGAGCTTTAATAATAATAACAATAACAACCGTTATTATTACCATGATTATCATTATATCCACATAAAAGTCCAAGCCAAGTCAACACCAATCACACAAAATATTATTATTATTAGTTAGATTTATGTCTCGCTTTTCTCTCTTAAAAGATACCTGAATTGGCCAAAGCACTGAAAATACAGTGTACACTTTAACTGCCATGGCTCAGTGCTATAGAAGCTTGGGAGATGTACTTTGACAAGGTCTTTAGTTTGCCTCACCAAACATCAACTCCCAGGATTCCATAGTATTGAGCTATGACAGCTGTTCCGAACTGCATTCATTCCATGGTATAGATGCACCCATCATCTCATGCTAACTCTTCACAGTGATTTGTTCGTGTCTTTCATGTCCTCTCTGTTGACAGGATTGCATTGCTCTTTAGGTGCTAAGAGAGAATGCCTTTGGTCAGTGGAGTGGTACCTGCACGGTTCCTGACCATCACGGCCCACTTGGTCATCGTCATCACCATCTTCTGGTCAAGGGTGAGAGACCCATCCTCATCCTTGGGGTGCCGTTCCAACCTCTTGAAATGTGCTTCCAATTGTTTGTGCTTTGAAAAACCTCCTCCTAATGCTGTGTTTTATTTATTTCATGACAAATTAAGAGGAGTGGTGGTTCTCATGAAGCTTTCCCTTAATTTAAGTTTACTGGAAGGAGGCTGATAGCCATGCTGTGTGAAAATTAATTACTGTATGCCCCTCTCAAATGAACTTCAGCAAAACACCTTCCCTTCCTGGACAGATAGGCAATTCATTTAGTGATGCTGAATGTCTGGGACCAGGGAGAGCAAATGGGAATAGTTG
This sequence comes from Anolis carolinensis, assembly GCF_035594765.1. Lineage (NCBI taxonomy): Eukaryota > Metazoa > Chordata > Lepidosauria > Squamata > Anolidae > Anolis > Anolis carolinensis. The sequence continues at coordinate 6,909,779 of NC_085846.1, forward strand.
TGGGTAGAGTCAGGGGTGTATGGTAGAGGCATAGTTGGAAGAGCCATCCAGTTCAGCCCGCTGCCCTGCAGGAACACAGAATGAAGCCCTCCCGATAGATAGCCATGTACTGTTCACTACTGGCATTACAGTTGGAGATGCTCAGTTTTTCTATGCAAATCCAGCTGAGATTCACTCTGAGACAGGAAATGTTTAAAGAGGCTTTGCTCTCCCCGGGCAGTAATGGGAATTTCTCAAAGTAGAAAGGGAAAATTTTCCAGCCCTCTTCTCTGCCTCTTAGATGCATCCCACACAGAGCCCTTCCCTGCTTCGAGTAGAATCTCTCCAGAAGGGATAACAGGAGTGAAGGATGTTGAGAAATAAGATGTAAGGGGTTGGTCCGAGATGCAAGATGAAATGGCCATCTGTTGTCAGAACTACTGGGAACTTTTTTGATTACAACTTCCAGAAAAGGATTTCCCCCTTTTCACACGCTGAGTATGGTAGAAACATAGTCAGATGTGCTTAATGAAAGAGCCCAAAGCAATCTGTACCTTCAAGGGGGACTTTTTTGTGGGAGTGAGAGTAATGCCTCACACAAAAGGAATAATGGGGCTTGCTAGTGCCTGGGCCCTTGTTCTGGGCCAACACATTGTCTGTATTCTAGGAAAACAATGTCCGAGCTTCATTACCCCTCCAGTGCTCTTATGAGGAGTTTGAAGATCGGGACACAGAGTAAGTACCCTGCCTGGGGGCTATTCCTTCTTCATATATCTTCTGTAATACATATGTAGTTTCTCTAAGATCAGAGTCCCTAGAACTAACTGCTTTTTTGCATGGAAGCCTAAGAACTGCATTTCACTTTCTTCTGTTGCCATCCATTACTTAGATCAGCGGTTCCCTAACTGTGTTTCCTGGAACCCTAGGGTTCCACAAAAGCATCATAGGGGTTCCACAAAAAAATCTTTAAAACCAAATGTGAAACTAATTTTAAAATAAAAGCACATGAGGCCAACTATTTGATTTGCAGCACCGTAAAATCTATTTTGTCCTATAACTATTGCTATCCATTACATAGTTTCTGGCTACACATTTCAACATTTTGCAACCTGAGTTATTCATACATGGTCAATTTTTCATGTTGATTTCACATTTCTTTTTGTTCTTTTTTCTTGAACAATTTTTGAGATAAAATACATTTTGGATGTTGGGATACTGGGCTGTTGTTCATAATATATCAGAATAAAATTAACTCAAAAACTAGATGTTACATAGGGAAATTCAGAGACATACTTGAAATAGAATAAAATGATCCAGAATATATTTTTGGTTAAACAAATCAGGGATAGAGTTAGGGTTCTGTGGCAAATGAAAGTCTTCTGAACGGCCCCATCACTGAAAAAAAAAATTAGATTACTCATAGAAAGGCAGAATTCAATCATTAAAAGTAAATGAATGAACTTCAAATAAATATTTTTAAATGCAGTTATTCCCTCCCTGTTTCACTGTGATTTGCACACTGTCTGCCATATATCAGCACCTTGGAGCTATCCATAGTGCTGGGCTTTCTTCGGGAGCAAAAGGCAGCACTTTAAAGTTCAGACTAAAACACAGACTACATTTATTTCCCCACTAACATAGGCCTCACCAGGCAGAAATATTCATGTTTATGATTGTGTTTTACTAATAGTAACAATAAAAATTAGCAAAATTGGACGGGGGAGTCAGAGGAAGAGAAAGGAAACTGAGGCCCCATCCACACTGCTATACAAAATCCCTTCTACACTGCCATATAAAATCCTGATTATCTGTTTTGAACTGTATTGTATGGCAGCGTAGAATCATATAATCCAGTTCAAAGCACATTATGTAGATTATCTGATTTGATAATTTGGATTCTATTGCAGTGTAGATCCAGCCCCAGTTAATGTTGAAATGACTGTTCGTGTTGTGGAACCATGTACAGAATTTACTTTCCTTTGCTCAGCAGTTTCGTGCTCTTTCTGTGTGTCTGTGCATATGAACATTAGACAGAGAAAGAGATTGGTTGCTAGAAGCAAGATCAAGAAAAAAATGCCAGGTTTCTTTAGAACAGGAATTGGCAAACTTCAGCCCTCCAGGTGTTTTGGACTTCATCTCCTACAATTCCTAATAGCCAGTAGGGCGTTGAAGTCTAAATTGTGGGAATTGAAGTCCAAAATGCCTGGAGTGCCGAAGTTTGCCCATGCTTGTTCTAAAGAAACCTGTCATTTTTAGAAAAATGATTAACATCCCTTCTTGTGGCTTTCCCTCTCCAGGTTGGTGGTAGCGCTCTCGATAACCCTTGGCCTGTTTGTGGTGGAGCTGGCTGGCTTCCTCTCTGGGGTGTCTATGTTCAGTGACGGACAAAGCCTTCTCTGTATCCTTTACGAACGGAAGAGGGGAATGCAGAAGATAGATGAGAGTGGAGAAGATAAATCCATACAGAGGGCAGTTTAGATGTACTGACCAGGCTGCTCATAGCCAGGCTGACCCCAAGTGTAGAGAACCAGTTTTGATACCAATTTGAAATTCACATTTCACTCAATCCAGTGGAAGTGTGCATGTTGAGGAGGTGAAGCAACCAGAATCCTCACTTTCGTTAGCTTGGACATAATTCTGCTCACAACCAGTTTCTGTCATTGTGATTACAGCTTACAGTCCAGTGCCAAATGCAGTTTCGTTGGCAACCCACTCCTCAAATCTTACAGCCACCCCATTAACACTTTGAGGTTGTTATAATGCATTGACTGTTGTGGCTCCCTGACTGAGCATCCCTCACTGTTCCAGCTACTGTTGCTCACTCATCTGCTGTCATCACATTAATATTCTTCCTCTTTGAACAGTGGGACAGCAACCTCTACTGGTGGATCCTTGCCTTTTGCAGGTCAGTTCCAGAAACTGCAACATACTCAAGCAGCCATCAGCTACTACTATGCCGCTCATGGGAAATGGGTAGGGGAGGACAGAAGAATAAATATAAAAGTTGAAGTTAGGCCACATTGAGCAGCCATGGGAAGAAGCAAAGTCTCAAAATGAGGGCTATTGCTTTACTTACTTACTTAGGTGATCCCTTGTAGATCGAGAATGATGGTCCTCCAGTTGTGGGGTCTTGGGGGTGGGTCCATAGATGGCTGAAGAGACCTATTCTTGATCCGCATATTCTCCCACAGTGGAGACATCGGTTTCCAGGTAGAAGACGGTCCCAGTCAGGGTTGGTTTGATGTGCTTTCCTCTTGGCACATTTCTCCCTTAAGCCCTCTATTCGTGCCTCTTCGAACTCCGCAGCACTGCTGGTCACAGCTGACCTCCAGCTAGAGCGCTCAAGGGCCAGGGCTTCCCAGTTCTCAGTGTCTATGCCACAGTTTTTAAGGTTAGCTTTGAGCCATCTTTAAATCTCTTTTCCTGTCCACCAACATTCCGTTTCCCATTCTTGAGTTGGGAGTAGAGTAACTGCTTTGGGAGATGGTGATCGGGCATTCGGACAACGTGGCCAGTCCAGCAGAGTTGATGGCGTAGGAGCATTGCTTTAATGCTGGTTGTCTTTGCTTCTTCCAGCAGCTGACAATTGTCTGCCTATTTTCCCAAGAGATCTGCAGGATTTTTCAGAGGCAATGTTGGTAGAATAGCTCCAGGAGTTCAGTGACGTCTGTAGACATTCCACGTTTCGCAGGCATTTAGGGTTGGGAGGACAATGGCTTTATAAACAAGCACATGGTATCTCTACGGATGTCCCAATCCTTAACACTCTCTGCTTCATTTGGAGAAATGCTGCACTCGCAGAGCTCAGGCAGTGTTGTATTTCAGTGTCAATGTTGACTTTTGTGGAGATGGGGCTGCCAAGGTAGCGGAAATGGTCGACATTTTCTAATGTTACACATTAAGGGGCTATTGCTATACTTTTAGAGTTAGGTGTGTTGTCTTCTCATCCATAGAATCTTGGCTCCCTTCTTGCATGTATTAAGATATTAATGCCACAATTTTTTTGTTCTCTCAAAAGCAGCAATGGACAAAGTGATTGTGAAGCTGCACACTCCCCCAAAACCCTTTTTTGGGACCTCAACCATTCCAAACTCCCTAGTTTTTCGTTCTTAGGCAAAAAAGTGGGATTTTCTCACCTCAAAGTCTCCAGAGGTTGGCAGTTCATCTTTTCAATAGGGTGAAGCCTGCTCTGCATTATCTATCTTTAAAAATATGCATTTTCCCCAAACTAGTGGTCATTTACAATAAGAGGAAGGCAATCTGTACAGCTTCTGGAGTAGCCAGAGACAGGTCCTATATCCCAGGATCGGATGCCAGGTTTGTGAGGTCACAACCTCTGAGGATGCCTGCCATAGATGTGGGCGAAACGTTAGGAGAAAATACTTCTGGAACATGGCCATACAGCCCGGAAAACATACAACAACCCTGCGATCCAATTCATGTTCAAAAGAGAGCCCTCTTTCCACGTTTAGTGCTGAGTGGGTGTCAGTTCTTCCCCTCAAAATGGCTAGTAAAGGTTTTCAGTTTCACAGACTCGGCCACCCTTAATAAAATAATAATTTCCCTGACTGACTGCATCAGCTCTGGCGGCTCACTGTAGCGCCTCCATCTGTCTCTCCTTTTTCGTCTTTGAACGCTGGGAGATTGTCACTTATTGGTACATCATGGGATTCTGCAGGTAGATTCATAGCTCTCTCTCTTTGTGTATGTTTGTTTTAGAATGCACTTATAAGACTACATAGGTGTGGTTTGTTTGTTTGTTTTAATCTCTTCCCATGAAGTCGGCACTGACCTTTTCTTCTCTGTCCTTTCCCCTTCCAGCGCCTTGCCTGCTGCTGTTGAGGTCTTGCTCTTCATCTCAGTCTTTGGACTGAAGAAGAAGCCTTTTTGAAGAACTGGGGCACACGGTACAGAGGAAGAGAATTTCATAGAACTTTTTTAAGGATCACACTGTGGGAGGGAATCTCCCTATGAATCCTGTAAGACTGATGCGTCAGTACTTTTCAGCGGAATATGGAAATATGACTGCAGCCGGAGAAGGGGAAAGGATTGAAATATCTGGGGCAGGGGCTCTGTTTTGTGCCCTCCTTCCCAGATTTCCCTCTTCATCTTTGCCCTTTGTCTCCATTCGTAATGGTTCCTGTTCTTTCGAGACTGGGGTCTCCTGCAGCATGCTGGTGCCCTCCAGCGGAGTCTCTTGGCTGTTGCAACCTGTCCTGCATCAGCAGGGAATCTGCACATTTAACAATGATGCACATGTTTTCATCCATAGTGCCAAAATCAACCTTCAGAAGAGATTGAAAAGTTTATGGCTGGCTGGCCAGCCTCTGTAACAAGCATAGGCAAACTTTGGCCATCCAGGTGTTTTGGATTTTAGCTTAAGCAGCTGAGGGGGGAAAGGAAGGGGCCTGAGGCTGTTAGGAATGGTTGGAGTTGAAGTCTAAAACACCTGGAAGGCCAAAGGTCACCCATGCCTGCTCTGCAAGGATCACAGTCAGATAATCACCTTGGAAGGAATAGTGTTTGTTTTGCGGATAGACATGTAATTTACTCTGTGTAGATGACGGTTGGTGGTGCTGTTTTAAGAATAAAATGGCTTAAAAAAACCTTAATAAAACCAGATCTTTCGTATAAACCTGAAGATGTAAATAGTACTTCTTAAACTTGATTTGAAAGTTGTAACAGGGATACAGGGACGGAAGGGGCATAGAACCTGTTTCCCCTCTCTTGCCTGGTGGACAGACTAGAGTTTTTTTTAAAAGTGTTTTATGGAGATTTTAATTGCTTGGTGTAATTAATTTTATTTTAATGTTTTGTAGGCTGTAGGTTTTTAAATTGCATTGTTTTTAAGGTTTGTGTCGCAATCAAGATGAAATACAGTAGAGTCTCACTTATCCAACATAAACGGGTCGGCAGAACGCTGGATAAGCGAAAATGTTGAATAATTAGGAGGTATTAAGGAAACGCCTATTAAACATCAAATTACATTATGATTTTACAAATTAAGCACCAAAAACATCATGTTTTACAACAAATCGACAAAGCAGTCCAAAAGACAGTAACGTTATCTAGTAATTACTGTATTTATGAATTTAGCACCAAAACATTGCAATATATTGAAAGCATTGTCTAAAAAAAATTGGCTACTAACAAATTGACTACAAATAAAGATATAATTGCATAAAATGAACCTACAGTAGCAACATTGTTGGAAATTAAATCCATAAAAAGTTTAATCCTTGCTGCCTAGAAAAATAGCTGTGTATTAGGATGGGAGGCAAACTGCATTGGATAATCCAGAACATTGGATAAGTGAATGTTGGATAATTGAGACTACTGTATAATGAAACAGGAGAATTATAGACAGGAAACATTCAGGACCAGCTAACACCTCCCAACAAAGGATTCCTCCAGGCTTTGAAGCTGTAAAGCTATCCAATGTTAATCAAGCTGACCAATTGCAACATTCACACTTGTCTCCAACAGACATGAGTTCTTTCTCCCACCCTGGACTTTTCACAGATATATAAACCTCATTTGCCTAGTTTCCAACAGACCCCACAATCTCTGAGGATGCCTGCCATAGATGTGGGCAAAACATCAGGTGAGAATGCTTCCAGAAAATGGCCATACAGCTCGGAAAATTCATAGCAACCTATATTTATTTATTAATAACAACCACACAGTCTAACAAAAGAAATGGTGTCTTGATTTTAGGCCTGTTCCTGAGGTTATTTAGGGGCATTGATTCAGAACACTGCATTGGATAGACCGCACCAGCTCTCGTTTCTAAGATACAGTTATCATGGTTTTATATGGGTGAGCAGATGGCAATTGGTAGATGCCATGTATTCTGTATCTCAGAAACTAGAGCTGATTGGGGGAGGGGGGGGGAACCAGTGCATTTTGTGTGTGTGTGTAAAATATGACCTGTTGGAGTCATAACCTTTTGGGAAAAGGCATTCATAACCTTTTGGACGCATAACCTCTTTGTGACTTCCAGAAAAGAGCTAAAAACGTGTTTGAGTGAATCTTCCATTTAGTGGCAAATATCCACTAGTATTCATTCAACGGAAATGTCTTCAGTTATTAGACTGAAACTATTGTCTCTGACCTGTTAGGAACAGAGATATGCCAATGCACAAAAATATAGCAGAGTTTCAAAAGTGTTATTTCAGTTGTTTCCTGCCTGGAATTCCCATTTTCTGAATGTTGTTCTTTATTTACTGTCCTGATTTTAGAGTTATTTAATACTGGTAGCCAGATTATGTTCATTTTCATGATTTCCTCCCTTCTGTTGAAATTTTCCATCATGCTTGTAAAACAATCAAGGCCAGCTAACATCTACCAACAAAGGATTCCGCATTCAGGCTTCGAAGCTTCCAGGCTATTCAATGCTAATCATGCTGGCCAATTGCAACATTCACGCTTGCCTCAAAGAGACAAAAGTTATTTTTCCCACTATGGAGATGATTCCACAGGTATATAAACCCCACTTGCCTAGTTTCCAACATACCTCACAACCTCTGAAGATGCCTGCCACAGATGTGGGCAAAATATCAGGAGAGAATGCTTCTGGAACATGGCCAGGCAGCCCGGAAAACTCACAACAACCCAAATTACATATTAATGTTTCTGCAGACATTAAAGGACCAATCCAATGCCCAGAGTCTCACATTTAGGTCAAAAATATTCCCAGTGATGAATTTTAATACTGTTTATATTTAATCCTGTTTTAATGTTAGCATATTTGTATACTTTAAGTTGTGTGCTGATGCTTTTATATCAAGCCTCGTTCACTCTCCTGCAGGAGAGATAAAGCGGGATATAAACAAAGAGATGTGGGCAAAACGTTAGGAGAGAATGCTTCTGGATACAGCCCGGAAAAACTCACTGCAACCCAGGATTAACTTCAGTAGAGTCTCACTTATCCAACATTCGCTTATCCAATGTTCTGGATTATCCAACGCAGCCTGCCTTTTAGTAGTCAGTATTTTTGTAGTCAATGTTTTCAATACATTTTGGTGCTAAATTCGTAAATACAGTAATTACTATATAGCATTACTGCATATTGAACTACTTTTTCTGTCAAATTTGTTGTAAAATATGATGTTTTGGTGCTTAATTCGTAAAATCATAATCTAATTTGATGTTTAATAGGCTTTTCCTTAATTCCTCCTTATTTTCCAACATATCTGCTTATACAACATTCTGCCAGCCCTTTTATGTTGGATAAGTGAGACCCTACTGTATATACAATATTTTTAAAAAATCATCACTGGGAATATTTTTTAACTTAATGGGCATTGGATTGGTCCTTGAATCTCTGCAGCAGCAAGAAAATGTAATTTTTGTGCCTTTTTGGTTGGTGAAAGGGATAGCACCCACTTTGCCCCTCAGTCGTGACGCAGGGCACTTTATGCAAATAGAGACACCGCACGGCTCCCTGGGAAAACCTAAGTGCTGTCTGTCTGACTTGTTTACCTTGAGTAATATTCTTGGGCGGTATTTGACGGGGTGGGCGACAGGGGAAAGGAGCCCTAAGGAAGGCAAGGAGGCTTCTTTGAGGAGGGAAAACGGGGTTCATCTTTAGCCACCGTGACCTGGATGGCAGTCGTGAAGATGGCGGCGCAGGCGCGCCCGAGCACTTGGTATCGTCAGTGAGGTATATCCTGACCTGTTCCTCCTCCGGGAGAAACAGTGAAATGATGAATGGAGGCAGCATGAGACATGATTAGAGTCTCCCGCTGGCCGGGGAACGCAACGCCCCGGCCTGCTCCTTTCTGATTCCACTGGCGATCACTTTAAATCAAAATGGTGAAAAATAGAGCAAGTTTCATTCCGCCATTCGTGCGTCAGAGATTGTTCTCGTTGCTATTTACGTTATGATTGGTTGTTAAAAATCTCGCAGCTGACGTAATTTCCATCGGATTGGATGCCTTTTCTACTCTCTGGTTGGTCAGATCGCTTCAAGCCACACCTATTCTTGTTTCTAGGTCACATGTCCCCTCCCCTTTTTTCCTCCCATCCGTTTCCTCCAATTCTTAACGTTCCAGCTCACAAAATGGCCGGCGTGCCCGCCTCCGTTTCATCCTGTCTCCTCTAATTGGCGAAGCTTTCGGTGACTGACAGCTCGGGTTTAAAAAAAAAACTCCGACCAATCACGAGGGAGCTTTCTTAGAGGCCTTCTGAACACACTAATCGGCTTCGTCCTTACATCGTTCTCCAAATCCGGCCCCTTCTCTCCCACTTGTCAGAATCCGTTGGTCCTCTAGAGAAGAAGAGGACGCTTGGCCAATGGAGAGAAAGGAGGGAGGAGCGTGTTTGGTAGGTTGATCCAATGAGGAAACGAAAATCTAGTTGCGCAAAAGGAGGCGGGGCCCTTTGTCACCCAATGAGGAGACGCGTTTGACACGCCGCGCACGCAACGTGCCGGCGGCCAATCAGGCTTCAGGAGGGTAGATTTGAAAGGCGAAGGTTCTTACTTTGTGGTGAGACGCTGAAGAGGAAACAACGAGCTGTAGGTAAAGAAGGAAAGAGAAGAGCAGGTAAAGGCGGAGAGAGAGAGAAGGAGGAGGAGGAGGAGGCCTGATGAAATGAAACGCTTTCTTGTCGGCCATAGACCAGTGGTTTCCAATGTTTGGTACTCTGGTCTTCCACATTCTGGGACTTCAGTTCCCATAATCCCCCATCTCTAACTGATCCATGTGAGACTTCTGGGAACTGAAGTCCAAAATACTTGGAGAGCTAGATACCTGTAGAAATAGCTGTAGCAGAGCATGGTGCAGTGTAGCCAGTGCTATATCAGAACGTTCGACTCTGTTCCTCCCGAGCTTTAGTAAGGACTTTTGTTTTGTTTTTTGTTTGTTTGCTTTCAGATTTTATTTTATTATTTATTATTATTTATTTTGTGAAGACTTCTCTTAATTTCTCCCTGGCTGATGTTTATCAATGATGACTGAGCTTAGCAAAATATAATATTTAATTCATGAGTCCCAGCAGATTGGAGGAGGGTGAATGTGGCCCCTATCTTCAAGAAGGGAAAAAAAGAACGACCCAAACAATTACCGTCCGCTTAGCCTCACGTTGATACCAGGCAAGATTCTGGAAAAGATCATTAAGGAAGTGGTCTGCAAACACTTAGAAACAAATGCGGTCATTGCTAATATTCAACACGGATTTACCAAAAACAAGTCATGCCAGACTAATCTGATCTCTTTTTTCGATAGAGTTACGAGTTGGGTCGATACAGGGAATGCCGTGGATGTAGCATATCTAGATTTCAGTAAGGCCTTCGACAAAGTCCCCCACGACCTTCTGGCAAACAAACTAGTAAAATGTGGGCTAGACAAAACTACGGTTAGGTGGATCTGTAATTGGCTAAGCGAACGAACCCAAAGGGTGCTCACCAATGCGTCGTCTTCATCATGGAAAGAAGTGACAAGTGGAGTGCCGCAGGGCTCCGTCCTGGGCCCGGTTCTGTTCAACATCTTTATTAACGACTTAGACGAAGGGTTAGAAGGCACGATCATCAAGTTTGCAGATGACACCAAACTCGGAGGGATAGCTAACACTCCAGAAGACAGGAGCAGAATTCAAAACGATCTTGACAGACTAGAGAGATGGGCCGAAACTAACAAAATGAAGTTCAACAGGGACAAATGCAAGATACCTCACTTCGGCAGAAAAAATGGAAATCAAAGATACAGAATGGGGGACGCCTGGCTTGACAGCAGTGTGTGCGAAAAAGATCTTGGAGTCCTCGTGGACAACAAGTTAAACATGAGCCTACAATGTGATGCGGCAGCTAAAAAAGCCAATGGGATTTTGGCCTGCATCAATAGGGGAATAACGTCTACATCCAGGGAAGTCATGCTCCCCCTCTATTCTGCCTTGGTCAGACCACACCTGGAATACTGTGTCCAGTTTTGGGCACCGCAGATGAAGGGAGATGCTGACAAGCTGGAAAGCGTCCAGAGGAGGGCAACTAAAATGATTAAGGGTCTGGAGAACAAGCCCTATGAGGAGAGGCTTAAAGAGCTGGGCATGTTTAGCCTGCAGAAGAGAAGGCTGAGAGGAGACATGATAGCCATGTACAAATATGTGAGGGGAAGTCATAGGGAGGAGGGAGCAAGCTTATTTTCTGCTGCCCTGCAGACTAGGACACGGAACAATGGCTTCAAACTACAGGAAAGGAGATTCCACCTGAACATCAGGAAGAACTTCCTCACTGTGAGGGCTGTTCGGCAGTGGAACTCTCTCCCCCGGGCCGTGGTGGAGGCTCCTTCTTTGGAGGCTTTTAAGCAGAGGCTGGATGGCCATCTGTCGGGGGTGCTTTGAATGCGATTTCCTGCTTCTTAGCGGGGGGTTGGACTAGATGGCCCTTGAGGTCTCTTCCAACTCTACTATTCTATGATTCTATGATTCTATGATTCTATGATTAAGGAAGTGGTCTGCAATCACTTAGAAACAAATGCGGTCATTGCTAATAGTCAACATGGATTTACCAAAAACACATCATGCCAGACTAATTTGATCTTTTTTTGATACAGTTACAAGCTATGCGGGGAATGCTGTGGATGTAGCCCATCTGGATTTCAGTAAGGCCTTCAACAAGGTCCCCCATGACCATCTGGCAAACAAGTTAGTCAAATGTGGGCTAGGCAGAACTACAGTTAGGTGGATCTGTAATTGGCTAAGCGAACGAGCCCAAAGGATGCTCACCAATGCGTCTTTTTCATCTTGGAAAGAAGTCACGAGTGGAGTGCCGCAGGGTTCCATCCTGGGCCTGGTTCTGTTCAACATCTAAGGCCTGGGGGCCGGATGCGGCCCATCGAAGCCATTTATCCGGCCCCCACGGCACAAGGGCAGAAGGGGGTTGGGCTAAATTACCCAAGGGGTCTCTTCTTCTCTTACAACCATTATTATTATTATTATTATTAGAAACACAACAAGATGAGTCCACAGCAGACACTCTGCTGGCTGTTGAATTGGATCACACGTCGGACACTTCCCAAGTGTTTAGGATTGTGTGATGTATCAGTGAATAATGCGTGCAGATCCCAGTTAGGTGGCCTTCTGCAGCTGGCAGGTGGTAATTTTGTCAGCTCCAATTGTGTTTAAGTGCAGGCCAAGGTCTTGAGGCCCTGTACCCAGTGTGCCCATCACCACTGGGGCCACCTTGACTAGCTTGTGCCAGAGTCTTTGTAATTCGATCTTTAAATCCTCAGATTGTGTCAGCTTTTCCAGTTGTTTCTCCTCAATCCTGCTGTCACCTGGGATTGCAGTATCGACGATCCATACTTTGTTTTTTAACACGATCAGGAGGTCAGGAGTGTTGTGTTCCAAAACCCTGTAGTATTATTATTATTATTATTCTTATTATTATTAACATTGAGGCTGAGTGGCCTTCTGTCAGGGATGCTTTGCTTGTGCTTTCGGTGCACAAAGGCAGAAGGGGATTGGACTCGATGTCCCAAAGGGTCTCTTCCAACCCTCTTTTTATTGTTGTTGTTATTATTATTTATTATTATTATTATTGCTCGGTGGCCAACTATAGTCCGGCCCTCCAACGGTCCGAAGGATCATGAACTGGCCCCCTGTTTAAAAAGTTTGGGGACCCCTGACTTAGACGAAGGGTTAGAAGGCATGATCATCAAGTTTGCAGATGACTGGGAGGGATAGCTAACACTCCAGAAGACAGGAGCAGAATTCAAAACGATCTTGACAGATTAGAGAGATGGGCCGAAACTAACAAAATGAAGTTCAACAGGGACAAATGCAAGATACTTCATTTCGGCAGAAAAAATGAAATGCAAAGATACAGAATGGGGGATGATGCCTGGCTCAACAACAGTACGTGTGAAAAAGACCTTAGAGTCCTCGTGGACAACAAGTTAAACATGAGCCTACAATGTGATGTGGCGGCGAAAAAAGCCAGTGGGATTTTGGCTTGCATAAATAGGGGTATTGCGTCTAGATCCACGGAAGTCATGCTATCCCTCTATTCTGCCTTGGTCAGGCCACACCTGGAATGCTGTGTCCAGTTCTGGGCACCGTAGTTGAAGGGAGATGTTGACAAGCTGGAATGTGTCCTAAGGAGGGCAACTAAAATGATCAAAGGTCTGGAGAACAAACCCTATGAGGAGCCGCTTAAAGAGCTGGGTATTTTTAGCCTGCAGAAGAGAAGGCTGAGAGGAGACATGATAGCCATGTACAAATATATGAGGGGAAGTCATAAGGAGGAGGGAGCAAGCTTCTTTTCTGCTGCCCTCCAGACTAGGACGCGGAACAATGGCTTCAAACTACAGGAAAGGAGATTCCACCTGAACATCAGGAAGAACTTCCTCACTGTGAGCTGTTCAGCAGTGGAACTCTCTCCCCCGGACAGTGGTGGAGTGAAGGTTTTGAAGCAGAGGCTGGATGGCCATCTGTCGGGGGTGGTTTGAATGAGATTTTCCTGCTTCTTGCAGGGGGTTGGACTGGATGGCCCGTGAGGTCTCTTCCAACTCTCTGATTCTATGAGTCTCCACAGTAATTGTAACAGGACAGCAGGCATACACCACAAGGCTCCCTTCTGTGCCTAATTGTTGAAATGTACGTCTTCACTTCCAGCAATAGGTTCTTCTTCTTTTTCTTTTGGTCTACAGATCCAGACTTGACCCGGTTACACTGAATGTCAGAGTCCTTCAGGACTTAGACCCTAAAACAGCAGGAATCTTGGATTATTTTTGGCTAGGTGCTGGACACCGCAGCCATTTTTCTTCCCCTTCTTAAGAATCTGCTAATTAGAAGCAGAAGAAAATTATCCATCAACATCTGGGATGGCAAATAAGGAGAATGTGAGCAGCATCTACAGTAGCCTCTCTAAAGTAAGAAATGTTCTGTTTCTGCCATATTGGCTATATATTGGGAGAATATCTGCTGGTGCTGAAGTTTCAATATGCGAAAAAAAGTTGAGGGGAGAGTGGTTAGTGTTGTCAATGTGGGAAGTTTCCAAGACAAAACTTGAGATCTAAGGATGATCCAGGATGCTGTTGTTAAGCATTATGCATTAAGTACTAACCATAGTTCTTCACAAAGTGAGAGAGAATTATCATATTTTCTTTCTCAGAAATTAAGTCAGAAATCTTATCTGGAAAGGCTGTTCTCCACATTTCACTGTGACTAGCAATTATTCTCTAAGGTGAAATAAGGAAATGATTCCTTCCCACTTACTTAGAAGGACAGAATAAAAGTCTAGTTTATTTTTTTCTAGGTAGAAGGTAGATGCAGAGGAGAGAGTGAGTCCTCAATGGCTGGGAAGGAAGAAGGAAGTTAAGCAAATTGATAGGCATGCAAGTTGTTGCAGCAAAAGAATTAAGATTTGCAATTTGTGATAAGATGCTGTGCTACTAATTTAACTAGAGATTTGCCTTGGAACTATTGTACTAAGATGGTAATTGTCTTAGTCCTTGGATTCTAGCAAGTCAAAATCAAGTAAGTGTGTTTGTTGAGGTTAGACTTAATTTTATATTTATTTAAAACTGTCTCCACTTGACTTGCCTTCCCTTTTTTTCCAGTACCACAACAGCAGCCTGACAGGCGCTCAACGGATTCCCTGTAAGGATAACAGTGCCATATCTAGTACTCCTTCTGGGTCGCTTTTGATGCAAAGAGCTATTACCAACACCGTGAAGCCCACTCTCAGGACCCCAACTGCCCAGAACCCACGTGAGTCCTCTATCTGCCTGGGAAGGTTGAGGATAGAAGACACATGGAGGTCTTGCAGACTGAGAAATGGCCTTTTGTATACTACAATGTTTGCCCATTCTCCAACTGTCTCAATCTGCCATCCCAGTTTTTAGCTGAAGTATCCTGGTTTCCTTCTCCTCTCACTTGCCACTTTTGTCCCCAGCTTTCTTCAGATGCTTCAAACTGACTTCAAAGTTTAGAAGCAGTTTACAGTCTGTTCTTTCTTTCATTCATTACTTGTCACTTCCTATCTTCTAGCACTTCTCGCGCATGCTTGACCCAATTTTCATTTATGAATTGTTGGAGATCTTGTGTTAATAGGCCCTCAAGGAAATATTTTCCCTTTGAGCCATTGAGTTAGTCTAGCTTAGTGTTTGGGGTTTTTTAATTTCTCTGGGATAATCCAATTCTGTTATTTCTTTACAGCTGCTCCAGGCAGGGTGCCTATTGAGCCTGATTCTGCTGCCGCTTTAGCGCAAGAAGAGTCTGAGTGAGTTTCCTTTTAAGTCTTCTTATTAATAGGTAAAGTAGAGTCTCGCTTATCCAACACTCGCTTATCCAACGTTCTGGTTTATCCAACACATTTTTGTAGTCGATGTTTTCAATAAATTGTGATATTTTGGTGCTAAATTCGTAAATATAGTAATTACTACATAGCATTATTTCATATTGAACTACTTTTTCTGTCAAATTTGTTGTATAACATGATGTTTTGGTGCTTAATTTGTAAAATCATAACCTAATTTGATGTTTAATGGGCTTTTCCTTAATCCCTCCTTATTATCCAACATATCTGCCAGCCCGTTTATGTTGGATAAGTGAGACTCTACTGTATATCCTGCCTTCTCTCCAAGAACTAGGATTGCAAGGTGAAATAAGGACATGGTTTCTATCCCTTCAATAGTCTTTTCCATGAGGAAATTTCTCCAGGTGTTGCTTGTCATGCACAATGATTAAAGGGACATGAACCCTTTCCCTAATTTCACATGATAGCTCTACAAAGCATCACAGGATAGAATATGATGAAATTAATTAAAAATGCAAAAGACATGAAAGATAAATTATGGTCTGTTATGCTCTTATACATGTTACAAAGATGTACAAATCAGAGGAAATCACTAGAGCCATCCCCACAGCTTTAGTAATAATAAAAATGTGTGTTAACTTGGTGCCACAACCAATAGTTCTACAAGAAGTGGGCCACTACAGGAAATACTTTTCCAGTCTCTCCCACAGTGTTATTAGCCCTACCAATGGAACATAGAGAGGAATCATCCAGCTGACCCTAGGCCTAATAGGAAATGGTGTTCTTCAAGCACTGAAATCTCAAACCATTTAGGACTTCAGATATTGTTGCCGACATCTTCAAATACTACTTCCATAGTTTTGGAGGGAACTGGGAAAGAGGGGATGTCCATGCAAGTTCTGCCTTCCAGTGAAAGACCCTGTTCTCCTTTTTTTCCTCCTCAAATTCTCTTGGAATTCAGGACAATGCGGGAGTTCACCATTAACGACTTTGAGATTGGAAGGCCGCTGGGCAAAGGGAAGTTTGGCAATGTCTACCTGGCCCGGTTGAAAGAATCTAATTATATTGTGGCTCTCAAGGTGCTCTTCAAATCCCACATTGAGAAAGATGGCGTGGAGCATCAGTTGCGCCGGGAGATTGAGATCCAGTGTCATCTCAGGTAAAAGGGAGGCGAAGGGCTGAGTGAATGTGTAACCATTTTGGCTGGTGAACACTTAGAAACCCGACATCTTATCAAGACCCTCTGGCTGGCACCATGGAATTAAACACAGGCCAAGGCTTTAAAGGTCCCAGTGGGCATCTTAAAAAGAACGTGGCATTGATGTGACAGATCTCTTGTTCCAATTGGGAAGTTGGCACTCTAAAACTGTATCTATACTGCAGAATCAATGCAGTTTGACACCATTTTAACTACCCATGGCACAATTCTAAGAAATCATTCGGAATTGTAGTTTTATAAGGTCTTGAGTCTCCTCTGCCAAAGAGTGCTGCTGCCTCACCAAACTACAGCTCCAGAATTTTGTTACAAATGACCATTGATCCTTTTTGGAGAATATTAGAAAGTTTAATTAAACCTGTCAAACAGCCAAGAAGTCCACATATGTATAAATAATATTTGTATAATTTAGTAGCAATTGGTGGGAAGGTCCGTTGGGCATGAACCTTGCACTGGAGAAAGCATCAGAGCTGGGAGAGAGACCCCATGCTCCATCCAGTCCAAACTATTCAACATGAATTATTCGGATGGTTTTACATCTATTTTTTTGCTGTTTCCTGGGGGCTGATTCAGATATGACTTCCTTTTTCTACAGTCACCCCAATATCTTGCGCCTCTATAACTACTTCCATGACCGCAAGCGAGTGTACCTGATTCTGGAATATGCCCCTCGAGGGGAGCTCTACAAAGAACTGCAGAAACACAAGCGCTTCGACGAGAAGAGGACTGCTACAGTGAGAACTCTCCATCTCTGATCTTACTGCATGAAACATGTTCAGCTTTCATGAAATCTTAGACATCTTGGCAGAGGCAATACAGGCAGTCCCCAAGTTGTGAACAAGATTGGTTCTGTAGGTTTGTTCCTAAATTGAATTTGTGTGTAAGTCGGAACAGGTACATTTTTGAAGTGTAATATATATTATTAGCTTTGCACAGCATAGGAAGGGTTAACATCCCTGTGGTGTTTGTTTTGCTGTCTGTGCCCCTGTTTAGGAGATCTCACCTAACTTTCTGTCCCAGTCAAAATTGGATTTTGAAAAATATGGCTTCTTGTGGAAACAAAGATTGGTGATAAAGCTTCAGTTGATAAGCTTTCATTCTTTCAGGAGTGGATTTCCTTTCCGAGGAATAGATTTTTCTCACTTCCTGTTGTCTCAGCCCCATTCTTAACTATGAGTTATTTGTAAGTCAGATGTTTATAACTTGGGGATTGACTGTATTGGAAATACTATTTTTGGATTATATTTCCCAGGATCCTCTACCAGTGTAACCACACTGGAAGGAGGTCTTGAGCGGAACCAGTGGCCCATGTTGATGGGGGATTAATGGGAACTGTAGTCTAAAAAAAGTAATCTCCAAACCTTTAAGGTGAAAACAAGGAGAGATAGGTACCTTTTCTTGCTTTCTGGCATGTTAAAGTATGGTTGAGTTCATCACTAGAACAAAGGGATTTCTTTCACGTTAAATATCTATCTTGTCATTCTCTTTATTCAGTAAACTGGCTTGAATCCCACTGTTAGGGTTGGAAGACCAGGATATAAATCAAGAGACTGAATATTTTTAGCTTCCATTTTTATGTTGTTGGTTGTGAACAGAGTCCTTTGATGCTATACAACTATAGCACTACGATGCCATTGAAGGGGGAAATTAGCAAGGATTTGCATTTGCAAAATCCTTTGGTTTGT
This sequence comes from Anolis carolinensis, assembly GCF_035594765.1. Lineage (NCBI taxonomy): Eukaryota > Metazoa > Chordata > Lepidosauria > Squamata > Anolidae > Anolis > Anolis carolinensis. The sequence goes on from NC_085846.1 coordinate 6,927,918, forward strand.
TGCTATTTGTGCATTCTGATGCTAGGGAAGTTATTCCAAAAGAACTGTAAAGGCACCGGAGCTTGCGGGCAGAAAATTCAAAATACTCCTTCCTCCACAGCCAATCCCAGGACACCTTAGTCAGCTATGTTGCAATAACAACACAATCAAATAGTGTGAAAGGACTCTGGTTCTCTCCAATTTGTTGTTGCTTTAGTTGAACAAGGATGCTAGTTAAATTTCTCTCCAGGCTGTGGTCTCTCAAGTTGCACTTGTTTGCCTCCTTGATATAGTACATGGAAGAGTTGGCCGATGCCCTCCAGTACTGCCATAGTAAGAAGGTGATCCACAGGGACATCAAACCAGAGAATTTGTTGATGGGGCTCAAAGGGGAACTGAAGATTGCTGACTTCGGCTGGTCTGTCCATGCCCCCTCCCTCAGGCAAGTGCCATCTTCTATTATGGTGCCACCAAGGAGCATGGGTTTGGGTGTGGGGAGACAACTGATGGGAGTTAGCTGGTTACACTGGCCCTCCAATTAGTTGGAAGGGGCTTTCCCCCCCCCCCCCCCCCCAAGCATCATGAGTACCAATGGCATCACTTCATTAGACTGGTCTAGACCATGTTAGACCAGAATAAGTCTCTCGCACAGAGCAACCTAATTTCCTGGCCTACTACTGTTGTAATTCTTGCTTCTGTTGTTGCCTCAGGAGGAAGACCATGTGTGGCACTCTGGACTACCTGCCCCCCGAGATGGTAGAAGGCCGTGCCCACGATGAGAAGGTTGATCACTGGTGCATTGGGATTCTGTGTTATGAGTTGCTGGTGGGCCACCCACCCTTTGAGAGTGGCTCTAACATGGAAACCTATAGCCGCATCGTCAAGGTGAGCTGGTGTCCTCCCAAGCATAGCCTGCAGACTTGTCCTTCAGGCCAGTGCCTCACCAGTGTCACCTCTGGGGACTAGCCTCTGAGACCTCCAGGTCACAGTAGAATGGGTTCTAGGCCCAGAGATACTTGTGGGTCAAGACAGGAGCAGAAAAACACAAGTGCCTAGAGAAAGGAATAAAGTCACAAAGTTGCTGTCATGTCTGTGGGAGAAAAGGGACAGGCTGTACGTATAGAATGGCTTTTGCTTTTTGTCATCCCCGCCTGCTTTGCCCATCCAGCTCATTGGGCAACCTCTATATAATAGATTTCTCTGTGAGGAGGGAGAAATCAGCTTTCAGAATGCAGGGGATGTTTTTCTTTTGGCTTAAACTGCTAAATTCTCTTCCTTTGCCTGTAATTAGTTTCTAGTTGGGGTCTGATGTTGATTCCATTTTCTCTCTCCTCTTGATAGGTGGATCTCAAGTTCCCACCGTTTATGACAGAAGGCTCCCGGGACCTGATTTCGAAACTGCTGCGCCACAACCCGTCCGAACGGCTCTCCATGCGGGGGGTGATGGAGCACCCTTGGGTCAAAGCCAACTCCAAGCGAGTGCTGCCCCCCGTTTTTGCCGAAGCTGTTTCCTCATAAAGACACTCAAGGTGTTTTTTCTCAGGCAAGCTCTGCTCCCAGAAATATTCTGTAAGATCAAGGAGAAAGGTTTACAGTTTGTTTCTGCTGGCTGGGAATGTCATTCTCAAGCCACAAACCCTCTGGACTGTTGTTGTCCAGAATGATTCAGTGACCCGCTTCATATTGAAAATGGGTGACTATCAGTAAAATCTTCAGGCCACATTCATTTTTCCTTCCAGTAGTAGTTCTGTATTTCAATATTTTGGTTGTAGAATAAGCATTTTTCTATATATCTCCTTACGTTGTTTTGCAGTTTTAATAAACTTTGTGTAAATAAGATTTTGCATACTACATGACTTGGCTTTGCCTCGTTTCCCTCTCTTGGTATGCTTTAAACAGTTATTTGTGAACAGATGCGTGGATTGCTATTTGGCGTAGAGCTTCCTGAGCGTAAGAAGAGCTGTGAAACAGTGGAACTCTCTGCCTCAAGAGTGCGGTGGAAGCTCATTGGAAGCTTTGAAACAGGCTGGATGGCCATCTGTCAGGGGTGCTTGTGTTGTCGACCGCGTTTTAGGGGATCGGGCCCTTAAGGAGAGACCCGATCCGGTCCTGAGAGAACGGACCTTGGCGAAGCCAAAAGGAGAATTACGAGCCGCAATACAACCTGAAGCCGAAATGAAGAAGGTCCGCCAAAGTTGAAGGAAAATCCGCCAAGGAGTCTTTATTGAGCAATTCAGCTGAAGAGGACTCTAGTAGCGATCATTCGGTCTACTAGGGTCCCATACAATCAAAATAAAGCCATACTTATACAAAATTTCAGTCTGACAACCCTTTGAATTTCCCGCCCTGCTTCCCCGCCCATCTGATCGTTGATAGGCTAGAAGGTTGAACGAGGCGGGCTTTCGTTTCCCGCCTTGCTCCGTTGGCCCAATAGGAAGCTGCCTTTTGTCTCTACTCGGGCCAATCAGGAAAGAGAAGGCGGGAGTTATCGAAACAATGAGGTGACGGGGACAGGAACCAGAGGATTAAATCCTGCTAGACTGATTTCTAAAGGGTGCTTAATTTATTAATGGCAGCAATCAAGGGTGTCCGGGTTTCTGTCACGTATACAGATTTTAGATATGCCTTGGGGTATCAGAGGGGAAGTGGTGATGGGTGTTGATGAGCCATATTGACAGGCTCTGCAGGGCGCCTTCCTGAGGTGTCCTGGATATTTCTTTGGGTGAGCTATGACAATGTTTGCCTTGAGGCGAATCTCCTTTAGGTCAACACTCCGAATTCGGTGACTCAAGCCCTATATTGTCCATGCAATTTGAATTTGATTGGATTTAGCGGTGGCAGATTATCCTTTTGTTTTTGGGAAAGGAAGCCTGGGTCATAGGAAATGGGATAAGTTCTGGGGTTCAGGTTGAGTTCAAAATATTTCCTATTTGATTTCATGATTTGACAATTATATGAAATAAAATGAAAAATAAAATAAAGTTGGAATATAAACCATGCTGGGAAAAATACATATTTTCCGGGGATCCCAAAGAGTACAAATACATATAGGCAGATAGATAGATTTCATGGAAATAAGGGAGAATCCATAAAAGTGAGTTACATTGCATAAAGGGGAATCATGAATGATATAAACAATTGAAAATATTTGATAAGAACGAAGTTCATAACATCTGGAGAACCCAGCATGGAAATTCATAAAAGTGGAGTTTTAGCAGCATGATTTTACAATTCATGAAGTTGTTATCTCTTGCCTCAGAGTGCAGGGATAATCCACAGTAAACTCCAGTAAAAAGTCTCAATCATCTTCTACTATAAATATATGGAATATAGAACATAAAGTCTTGATTTTTGAACTATCTTTTACAAAGTCCTGGGGGGGAGGGTGGTCACCTCGATCACATGGATTGTGCTTTTCCTGCATGGGCAGGGGATTGGCCCATGAGGTCTCTTCCAACTCTTATTATTCTGATTCTATGAAAATAAAAGCTCTGTGGCATAAGCAGCCAAGTCCCTCATCTTTTCTGTGCTTTTTAAAATCTCTCTTGCCTCGTTCTGTGCCTTAAGATAGACATGGAAGAGGCAATGAAAGAGGCAATGGAATCCATTTGAAACAAGATCTTGAGGGGAAATAATCATGAACAATAATAATGAAACAGTGGGGAAGATGAGCCAAGATGGCGGCCGAGGCCTCTTCAGGCCTTCCTTTCCCTCAGCTGTTTCCTCTCTCCTCCTCTCGCCCCCCTTCTCGGAGTGCCCGGATGTAGAGCCAGCCCCGCCGCCATCTTGCTGCCTCAGAAGCCAAGGCGATCCGCAGCCAGGCATTCAGGCAGCGAGAGCCCAGCCGACGAGCCGCCCGCCAGCCCCGCACCGCCTCGAGCCCCACCTCGCGCCTCCCGAGATGTAAGTAAGCGGGGGAAACGCAGTGAAAGAACCACAAAGAAGGGTAGAGACATGTATATGTCCTCCATTCGGCGTGGGTTTTGCCCTTTCTGTTCGCGCCCTTGTTTTTCACCCCCCGCCCACGCAGGGAAGGAGGGCTGCGCTTGGCTCTGGGCGAAAGAGGCCTCGGGAGGAGATGGGGCGCCTCCTTGGAACCCCAACAGCGGGGTCGGGAGCGAAGCCCCGCTCCTTCCACACGTTCAGAGCATCTCTCTCCTTCTCCAGGTTAAACATGGCTCCTCTCTTTCCAAGAGGAGGGGGTTCATCAGCGAAGGCGCCTCCTTTCCCCAAAGAGATAATGATTTTCCTCCTGAAAAGTGGGCTCTTGCATGAAGGCTCCTTTCTCCAAAGAAATATGATTTTTAAAAACTAAGGGGATTCTTGCATGAAGGCTTCTGTCCCCAAATAAATATGATTTTCCTCAAAAGTGCGTTCTTGAATGAAGGCACCTCTTTTCTCCAAATAAATACGATTTTTAAAAATCATATTTGATTTTCATGGGGACATGAAGGCTCCTGTCCCCAAATAAATATGATTTTCCTCTTGAAAAGTGGATTCTTGCATGAAGGCTCCTCTTCTCTCCAAATAAATATGGTTTTTATTTATTTGTTTATTTATATTTATATTATTTATAAATATGAGGGAACTCAAACCGGTTCACATCAAATCAGTGGCAAAATTCAGTGCCTCACATGCAATAAAAACAATATATCACACAGTTACATATATGACTATAAATCAAACCATTAAAAACTGTAGATCATCAAACATAAACATAAAACATTTTAACATTTCACTGATCCCGAGGTTGTCTTAAAAATGAAGGGGATTAAAATCTGGGTATTTTTTCCATAAAACAACTTGCATGAATGCTCCTTTTCTCCAAATAAATATGATTTTTCTCTTACAAAACAAGGGGGATTATTGCATGAAGGCTCCCTTCTTTAAATAAATATGATTTTCCGCGTGAAAAGTAGATTCTTGCATGAAGGCAACTCTTAATAAGACTCCTCCAAATTAATATATTTTTTTCTCTTGAAAAGCAAAGTGGATTCTTGCATGAAGGCTCCTGTCCCCAAATAATCTCCTTTGCTTTTTAAAAACCATATTTATTTGGGGACAAGAGCAAGAATCCCCTTTGCTTTTTAAGAGAAAAATCATATTTATTTGGAGATAAGAGGAGCCTTCATGCAAGAATCCATTTTTAAGAAGAAAATAATATTTATTTGGGGACATGAGTCTTCATGCAAGAATCCACTTTTTAAGAGGAAAATCATATTTTTTCCATGAAGGCTCTTTTCTCCAAATAAATATGATTTTTTTCGTTGAAAGTGAAGAGAATGATTGAATTAAGACGCCAAGCCTCACAACCTCTGAGGATTCCTGCCATAGGTGTGGGTGAACATGGCCATACAGCCCAGAAAACTCACAGCAACCCAAAAACCCCATGCTTTTCCAGATTAAATTCAATTAGTTTCCTCTTTAAAAGGAAAGGGGGTTCTTGAATTAAGATCTCCTTTTCTCCAAATTAAATATGATTAAAAAAAACAAATAGAATTCTTGGATTAGACCCCCCATCCTTTTCCTGATTAGATATGATCTCTGTCTCATAAATGAAGACCCCCTTTTCTCCAAATTAAATGTGATATCTCACTTAAAATTCAAAGAGGGAGATTATTGAATGAAGACCTCTTTTAAATCAAATATAAACACTATCCTAGCAAATCAACATGCTAATGGGAAGGGGATATCATATTTCCTATCATGTTCATTTTTTCTTCCTTTCTTTGCCTAAAAAATGTGAAAAGGAAACAAACCATTCAGACATTACATTGCCTCCCATTTCTTACCTGGAAAAATGTGAGAAAGAAATCTCTCATTTGGAAGGTTGTCTTGTTTTCTTCCTTTATTTTCCTGGGAAAATGTAGAAAAATGTGAACTACAAACAAATGGCTCTTTCAAAGATTGCATTTCTCCAATTCCTTCCCTGGGAAATTGTCGCAAATGTAGTAAACAGAGAAAAATAAAACAAATAGCTCTTTGAAGTATTGCATTTCCCTTAACACAATCGGGAATAAATGAGGTCATTTTGTATGTTTCCCCTCCTTATCCTTCACTCAGCCATGATGTAGCAATGAGAGCCTTTGTATGTGTGGTTTTAAATATATTTTAATATTTTAATATTCATACCATAACTTCATTGCTTTTAGTATTTTATATATGTATTTTAATGCATTACTGGTATTTTGCCATGCTTGCTGTTCGCCGCCTTGAGTCCCTATATCAGGAGGGAGAAAGGCGGGATCAAAATAAAGCAAATCAATAAAAGAAATAATACATATGTCTCTTCCCTCCTCCCAAAAAAACCCACCAAATTTCAGTATGAAAGGCCTTTTTTACATGCTTTTTTCAGCATCTCTTCTCCTTCTGTCCATAAAAACACCTGTGTGGAAGGTGATTTCACAGATTCCTCTCATCTGCATAAAAAGGATTAAAAAAGAAACCAACCAGCAAGATAAAGAGAAATCCCCCATGTCTCCATTTTAATATGTTTTTTTTTAAAGGAGGGGGTTCTGGTGTTGACTTCACTCCTCCAGCTGTCAAAGTCAAAAAGCCTGATGGTTGGACTGGTATAATGCAAAAAAGAAGCCATGAAAAGCAAAAGATAAAGATGTCTAGCGGTCTACTCTTGACCATTTCTTTTTTCTTTCTTTTGGTAACCCCATTGAATCTGAAAAAGGGTTTGGAGGGGGGCATTTTTAAGGCGGATGTTCTTCCCCTTTTCCCCCCCATGGAGTATTTTTAGATTTTGCTAACACGCAAGCAGGCAGGCAGATGGATGACGCTAAAAATATCTGTGTTTTTCTCTCCTCCGGCGCTCTGACAGCCTTGATTTCCATTCAACCTTTGCAGTTTTCTCCTTTGTGGGTATTTTGTTTTTCTGCAAGGAGGTGATCAAAGGAGAATGATGGTCAATGGTAGCTTTGGGGGAGGGGGGACCAGCTGGAGATACTGCGATGGATGTAGAAGTGAGGGTTGTGAAAATGTTTTCCTCCCATTTTTTCTCTTTTCTGGAGCCCTTGTACTAGGAAAATGTAATGAAATGCAAGAGGATGGGAAATGGTGTGGTGTGGTGGTGAGGAAGGAGTCAAAGTTGCATTTACAGACAGGGAGATTATGGAACTAATAGGAGAAAAATAAAAACTCATATGAGTAGATCAATCAGAGAGAAAGGAGATTGGAGGAACAAAAAGGATTATTAGACTTGGGTTCATGTTTATTTGATTTACCATATATCCCATTTTCCATTCAAATGCTGGGATTCACAACCACCTTCTGTGTAATGAAAAAAGGTTCCTGTTTACAGTAGAGCCTCATTTATCCAAGCCTTGCTTATCCAAGTTTCTGGATTATCCAAGCCATTTTTGTAGTCAATTTTTTTCAATATATCATGATATTTTGGTGCTAAATTTGTAAACACCGTAATTACAACATAACATTACTGTGTATTCAACTGCTTTTCTGTCAAATTTGTTGTAAAACATGATGTTTTGGTGCTTAATTTGTAAAATCATAACCTAATTTGATATTTAATAGGCTTTTCCTTAATCCCTCATTATCCAAGATATTCGCTTATCCAAATTTCTGCCGGCCCATTTAGCTAAGATAAATGAGACTCTACTGTATGTGTAACTTAAGGATGCATCTGTAGAATGGATGTAATTTGGCCCCACTTTAACTGGCATTGCTAAATGCTGTGGTCTCCTGGGAGTTGTAGTTTCACAAGGTGGTGCCTCATCAGACTATAGCTCCCAGGATTCCATAGTATTGAGTTGTGGCCATCATGCTGCATTAAATTACAGGGGGTGTAATTAAATTACAGGGGGGTGTCATGCTGCATTAAATTACAGTATAGATGTGCTCTTAGACATAATGCAGATTAAATCAATTCTTGATAAATTGTTGCTTTGGCTCTCATATAGGAGAAAAGTAGGGCACCAAATAAATCTGGGGAGAAAACCTCATGAAATTAAAACCGTTTAACATCCTGTATTCATAAGGAAGGGAAATATTAAAAACTCCTGCAGCACATCTGTTTAAAATTTTATCTATAACAAGGCAGTTGCTTGATGTGGCCTGCCTGAATGGAAATACAGTAGAGTCTCACTTATCCAAGTCTCGCTTATCCAAGCCTCTGGATTATCCAAGCCATGAAATTAACCTCATGAAATTAAAACCGTTTAACATCCTGTATTCATAAGGAAGGGAAATATTAAAAACTCCTGCAGCACATCTGTTTAAAATTTTATCTATAACAAGGCAGTTGCTTGATGTGGCCTGCCTGAATGGAAATACAGTAGAGTCTCACTTATCCAAGTCTCGCTTATCCAAGCCTCTGGATTATCCAAGCCATTTTTGTAGTCAATGTTTCAATATATTGTGATATTTTGGTGCTAAATTCGTAAATACAGTAATTACAACATAACATTACTGCATATTGAACTACGTTTTCTGTCAAATTTGTTGTATAACATGATGTTTTGGTGCTTAATTTATAAAATCATAACCTAATTTGATGTTTAATAAGCTTTTCCTTAATCTCTCTTTATTATCCAAGATATTCGCTTATCCAAGCTTCTGCCGGCCCGTTTAGCTTGGCTGAGACTATATTTTTATGTGCTGTCAGGTAGATGGCAAGATATTTGTGTGTCCCTTAAAGTCTTTTAAAAATTTATAATACAGATCCCACCACCAAAATATTGTCAAGTGGTGGATGCGCTAGGGGAATATAGGGGGTTGAAGACAATGGTGCATCTTATGAAGGAGGAAATACAGCTAATAGAGGAAAGGCTTTCGGTTAAAAAAATAGAAAAAAGGAGTAAGGGTGAGAGCTTTGCCCTCTCCAGTAAAGAAATGCTACAGTATACTTAGTGGGATGTAGAATGTATTCTGCATATGCTCAGTTGCATTGTTTATTCTTGGTTTACTTTCAGGGTGAAGAATGCATAGGGGATCAGTGAGATTTTTTTTACTCTTGAAGGGTGCCTAATTTTGAGATAGTAACATGGCAAAATCTAGCTAAATGCTTTTACTTGCTTGAAATGTTAGGATAGGTAAAGGTTTCCCCTGACGTTAAGTCCAGTCATGTCTGACTCTGGGGGTTGGTGCTCATCACCATTTCTAAGCCCAAGAGTCGGCGTTGTCCGTAGACACCTCCAAGGTCATGTGGCCGGCATGACTGCATGGAGCGCTGTTACCTTCCCACCAGAGCGGTACCTATTGATCTACTCATATTGGCATGTTTTCGAACTGCTAGGTTGGCAGGAGCTGGAGCTAACAGCGGCTGCTCACGCCGCTTCCAGGGTTTGAACCTGGGACCTTTCGGTCTGCAAGTTCAGCAGCTCAGCGCTTTAACGCACTTCGCCACTGGGGCTGTTAGGATAGCAGAAGATAAATATTTTAAGTATTCAATTTACCAGTAATACAAGGAAGAAATCCTGTGTCTTGGGGAGAAGTGTGCCCCCTCTTCATTGTGGGACTGTTGTGACCTTGTCATACAAAACAACTGCTTCATCCTGTTAGGAAGATTTGAAGAAGCAGCCAAATTCCTTTTGGAATCAAGAATAAGCTTGTATTGGTTTTAAAACTATGTTTAATATTCTTGTTTGTGTAATCTTTTCTGAACTAGTATTTGTACAAATCATGCCTCCAAAATGTAAGATATTTTTTAATCTATAAAAATCCATCTGCTTTCAACTACTTAACCCAGTTTTGCCTGTAAGCTTACTAAAATCTACTTTTTAAAATCATACATATTGATCTGATTTTCCTGCTTGATTGGAAAATTACCCCAATATTATTGTTTGTCCTGGAGACATTTTCTTGAGCTGGGTACTTTTCAGGTATTGAACTACAAGCCCTATCTCCTCCACTCCATTGATAAAGCTGGGTAGGGATGATAATGAATTGTAATTCATTTTCTGGAGAATGTGAAGTTGGAGAAGGCTGGTATAGCATTGCTATTTTATGTAAGGGATACCACTTTGCTATGCCAATGTATATAGAGACATTAGGTATCCAAAGGTGATCCTGGAACCAAACCCCAGTAGATACTAAGGGACCATTGTATTTTAGCATTGTATTTTTCATCCCTTTCCCTTCTGCTCTGTCTTCTGCACATCCAGTTGATTCTTTATGTCCATTGATTCAACAATCCATGGTTTGAAAATATTCCTCCCTAAGAAACCCCCCCCCCACACACACACACAATTTTTGTATTTGACATTTTATATAAGAAATGTCATTTTACTGAGCAATTGTACATAATTGTACTTGAGTGTACACAGATGTTGGTATCCAAGTGAGGTACTGTTGTACAATTGTACATTCCCTTCCTGAACATTTGCTTGTTTCCTGTAGAAGGGTGTTAGTAGCCTTAGTAGACCATATACTGAACACGAATCAACAGTGTGATGCAGCATCTAAAAAAGCCAGTGCAGTTCTAAGCTGCATCAATAGGAGGATAGCGTCTAGATGGAGGGAAGTAATTATATTGCCAGTCTAAAATGGCTGCTCTGTCCTTGCAGCAGAAAGTCATCACGTTTTTAAAAAAATAATAATAATAAATCAAAAGTACAGGAGTCATAGCAACCAGAGAATGCTGACATTTCTGATGCTAAGAATTCAGAATATTTTCCCCATCCTAGTATTTGAATTAGCTTAGGAATTTCCTTGGCATATGTATGGATCGTGTTGGATTAAATAAAGAAAAGCAGTTTAGTCCATGAATCAAATAATTCCCTCTAGTTTCAGCAGAACCCTTTGATTTATTCTCTTGGCTTTCAGTTCATTAACCCCATTATTTCTTGGAAACAGTCTGGTTTCTTTTAGCCAGGAAGTCATTTGGAAAAGGAGCATGAATGATGGTTTTGCTTCTCTTTGGTGATTCTAGGAAGGGAATTAAATATAAACAGAGGTATTGAATATAAACTGAGATATTCTTCTACTTACTGTATCCATAAAAGCCAGGCAAATAAGCTTGCCAAAGTGATTAGTCCCCAAGAATTTTTACCACCTTGCCTGCTACTGAATGCAGTCATGAGTATTCATTTCCAAGGCTGTGGATGACATATCTTTAATTGTATAAAACAGCAAACAGCATAATCTACACAATTGGGGGGGGGGGGGCGCATGCAAGGCCTAAAACAAACACAGTCTTTTGTTCTAAAGCAGTTGGTAAACAAATAAAGCTCTAGACTCTTCCTCGCTGTTCCTCCTCCCATGCCTTTCTGTGACCTTGCCTCTTCCTGAACAAAGGGATGGGCAGAAGATAATTCAAGTCACGTTCTTTTTGTGGTGTGAAGCTATGTTTGTGAGATCTCTCAGCCTTGCAGAGAACCCTGAAGAGTTATCAGTTGATAATAGATGGAATTTGTGTTACATCGTTTAAGACTGATCAGTTTGTTTCAGCATTAAGCTTTCTGGTCTGGATTGGAGCATGAAATTCATTGAAGTTTACGGTGAAGTAATTTTTTTCTTTCTTTTTTATACCGAGACACAATGACAGCAATACCTCTGGAAATTAGCTCACACATGTAGTCTGGCTTGTCTGGGAGATACTGCTGCTTGCCGTAGGAAAGCTACTGAATACCCACTCTTGCTTGTCTTTCCTTTCCCAAATCATGCCTTCTCTCTTCCTGTAAGACCAGTTATGAAGCTCCCCAAATTTTAGCACTATGTCCTTCAACCTTAATTCTTACCTCTACTAAAATTGCAGCGCAACATTCCCTTGGTAGCTGAGGATGATGAGGGAACTGCAGTCTGATACATTTATAGCAGGGATCCTCAAATATTTAAAGCAGAGGGATAGTTCACTGTTGAGCCGGAGTATAGTTTGAAAAAAACATGAACAAATTTCCATGCACACTGCACTTACCTTATTTGTAGTACAAAAACCATAAAAGAGTAACACAGTATTTTAAATGAAGAACAGTTTTAACCAACGAGAACTTACTAGTATTTCAATGGGAAGTGTGGTCTTGCTTTTTGCTGATAAGAGAATTAAATTAATTAGGATTGTTCTTGTGTGCCTTCAAGTTGTTTCAGACTGAAGGTGACCCTAAATCTAATGTTTATGGTGAGGGAGGAGTAAATGACCTTGGGGGGCTGCATCTGGGCTATAGGCCTTTGTTTGGGAATCCCAAACTCTCAACTGAGGAAGGAATTCCTTGTATTTATCAGCAGCTGGTTTTAAGAGGTTCTTGGTCCTGCCACATCTTCCAGTACATCATTTCTTATCAAGATGAATTGTGAGGTTCCCCCTGAGGAGCTTGTAAAGGTTACTATTTTGGACTGTGAGCCATAAAGAATCTTCCAGTCAGCATGGTTTCTGGATGCTGAAAAAAGTGGTCCAATAAATTAAGATTTCTGGTCTTAAGCTACATTATGAATCAGGTCAAGTTCTATTGTTGCCTATTACAGAGCTACCTGAGGATCAGTGTTGGTCCATGAGACATTAGTTCTCTGTCCCTGGAGGAGCAATTGTAATTACTGGGCACATATGTGGCATTGATCCCTGATACATGGGTTGGAATGAGATTGCCAGTCCTCTACATCAGACAGCTGAAGCCTGTTCTGATAGGATCTTGACGGGTTTGAGAAGTTTTCCCCTGTCACCTTCTCCCTGATCTTTGTTCATCAAGAGGTGCCACAGAGCAAATCACTGACGTTCTCCACGCAAAAGCCTGTAATGCTGTAGTGCAGAAATATGCCCCCCTTTTTTATTTCTCTGCACCTTTCCACAGATATGTGGGCTGAAAACTACATAAAACTACATGGCCATGGCTGCATTTGTCTCCTGTCTATAATAATACAGTATATACAACGCTAAGTCTCGTGTGTTGCTCAGACACCTAACTAGGCAGATATATTAGATGCCATTTGTTCTATCTCTCTGAATAATAGGATGGCATGAGGAAAAGGGGGCAGAAGTCATCAGGAAATTTAACTTTGGCTATTAGTTCTTTAATGTGAACTTCAGGGATTTTCAAAGACATAAATATTAAATGAACAGAAAGTTCATATTCAAAATACAGATCCTGTGTTGAAAGAAGTGAATGCTGCTGGGTGTGACTAAACATGTTAACCTGCATTTTCTCCCCAATTGTGAGGACTTGGTAACATGGAATTACAAGCATTTCTCTAAACAGGCAGTAGATGTCTTACACTTTGCAGAGTGTCTTCTTTCTAGCACAAAACAGAAAAGTATATTTTGAAGCAAAAAGAAAAGCAAGCTTTGAAGGGCAGTTCTCATTTACTAGGAGGTTTCTATCTTTTACCTCAGTCTGTGATTCCTTGCAACCTGAGCTGTTTACCACTTTGCCAGAACTATAAAAATCTACACAATCATATTTAGTTGGATCGCAACATGATTTCAGAACTGCTCTGTGGTATATATTCAGGTTTACTTTATCTGTGTTAAATGAGATGCTGTCTTCTTAAAATTGTGCTTCTTGTAAACACCCTGTTTCCCCAAAAATAAGACAAGGTCTTATATTTAGTTTTTGCTCCAAAAGATGCATTATGGCCTTTTTTCAGGGGATGTCTTATTTTTCCAAAGTGACTTTTCATGAACTGTAACTAGGGCTTATTTTTGAAGCAATGCTTATATTTTGAACATCCACAAAATCCTGAAAAATCATGCTAGGCCTTTTTTTCAGGCTAGGGCTTATTTTGGGGGAAACAATATCTGCCTGAAAGTCCACTAGTTTTTGATGTGTGAATTTTGTTCAGTGTTATTTTCTCAAAGTAAATAGGAGGTAGCAGTGTTCTGGAAGAATGCAAGCCAAAATCATCTTCAATGCTGGTGAACCGTAAAGCTTTGTAGGCGTATTTACGCAGTACTCATGTTACAATGCCCTCTCAAGACTGTTCAGTGATCATTCCTGTGACTGTTCTTGATGAATGAGAAGTGGCTAGAGCTGAATCCACAGACCAGTCTTCAAGTTGACCAATTAAGCTCTGGACAAAGCATGATTTTCTTGCATAATAGGGTGCTGGATCTCTCCTTATGCAAGCATATGAAAAGTGAAACCAGTGGCATAACCTAACATAATGCCTCCTCAAGATGCTAGACAACATGTGTGCTGGAGTTGCTACCTGACATTGAGTGATAATCTTGCATACAGCCTGGTTTGATTTCTTGTTCGATTTGCAGACCATTCCCTGGATCATGTGTTGTGAAGCTGCTAAGCCATAGCTATCATATTATTTGAAAATCCTGCCTCAGTCTTGGGGCTGATGTTAACATTCAAACAGAAAGGATAGCACAATAGAGATGGAGAAACTGAGCACATGGAGAGCCTTTTGCCGTCTTTAATGGATGTCTTCCTGAAACAGAAGAGTCTGAGTACGCTTGATGCTCAGTATTTATCATTCAGTGTTTTTTTAGAAACATTAGAAAACTAGGGGTGAGCGTTTATAGATTTTTTAAAAAAAAATTATTTGCATAATCTATTATCTTGCAGTATGCTGAGACTTTCAATCTACATCTCTGCAGAAATAAAGATGGTCTTCACCACATCGACTGATTCTTTCTTAAGCTGGAGATAGGGGAAACAAGATCTGATAGAAGAAAATATGTTCACTAGACATAGAAAGCTTGCTGATATGGGGAAGGAATCCCTTGCTGGTCTTGGGGGGGGGGGGGGAGGATCCAAGCAGAGACACTTTACTTGTTTAATAATAGATATTTGAGAGATAATTTCATTATGTGAATTCCTGGCTGCATTCCTGAGTTAATGGTCTGAGTCAAAATTTAGGCATTTTAAACCCAAGATTTAAAACCAGATTATTATTGGATTGCAATTCTTTTTAAGACCAGGATGGGGGACAATAGAGGTTGCAATCCCACATTGGTTTATGTGGCTACACACCTTATCATCCTTATCTTTAAATCTATGAAAATGAGGATACTTGCGTTACATTTTTTAAAGTAGAAAGCTCAGGTGTTAACTTATGTGGGTACACCTTATGTGGGTCACACATACCCTTTGGCAAAACAGCGAGGATGTTATTTGAACACTGAGATTAGTGTTCTTGTGCTGTTCATAGTGCTATATAAGAGCATTAATTCTGTTCTAATAACATCCTTATTGTTGTACCAAATATATAACTAAATACCAAAGTCGGAATTATCCAGGCCAATTGTATTTCCAATTTCTGTTTATGGTTGTGAAACCTGGACATTGAAGAGTATCTGATTGGAAAAAAAATCAATTCATTGGAAAAGTGGTCTTAGAGGAGAGTTTTGTAAATACCACAGACTGCTAAAAAAAAAATGGAAAAGGATCTAAGGATAAATAAAGGCCTGAATTGTGCCTAGAGGCCTAAATTACAAGATGGCAGGGTTCCTTAAAAATGACTGATGAAATTAGAAAGCAGTGAAAAAGGGAGGAGACCACATTACAGATGGATAAACTCCTTGGCTGCTCTCTGAGTTTGCAAGATATGAAAGCTTTCTTGGGGTGCTCTCAGTCATAGGATTTCCATAAATTAACATTGATATATTATTAAACTTTTGGGGAAATTGGTAGGCAGTAGGAAAAGTTGCTTGATTCCATCAAGGAAGATACAACTCTGCATTTGCAGGATCTGAGCTGTGCAGTTGATAATAGGATCACAGACATCTCTTCGAAAGTCACCCAACTTGATGGCAAATAACAGCAACAGCAATCGCTCTGGGCGATTTTAATTGAATACTGTAATTAAAAAGCAGCATCTTAAGCATATGTAATAGTAATCTGGACATGTTTTGGTTCATTTTTGGGTGGGAGAGGCAGCAGTAGGAGAAAAAAGGTCAGCAAAAAGCATTGTCTCTGTGTTTATCTTTCCCTTAACCTCCAAACTGCGGTCCATGGCCTTGATTTTCATCTTTAAAACACTGCTTTTATTTTTTTAAAACTGTCTCATTCATTCCGTGCCATTCCCTGCAAGCACTTGTAGTTTCTGCTTGGCTCACAGCTTTTCCTCTCCCATGGATGATCTCATCTGACATCACTCTCCTCCATCCCTGCAAAGTCTTTGTTAAAAGGATGCAAAGGCAGAGAATAGGAACCTCTTGGGATGTGGCTTTGGGGGAGGCGAATTTCTTATCCTGTCTTATAAATATGTCATTCATCCATCTTCTGAATTGTATTTTGGCTCCTCCAAGGGGCAATCATGTTGGGAAATGTTGGGGTTTGTTTCCATAGTTTTTATGGTTTTGTTTATAGATTTTTAAAAATCTAAATAATGTTTCTGCTGACCTGAGCCATCTTCTGACAATATTTTATTCCTATCTTTGAGTGGATTTCTTTTTAGTTACAACATGTATCAGGACAAAAAAAGTTACAAAAGTGTAAGCAGTAAAATTACATTTTTAAATGTGAAATTAAAATTTTGAAGAGGGGAAATTTTGCCCTTCAAATCACATGATCACTTCACCAAAACTCATCACTGTGTATGTTTAAAAAAAAACAGGCTAATATATATGTATGTTAGGGCATAAGAATTTATGTTGCCATTTTGGAATTTGAAGTATTTTGCCTGTCCTGGGGTTCTTCTGCTTTGTCTAAATTTTAATACTATGATACTGCTTTAACTCCCTTCCCTCCATCCTGTATTGGGATATGCAGTTTATGGAGGGTTATTTAGAGTTCTCAGCCAAGCAGATCTACTGGGTCCAAACTACAGATCCCCAGATAATGTAGCCATGGTAGTAAAAGTGGAATCATGGTGCTATAACTGGGTAGTGTGAAAGAGCCTTTTTTGTTAATCTAGCTTTCTCAGATTGGAAAGTGAGAATACCTTTGGGATGAAATGAAATGAAACTATTTATAGGCTGCCCTATCTCCCCCAAGGGACACAAGACCACTACCAACAAAATATACAATGGCAAACATTCAATGCTGACAGTAATACATAAACAAATCAGTAAATTACCCCATCTTTTTTCCTGAGTTGAGATCAAGAGTGATGGGATTTAAGATTCAATATATCTTATATTCATGTGGAAAGTTAATTAGATGGGCTGCTCCCAGAAACCTGAATTCTTCAGTTGTCTTTCAGATGACATCTCCCAGAATCCCAGCTTCTTTTTATATCTTTGATGGGTGTACATTTAGAATATGCAGTGTTGGGGTTTTTTTTTGTGCAAATGAGACCAGAATGCATAGTAATTCACATCCGGTGACATTTTAGTCTCCTTTGGCTGCAGGATTTTGGAATTCCATCTGTCCCAGCCAATCAAATTCTTTTTTGCGAACTGCAGGTCAGCTTTAATCCAAGCTGCTCTTTTCCCAATATGCTGATCTGCAGTGTCTCAGGAATTATGGGAGTTGTAGTCTGGTGTCTTTCCAGAGTGCCAGCCTTAAGCTGCCTAATGTCTGCAGAGCGTGGCTTTGGTAGTTTTGTGGCTAATCTTAGTTTGTGTAACTCTGCCCAGGTCTCGCTTTCCAGGGATTAAATATAGAGCCCTTGCTCTTAATCCCTGCCTTCTTATTGCTCTGCTCTGTATCATACGCCTCCACTGTATTTATAGCTCTGCTCCCCTATGCTCAGCAAGACCCCCTGGGGAGGGGAAGGTGAGAGGACACTTAAAAAATTGCCTCTTAAAATAACTTGTTATACAAAGATTGTGGTATTGTAGTTGATGTAAAAAATGTGATTTCTTGTAAGTGCAGCTCTTGTTCAGTGTTTCTTTAATTGTAAGTCTAATTGATAAGATACGGCCAAGAAGCAATTGTTTGATTGTTGGACTAGGAATCTGGGAGCCCAAGGTTCAATTTGGCACTCAAGTCATAGAAATCCATTTAATTACTTCGATCAAATCACACTCTCTCAACGTCCGAGGAAGGCAGTGGCATGGGGGAGGGCCTTATTTGGAGACCTAACCATCACCAGCACTGAGATCATTTTGATGCCAAGTCAAAACCTGTATGTATATTTGGCTGGAGTTACACTGAAAATGTACCTGTTCCAACCTACATAAAATTTAACTTAAGAACAAACTGACAGACACTATCTTGCTTGTAACTTGGGACTGCCTGTACTTGGCTTTCACTGATAATCTATTTAATATATTATAATCTTATACAATTACAGGTGTGTGTGTGTGTGTGTGTGTGTGTGTGTGTGTGTGTGTATATTCTGAACTTTGGATAGCATAGGGAAGGGTTAACACCCCAGTGGTATTTGTTTTGCTATCTGTGCCCCTGGTCAGAAGATTTCACTTTACTTTTTATGCCTGTGAAAATTGGATTTTGAAAAATGTGTATTGTTGTGGAAACAAGTATTGGTGATAAAAGCTTCAGTTGAGGCACGTTTTTCCCCCAATAACTCTTTCAGGACTGAGTTTCCCTTCCTAGAGGTAGACTTTCTCTCACTTCCTGTTATCTCAACCCCATTCTTAATTATGAGTCAGATGTAAGTCAGATGTTTGTAACTCAGCAACTGCCAGTATTGTTATTTTTAAAATCAAATTTATTGTTAGCCTTTCCGAGATCTATGAATATAAGGGTGGGATGTAATGTTTTAACAGATAAATACATGGAACAAGTGTTGGTGCCAGTCAGACATCTAAGAAAAGAGTGTTCCACAATTTTGGTGCCACACCTGAAAAAGCTCTTATCCCATATAGTATGTTGACTTTTCTGGTGGGATACAGAAGACATTCCTTTTTGGGTATAACTGAACATGCTGGAATTGTATTAATATTACCCAACTACTTACAGAACAGGAAGGAGAGAAATGCAGCCTCGGATTGTCTGTGAGGTTTCTCTGCCTCAGTTCTCCAATATAAAGAGATTTGAAAGGCGTAGCTCCTAGCTACAATACAGTTGAACACTCCTGCTTTGGTTGTTGTGATTTTTTAGGACTTTTCAACATTCTTCCTTTCCTTACAAAGTGCAGAGCTTTGTAAGAGGAACTATAAAGTGTAACATGGGAAATTCTATTTTATTTTGTAAGTGATTGGGAAAATCATCCTTCTCTCTCTCTTTCCCTCTTTCAGGTCGGCTCCTGCTGCCGCACCCCCTGCTGCCGGAGGAGAGGGGGTAGGCCCTCCTCCTCCACCCCCCAACCTCACCAGTAACAGAAGACTCCAGCAAACACAGGCTCAAGTTGATGAGGTGAGGAGTGGGCACATTTACCTGTGAGAAGGCGGGGAAGTGGGTGCTAAGCATAGTCGAGAAGGTCCCCTTGCAATTGCCAACCTTCACCCTGGAACCCTTAAGAGATAGTGAATTATAAATCCCATTACTCTTGATCTCAACCCAGGAGAAAGATGGGATATAGATTCAATCAATAATGGATCACTGCTGGAAACCGAATATATATCTTCAAATCTTATGGTAATTACCTGGATTTTTCATAAGGCTTTCTTAGACAAAGAATGCTCAGAGGTAGTTTTGATAGTTTCTTTCTCTGAAATATAGCCTACAGCACTGTCTCCCATCCTAGTGCTAAAAGAGCTGACCAAGTTTAGCTTCCCAAGATCTGGCATTTGGGCCCCATTGGAAGCAGGATACTGAGCTATTTATAGGTCTTCAGTTTGATTCAGCAGGACTCTTCTCATCTTGTTACAAAGTTGGCTTAGATTCCAAAACATTGGTGATGATATTAGGAAACTCCCTTTATTTTTTCATTTTGTTGGGAGAGGATCTTAAGGTTTCATGCCTTCTTTATTATTCAGCTCTTCTTAATTGGAGATGCCAGGTTAGTTGAACCTGGACCCAAAGCATGTCGTCTACCCATAAAGTTGCACTTTCTATCTTGAATTGTAGAGATAGAGATAGGGACGTGAGAGTGATTACTGATGATCAGTAAATGGCATTGCGGACTCTTTTGCTGGTCCCACTCATGACTGCATTATACCAAGTCAGGCCATCATATAATCTGGCCCATTATTGTCTGCTTTGACTGTCAGCTGCTACCTGCGCCCCCTGAATGGTATCGGATATTTTCATTTGGAGGAGCCAGGGTTTGAATTCGGGACTTTCTCTAGGATACATGTTTCATTAATTGAGATACGAGCCTATTCCCCTTTCTACTGGTTGAGTGTGTAAAATGTTGAACTTGGACTGTGGCTATTTTGAGAGGAGTTGCAGAGAAAAGCAGGTATTTGGGAAAGGGTGGAATTCTGGGGTACTTGAGGAGGTGAAATGGGAATATTTTGGCATATTTTCTCATTTTGGATACTTTCTGTGTGACTTTGGAGCAGAAATTCCTCCCAATCCATTTTTTTTAAAAAAAATGGGGGATTCACTGGCTGCATCTTGCCTGAGGACCATCTTGTGACCATTGCTGCCTTGGTCTAATTCAGTGGTTCCCAAACTTATTTGGCTTACCGCCCCCTTTCCAGAAAAAATATTACTCAGCGCCCCCTGGAAAGGGGGGCATGGCTTGGGGGTGTGGCTCCTGCTAAAGAGGGCTGGGCCGAGCTCCCCTAGTCCAGGATGCAGGGCTGGGAGGGGGAGGCCAGGACTGGGATGAGGCAAGGCTGAGCTTCTATCCCTGTCCTGCAGTGCCTGCCAGGACACAGGGGGCATGGCTAGAGGAGGGGGTGAGGCCTCTTCCCAAGTGCCTAACGGGGCTGAACCTCTATACACCGCCCCTGTGTTCTAACAAGCTCCTTGGGAGGTATATAGAGACTCAACCCTGTTTCGCGCTCCTGAAAAGAGGCCCCGCCCCTAGCCCCGCCCTTTAGTCCTAAAAGGCCTCTCAGGAGGGGTATAGAAGCTCAGCCCTGTCACGGGCTCTTGGGAAGAAGCCATGCCCACCTCTCTAGCTCCACCCCCTGTGTCCTAACAGGCGCCTCCGGTGCTCAGCCCTATCTCCAGCACTTGGGAAGGGGCACCGCCCGTCCCCTGGCCCCGCCCCGTGTCCTAATAGGTGCCATCACTGCCCCCCTTGATCACTGCAGCGCTCACCAGGGGGCAGTAGCGCCCACTTTGGGAATCACTGGCCTAATTCCTTTGTTTAGTGTAGAAAGCTGTAAACCTTCCTTCAAGTGATGCTAGTGTATGACACCTTGTCCCAAAACACACCATCATCTACCAACTATACAGCTCTCACGTGATAGGAAATGGCACCCAAATCCATTCCTTGCAATGACTATCTCTAGAGTCAGTCTTGCTTTCTTGGATTACAGGGGGCCAGCCTGTTCCACCTTTTGACATTTTTGTTACATTGGACATAGTGAGGAGTTAACAGTTGGTGCCAAAGAGCTAACAAGATAGGTTTTGAGGAAGGATTTGACTAAAGGAAAGCAGAAAGGCATGAAAATACTCAGCCAGTTCTAGACAGACAGGAGAGGGAAATTGTCAAATGTTGCTTTTGAAAGAGGAATAATAATATAGTAATAAAACTTTATTTATATATCACCCTATCTCCTCAGAGACTCAGGATGGTTTCCAACATAGCAAGGAAACCATGAGCATAAGTAGAGTATAAGTAGTACAGACAATGGCCACGCTGAAAGAGTGAAAACCATGGGATATGTCAGAATATATGAGAAGAGAGCTTTGTGTTGTGATGAGAAACAGGGGAAGCTTTCTACAGCATACAGGAATTCAATGTAGTGATTTTAAGTGTTAGACTCTGACTCTGGAGACCAAGGTTTGAATCCCCACTCAGCCATTGAAGCACACTGGGTGACAATGGACAATTTGCATTTTCTTCACTTCCTTGAGCTTTCCCTCTCCAGGTAGTGGATATTATGCGAGTCAATGTGGACAAGGTGCTGGAAAGGGATCAGAAACTCTCTGAGCTGGATGACCGTGCCGACGCCCTGCAGGCTGGAGCATCCCAGTTTGAAACGAGTGCAGCCAAGCTCAAACGCAAATACTGGTGGAAGAACCTAAAGGTAATGTGGAATTCAACAGTATTTAATCAAACATGCTTAATGCAGTTTGTTGTCAGAAGTCCTTGCCCCCCATTACTCCCTGGAAAACTGTAAAATGAATGACAAAAAGACAACCTCTAAAACAATCACAATACAGATTCTCAATTGTTGGCTAAATAATACAAAATTCAAAAAAGGTAGAGGTTTCAGTTGATGAAATCATTGCTTCAAAGCAAAGTTAAGCTCCAGTTTGTCTCTTAAAATAGATTTTATTGAGTATACAGTCTATCCTTTGTGTTGTTGATAACAGTGATTAATTGAATTATATTACGTTGGTACCAGTTCCTCCTCTCATGGCTTTCCTATTTTCTTCCCTTCTAATTTCAGATGATGATAATTCTCGGAGTGATATGCGCCATTGTCTTGATCGTTATCATTGGTGAGTGACACAGGCTGCAATGAGATTATGGGGACACAGGTACATGGGAAGGCTTAGAGAAACACCTGCCCTGAAAACTCCTGTTTTGTCTCTCCTTTCAAAGCAGTTAATGCCCTGTTATTGTTTCAAAAACACCCAAGGTAGCAAATGCAGCGGGAGGCTTTTTCTACAGATGAAAAACTTGTTTCCATTGAACTCCCTCCTAGGGCAGGGCTGCTGTGTATCTTTTGATTGTCATTGCTTCCACGTGACGTTCTTGAAAGATGACTGGGCCTTCCTGAAGTTGCTGACTGTCCTTTTCTCCCTTTCTTTCTCCCTGCTCTTTGCAGTTTACTTCAGCACCTAGTGGGATACCTGGAGCCATTCCCCATCCAAGAGCAGCGGCCGGGAGAGGCAAGAGGGGCGAAACATTCCCCCCCTCCTCTAGATCTCAGCCATATCTTCCAGCCCCTCCTCACCACCCCCTTTACCTTTCCTGCCCAGTTCTCCCCTTCCTTGTGTGTGTGCGTGTGTGTGCATTGCGTGTGGGTGTCCTGTAAATAGCCTGATTTGTTATTTATACATATATATATATAATATATAATATAATATATTTTGTCTGTTTGTAGATTTATTACTAGACTTTCCATGTGTCATGGAATCCCTGTCCCCTCTTCTGCCAACCCCTAACGTCTCTCTTTCTCTGACAGTGGTTTTTTTTTCATTGTCTTGACTTCTAACTCAAAACTTCAAGGACCAATAATTCCCTGTGACCCCAAATTCCTTTCCTTGTGAAATGGGCTCTTAAACACTCCCCTACCCCTTTTTATTTTATGCATTTAGAGCATTTATATCCTGCTCTTCAGCCACAAGGGATCTCAGAACAGTTTGCAAATTGTTACTCTGACAGTTCCTTGCCCTCAAGCTTGAAATCTAAATACATCAGGACATGGTGATGGGTGAAGGAATTAAATCCTGCAGATATTGCTGACTCTTCTCTCCCTCTGCAGCTAAAGCAATGGCAGTTGGGATGGAGGGAAGCTTTTTATCTGCTTCAGAGCATAATAAAACTGTAGCTCGCTTCTTTCCCCAAAATTATCACCTGAATACTGATGGTGAACAGTGCCCTCACTTGAAGTGTAGATCCATCTGCTCATTCCCTACTCTTCCTTTTTGGAAACACCTGATCTTTGCTGCCTGTGACTTTCAACTGGGCTGTAGGCTTCGGTGTCCTGATTCTTTGCCCAATATTCCTTGATTTCAACCCCTTCCTTCTTCAGTGCAGTGAAGGAAGGGGAGTTGAAAACCTTTCTAGTCTTCTGCAACATTCCTGGAGTTGTTCCATGTGCTGTGTCTTCTTGAAAGTCACCCACTGAACACCTTATAAAACCCCTTCAGATATGGTGGCGTTGTATGAAATTCCTG
Source organism: Anolis carolinensis (assembly GCF_035594765.1). Lineage (NCBI taxonomy): Eukaryota > Metazoa > Chordata > Lepidosauria > Squamata > Anolidae > Anolis > Anolis carolinensis. The sequence goes on from NC_085846.1 coordinate 6,951,563, forward strand.
CAACAGGAATTCCTCTCCTTGCCTTCCTGTCTGAACAAGGTGGTGACAGCTGATTTTCTTGCCATGAGTATAGTCCTATAAAGAAACTGCCTCTTTTTTATTTAAACAAAATGTGCAACAAGGTAATAAACAATGTTACATTCCACACCTCTTCTGTAAAGGAGACGACAATGTCCTTTCAAGAATGGGAAAAGGGACAGTTGTTTCCACTTCCCAGAATAACCTTTCTGATTAACTTCTCCTTGCAATCACTGCCTATGTGTAGGGTATTGGAGTGTGTATGTGTGTGCACGAATGCATGTCAAGGGGCAAGAAAGAGGGGAATGAAGTCTTTGGTTTCTTTCAGAAGTGATGGGGGAAATTAGAGTATTGACTTCTCCAGATCGAACGTCTTATAATTACAGGAATTTGGCGAGGAGGGGTTACCTTGGGGTGGGGGGAGCCTTTCTCTTAAATCTACAGGGCTAAACAGAACTTTATTTCTCCCCTGGCCCTGGTTGCTATATTTAGATGAGTGCATTGTATCCCTGTCTCTCCTTCTGTACCCTGTAGTAAAATAATGATTGTCGTGTCTGCTTTCTTAACGTCTGAATCGAACTGCAGGCAAGGAAGGGGTGGGGCTAGGAGATGTTATGTGCGTGGATGGGAAGATTTGAGTCCAGTGTACATTTGTTTGGGAAGCAGCCCCCTTCTTCTGTACCCTTACTTTTCTATCCTTGCCCCAAACCAGCTGGTTCAACTTTGCAAATGTAGTACTTGTGATATCGTGCCGAGTGAGACCTTCCAACTCCCTTGTCTAGCACAAACTGCCATCTTTTGTGGCCTGTTTATAATGTCAGCGACTTGTGACTTTTAACATTATTTTTGGTACATCTCTTTCCCTGCCTCAAACCCTTCTCCTTTCCTTTCCCACTCTTTCCCCTTTCTCTCCCAAGGAGGGAGGGAAACGGTTCTCCCTTGTCAGCTCTCTCTCTCTGTACTGATTGCTCTCTTGAGGCCAAGGAATTCCAAGAAGAACCCCGGCAGGAATAATGTGGCATCGCGACAAAAAAGATTGGGGAGACACCCATGCCAGTTTGGAGGGAAAACAGGGCTCTGGGTGTCTCTCGCTGACAACCATTACAAACATGGTGGGGGTAGCTAGTAATGCATTTTTGTGGGGCTGGAATAGGGGTGGAGGCAGAGGCCCGAGGCTGTCCTCGCTCCCAACAAGGAGGGACAAGGGAGCCAGGCAGTTTGCAGGCTGATGCCCTTCCCTATTCCACCCCATTTGCCAAGGATTGTTAAAGGCGGTGGCGGCAGCACTCAAATGGGGGCCTGAAGTGTGACCTGCTGGGGAAGAGGCTCGAGGTGGGACGTGAAGCTTGAGTTAACTCCTTTCCAGGGGGTTACAGTGATAGTAAGGGTCCCTGATACATCGTCTTCCGTATATAAGGTGGAGAAAGGTGTGTGTTTGTGGGGAACGGGAAAAGGAAAGGGGCTGCAGTTCTCTAGCTGGGCAGCAGGTGTCACTGCTGCTGCCCAGCTTCTTGGGATCCAGTCTTCCCCCTCTTCCTCAATTCACTGCAAGAATAAGGAATTTGAAAGGGGAGAGTTTGGCCCCTAAAGGTGGGCCTTCTTACCCAATCTCTGAAAGCAGACATGATCGATCGGGGCATACAGAAAGCTCTATATTATGCTGCCCATTCCTCCTCCTCTCTTCCTCAGCAGGCCTGGGTTATGCTGGAAGGGGTGGGGACCCCATAGGGACAGAATTGGGAGCGACTACGCTGTGAAAAATAAATGCATATATATTGACATTTGGAAGACAAAAAAAGTACAATAAATAAATGTCCTGTGGAGAACGCCCAAATTCTTGGCCTGCTTGTCTTTTATTTCTCAGTCAACCTGGTTTGAGTCACAGCCAAAGAGAATGATGGCTTCTTAGGAAGATATGGGTTTTCCATGGCAGTGGGTTGGACTACATGGGCCCTTGGGGTTTCTTCCAATATTTTTTAAAAATTATTTTTGTAATAGAATACCCTCCCTGCCAGCTTTGCATATGAAAAAAGTATGCAATGGTCTGACAAGATGAATCAGCAAAGCTATATTTAGTTAACAGCACACATTATTCTACTCCCAGCTTTTTGGATTAAAAAAAGAGAACTTAAATATATATGAAATTAATTTCAGTTCTAAACATCAATGCTAACAACAATAAAAATGCCTTTATAAGAAAATACAGTTTTACTGATGGCTATATTAAATCTAAAATAATAGCACTTCAGTATAAAGATAGTGATTGAAATATACCCATTGCTAAACAAACTTTGTTATAGGCACAAGGTCATTATAAATACTGTGTATATAATTACTTTCAGGTTTCTTGTGTAAGATGTATATAAAATATACATGAGTTTTGGGTTTAGACATGGGCTCCATTTCTTAAGATATCTCATTATATATGGCTATGCACATACAGGTATTGTGAAATCCAAAACACTTCTGGGCCGAAACATTTTGGATAAGGGAGATTCAACCCATAATTGGGCTAACAAAAACATTCACAACAGCAATTTAATTCTATCCTCATTATCTGTATTCAGGCCAAGTTGGATAGAATTAAAATTCCACCATCGGTGTGTGTTCATGGAAAAACGAAGAAAAAGGAGGAGAGACATCTCTTTTGCTGGAAGGATCTTTGTCTAGGGATGGATCTACACTGTCAAATTAATGCAGTTTGACCCCACTTTCACTGCCATGACTCAAAGTTAGGGTATTGTGAGGGGTTATAGTTTTTAAAGATCTTTAGCCTCTGCCAAAGAGTGCTGGTGCCTTGCCAAACTACAACCCGTAGGATTCCATAGCATTGAGCCATGGCAGTTGAAGTATTAAGCGGCATTAATTTTGCAGTGCAGATGCAGCCTCGGTGTGTAATGCAAAAAGAAAGGAACGTCAGCAAGTCTCTGACGGAAGGAAAACAAGGCAACTGCTTTGCCAGCTGGCTGTGGGCGGGAAAGAACAGTGAGGCCCTGAAGCTCAGCTATTAATAATTCCAGCTAGACAGGAACAAAATGGCCTCACCTCCTGACCCATCTTTCCTTGTCGTGATTCGGAGAGGTTGCTAATTGCAAGCATCATAAGCCTGCCTCCAAAGTGGCATGTGGCCCTAAAGGAGAGCCAGTGGCTGAGGCCATGGGTGACTGGGAGTGACTCAACGTGATACTAGGCCAGGACTCGGGGAGATAAGGCTTGCCTGGTGTCCCATATATTGTATGAGAAATCCTTTACTACTGGGTCAGAAAGTTGGTCCTCTGAACATTAAATCAGATGCCAACAATTCCATTGTTCCGAATTAGGCTTGCCAGATATCCTTTATTGTAAGGAATGTCCTTTATTGTTGGCTCAGAAAGCTGGTCCTTTGTGAGCATTAAGCAAGATGCCAGGAATCCTATAGATTTGAATATTGGTCAATCATACTGGAGGATTTGCACCCCTATGTCCTCCATGAAAGCTGGGGACTTGGCCAGGTCCTGACATCTGAGTTATTACTATTGTTATATTTATTTATATCCCACTTTATCTCCCCAAAGGGGACTCAAGGCAGCTTGACATAAAAGCATTAGCACATAATTTAAAATATACAAATATACAAAAATGAAAACAGTTAACAGCTGTAGAAAATTCAGTTAAAATCCATCAAAACATATTCAAAGTTTAAAACCACAGCACATGCTAACGATCTTAAACATCATTTGAATGCCTGTTTGAATTAAAAGGTTTTAGCCTGCTGCTGGAAGGATAGCAAGGAGGGGGCTGTTCTGGCTTTCCTGAGCAGGGAGTTCCAGAGTTGAGGAGCAGCCACCAAGAAGGTCCGCGCTCTCGTTCATACCAATTGAGATTGAGATGGGACAGAGATAAGGGCCTCTCCTAAAGATCTCGGAACTTGGGCAGGTTCATACAAGGGGGTGCGGTGGCCAAATAGCCTGGACCTGAGCCATCTAGGGCTTTAAAAGTCATAACTGAATTGTGCCCAAAAACAAACTGGCAGCCAGTTGATGTGCTGCAACAAGGGGGCTGTCCACTCCCTGTAGCCAACCCCAGTGAGCAACCTGGCTGCAGCTCTTTGGACCAGCTGAAGTTTCTGAGCACTCTTCAGAGGCAGCTCCATGTAGAGTGTTACAGTAATCCAGATGGGATGTAACTAAGACATGAACCACGGTGGCCAGATCTGGCTTCTCAACAGGCATACTTGGCGCACAGGTTTTAATTGGGCAAAGACCCTCCTGACCACCACAGATACCTGGGTCTCCAGGTTCAGCACCAAGTCCAGGAGGAACCCCCAAACAGCAGACCTGTGTCTTCAGGTCTCACAACTGCCTCCTCTAGGCAAGGTGGAATTTTGCCTTGTTCCAAGGAGGCATTGACCACCACCTTCGCACACTCTGCCAGTCCCCCTCTGGTCGGTTTGATCAGACAGGAAAGGCAAGCACCTAGAACATATGTGGTAGCTCTCACCTCTCCAAGGATCTTGTCCACATCCTCAGGCCGCACAAATTGAAAGGTATCCATCAACACTGGACAAGCAGGAGCCAGAGTTACATCCAATGACAGCATCCAAGTCGGTATGGTTTTATCTGCAAAGTGCCATGTAAACTCTTCACAGCTGCTGAATGGTCAGGAATGTCTCTTTGAGGACCAGTATGTAGTAGCCCTTTGATCACTCAAAACATCACTGCTGGACATTTGTAAATGCAATGGTGGCATCAAGGAACAATTTCTCTGCTGCCTCCATTGCCCCGGAGTAGGCTTTCAATACGTTCTAAGCTGTGCTCGGTCAGATTTGCTTCGAGTTCTCTTGCCAACATTGCTCTAGACTTCGTCTCACTTGCTTCATCGCCACCAACTCCTTGGAAAACCAGGGGGCTGGTTTGGCTCTGCTCTGTGAGAGGAGCGATTGTGTCCACCACCCTGGCCATTTCCCCATTCCAGAAGTCAGCCAGAGATTCAACAGAATCACTTGCCAAGATGTCAGGAAAGTCCTCAAGAGCCATCAGGAATCCATCTGGATCTATAAGCTTCCTGGGACGGACCACCTTAATTGGCCCACCATCCCTGCAGAGGTTTGGAGTCCCAGCAAGTAAACCTGACCAGGTAGTGATTAGTCCATGACAATGGAATTGTGAGTTGTGTTGTCGAAGGCATTCATGGCTGGGATCACAGGGTTGTTGTATGTTTTCCGGGCTGTATGGCCGTGTTCCAGAAGTATTCTCTCCTATACCTTACAACCTCTGAGGATGCCTGCCATAGATGTGGGCGAAACACCAGGAGAGAAGGAGCCTCCGATGGCCTAGGGGATAAAAGCCTTGTGACTTGAAGTTTGGGTTGCTGACCTGAAAGCTGCCAGGTTCAAATCCCACCCGGGGAGAGCGCAGATGAGCTCCCACTTTCAGCTCCAGCTCCATGCGGGGACATGAGAGAAGCCTCCTACAAGGATGGTAAAACATCAAAACATCCGGGCGTCCCCTGGGCAATGTCCTTGCAGACGGCCAATTCTCTCACTCCAGAAGCAACTCCGGTTGCTCCTGACACACACACACACACACACACAAATCAGGAGATAATACTTCTGGAGCATGGCCATACAACCCGGAAAACATACAACAACCCCGAATTGTGAGTTGCCATAATAGTGGACCATCCAATATTATAATCATCCGTATGTTAACACTATGAACCCATGCATAAGCAAAAAAGAAATGAGATTATGTTGGAGGGACACATTATAAAGCCTCATTGAATCACAGCCCTACAAAAATCTGAATTCCTGTTTTGTAGCTTTGGATATCAAGCAAGGAACTGAGAAGGTGTTGGAAGTCTCGGTTGCAGTTAATAAGCTGCCGCCCACTTTTTTCTTCCTGCAGCACAATATGAATTTCAATAAAGACAAAACGCTTCGTCAGATTCTGATTCTCACATATCTCAGCAAAATAAAATCAAGAGGGCTTTTATTGTGGCTCTCGGGCTTCACCTTCACTGTAAAGTTAATGCAGTTTGATACCACTCTTAAATGCGGATGGTTCAATGCTATGGAATCCTGAGAATTATAGTTTGGTGAGGCATCAGTTCTTGTGGGCAGAGAAGGCAAAACACCTTGTAAAACAATAACTCCATTCCATAGTATTGAGCCATGGCATTTAAAGTGATGTCAAACTGCATTAGTTTTACAGTGTAGATGCACTCAGTTTACATCACTTGGGACAAAGATTGTATTTAACATAACAATTGACTAAAACAATCACATAAGCAGAAGGAATATAATCACTCAAATAACATATGAATCTGCAAAGAAAAAAGGAAAAAGACCACTGGGATGGAGGAGAGGATGGCCTGGAGGGACCACTAGAACTAAAATACAATGTTATATTCTAAGATGCTTTCAGGCAGAGGAATATAGTGCAATGTTTCAAGTCAAAGAGATGGCCTGTGCAACTACTATAGCTATGGGCTCGGTTATCCAAAGGCGCAGCGGAAGAGCCAGGTTTTAAGCAGCTTTTTGAAGGAAGCCAGGGTGGGTGCTTGCCGGATCTCCTCCGGAAGGGGATTCCAGATCCGGGGAGCAACAATAGAAAAGGCCCGCTCCCTCGTCCCCGCCAACCGAGCCTGGGATGGTGGCGGGAGCAAAAGAAGTGCCCTACCGGATGAACGAAGAGGACAAGTGGGTTCATGGCGGGATATGCGGTCAAAAAGGTAAGCTCAATAAGCTCAAAGATGTAGCTTTCCTTAGAAGGTAGGTGCTCACTAAGCAATTCTGAACTGATTACAGCATGATTTAGATTGATTTATCCGTGCATTGTCATTTAAGTCATGTGTTTGGAATCAAATTGGTAGTCTTCATTAAAAATAGGACTGTTTGCATTTCAAGGTACTCTCATCTTCTCAAATCCCCTATTCATTGACCTGCCCGATTTTGCATATCGAATAGAAAGGCACAAAGAGATAGGCATGAAGCTGATGCTTAACTCCCAGGGTTCCATAGCACTGAGCCATTGCAATTAAAGGATCAAACAATTCATTCCACAGTGCGGATGCAGCTATTGTTTATTTTGTGGCCTGGGAAGCCCTCAAAATTAGCATATCATCAGGCTCTAGTCCCATATTTTTAACACGGACGATTTATCATGGGAGCCCTCTTTTGTGAGAGCATGCGTCTACACCAGGGGTTCTCAAACTTTACGAGCTACAAGACCCTTTTTGAAGCAAAAGTTTCTCATGGAGCCCCAATAAATGTTATGTTATGTTATATTATATTATATTTAAAATCTAGAACAGTTTGAACCAACATAAACTTAACATTATTTCAGTGGAAGACCCCAGGAGACAACCAGTCCAACCTCCTTCTGCCAGGCAGGAAAAGCACAATCAAAGCACACTCGACAGATGGCCATCCAGCCTCAATAATAATAATAATAATAACAACAACAATAACAACAACAACCACCACCACCACCACTAATGGCAATTAACCACTAATATGCTGAGATCGTCTGAAGTGCATTGGGGGAGTAAAGCAAAACACAGTGATTTCTCTTTCTCATTGTTATGAGCTGCAATTGACGCACATCTTGTGCTTCTCCACGAGGGAAAAGTGTGTGCTGGGCAAATAAAAGATGCGTCAAAGCCCACATCTTACCTGAGTTGCCATGGTCCTGCGCCTGAAGCATCTTTCTTTCTTCTGAACATATCATTGTGACAGCCATTTTTCTGAAAGTTCTCTTCCTGTGACAATTTTGTATTTATTTTGTCATGGACTAAAAAAAACCTCCTCCTTTGCCTATAAATCTGCTACTATTCCATTGTTGAGACCCTATATTGCCATAGGTGTCTATAGAATTATTTTTGTTGCTACTTCATAATTGTCATTTTGCTACTGTTATGAATCGTAATGTAAATAACTCATATGCAGGATGTGTTTTCATTAACTGAACCAAATACCCACATTTGAACACTGGTGGGGATGAAGGGGGAATTGATTTTGTCATTTGGGAGTTGTAGTTGCTGGGATATATATTGAACTTACAATCAAAGAGCATTCCAAGCTCTACCAACGATGGAATTGAACCAAACTTGGCACACAGAACTCCCATGACCAACAGAAAATACTGGAAGGGTTTGGTGGGCATTGATCTTAAGCTTTGGAGTTGCAGTTCCCCTACGTCCAGAGAGCACTGTGGACTCCAAGCAATGATGGATCTGGACCAACCAAGCTTGGCACGAATACTCAATATGCTCAAATGTAAACATTGGCGAAGGGTTGTTGTATGTTTTCCGGGCTGTATGGCCATGTTCTAGAAGTATTCTCTCCTGACGTTTCGCCCATATCTATGGTAGGCATCCTCAGAGGTTGTGAGGTATGGAGAAACTCAGCAAGGAAGGTTTATATGTATATCTGTGGGAAGTCCAGGGTGAGGGAAGAACTCTTGTCAGTTGGAGGCCAGCCTGAATGTTGCAGTTAATCACCCTAATTTGAATTGAATGGCTTCATCTACTGGCTGCTTTCTGCCTGGGGGCATCCTTTGTTAGCTACCCCTAGTTCCCATGTCTCAGAGTGTTGCTTCTTATTTACTGTTCTGATTTTTGAGTTTTTTTAATACTGGTAGCCAGATTTTGTTCATTTACATGGTTTTCTCCTTTCTGTTGAAGTTGTCCACATGCTTGTGAATTTCAATGGCTTCTCTGTGTAGTCTGATATGACAGTTGTTGGAGTGGTCAAGCATTTCTGTGTTCTCAAATAATATACTGTGTCCGGGTTGGTTCATCAGGTGCTCTGCTATGGCTGATTTCTCTGGTTGAGTTATTCTGCAGTGCCTTTTGTGTTCTTTGACTCGTGTTTGGGTGCTGCGTTTGGTGGTCTCTATGTAGACTTGGCCACAGCTGCATGGTATACAGTAGACTCCTGAAGAGGTGAGAGGATCCCTCTTGTCCTTTGCTGACCGTAGCATTTGTTGGATTTTCTTTGTGGGTCTGGAGATAGTTTGTAGGTTGTGTTTCTTCATCAGTTTGCCTATGTAGTCAGTGGTTCTCTTGATGTATGGTAAGAAAGAACACCTTTCCTCTGGGTGGATCTTTGTCTTGACTCTCATGGCTTGCTCTTGGCCTTACAGCTCTTCTGATGTCCATGGTGGAATATCCATTGGCCTGTAGAGCCCAGTTTAGGTGGTTTAGTTCACCTTGGAGGAGGTGAGGTTCACAGATTCTTTGTGCACGGTCTGTCAGGGCTTTGATTGCGCTTCTTTTTTTGACTTGGGTGATGGTTGGAGTTTTTATGAAGGTATCTATCTGTATGTGTAGGTTTTCTGGAAACTGTGTGGCCCAATTGTTGATTGGGTTTGCGGATGACCAGAACATCTAGAAATGGCGGTTTTTCTTCCTTTTCTTTTTCCATGGTGAATTGGATGTTTGGGTGGATGCTGTTCAGGTGGTCCAGGAACTTGCTGAGTTCCTCTTCCCCATGGCTCCAAATGGTAAAAGGTGTCATCAACATATCTGAACCATACAGTTGGCTTTTTTGGTGCTGTTTCTAGGGCTTGTTTTTCAAAGTGTTCCATATAGAAATTTGCTACTACTGGGCTGAGAGGGCTCCCCATGGCCACTCCATCTTTCTGTTCATAGAATCCATTGTCCCACTGAAAGTAGCTAGTGGTGAGACAATGGTGAAACAGCGCTGTGATGTCTTCTGGGAAGTTTTGTTTGATTAGTGTGAGGGTGTCAGTTACTGGGACCTTAGTAAATAGGGACACCACATCGAAGCTGATCAGGATGTCCTTGGTGCTTAGTTGAGGTTGCTGATCTTTTCTATTAAGTGTGTTGAGTCCTTGATATAGTGCGCAGTGAGCCCAATACGGGTTTGTAGCTGTGTAGCCAGAAATTTTGTCAGGTCGTAAGTCGGCGATCCAATGGCACTCACAATAGGTCTGAGTGGGATGACGTCCTTGTTGTCACGACCCAGGCTGCAGAGCACCAATAACCATACACAGAGGCCAGAATCTATCTAATATCTTTATTAAGGAAATATATAAAGTTAATAAAAGCAAGTGTATGAAATAGTCCAGAAGTAGACCTTTCAGGAAAGGTCAAAATTAGTCCAAGAAAACAATGTCCAATATGAAATATTAAGGTCCAAAGTTGTAATCCAATAACCGAAACACTCACTTTGCCAGGCAAAGTGAGGGGAGATGACAAGGTCCTTTAGTCCATGAACTTGAGCAAGGCTAGGAAATAACTTGAAACAAGGCTTGATACAAGGCAACAAGGAACGAGGAGCGAGAACAAGATCCGTGGAATTACTTGGCAAAATCCGGAAAACAAGGCAAGGCTGAGTCCTGGAAAACAAGGCAAGGTCCGTGGAGGTAAACAAGGCTGGAAACGGGAACGAAGGCTTGGAAACGGGAGCGAAGGCTTGGAATCAGGAACAAGGCTTGAAACAGGAACGAGGCTTGGAAACGGAGCGCGCTGTCCACACACAACTTACTCCAGTAGCTGACGAATTGACTCCGCAAGATCCCTTTGTGGGTAAAACACCTAAATAGGGTCTAGTTTTCCCACCAACGAACAGTTCACTGGGGAACCAGAAACGAAAGCTAATCTCTGAGTCCAGATGCATGACTCCTTAAAGTTTCTCATGGAAAACAGGCTTAATCAGCTAAATTCTTAGCAGCTATCCTAGCACTCCTGCGAGAGGCCGCTTGAACTCCTCTCTGTTGTTTACAAAACTCGTGGCGAGAAAACACAGGAGATTTAGGCTCAGGGCTTGTTTGACAGACTTCTGGAAGACAAATCTCTTGCAGGTGCAAGGTTCCCAAATCTGGCTGGGAAGGTTCCAATTCTGACTGAGACGGTGAAAAACCCAAGTTCTCCTCTTCATCTGGGACTACAGTGCCATGAATGGGACTACATGGCCCATGACTCATCACACTTGTGGATTTTTGGGAGTCCGTAAAGCCTGGGTGGGAGGGCTTCTGATTTGCACAGCTGTTGGCATATGTTAAAGTTAATGGAGGAGTTCTTGATCAGAATGTTAGTTTTTCTGGTGATTTTGTTAGTTGGGTCTTATTTTAGTTTCTTGTATATTGTGGGATCCAGAAGTTGTCTGATTTTTTCTTTATACTGTTCTATTTCCATGATTACCGTGGCATTCCCCTTGTCAGCTGGGATAATGATTTCTGGATCTGAGTTGAGATCTTTGATGGCCTGTCTTTCTTTCCTCGTTATGTTGCTGGGGGGAAGTTTTGCCTTTCTCAGGATCCTTGCTGTTTCCATTCTTACCTCCTCCGCTTCTTCCTCAGAGAGCCGGTAAATTGCTGATTCGACATTAGCAATGATGTTTTCTACTGGGATCCTGATGGTGGTGACCGCAAAATTTCCTCCTTTTGCTAGAATGGATACTTGGTCTTCAGTGAGTTGTCTGTCAGTCAGGTTCATGATGGTCCGTGACTTATCCAGATCTGGTTTTGGCTGTTGCTTACGGCATTTGTCGAATTTTTGTTTTTGTCTTTTGGTGTGGAGAACCATGTCTTTCTCCATTTTTCTGTAGGTCAGGTTGTCTTATTTTTTCCCAGTCCTGGGTGTTCATCTTTTGGTTGATGTTGATATGGAGGTGCAGCAGTTCTTTGTCTGTGGGAACTAGGGGCAGCTAACAAAGGATGCCCCCAGGCTGAAAGTAGCCACAGATGAAGCCATTCAATGCAAATTAGGGTGGTTAACTGCAACATTCACGCTGGCCTCCAACTGACAAGAGTCCTTCCCTCACCCTGGACTTCCCAGAGACATATATATATAAACCTTCCTTGCTGAGTTTCTCCATACCTCGCAACCTCTGAGGATGCCTGCCATAGATGTGGGCGAAACGTCGAACATGGCCATACAACCCGGAAAACATACAACAACCCCGTGATCCCGGCCATGAAAGCCTTCCACAAAACATTAGCGAAGTTTGAGGAAAATAGACCTTGACATTTGGGAATTGAAGTTGATGGGATTTATAGTTCACCTACAATCAAAGAGCCCCTTGAACTCCACCAATGATAGATTTGGGCCAAACCTCCCAACAGAAAAAACTGGAGGGATTTGGGTTCCTAAGACCTTCAGAAATACGTGTTTTCTGAAGGTCATTGATGACCCCTCTGAAACCTCCCTCGCAACCCCTCAGGGGTCCCGATCCCCAGGTTAAGAAACGCTGACATAGAGCAAATGCTGTTGAGGGAAAAGAGCCTTTTAACATTCCCTCAGAAAAAGCGCCTCCCCGCCCCTCCCCCACTTCGCCTCTTCAAAAATCTCGGCCACGCCCCCTCCGCGCCAACGGTCGCCAGCTGGAGGCCACGCCCCCGCCGCTTGCGCCACGCCCCCTTTTGCCTCTCCAAACTGTAAACACGCACAGCAGCAGCGTCCGCGTGAGCCCTTTTGGCACGTGTACTCCTTTACGAACCAGGCGAGCCAATGGGAAGCCAGCTTGGTGTGATTCGCCAATAGGAGCCAGGAAGGGGCGTGGCCCCCAGCACGCGGACTCCTGCATGCTGCTGCGGAAGGACCCAATAGGAGCCGGAAGGGGGCGGGGCCGGCCTTGTCGAGGAGGGCTGGGCCGAGGCGACCCAGCTCGGCTGTCACGCGGCAGCCTGCATGTTGCGGCGCCGGCTGGCCAATCACAAACGGAGCTGAGGAAGACGCGCGGGGAGGGGCGGCCAATGAGGGGGCGTGACGGGCGGCTTGGGCGTAGGCTATTGGCGGAGAGCTGGAAAGGGGGCGTACCCTGCCAGTGGAAGGCTCACGCGGACGAATGCATGGTGCTGAAGTGGGGCGCGCGCGGTTGTTTAGCCTTCTCATCCTGACGGCGCCGCAGAGGAGACCGAGGGAGCGGCGCTGGAGGTAAGAGGCGGAAGTCGGTGCGGGGGAAAAGGGGGCTGAGGGGAGGAAGGGGAGAGCAGGAAGTAGATTGCCCAAAGGAGTCAGGTTTCAAGATAAGGGCGAGCAAGATTATTATTTGCTGTTTGAGGCAAGTGCGAATGTTGCACTTGGCCAGTTTGATTAGCATTGAATATCCTTGCAGCTTCGAAGCCTGGCTGCTACCTGCCTGGGGGGAATCCTTTGTTGGGAAGTGTTAGCTGGCCCTGATGGTTTCCTATCTGGAAGTAGCCAGGCTTTGAAGTTGCAAGGCCATTCACTGCTAATCAAGGTAACCAACGGCAACATTCAAACTTGCCTCAAAAAGTCAGGAGTCCTTTCTCCCTGGACATTATTCCACAGATATACAAACCCCACTTGTGTAGTTCCCAACAGACCTCACAACTTCTGAGGATGCCTGCCATAGATGTGGGTGAAATGTCAGGAGAGAATGCTTCTGGGACTTGCCTTTACAGCCTGGAAAACTCACAGCAACCCAATCGTTAGTAACATTTTAGGAAGATTGTAAATCTTGGGAGCACTTTTAAAAAGAACAAAGAATGGGAGTGGGTGATGATTTGGAAATTAATATGAGTTTCCAAATAGAAGAAGTGGTAAAAGTTAAGAGAAAAAAGGGTGGAACGTAGGATATATATATATATGTAATTTCTAGACACACATATGTATGTGTATATACCAGGCATGGGCAAACTTTGGCCCTCCAGGTGTTTTGGACTTTAACTCCCACAATTCCTAACAGCCAGTGGGCTGTTAGGAATTTTGGGAGTTGAAGTCTAAAACACCTGGAGGGTCCAGGTTTGCCCATGTCTGGTATACACACACACACACACACACACACACATAATGGGTAGAAGAGGTAATTCTAAGTTACATTTATGTGTATAGATTTTTTTGTGGTTGTTATTAGAATATTATAATTTTTTGTAGCAGCGAATGTACAGTCACTGTTGATTATCTCCTTGTTTCCCTTCCTTTCAAAATGTCCTTCCTGAATATGTTTGTTTTCATTTTACTGTACGTCTGCAAAAATCTGAATCAAAATCACTCATAAAAAAGAATGGGTGGGGTCCAGTTGGCAGGAAGTACAGGTTTGTTTGCAAAGGACACACCCAAAGAAAGGGAAGAAGGAATGGGGAAAAGGAGGCTGAGGGGTTGAAAAAATCTCACACCCTCTGAGAATGCCTGTCATAGATGCAGGCAAAACATCAGGAAAGAATGCTTCTGGAGTATAGCCATATAGCCCAGAAAAAGCACAACAACCCAGTTAAAAAATCCTCTAAAGAAATAATTTCCCCCAAAAAAGAAGCAGAGGCTAGATGGGCATCTGTCGGGAGGGCTTGGATTATGTCTGGATGGGGTTGGACTGGATGCCCCTAGTTGGGAGAGACCCCAAGGGGCATCCAGTCCAACCCCATCCAAACAAAATCCAAGCCTTCTCAACAGATGCCCATCCAGCCTCTGCTTAAAAGACTCTGGAGAAGGAGACTCCATTATAGTCTTGGGCAGCATATTCCACTGTGGAACACCTCTTACCATGAGGAAGTTCCTTTTAATGTTTATGTGGACAGTTTGAAGAAGACAGGACAGAACAGAGAGGACTGCCAAGATGAGAAAGATATACAATTTGGGGTCTTGGGTAGGAGAGATTTAGGGTCTTGAAGGGACTTAGGGGAAAGTAACAGGCATTAAGGCTCATGGGTGTTGCTATGGAACAAAGCAACATTTTAAAAAAACTAAAATTAATACAGACCAGCAATAGGCTGCTGACACAAATTTTGAGAAGAAGAGGCAATTTAGTGATTTCGCAAATTGTTTTTTTGGGGGCAGAGGGCTGGTATTAATCACTCCACACTCATGGCTTTGTTTCAAATACATATACATGATTCTGGTGACTAATTGGATCCGGGTTCCAGCATCTGGTGTGTGTCAAGAATGACTCTAGTCTTTCTTCCTGAAGACTTTACTTTTTCTTGATCATTTTTTCATTTTCAATAAATACATTTTAAAAACCCTTTGAGTTTTTTTGTGTGTGTTTAAAATGATGATTTGCAAAAAATGGTATGATATGAGGGTGATTTAAACTGAAGGAAATGGGGTGACAGGCAGAGCAACAACAAGGGGTTTGGTAGGGAATGACAAGTTTGTGAAAGGCAACAAAAATAACTATTGACAGAAGAAAGGTCAAAAGAACACGGTTGAAAAGGGGATACATGATTAACCAAATTGGAGGTCAAGAGGTTTGAGAAACAGTGGACTACTCTCTTGTTAGCTTTGTGTTCACTGTGTCGTAGGAGATCTCTGGGGCTTAGTATAAGGGCTAAGCATGACAGAATGAAATATAAACAGAAAGTCAATGTATTGCCCAAGACCATGGAAATAAAATGAGATTATGATGGAATCAGAATGCTTATGTGTATTACATACTGTTTGATCTCTGAGAAAAAAAATCCTTTGCTTCTGTTTAATTAATCTACAAAAGGTTCCATGTAAAAAACAAAACAAAAATAGAACTTGAAGTTTCCATTGGGGTGGTTTTTCTGTTGTGTTGTAAAATCTTGAATACATCTACACAGTAGAATCACTTCATTTCAACTGCAATAGCTCAATGCTATAGGATCCTGGGAGCCAAAGAGTAATGGATGTCTCAACGAACTACAAAGGTCACAATTCCATAGCACTGAGCCAGAGCAGCTGAAGTGGTGTCAAACTGCATTAACTCTATAGTATAGATGTAGTCTGAGAAAATTATTTGCTTAGGTTTAATTCTTCTATAAAAGATCCTGTGATCTAGGTAAAAAACAAAACAAAAACAGAACCTGAAGCTGTTGTTGGTATAATTTTTTCTGCTGTTGTTTTGAGACCTTGAGTTTGGGGAACTTTTCTTGCTCTTACAACTTTCTCTGTGCTTCCAAGCTTTGCCTTATAAGCTTTTCTGGTCTTGTATTCATTAGAGAAGTCTGTAGAATCTTCTCTTCTGATGCTTCAAAATGTTGAATGGTCTGACGTGGCATCAATTGTACTCCTAAACGCTTTGCCTTTTAGCCGGTTTGCCTGCTGTGGTTGATTTCTCCCCGCGAACACCAGGAAATTGGGGGAATGGCTTTATCTGGAGCTGGGCAGGGATGTGCCTACGTGCGTCTTTCGTAAGAACGCCGTGATTAGGTAATGCCTGCCACAAACCAGGCTTGCACAGTTTCCCTGTGGCAGTTATGTAATAAGAGGTGAGAGGAAAGAGCGCCTTGCCGAGAGCTGCTGGGCAGCTTGGGGATTTATGCTCATGTAATATTCCTCAGGAGAACAACGCATTATATCATCGAGCTTCACCTGTTGGTTTTGTATAATATATTTTTGATGGGTGGTATTGATTTTTCTCCAGGCGTGGACATGAAAAGGTGGCTGAAGATGTGCTAACAAACTGATCACATGCCCATGGCACATGAGCTATCCATTGTCATTTTTCTGTTTACTTAGCAACCATAATCAATATGGATATGTGCAATTTAATTGCAAATCGTATTTTTTTTTGGGGGGGGGGAATCCAGATCATAAAGTATTTCTGGAGGGAATACATCTCTAATCCAACATCTGAAATCTGTGTTTTATTTATTTGCCCAGTCTTGCTATTTTGTGTGCCACTCTCACTTGAGATTTTCACTGATCTCTTCAAATAATGGATCAGATCTTTCAGTGTCTTGCCAAAGTTGGATTAAAATGTCTCCTTTGCTTCAAATCATTATGCCTGTTTTTGCTATTCAGTCACATCTTGGGTTCACCCCTTTTCTTTTGGAGCAATCCTCTTGGTAAAAAGAGCTGTAAGGGGTAATCTCTAACCTATATGAAATGGGAAAACCTTTAAATATCCGTCTTGATTTCAAAGCCACCTTTCCCTTTCTGATCACAACTTTTTCTCCCATGTCAAAACATTTGAGCCATTTGGTTTTAGAATTGCTTAGAAGAATAGTTTCCCTTGCCACAAATCTTGTTGAAATCTGAAATAGTAAGCAAAGTGATAAAGCCACTCCTCTTATAATGTTAGTCCCTCTCTTCTTCTTTATCCTGCTTTTTTGGCTCTGGGGAAGGGTTTGGTCTTCTATGGTTCCTTCCTCTTCTGAAGGAAATGAGGTATTTGACTGGAAGAAGCCCGGACAGTTAAACCAGTTTCCTTACCTTTCCCGCAAAACAGCTGATGATGCTTTTTGGAGATTTGGGATGAGAATGCATTTTCCAGTGTTGTTTCTCTTCAGAAGTGTCCCCCATTCCTATCATTTCTTTAAAGTGTGATCATGTGAGATTGATGATGGTCTTTCTCTTTAGAAATCTCCTTTTGCAGTGTGTTCCCCACCCAGTGTGTTTATTTATTTTTGATAATGTTTAGCAGTTCACACATTAGTGTAGCCACATTTCTAGGAATCGTCATGGTGAAAGCCTAGAAAAATAACTAGGATTTGAGTGCATTCTAAAAAGAGCTTTTTTTTAAAAAAAAAAAGAACAGGAATATTGTTGTGGTTCTCTTTGAAATTAGTCTCAGCATTCTTCCGTAGCAGAGAAGCTGAATCTGTTTAAATGTGAAGGATGTATGTATAACTCACCCTCTTCGAAAGAAGATAGACAAGAACCAGAATTCCTTCTGTCATTAAACTGCCTGGAAAATCAGTTGGATTGTGTAGGGAGAGACTTGTTAGGTGTTGAGCTGTTGGGACCGGCAGATGGCAAGATAAATAGTGCCTCAGAAAAGGAACAGCTAAAGTGAAGCTTAGCTCTTGACAAGAGATGAGTAGCTCCAGAGAGCAAGATGGCAGCAGGATTACTCCATCAGGTCAAGGCCCCATTTGCAAGAACGTTTATAATTAACAGTGGGCAGTGCCTGGATTAAAACGTCATCCACTGTTGTGCTTAAAAGCAGGAATGACTAACATCCCGTCAGGAGAATGCCAAGGTTCCTGAAAGTGATTGTCTCCTCAGGGAATGGCCCAGATAGAGAGGCTTGGCTCTCTTTTGACCTTTTAGGTCCAGGAAAAGAAGTTGAGAATGTAGAGTTTGGGCAAAGTAATGAGACTCCACCTGGATCAAAACAGGCAGTGGGTTGATCGCTGCAAATCATGAGGAACAAGTGAATGTTGGGACTGGATATGAAAGACAGAACAGGTTCCAACAAGATTAGCTGATAGCTAAAGAAGATCTCATGGTGCCTTTCTTGGGGCATATCTCATTAAATGCCTGCATCATTCATAACTATGTGGTTTTGCCCGAAATATAAACTTGACTACCTATCTCGGTTATTACTGAGACAAAAAGATATGAATAAACAGATGACCACTAGACACTAAATGTAATGTGATTGTTAAATATCTTTGGCAACATTGTGGACATATTGGCCTAGTGCCTCCTCCTGGGCAGCCAAAGAGTAGTCATCAAAATATTAGTGAATGTACAGTAGGGGAAAGGTTCTTTGGGAAGTTGGGTGGAGCGATAGTGACATAGTGACGCAGGTCCTGCCTGTTCATGGCCCATTGCTGACTTTTGTGTCAGGGCCAAGCTTATGGGTTCGGAGCACTGGCCACGTGCAGAGCCTGTTTTCCCAGGGCCTCAGTTGTTGCTGCTCCTCTTCCAAGGCACTGCCCTAATTTCTGCTCTGCTTGTTTGCGGCAGGATGTCCCATTCAAGTATGTCTCTGATGTGGCAACCTCGTAGAACGCTGTCGCCAGGCGTTCAGACTTAGACAAGTCTGAGCATTTGCAGTAGAGGGCAGCATTTCTCCCCAATCTAGAGAAGCTAGAAATGCAGCACTGAACACGGTGGGTGGGGGGGGGAGGGCTTTCTGTTTTGGAAACAAGCTGGCATCTGTAAGGGATATAGTAATCAAGAGTGTCTGGAGGCATCAAATGAAGGAGAGTGACTGGTGCAGGTGGCTGTGTGTCTTCAGAACCTCACCTTCTGAAAGTCAGAGGTTACCTGCTGTTTATCAGAGTTTCAAACTGTAGAATGAACATTTCTACAAGATGCTTAAGGGATCTTGGTCGGAGGGTCCATTGGAGGACCACCCAGCATGAGAAGAGACAAAATTTTAAGCCACAACAATAAGACAAACTAAGGCCAAACAAAAAAGTCATTAAAAAACTTGATCTAAGTGAATAATCAGGAAAAGATGTTTGTAAAATGTATGTGTGGTGTAGCAACCATGGTTTGCATAATTCTCAGTTTACTGGGAAACATCACAGCTCACTAATTTTATTAAGATCACATCCTTTCTTGTACCAGCAAGGCAGCTAACCACCATATTTGAGGGGAAGAAATCTTTTAAAAGCATGCTTTCCCATTTAAAGTATGTATTTCTTCTCTTATTTGTCATACCCATTCAGCCAGGGAGGACTGTTTCCCAATGCACAACTCAGATACTCAGGCTAGTTAACTTTGGATATGGAGTGCGAATGTTTTGGAGCTTGTGCTTCTGCAACCATGTCTAAATACTCAAGTCTCCCAATACTGTCTGAACTTGGAAGCTAAGAAGGGTCAGCCCTAGTTAGTATTTGGATGCAAGACCACCAATTAATCCCAGATGTTGTAAGATATATTTCATAGGAAGGCACGAGCCAAACCTTGCCTCGGAAAGCCCTATAAAAATTCATGGAATCGCTGTCAATCAACAGGCAACTTGAAGGCGCACTCATGCACGCACAGACACATTTCTGGAAGTAAATCCCTCTTCTGTTTTCTTTGCTTCTCTAATTTATTGGAAATGTTTTGCTTCTTCTTTGCTGGGCTCCAGCTAGATTATCCTTCTTTGTCTGAAGAATGGATGGGCTTGTTGATTTTGGAGGCAGGAAGCAGCTGGCTGTCTTTTGGACCTGGAGAGCAAGCCCAAAGAACATTAAAATCCCACTCTTCTCTGGTTACTTCCCCTCTCCTTGCCATTTGCTGTGGGGAGATATCCCTTGCCGACAAGGGAGCCAGAAGAGGGAGAGAAGAGCCCCTTGTCTGTCTCCTACTCCTCTTACGCAGCCACCGCTGTTGTACAACACCCCACTGTCTGTGTCTGAGCGGGTGAGCATGACTGGGAAGCATTACATAAGATCTCTGGATGGGAGGGGAGCAACATAACAACCAGCCGGCCTAGTCAGATGACCTGGTTATGGAAAGAATTTGTCCCATACTCCTTGGCAAGCGACACTTGCTCTGATTAAGGCTGACAGCCTGCCAAGACGAGGCAGGGGAAGGAGGGGACGGAGGTTTCCTAGAAGAGAGGAGAAGGGGGAAGCTGGTAGGGGCATGCATTGGTTCTTGCCCTTTACTGTCCTGAAGATCTATTTGTAATATTATGCTCCTGGAAAGGCATAAGGACAGAAGGGCATCCTGCCATCCATGCTGCACAGCAACTTGCAAGAGACAAATGTCTAATATTGGGAGAAATATAGATCAATCTTGATCAGCTGCCATTCATAGTCCCATCCCCTGTGAATTTGTCAAATCCTGTTCTAAAACTGTCCCAGTTGACAGCGGTCTCTAGAATTTGTGGTACTGAATGCCATTTTTTGTGAGTTTTGAACATTTGCATGAAACATAGCCTTTATGGGCGCACATTAGAGGACTAGTGAAGGATGCTCCTATTGCTGCTGCTTGGCAACATAGGTGTTGGGCATGAGAGAATATAATAAGGGAGCTATTTGGGGCCCTGCTGTTCCAAATGATAAAGGCTGCCACAATGGAAGGCAGAGGGCCCTTTGTTAAGAGAGTGTAAAGGTGTATGTGTGGTAGTGCTTTTTTATTCAAAGAGAGAATGGTATCGTAGGACACCACTTTGCACCCACCTGGTTCTGCAGCCTCCACACAAGTGCAGATAATTGGTGCTAGACAAAAGCAAGTGGAAGATGACATCTGCTGAACCTTTATTTCCCTGACTGAAGCTGGAGATCTATAGTATTCTCAAAATTCTCAGCCTAGAACTGAGTGCAAATAATTGTATTTTAAAGACTGGCTTATATCTGCTACTTGTCATAGCCACTCTCAGCCATGTGCTCATGCCTACCAGCTTCCTATGTCCAGTCATTTCATTATTAAGATGGAAAATTCAGGTGTTGGCTATCTTAAGGGGCAGAGTTGAAGAAAGTGTGAAGGAGTGTGAAGTGTGCATTGCATCTTGGCCTTGAACTCTTCTTTTGCACTATTAACACTCCTAAAAAAAACTGCATAAAAAGCTTGCAACTTAGACAGAAGACAAGTAGGAAGGTATGGGCTCTGGGCATAAAAAGACTATAAATAGAGGCTTTGTTTAACTGAAGTACGCCTATAATAGCTGCTTGACTTGTAGCCTAACCTAAATAACCTAATTTGTCTCACATTTGAGAATAAACATACACATACCACAAGTGGAAATAATGTATGTTAACTAAGCAAACAATCTCATAATGTCCCTAATTTTTAGGTATGTGTATGTAATTCTAGGCAGTGTACAGGAACATGGCTAGAAAACATTCTCTCTTGAAGTGTCTCTGACCAGAGTACACGCAAAAAATGGGGGAGGGGGAATCATTGGATTAATTTTTTCAATTTTACATTTGAAAATAATTGGGCTTTACAAGTACACTTAGATTTATTGTTTTCGTTTTTCTATCTGGTGTTGAGTCCTAGAAGCCCCTTGCAATTTCCAGGCAAGGAGGACAACTTTTAGCACAAGTCAGTGCAAATTGGTTCACAACCACAACAAAAGACATCATAATGAAGAGAAAGGATGTACCCGTTAAACAAATATTGATCGTTACCCCAGACACTGCTCAGACAGATGCTGGAGTTGCCTTATCGCCAAGTAATAAGCTGAAATGGCCAGCTAACTCACACAGCTAGAGTCAATATTTTTGTACCTTCCATCTTTGTTTCATTACACACTATGCATACATTTACATGCATTTCCTGCACTCCCCTCAATTTTTCCAGGCTCCAAGCAACATGCTTATCACATCGTGATGCCTTGTATTTGTGTTTATGTTCTGAAATTATTTCATATTGGTTCTTATCAGAATAGGATTGAATGGGCTTTGAGGCTCCATTCTGTTTTATTTTTTGTTTCAGTTTGAGTTGTCATAAAGGGTCCCCATGGACCATTGACTCCAAATTCCTGCTCAGTGCGGATCCTCCAGCTAAAGCAACCTCAACAGGTAGCTGTCCAGCCTCTTAAAAAGATGTCCAAAGAGAAAAATCCTCTAGGCAAATTTGTTCCTTCTAAAAATGTTCAGTTGAAATCTACCCTCCTCTGACTTCAAACCTAGATGTACCCTTCTACTTCCCTTTGGTTCTTCCATATGTTTCTGTTTTGGATTGGACTTTCTAGGTGTTCAGAAATGGAATCATCGCTCTTTCTTTTGTCTAGTTCCTGTCAAAGCTGGGAGAGCAATTCAGTTGAAATTGTGCCACTCTTTAAATGTTGGAAAATCCGGTTTATTACTAACTGTAGTGTTTACTTTAACCCGAGCAGATGCTAGGTATTGTAGAAAACATTTTTGTGGCACTGCCCAGTAGAGCACAATGCCAGTGTGCACTAGATGGAAGGGAAGGGAGGAGAAGTGGAGCATGGAAGGAGGAACAGAAGACGGGAAGAGCGGGAAATCCTAATAGTTTCTTTGATCTGTGCATCCTTCCCTGCTGGGGTTTGATACCTGCCTTGTTTCAGCAGCAGCAGAGGCTTGCCATTTACCAAGGGGCCGTGCAGGGAGGGATGCAGGAGTGCGCATGAGCATACTCCCACACCCTCCCTGCATGGTCCCTTGGTAAACGGCAAGCCTCTGGTAGTGATTATGCAGTCGGCCTCGCACTCCCTCATTGGCCCAGCCACTGGCCAATGAGGGCTTCCCAGGGACAGTGGCAGCACCACGGTACACGTGCGAGTGGGGCGTGCAACAGGGGGTTGCTGACATCACCGGGCGCACTTGGCCAGGGCTGCTCCGCCTCCTACTTATACAATGCGCCCCGCTTCCTTGTTAAGAGCCAGATGCACTTCCAGAGGGAAGGCTAACCTGAGCCTGCCTGTCCGCAGCACCTTGCTTTGCTCTTTCCAGGAGGATGTATTGGGTCAGAAGCAGCAACAGAGTCTCCACTGGCTGGTCTAGGAGAAGCGGAGGCCAGTTCTCCCCGTCCCAGGCTTGTGTGGGCTAAGCCACCTGCACTTCTCCTGGTGAGTAGATCCATAGAATCCTATTCACCCCAACCTGTTCTGCCATGCAAGAAAACAGAATCCAAGCCCTCTTGACAGGTGGCCAGCTGGCCTCTGTTTAAAAACCTCTATCACACCCCGAGGTAGCATATTCCACTGCTGAACAGCTCTTAGGTTTAGGATTTTTTCCTCAAGATTTAAAGGAAATTTCTTCCTGTAGTTTGGATCCATTGCATGCTTGTTTCCATCTGCACAGCAGTTCGGTGCTGCTAAATTGCATTCTGAAACTGCAATATGTGGTAGTGTGTAAATGAGGCTCTACTCTCCGGAGAAGCAGAACATGGCTCTCATGTCCCCTCCCAAATTTTTCTCTAAGGTAAACATACCTAGCTCCCCACATACTGCCTAGCAGTGACCCTCTTCGCTTCTCATCTTTTTTTGCAAAGGTTGCCTCCCCTCTTTTCCATGCACCGTTTGGCTAACTTAGGCCCCACCTAAAAGCTTCCACAGCCTCGGTCACGTGCAACATCGCTGAACAGAATGTTCTCTGAGTCGGAAGGAGGCTTGGTAATCCGGCTTGCTGTGCCCTGGTAGTGTGGGCGGGCTCTCCGCGGTGGCACATGAGTTTGCATGTGCTGCCAGCAGAAAGGGGGAGTGTCCTTTTTTGTGAGCCGGAGAACTGCTGGGCAGCTTTATGGAATGCAGTGGGCACGCCATGGAGGGAGCCCGCGCATAGCAAACTGGGTTGGAGATCATGATAGGTGTGTTTCACAATCTTCCACACTTGCATGCTTCTTGTGCTGATCCTTGTATGCTACTTTGCTGGAGATGGGGCCAAAATGTGAGGCATCTTTTTCATTGCTTTCTCCCTCTGTTGCATGGGGTGACAAAAGAAGGATTTTAAGGCAGATATTGGGAGGCTAAGATGACTTGCTGATCCAGTGGTTCCCAACCTGAAGGCCTCCAGGTGTTTTGGACTTCCATCTCCCAGAAATTCCAGCCAGTTTACCAGCTGTTAAGTGTGGGAGCTGAAGTCCAAAACACCTAGAGCCCCAAGAGTGGGATCCACTGCTTTATACTAAGGGGAAAGAAGTGGGGAACCTAGAAATCATGTGCACACTGTGAAACTGCATTTATCATCATGCATCCTCCAGATATGTTAGCTTACAACTTGCATCATGTCCGGATGGGAGTTGTAGTCCAACTCATTTGGAGCACGTTGCCTATTTATTTGTGTATCTGTAAGTCTGGATTTGCATTTTCTGGTGAATATTACTAAAGCCTTGATTCTCCTTGCAGAGGGTTTCTGTGAGGTCCTAAGGATTGCTTAGGAATGGCTTTAAGTTGTAGGTTGGCCCTGAGGAGGTGTGTCTTGTTTGCTGTCACATTCTCCCCACCTCACAAGGTTTTTATTCTGGCAAAGTTGTGATTTTTTTTAATATGCAAAACCTCTTGCTGCAGAATCATCAGGGTTTATTTACAGTGATACCTTGGTATCTCCTGGAGTTTGGCTCCAGGAACCTCCCTTTCATTCCTTGTGGATATCAAAATATGTGGATGCTCAAGTACTTTTATATACAATGGTTAGTAAAAGGTTGTCCCTTGTGTAAAAAAACAAAAACAAAATCAGGGTTTACTTTTTGGATTTTTTTTTATTTAAAAAAAAAACACATTTTCAAGCTGTGTGTGGTTGAATTCGTGGGTCTAAAATCCATGGATATGGAATGTGGACTTATTTTCTGTCAATTCATCAATCCAGCTTTAGTTTGTTTCATTTGCAAACCATTTGGATGTAAAGGCAAGCCGCAGTTGTTCTTTTTTTTTGGGGGGGGGGGGGATGCAAGAAATCCATATAGCAGTCCCAAGCATCGCTAAAAACACCTTCAAAACAGTGAGCTTTGATTCTTGTTTGTGGCTAGGATAAAACCAGGGTTTTGCATGGCCCCAGAACTTTCCCCCCTTAATTATGTTTGCTATGCAATACATTAGTAATGACAGTGCTATTGCTGATAATGATAATAATAATAAGACTTGGATAGTACGTCATTAGTCTTAACAGGAATGCCTCTCAGTATTTACAAAACTGCCCTCTGGGTACCTCTTGGCTGTTGTGCCCTGCCTCAACTAGGTCTGAGTATCATTTGCTTCTCTGCATTTGTCTTGGATTATAATTTGTTTCTGCTGCACATCCACTTCCACATTTTTTGGCCATGAGCTCCTGGCTTTATAGTTGCTAGCAGCTCCTCCTTCTATAAGTTATGTAGCTTGTTTTCATCGAGAAGCATGTGATTATGGTCCCCTTGTGCCATGAAAACTTGAGCTTACTCCTGTAAATGTATTATGGTAGAAGGCATTTCCCTGGATCTGATATATGCTGGTCCAAAATGATGGTTTCATTGTGCTGAAACAGAATTATGAGGGATGCTGGATCATGTAGTGGGACTGGATGATCCAGCATCCCTCATAATTGGCTATGCTGGCTAGTGCTGATAGGGGTTTTAGTCCAAATATATCTTAAGGGTCTGAGCCTATCCTGATATATGGCTTGGTGGGTATATGGGCAAACTCTCCTCTCAACTTGGCAGTCATGGTCACCAGAGCAAGACAAAATCCTATTTTGCTGTTTTGGCTGATAAATAATACCCAAAGGATTGCTATTTTTATCTTTCTCAAACACAATACCTGCCAGAACATCAGTCCATATGTTGTTGGAAAAAGCAATCTAATAAGGAGTGCTTCTTAAAATAAGAATCTAAGCCTAGATTTTGAGGCAAGGGGCACCCGTCTTAGCTGGCCGACCCCCGGACGCATCGGCTTTGCCATAAGTCCTTTGTACACAGGGATCTACCCTGTATTTAAGATTAAAAATAGCAAACAGCCAAAATTAGAAGGGGTAAATATAGAACAGCTAAGACAATAGTGAATCAGGCTAATAGACCTTTCTGAGAAACAGCAGCCTTGTGTGTTCAGGATGGGAGGCGGAGGAAGGATTTAATTGTCTTTTTTTAAGCCCTGGGGATAGACCTCTAGGCTTTAAATGGGGACTCAAGAGAATTTAGATTTAATTAAGTATCTAATACTTAAAAACCTCTCTCCCATTGCTTGGAGATGAAGATGGGAAGATAGAGGGAACTGGGCCACGGTTGCCATGCCAACTCCTTTTAAACATTTCCAGGGTAGTCAGATTGCCTTTGGATGTTTTGCCTATGAAATTTAGTTTAATAAATGATCAAAAAGTGTGCATTTAAATACAGTTTTCATTCCGTGGGTTTCTTCCGATATCTGGGGATATGTTTTGATGTGCAGTGTTTTTATTTTGTTTTATTAACTTGAACCTGAAGTGCAGCATCAAGAAAAAATCCTGTTGAGTTTCTGCCAAGTGCAAATATTGAATTTATGAATTTGTCCCTGCCTTTTGGGGGGAGAATCAAATACATGGTTGATGGTGGGAAGCATTTTGTCAATTGGGGGGGGGGGGGTTGTTACATTAATAATATTTAAAAATTGGAAATCTGTACTGAGAGGGCAAAAGGTTGGATAGTTCTTTGTGTGCTTCCCATCCACGTTTTGAAGCCAAGTATTAGTAAAACCAGTGAAAGATGATCATTTTTTTCAAGTTTTGGCATCTTTCACCTGTGTAGCTTTCATGATTCTAGTAGAATTCTGAGATTTGTAGTATGGTGGTGCATTCTGTCAGAAAATTCTAATTACCGCATTCAACTACAAATCCTAGGATTAAATTGGATGCAGCTGCTGCAAATAAAACTGAATGAATATGCTATAATTGTGTACTGTAAAGTAGGATCTGCATAGCATTAATAAACAAAATGATGTGGTGCTGAAAAGGTTTTCCTAAAACAAATAGGACCTGATTTTTCCTTGCTCTTCTGGTTGAAAAGGGCCAATGTGTTGAAGAGTCACTAAGTCACACTAAGGGATGAAATGTTTATCCCCCCAAGGAATGGTAGCCTCATCATATCATTAATCCAGGAGGTGCTAGAATAACATTAGTAAGACCAAAGCTGGCAACAACGCCCAAATTCTGTAAATGAAAATGAAGCCATCTCTGTTCTAAAGGAGTTTCTAATCTCTTAATGTCTTCACTAAAGTGATGAAGAAGAGTTTAAGAGTTAGCTTTCTACTTACAGTCAGGCCCAACACACTGACCATTCCTAATACTGTTCCCTCAAAACTTTTTGTGCTTGTTTGTTTGTTTAAAATCCATTCACTCACAGTGACTTTTTGGCGTTCCACACTTGGCAGAGGCCTGCCTGGTTGCTCTCGATTTAGCAGGGAAGGAGCATTGCGTGTCTTGGCTGTGCCTTCTCTTCTGCCTGAGCTTAAATGTTTATTTTTCCTTTCAACTTTTTTTCCAGAAAGGCAACAGCGACGTGCAGAAGGCAGCAGTGAAAAGCAAGTGGCACTTTCACACTTGCCAAGGAGTGCCTATTCTTGCTTTGATCTGCTGGCCTTTGCAATATGCTCTGGGAACAAGGATAATGGGATATGAAAGAGCAAAACAACTGTGAAATAAAAAAAGGCTTGAATCAGAATTCAGAAATATAACAAAGAGAGATGGGAGATGGAAATAAAAGTTCTCTCTTTATCAATCAGGAAGCACTGACATTTGTGTTGATCTTTCCCTATCATTCATTCTCCCAAAAGCGGGAAAAGTTGATCTAAGTATCTGGTCCCAAAGCTTAGAAAAATTATGTTTTGGAGCTCAAAATGAATGAAGGTTCTGGTAGCTGTGCTTTCTCTATAACTTTGCAAAGCTTTGTGAAATCCTGAGGCCATGTTTGCCTGCATTATTATCAGAGAACCAGTGCCTGCTTCTGATAGCAGGACAGAAAAAAATGGTCATAAGTCCCATTGCTTAGTAATGAGTTTTGGTTTCAGGCTGCAGCAGCAGGCACTTGATGCTTGTTGAGTGACTTATTTATTGACTTGGCAGAAAGATCCTGTCCCGGGTTCCACATGAAAGATTTGCCACAAGAGGTGATCAGGATAGCTTTTCTCATGTTTCAGGCTCCGTATCCAGAATCACCATCCCTCTGCGTCTGATGCAGAATCTAGCAGTTCGTTTCATAGCAAACTTGATGTCATATTTGCTGTTGAATGATTCTTACACTTTGTTTTTTCCTCCCCTCTCTTCCCTTGTAGGTGTTTCCTAAGCTGTCTTTCTTCTTTGACCGAACCTCTGTTTGGATAACGCAAGCTAAACTGAAGTACGATTCGGGTTCGCCCAAAAAGTTTTCTTCTTCAGCAGCTGGTGAAACCCCAACCTTTCCCCTGCAATTCCCTCCGTTTCCTTGAAGAGACCCCCATGCCCTAAAACTTATCATGACGACTGGCTGTGAGCCTGGGCAAGGCCCCTTTGAGGGCGGTGGAGGCAATGGAGGATGTACTTCTGGAGCCCCCCGGAGAACCAGGCCCCAGCGAGGGAGCGAAGCCCAAGGCCAAGCCAACGATGACATGGACATCAACAGCAACGGCTCCAGTGGCAATGAGTCCCATGGTGACTCCCACAGCAGTTCTCACAGCAGCGGTAATGGCAAAGACTCAGCCCTGCTGGAAACCACTGAAAGCAACAAGAGGTATGTACTATGCATTGAGGTTAGAGATGTGTAAATGTTGAGAGTAGAGCTGACCTCCTTCAGGCAGCAGACTCTGGTTGCAACTGTCACACAACATACTTCAGGAGGCTGTGCAGATGGACTAAATCAACCTGTGTGCTTTGCATCTCTCCTCAGCTCCAATTCCCAAAGCCCATCTCCTCCCAGCAGCTCCATTGCCTACAGCCTTCTTAGTGCAAGCTCTGAGCAGGACAACCCATCAACCAGTGGTTGCAGGTAAGCAAGGATTTGGCAAGCAGGGGCTGGAAGGGGAGAGACAAACCTATATTATCTTGGGAGACTGTCTTTAGATATGGGGAACAAAGTCCACCAAATTCTTCTGAAGCGACAACTGCAATATTTGCTATGTGAGGAGGTAGCCCGGGTGGATGGGTGATTGTCTTTGGGATATATCTGCATTTCCTGGTGTCCTTTCTTTGAATTTAAACATACCGGAAAGACATACAATTGAGAGCCTGTTGGGAAGAAGAAGTGTGTCTCTCACACAGATCACCCAGCTCAAATTGGATTGGTGAAAGTGTTGACCTATCAGTTTTGTTTATCTAGACTGGCATTTTGAGACTGGCATTTTCAGTTTCTTTCTAATCAAGGCCCTTGGGGAAGGGGTGTGTACACGTGCATCAATGGAGAAGCGGGGGGGGGGGGGGGATAGAAGAAATCATTTTGGCCCATCAGTGGGACCACTCTAAGGGGTCTTGGTTGGCTGTTGCAGCAAACAGATCTTGAGATATGTATTTCAATCCATGCTACTGCAGCAGTGAGCAGTCTGCACGGGTGAAGGCCCAGAAGGAACTCATGAAGGCCCTGAAGGAGATGAAGATCCGGCTGCCCTCTGAGAAACGCAGCAAGGGGAAGTCAGGGACTCTGGCCACTCTGCAGTATGCTCTCTCTTGTGTAAAACAAGTCCAAGGTAGGTCCTGTGGTCTGTGTATTAATGTTTATAAAGGGTAACAGCCTGAAAGCAATGGCTTTTTGCCAGACTCTTTAGTAGGAATATGAGAGTCCAGGGGTCCCTTTCTCTCGGTTTCAGTGCTTTCTCTTTAGATTGGCCAGAACTTCTAAATTACTGTCAAGAGGATTTTATCATTAACATCTGTCATTATCATGACAGTACCTTAATTTGGGGGAAAACATTAATTCCATTGGTTTGTGCCAGTTGCTTCTTTTTATTATAAAGATAACATATAGTTTAATGTAAGAATAATATATTTAGCATGGGTTCAGGTCTGTCAGTTGAATATTAAAGCACCTAATCCATCTGTCCTACTTGAATAGTGTTACAAGGCAAGGATGTTTTGCTCTTGGATGCTCTGGCACACTAGTTAATCCCTTCTTCCCTCTTCTTTAGCGAGCCAGGATTACTATCAGCAATGGACCATTGATGACAGTCATCCTTGCAATCTGGACATGTCTTCTTACACTATCGAGGAGCTAGAAAACATCACTTCAGAGTACACTCTCAAAAACCCTGTGAGTATTTGGTGTTGCCTTTTGTTGATTTCTGTGTACCTACCTGCACACTCTTGCATCTGCCACTAGAAATTCTTGTCTCTGGTGAATCCATTGTAGATTTCCATTACTCACCCTGAGTCCCCTGATGGGTGAAAAGGGCGGGGTAGAAGTGATGCAATAAATAAATAAATAAATAAATTCTAAAGAGGTTTGCTATTGTCTTCCTCTGTGTGTATGAGAAAATGTGACTTCCCCCTTGACCACATACAGCAGAGGTTTGAATCCTGGTCTCTCAGGGTCTTAATCCAACAATGGAAGCATGTAGTATTCTGATCTCACCACATTTGGCAGAATTGAATATTCCCTCCTTAGAATGGCTCCCATGATCCTAAACTCTCTGTTTGTTTTGCTCTGGAAGGATACCTTTTCCGTGGCTGTCTCTTTCATCACGGGGAAAATTGTCTACATCTCGGACCAGGCAGGCTTCATCCTCCGCTGCAAGAAAGATGTCTTCAAGGGGGCAAAGTTTGCCGAGTTCCTGGCGCCACAAGATGTCAGCATCTTCTATGGATCCACTGCGCCATACCACTTGCCCTCCTGGAGCGCCTGCACTTCTTCCAGTGAGTGTCTCAGCTTTTACTGTGGCTTTTAAACAGAGTCTAGATGGCTGTCTGGGGTACTTTGATTGTGCTTTTCCTGTACAGCAGGGGGTTAGATTGGATAGTCCATGTGGTCACTTCTGAGTCTATTATTCTATGGTTTTACTGCACTATACAAGCAGGTCTGTAGTCCAGAGTGGCAGGCGAGATCTCTCTTTATGAGAACCCTCCTTGCAGTAGATTTCTCCACAATGGTGTCCATGCCAAAGATGCCCAGAGTCCAGTTGGGTAGAGAGATCCCCTCCCAATTAATAAGCAAGGAGGGGAGGCACATATTTTTTTAAAAATATATTAATCACTTCTTGAAACAGCTGAGACTGTATGTGTATGGAGAATGGGAATATCAAAAGAGAGATAGGACTGTTTTCAAACGTACTTCAATTGGTTCTTACTCTTCTATCTTAATCTTTTCCCCTAGCTGCTGGTGTAATGGATTACACCCAGGAGAAATCCGTCTTCTGTCGTATCAGGTGAGTTTTGTTGAAACCTTCTTGAAGAAGGCAGGGTTTGAACTTTGCATGTAGCAGAAGTGGCCTGTTTTTTTGGGGGTTTTTTTGTTGAGGAAAAATGATCCTGATCACACAATTAACAAGATAATGACCCTAGCCAGAAGGTCCCCAATAATTTTTCTGGAGTCTTAAAAGCTTTACAGAGAGGATAAAATTAGCCAAAGGCCACAGAGAGAAGATGCCCCCGAGTCCAGCTGGGTAGAGAGACATCCTCTCCACTAATTAGCTGGTGAGAAGGCGGAACAGCTCCCCTCTCCTCCTCTTCTGTGGATGACTGTGGCATTCTCCAAGCCCTGGGAGGTTGGGTGGAAAGGATGGCATGGCGGGCAGCGGGTGGATATTGCTGCTCACATTCCCCAGCCACCCCTGGTCTGTTGCTGTTCTGCTCCCTCCTGGTTGTCCTGGTCTCCTCTGGCCTCTGGTCTTATTGCAGGCATTTGTTTCTCAGCGGAGGTTACGAGAGTGGACGCGAGCTGCGCTACTACCCTTTCCGGCTCACCCCGTACCTGACCAAAGTGTGCGACTCCGACAGCACCGAGGGACGACCGTGCTGTTTGCTCATCGCAGAGCGCATCCATTCAGGCTACGAAGGTAAGAGAGAGCCAGCATTTGACTTGTGTTCGTATGCATGGGAGAGAAGGGGAATTTGTCTGTGCAAGCAGTTTGTAGATGCCATATGGATTAGAAAAATGAGGCTATTGTACTCTGGATCATAGACTATCATGAGATGACACCACTATTTGGTAAAAGTAGAAGGCAGCAGGAAAAGAGGAAGATCACATTCTAGATCAAGCATGGGCAAACTTGGGCCCTTCAGGTGTTTTGGACTTCAACTCCCACCATTCCTAACAGCCTCAGGCCCCTTCCTTTTGCTGAGGGGCAAAAGGAAAGGGCCTGAGGCTGTTAGGAATGGTGGGAGTTGAAGTCCAAAACACCTCGAAGGCCAACATTTGCCTATGCCTGATCTAGATGGATTGACTTGATTGAGGAAGCCATGGCTGACCTGAGTTTGCAAAATCTAAACAGGACCATTGATGACCCAGGGCTCTGAATCTTTCATTCATAGGTTTGTCCTAAGTTGGAGGTGAGTTGACAGCATTTAACAACTGCCCCATCTCAGTTTGTTTTGTGTCAGTTTCTGATAGAGGGTGTGGTGGGAAACACATGCCATGTCAACACCTTGCACTTTACTGGCTCTTCCTTCTTTGTCCCTCCTTCACTGGTCATTTCAGCTTAAAACCGCTTTTGTTAATTGGAGCCCATTCTGGAATTACATTTACTTCATGTGCTATTGAGCATGACCACAAGATGGCACGAGAGAGTGATGTAAGATGTGGAGGAAGAGACTGAACTTCCAAAAATAGGGAAAACTCCCAAGATTTTTAGTTGTTGAGGAGTCAAGATATCAAAGATATCTCTACAAATGTGTTGTCGAAGGCTTCCATGGCCGGAATCGCTGGGTTGCTGTGAGTTTTTCGGGTTGTCTGGTCATGTTCCAGAAGCATTCTCTACTGACGTTTCGCTCACATCTATGGCAGGCATTCTCAGAGGTTGTGAGGTCTGTTGGAAACTAGGCAGTCCTCATAACCTCTGAGGATGCCTGCCATAGATGTGGGTGAAACGTCAGGAGAGAATGCCTGGAAAACTCACAGCAACCCATATCTCTAAAAAGTTTACAGAGTTATCTAACAATATGGAAGGGAAAAACTTTAATTTTTAAAGCATAATTCTTAGCTTTTAGTTCTTGGAATTGTTTGCTTGAAGTATGTTGTGCTTTTATTCTCCAGCTCCCAGAATTCCTCCCGATAAGAGAATCTTCACCACCAGACACACCCCCAGTTGCCTATTTCAGGATGTGGATGAGCGGTAAGGATCTGGGATTCAAAGAAAAAAAAAGGGGTGATGTGTAGAGGGGAGAGGGAGGACTTTGCAAATACTTCCTCTTGGTCTTTTGGCTGTGAAGAAGTTCAGTGGGTATATTTCTCTCTGTGCTGGAGAATATCTCCTAAATAAGAATTTTAAATTTCATGGGGACATGAGAGGTTGTGCACCTGTTATTTGCCAGGTTGTTCTTCTTGTGTCAGGCAAATAATTTGATATAGACCCCAAATTTATGTTGCCTGTTCCTGGATCTGCTTCTCTATAATTGTATGAGTGAATTGATTCCCTTCTTTGATAATGGTAGCTCTGTAGAAGCTACCGCTTGCTTGCTTGCTTGCTTGCTGACTTCTGACAGCTGACTTCTCCTCTTTCTTTTTCAAGAGCTGCTCCTCTGCTAGGCTACCTTCCTCAGGACCTGATTGGAACCCCTGTCCTTTTCTACGTACATCCTGAGGATCGGCCTCTCATGCTGGCCATACACAAAAAGAGTAAGTATTAAACAAAGCAGAACTCAGCAGATTGGGGAAGAGTGATTTGATTGTTCTTATAGAATTGGAAATCCATCCGATTGTATCCAGTTGTCAATTTTAATTGTCAGATCTAGTGACTGAACCAGCTGAAGTTTTCAGTCTGAGTTAAAAGCCTGTGCAAGGCAACCTTCCAGCCCAAGGGGCCCTTGATGTTAGTACTGGCTGCTTTGCTTTCTTTCATTTTTCCCCCCTCTCTATTTTTTCTTTTTCTTTTAAAAAGGTTTATTGCATTTACTAATTTCAGACATTTCACATAATACCGTTGGCTTGTTATAATATCTATTCCCGGATCTATACTCCCCCACCCCTACCCCATCATTCATATAGTGTTATATACAATATAGGTCTGTCAGTTCAATACTAGTATTTATTCTAGTTTCATCCATTACAATTGCTTTTCCTTCTCACCCACTCCTCTTTTCCTCTTTTTTCAGTTTTGCAGTATGGCGGCCAACCCTTTGATCACTCACCCATCCGCTTCTGCGCCCGCAATGGCGAATACGTCACCATTGACACCAGCTGGTCCAGCTTTGTCAACCCCTGGAGCCGCAAAGTCTCTTTCATTATGGGGAGGCATAAAGTGCGGACGTGAGTAACCACTCTCTGGAGCATACATTGTGTGTGTGTGTGTGTGTGTTTATTCATGAAACAGGGAGAATGTTTATTTCAAAATGGGAGGTTTAAGCTATTATGGAAAGAAAGAGGAGGAGAAGCTTCTACAAGTCAAGAAGCATGCAGAAAAGGCTCTCTTTCTTCCTTGGAAATACTGTTCTAATGCCCTCCCTCTCTCCTTTGCATCCCTCAGGGGTCCCCTCAATGAGGATGTCTTCACAGCCCCCAAGGTCCCGAAGGCAAAGCCTATGGAAACAGACATCCAGGAACTTTCAGAGCAGATCCACCGTTCCCTGCTACAGGTGAGGAACTGCCTCCTGCTCCTCTGCTTGGACTCTCCTTCCTGGAGGCCCCGGCTCCTCCTTCATGTCTTGATCCCATTCTGTCTCCCTCTTTACAGCCAGTACACAGCAATGGGTCCACTGGCCTTTGTAGCATTGGCAGCAATGCTTCCCATGAGCAGTTCCTAAGCATCGCCTCATCTAGCGACAGCAATGGCATCCCCAACGAGGAGGCGCAAGCTATTCGGCCGGTAAGTGCAGGAGAAGTTGAGGCCTGGAGCACAGTACTCCGAAGTTTGCAAGTCGGATTTTGCTCTTTATGTTGGGAGACTTAATGTTCTTTTTTCAGCCATGAGGCAAATCTGGCTCTGATCCGATCTGTAAAATGGGCTTGATAATGGTCACTTGTGGGAATAAGTGAATGAAATGTGCCTCTTAGCTTTAGTCGAGAAAAGAGATTTGGTGTGAAAATGGCACATTATACATAAACTGCCAGCCAAGTACTGTATTATATTTGTAATATATACACACACTCCTTAGTTAGCTGAAAGTTCGATGAAAAGAAAGAGTTGAAAACAGTTGAAGTCAGTATCTTGTGAATGGGGAAATGTACTGAGGTTGAAAACTTCTGAAGAGGCTCTACCTTGAAGAAGAGGGGTTTGTGATCTGATGTGATGATTCTTTTGTCTTGGTCCCAGATGACTTTCCAGGAGATCTGCAAAGATGTGCACATGGTGAAGAACCAGGGCCAGCAGGTTTTCATTGAATCCCAAGTCAAGCCCCAGCCCCACAAACATTCCCGACAAGGTGAGATGGTCAACAGGCTCCTTTGTTTGCTTTTGGTTTGTAGGACACCCATTCCCATGCTGTTCTGTGCCCTGACTTTTGATTCTTGAGTTTTCTTGGTTCTCCTTTTACTTTTAACACATTTCTGACATGGGGGTTGCCAAAGAGAAGGTTAGCGAGGAGTGCTTGGTGGTACTGTGGAAGTCAGACGTTGGTGGGAACCCTGCCACCGCAGTTTGCCCTTCTCCCTCTACCACGAGGGCCATCAGTTGTAGCTCTGACACTCCTCCATTTCCTGCCATCTCTTTCTAGCTCTGGAAGTGCCAGTCAATCGCAGCAGCCAGCCCATGGAGACCCCAAGGGACCTGGAGAGGAGGCCAGCTACCTCTGAGGAGTCAGTGAGGAAAGAATCCTCCAACTATTCCTACCAGCAGATCAACTGCCTAGATGGCATCATCAGGTGAGGAGGATTTATTCAAACTGCTCCACCATGAGGAAGAGGGCAAATACAAACAGCGTGGCTGAGCCTAGTATAAATTGATTCATGGCTAAAGCAGCATTAATTTCCTGGGATGCATCGTCTATAAACAGCAGTCACCTAAACAGCTTAGGTTCTGAGAGGTGAAGTGCCATTACTTATGGTGGTGTGATGTTCAGTTCTTTGAGTTACACAAAATTATTCAATGGGGTTCTTTAAAAGGCTTTCTGTATGTCCACTTTCTCCCGACTTGTTTGTATCTCCTTAATATTCCAGAGCCATCCAGCTCTTATCTTTCCAACTTTCTGGCACCGCAATACTATCAAAATATTGAATTAGATATAGATTGTTTTCCAAGTTCCCTCCACTCTCACAGACCTTTAATTCAACTAACTTCCCTGTTCTCTGTATTCTTTTTAACTCCTAAAACAGATACCTAGAGAGCTGCAATATTCCAAGCCGCGTGAAGCGGAAATGTGGCTCCTCCTCGTACACCACATCCTCAACATCAGATGATGACAAGCAAAAAGTTGGTGAAGAAGTGGCCTGTCACAGCAAAGGTGATTTTCTCCCCACTTTCCTGTACTTTAAAGTAGATATCTATAATGCCCTGCTTGAATTGCACTTTCCACCCTTCCTGCATGTCCCCCTCAATACAAGAAAGCAGAGAGGTGTCTCCTGCTCCCCCACCCTTTGCAAGCCTACCTTTGCTGGCTCTCTTTTGCCCTAGGACCTAGATTGTTTTTCTAAGGTGGTTGTTGTTGTTGTTGTGTGTGTGTGTGTGTGTGTGTGTATGAATGTGTGGTGCTGCAGGTTTAGGGGAAGCATTTTCAGAAGCTGAGTTGCCCACTCCTTGCTAGAAGAGGTCTTTAGGCTGGTGGTCAGTTGGACGGGTGATCTTCCCTGTGACCAGCTAAACAACATCCCTTGCGATGCTGCCAAGCAGGTCACTAGATAGCCAGGCCACACTTCCAATCTCCTCAACATCCTTCTCCTGTCGGTCGGCGCTTTTGAGGAGGGGGGGCTCTAGATGCTGTAGACTTTCCCTTTCACCTCCATTGCTCTCGCATTCACGAACCCCCTCTGCCACGAATGCTAATCCACCGTTGTCTTTTTGAACAGATGCACCAGAGGAAATGCTACCGACCCCGGAGAGCCAGTCCAAGAGGGAAGAGCCCGGGACGGCAGCAGCTGCCGTGGTGGGAGGCCCACTGACTCCGCTGGCCTTGCCTAGCAAAGCCGAGAGCGTGGTCTCCGTGACCAGTCAGTGTAGCTTCAGCAGTACCATCGTCCACGTGGGAGACAAGAAACCTCCCGAGTCGGGTATGGGAGGCGGAATATGGGTTTTTCTGGGAAGCGGGCAGGGGTTGGGGCAGGATAAGTGGGCGGAGGGGGGGGGGTAGATTAATGTTGGAGGGAAGCTGAGGAGGGGTGGAGATTTCTGGAGGGTATATTCTTTGCTGCCACTGTGATCTGACTCCCTTGCTTCACTTGGGTTTTGAGACACAAGGAAAGGAAGATCCCCTTTGTCCTATAGCCTTATACACTCTGTGGCCATTGAACAGATATTACTCCATAGCCCAGTCACAGATGGGTCTTTCAGGATTTTATCAGCATTTGTAGAACAACTTTGAACCTCTGTGTTCAGAGGCAGTTCCTCTTTCACATTCTTGCCATCTGGCATAAGAGTTCTCTTGGTGTCTGTAATCAGCTGGTGGCAAAGGCCCAAGTGACTTCTGTTAGTTCCGGGCCCTGTACCCAGGCCAATCTACACTGCCATATAGTGCAGTTCAGTATAGTTAAACTGCATTATGTGACAGTGTAGATGAATGTGGGAAGACATGTCCTCCCTCTTCTTGTCAGCCAAAGACAAGATCCAAAGCAGCCAGATGGCTAGGCAGTAGAGAGTGTTTAGCTCTTTATGTTTCACAGCTTGAAAATGGGCTGTTTTTTTCTTTTCTGTTCCTTCTTCGGCTTTCCTTTCCCATTTTAAATCTGTTCCTATGCAAGCTGTACTTTTTAAGAGTAGCAAAATAATTTTCTCCTTTTTGGATTTGTGTTCCTACCAGCACCTGCCTGTGGCTGCAGCTTGGCAGTTTCACTTTGGGCAGAATATCAGCGAGAGATCTTCAGAAGGCATCAGTATGTCCAGCAATTTCTGCCCTCCTTCAGTTGAGGTTGCCTATTATGTCATTCCAGGGATTTCTGGATAGAAAGATAGATGCAGCCTTCATAGTTTTATCTATACTGCCCTAAGGCAGTGTCAAATTTTATTTCTGCCTGCACACCCATCACTAGACTGTTGGGTCTAGTGAAATTTAGGCAGATATCCATCCAGTTTGCTTCTCTTCTCCCTAACTTCTATTCTGTCCTCTTCATTAAAATTTATACCAACTTTGATGGCTTTCCTGTAGATTTACAGCCCTTTTGGGTATGTACAATGGGATGGTAGTCAGCATTGTCGCTGAATGCACCATCTTTTAATCTATCTGACTACCCCCAGTTGCTCCAACCATTGGAACATTGCAGCTCACAGTGTTGTATTGATCTTTTCAGCCACTGTTTACCTAAAATGACAGGCAAATCTGTAAAGATGGGGCTGAAAGGACTAGCTCCGGCATTATTCCTGTAATTTCACCCCCCTCTGGGATATAAAGATAGCATTGTCCTCTTCTATTGATGACTCCTCTATGAGGGCCTATGTTGCTTTTTCTATCCTCTGTCTTTATAACAATTGACCTTCTCGGGTATGACTCACTAATGCTCTTTAAACCTCCACTTTCTATGACATAACAACATGTTCCAGCAAGTTCCAGCTCAGCATAAGAGTAATCTCAAAGATGAACAGTTCAGTTGTGTTGCTTTCTTATGATTGTTAGCTGCTAGAAATAATCCTTCTGACTGTGCCATTCAGTGTTACATTTTTATCATGTTGGAAGGATGGAAAATTTCAGTAACTGGCACGTGGTCTTCTTTGACAAAGAAAGATGCACCAAAGTAGGCAGCCCTGTTTATGAGATAGTCCTTAAAGGCACCTCGTTCTTTTTGATTTTGGAAGCTTAGCAGGGTCAGCCATTGATTGGGAGTCTGCCAATGAATCCTAGGTGCTGTAGACTGTATTTCAGAGGAAGGAACTGGCAAAACCACCTTTGAATATTACTTGTCTAAGAAATTAATTGGGTTGCCATAAGTTGACAGGCAACCTGAGAATACATACCTACACCCACAAAAACACACATATCTTAAAGGTCAGCATGTAGGGTTCCAGGTCATACAGGTTTCTCCTGTGTGTTCACATTGAGATATCTTTTCCTTAATAGTACTGTATATAATTACATGTATATAGTTGGATAAATAAAGTCATTAGTTTCCCAAGTGAGCAAATTTGCCTGATTTTTAAACCAAAGAAAGTTTAAACAGAACATGTCTTCTTCACAGTCTTTTTATTGTCCTGGAATGTAATTTTTTCTCCATGCTTTTCATCTATATTTTACATGTAAACTTTATGGTTGCCTTGTTTTCCTTTTTGGAAGTAACAAGGAGTGATTGGAAGGTGGAAATCTTAGGCGATTCCAGCTAGTTTTCCTCATAGCAAAATAGATTCTAACCCTCCCTTCCCCGTTTATTTCCTTAATGAGCACTATGTTCAAACAGTAGTGTTTGGGATTGGAAGCTGGGTTCTGTGCTGTGGAGGATGCAATTATTAACATAGACTGGTGTTAATTAACAGAGGCAGAGGCCAGAAGTGTTCCCAGCATGCACTTGAGATGGCAGTAGGTGTGTGTGTGCGTGCATTTGTGAGTTTGTCTGGAAGAAAGGATGCTGAGAATTAAATTCAGAGATTATGCTGGAACAGATGACCAAGGGGAGAAGGCAGTTAGCAAACTAAGCTTGTCTTTCTCTATTTTGCAGATATCGTCATGATGGAGGAGGCGGCACCCAGCGCGACCCCTCCGGCCCCCCCACCGAACGTGACCCCAGACCGGGAGCAGCAGTACCGCAAGGTGGGGCTGACCAAAGAGGTCCTCTCCATCCACACCCAGAAGGAGGAACAGGCCTTCCTCACCCGCTTCAAGGACCTCAGCCAGGTCCACGTCTTTAACTCGTCCTTGGGACTCAGCTCACAGGGGCAGGCTCACCCTGGACCCCATGCCAACCGAGGTAAGCCTGGCCTGGTGCTTTGCACAGGAACATGGGGAGGTGGAATGGAGTTGGGCATCCTTCCTTGACCACTGAGTCTAGTCCCCACTTCTTTGACCAAAGATTTTGTGAAATATGAGAATATAATATAAATGAGAGTTAAAGAAAAAAATGACAGATTTGGAAAAGAAGGTACCACATTTATGCTTTGTATGTATGCTTGTTTTTTTTCCCTTGTAGTTTTAGTTTAATTCTTATCTTGTATTGCTTGGTTCGAAATGTGTCCCTTAGGGTAAAATTAACCCTGTATCTGCAGGACCAGTGCTTTTGCAATTTCATTTATCTACAGGCAAAAATATATGTGCACTCTCGGTATTTTATAGGTCTTCCAGTGTAATTCTTTAGTATCCTTCTGCATGAAGTCGATCATAGAGTTGCACAGGAAGACCTAGAAATGCTAGAGAGGTGCTCTCCCTAGGCATTTTCTAGTTACTCCAGCAGGATTATGTGATACACTTCTGTTGGAAGTCATTTCTTTCAATAGGGTTTGCTACTATGAGTGGTTTCACTATTATCAGTGGTTTCATGTTTCGGAACATAGAACCTGCAAATATGGGGTCCGTACTGTAATTGAAAACAAAAAATAATGGCATTTTTTCTACTTTGTCCATACATGTTACCTTAGTTTAAAGACTTGAGTCTCTTTCAAGATAAAAAAACTGCATGCATATAAACAAATTTATTATTATTATTATTTACAGCATTTATATTCCGCCCTTCTCAGCCCGAAGGGGACTCAGGGCAGATCACATTACACATATAGGCAAACATTCAATGCCTTTTAACATAGAACAAAGACAAGACAAACATAGGCTCCGAGCGGGCCTTGAACTCATAATCTCCTGGTCAGAGTGATTCATTGCAGCTGGTTGCAGCTGGCTTGCTCTCCAGCCTGCGCCACAGCCCGGGCCCAAATATGATGGTGATCAATTGTAAGCTTTACTGTGTGGGGGCTCCATGCCCAATGTTTTCCTTAGGTCCTTTCCCCTTACCCTGCCTTCTTCTTTGGGTCCCTCAGGACACCACAAAGGTCCCCCTCGACAGGGCGCACGAGGCCCAGGGTACCGTGGACGCAGCCGGAAATCCAAAGCCAAGCGCATCAAACAGAACAAGTCCACAGACAGCACCAGCTCCCCGCAGAACTCGGCTTCTCCTCCGCACCTCCTCTGTGCCCCCGGCTCCACCTCCTGGGCTCCCTCTGGCAACTCCCAAAACAGCCTCCCCACCATGCCTTACCCGACCGTCATGCCCACCTACCCGATTCCGGTCTTTCCCCCTCGACCCGCCGCTCCCTCGGCCGCGGAGCCCATCCAGAACGCTTTGCCTGCCCCCCAGTTCCCCACCCCTCTGGTCACCCCCATGGTGGCCTTAGTCCTGCCGAACTATGTTTTCCCTCAGATGAACAGCCCTCTCCCCCAGTCCTACTTCCCTGGCGGCCCTGTTTTCCCTTTCGCCCCACAGCCGGTTGGGAGCACAGCTACTCCTGGGCCCGATGTGGGTGCACAGGGCCTGTCGCGCTCCTCCACCCCGCACTCGGTGAGCCAGCCTGAGCGGCCCGAGTCACCCCTCTTTGAGTCGCGCTGCAGCTCCCCTTTGCAGCTGAACCTGTTGCAGATGGAAGAGATGCCCAAGGTGGGCGACCGCCCGGAAGCAGCCGCCAGCAGCCAGACAGGGCCGATGGGAGCCCCCACGGACTGGGCCGGCGTGAGCAGCGGGCAGGGACTGACCAATGAACTCAGCACCCAGAAAGAAGCATGTATGGTGAGTCCTGCTGGCCTGTCTTACACTAAAGAATCCTGCCCTTTGATTTTGAGTTGCGTTTCCTTGATGAGGACTATAAACTTGTGCAGGATGTGGTTGAGTTCCAATAGGAACTACAGCTTTACATTCTCCCTGGCCAGTATTTGTTACTGGCTGGAGGATTGTGGGAACTGTTAACAGGCATGGCAGTAGCTGCTTTTAGCAGGTGTATATCTTGCTATATTTTGTCACAATGAAGGCAGTTATCATGAAATCATATCAATCATAGAATTATAGAGTTGGACCCCAGGGGCTATCCAGTTCAGGCATCTTCTGCCATGCAGGGATACGCAATCAAAGCACGCCCAAGATTTTTGTGATGGCTTAAGTGAGAGAAGTCCAGATGGTTTTAGCGAGAGGGACTTTTCTCACTCTTTCCTCCTTTTCCTCCTCCTGCCCACCCCCTTACAGGTGGAAACACATGATTCCTCCAACAACGATGCTCTGTCCAGCTCCAGTGACCTCCTGGACCTGCTCCTTCAGGAAGATTCACGCTCTGGCACGGGGTCAGCCGCTTCGGGCAGTGGCTCCGCTGCCTCTGGCTCCATGGGTTCTGGCTCCAATGGCGGTAGCACTTCTGCCAGTGGCACAAGTAAGTCACTTTCTTCAACCTGTATTCTTTTGCTGTGGAGCTTCCAATGACACTCTTTGGGCTTGTGTTTCAGAAGTTCCCTCTAGCAAAATGGTTGAGAGCTTTACATAAAAGGTGTAGCATAAATAAATTAAAACAACACAATTCAAAACA
Source organism: Anolis carolinensis (assembly GCF_035594765.1). Classification (NCBI taxonomy): domain Eukaryota; kingdom Metazoa; phylum Chordata; class Lepidosauria; order Squamata; family Anolidae; genus Anolis; species Anolis carolinensis. Next base: position 6,994,209 of record NC_085846.1, read on the forward strand.
AGTGGAGTTGCATTGGAGGCAGAACTCCTGCAACTGAGTGACAGATGTGGGCTGGCCTCTCCCATTGCTCTTTCAGGGTGCATTGATGTAAGGAACAAGGTCAGGGAGTCACAGTTTCAAGTTATGATAGAGAAAACATATCCTAGTCATGATGTCATGCTGCTACTCTCAACTATCCACCTAAAAGGCATAAACAGAGCTTCCTGAGACAATATTCTTAGTGACTTGTTCATTGAAGAGGGTTTGAGAACCTAAACTGGCATTGTAGATCTGTTTCCAGGCTGCTGTGGGTCCTGGGATGTTGTTGAAAATGCCTAAAAGCATAATGTAAGAGAGTGGCTTCTATCGAGTCAGTACAGTCTAATCCAGAGACTGAGCAAGGAGGGCTGAACATCCGGGCAAGCAGAAAGGGTTTTCCTTCAGTGCTTATATGAGGTCAGTTGACTCAGCACCAGTTGAGCCCTGCTGTGTTCTGCAGATATTTCTTCACCAACAAAAAGATAGCAAGAGCCACAGATGCCTGAGGGAAGCCAGTTGAGGCTTTTAAAGACTTGAAACTTCATTCCCTCGTGAACTAATGTCCTGAAAATATGATAATTGGCAAGAGCTAAAAATTCAGGAGTAGCCGTGTTGACCTAGACAAAAAGCCACAAAAATCCTTGTGTAAAGGTTTCACAGCAAGTGTTTCTTTATCAGAGAGAGGTGTGGGCCTTGCAGCTACATTTTGAGCCTGCTTATACTATCTTCAGGGGCTGCCCCTCAAACAGAAAGGTCTACACTGAGTCTTATCTGTACATAGACAATGATACTTCAGTGGCACTCTTTCCTGGCCCCTGCATCTGTTTTGGAGCTTGCTCCTTGTATCCTCAAGTGTCTTGACAAGCTTCTTTCCATTCCTCCCATTCAGCCAGCAGCAAGAGCAGCAACACCAGCAAATACTTTGGCAGCATCGACTCCTCGGAGAACGACCTACGAGGCAAGAAGCGCACAGAGGTGGAAGACAATGAACATTTCATCAAGTACGTCCTGCAAGATCCCATTTGGCTGCTGATGGCCAACACTGATGACAAGGTCATGATGACCTACCAGCTCCCTACCAGGTGAGAAGACCCAAATGCCATCACATGACCAGGTGGCCCCAGCCCTTACTCCTGTAGTAGCCTTGGGGCTCATCATGCACTATGCAATGCCCTTTTTGCTTTGCATCTTTGAATCCTAGCTATGGGTTCCCAATGGAGAGTGTTCCTATCACAGTGAAATGGTTGCAGGCTTGCTTTGCTGCTGCTCTCTTGTCACAAAGGATTGTATAATTGTATATATTGTTATATATGTGTTGTATATATTGTTAGCTTCCAGGCACAATTCAAAGTGCTGACTTTGACCTACAAAACCTTAAAGGGCTCTGGTCCAACTTACCTCTCAAAACTTATCTCTCCCCACTGGCCGTTCCGCAAGTTAAGATCTTCGAGGGAGGCCCTGCTCTCAGTTCCGCCACCGTGACAGGTGTGGTTGGCGGGGACGAGAGACAGGGCTTTTTCGGTGGTGGCTCTGCGGCTGTGGAACTCCTTGTCGAGGGAGATTAGGGAAGCCCCCTCACTCATGTCTTTTAGGAAACAGCTGAAGACCTGGATGTGGGACCAAGCTTTTGGCCCATCCTAGGATATGGGCTGATATGACCTGATGGATTCTGTGAATTAATATTAAGTTGAACACGGACTGGCTCTGACTTTGGCTCAGTTCTACCCTCCCTATTCTCACTAGCACTACTATCTTTAAAATACACACAGCCCAGGGTGAAGCATTTTCCCTGTCAGGTTATCAGGGAGACAGGATTATTTGTTTTATTGTATCTATATGTTTCAATCTGTTTTATAATTTGAAATGTTATATTTGTGTATCTGTATGTACAACATGGCATTACATTTTGTCATAAGCCGCTCTGAGTCCCCTTCGGGGTATAAATATAGTAAATAAATAAATATAATTTGGTAAAGGAGGGGGTTTGAAATGTAGAGGGGCAGGCTTTGATTCTCTTATTGTTTTGCTTTCCTCCCCCAAATAGTCAGTGGGACCATTTATTTGGCTCTTCGCCCAACACACAGGAGGTTCGTCCTCCATTTGAACCCATGCCTTTGCAACCATTCCAAACCCATTTGCTCACCTCTACTCTGCAGGGACATGGAGGCAGTGTTGAAGGAGGATCGGGAGAAGCTGAAGCAAATGCAGAAGCGGCAGCCCCGGTTCACGGAAGAACAGAAGAAGGAATTGGGCGAAGTGCATTCCTGGGTCCAAAAGGGGATCCTGCCCAAAGCGATCAACATCACGGTAAGCACCACGCTGGTGGGTTCTGGGTGAGGGAGGGAGCACAGCATAGGAAAGGGAGCCATGCGTGAATCATTACGCAGATGTGGATGTTCTCCAGAGACTTCTATTCTTCTTGGATGCCTCAGGCATAAAATAAAGTGCGGCTTGACCTCCATATCCGTGGGACTTTATTCATATTTGACAAAGTATGTCCTCTCTAAGCATTTTCTAGGTCTTCCAGTACAACTCTATTGCAGTCCTGGGCTGGAGGTTCTTCATATCAGTAGGGTTGACTATTATCTGAAGCCATGGTAGTTAAAATGAAATCAAAATGAGATAGTTATGCAGTGCAGAGATGAAAGAATGCCCTAGATCAGGCATGGGCAAACTTTGGTCCTCCAGGTGTTTTGGACTTCAACTTCCACAATTCCTAACAGCCTACCGGCTGTTAGGAATTGTGGAAGTTGAAGTCCAAAACACCTGGAGGACCAAAGTTTGCCCATTACTGGGCAGAGAAGCAGGTTTAAACTCACTCACCTTGTCTCTTTCCTCCCTGCTTCTCTTTCTTGTGCCACAGGCTTGTGTGGATTGTGGAAGCAACCCATCCTCCAAGGTCTCCCCTTTGTACGACATCGAGGTCCAAGACATGGACGTGAACGGCATGCTGGAGCCAATGGAGGAAGGCAATGGGGGCCAGACCTGCCACCCATCCTTGCCCCCGGAAATGGCCATGGAAGAGGAGGAGGCCGGAGGAGGAGAAAGAGGGGAGCAGCCGCTTCAGGCAGCAGAAGCGCAGAGGGAGAGCTTGGGCTAACCCTGAAGGGGCCAAACTATGGACCCGTTTCCCAAAGCTAGGCGTGCTTCGGCTTGTCCTGCACAGGGGCGCTTCTGAGCCCTGAAGCCCAAAGGCAGAAACCTGCTGCGGTTCCCCGAAGCATCTTCTCTGCTCTTACTGCAGCTCTGCCTCCGGTGGCCATGGAACGGCTATGAAGAGACGTGGTTTGACTCGTTGGGTTTTTTGTGGGCCTGGTTGGCCATCTGCTCCATGGAGAGAGAACAGTTTGGAACCAGGAGCCGGGGACCAGCTTTTCCAGCCTGGAACTCTGGACCAGAACGTCCCGTCCGACCTTCGATCCCTTCCCCTGTCCTTGCTGCCTTATTGAGGGTTTGGACCCAGATGGCCCATGACTTTGGGCAGGAGGGAACCTGGATTTTTGTGTATTTATTGTTTTGATGCTGTGTACTTTATTGTATTGTTTCTTTTCTTTTTTTACCGATCTGCATCCATGCTCTCGGGAAGGGAGCTGCTTGCAGCACTGATTATAATAAAAGAAAGAAATGGAGTCTGGCCTGTGGACATTCATGTCAACCTCTAACCTAAGCTTTCTTCTCCCTTTCGCCTTTTCCTTGCCAGAGAGAGACTTCACAGTTGTGGAAAGGGAATCAGCAAGAATCTGAGAGAGGGAGTTTGAATGCTATTTCCTTTCCTAAGAGAAACCACTATGATCCCATTGTGCTGTGGACTTTCCTGTCTTCGTCTCATTTTTAAATAAGGCTGGTTCTTTCCATGCCATGCAGCAGTTGTCTCCTGGAAGAAAAGCACATGCTCTGAAATATTGTGTTTTCACATCCATATCTTTCCTGATACCTCAATAACCCTTCAACCATCAGCCTCAGGACCCTTCCACACACCTATATAATCCAGGATATCAAGGCAGATAATCCACAATATCAGTGGCTCAACGGGTTAAAACTTGCTGATCGAAAGGTCGGCAATTGGAATACAGAGAGTAGAGTGAGCTCCCGCTGTAGCCTCAGCTTCTGACAACCTAGCAGTTCGAAACCATGCAAGTGTGAGTAGATCAATAGGTACCGCTTCAGCGGGAAGGTAACTGCGCTCTGTGCAGCCATGCTGGCCACATGACCGTGGAGGTGTCTACAGACAACGCCAGCTCTTCAGCTTAGAAATGGAGATGAACACCAACCCCCAGACTTGGACATGACTAGACTTAATGTCATGGGAAAACCTTTATCTTTACCTTAAACCACAATATTTGCTTTGAACTGGATTGTTTTGAGTTCACGTTGCCATATAATCCAGTTCAAGGTGGACTTTATACTGAAATTCCAACAATTCTCACTTCAGAGTCCTCAACCTCCCTTTTTTATTGTTATTTTCATAGCTGGCTGGGGATGGTGGGAGATGCTGTGCTACGTGAGTCTACAGCAGACATGAGCAAACATGGGCTCTCCGGGTGTTTTCGACTTCAACTCCCACCATTCCTAACAGCCTCAGGCCCCTTCCTTCCCCCCCCCCCCCCCGCCCTTATTATTATTATTGTATGACACAGCAAACAAGATAGATATGCTGGATTTCGTATCACAAAATCACAAGTCGAACACTTCCCAAGTGTCTAGGACTGTGTGATGTATTTTCGGATGATGCGCGCAGATCCTATTAGGGTGGCCTTTTGCAGTTGGCAGATCGTAATTTTGTCAATGTCTATTGTTTCCAAATGCCGGCTGAGATCTTTTGGCACGGCACCCAGTGTGCCCACCACCACCGGGACGACCTGCACTGGTTTCTGCCAGAGTCTTTGAAGTTCAACCTTGAGGTCCTGAGTTTTTCCTGTTGTTTTTCGTCAATGCGACTGTCACCTGGGATGGCGACATCAATGATCCAAACCTTTTTCTTTTTCACAACTGTGATGTCTGGTGTGTTGTGTTCCAGAACTTTGTCAGTCTGGATTGAGAAGTCCCACAGTATCTTTGCGTGCTCATTTTCCAATACTTTTGCAGGTTTGTGATCCCACCAGTTCTTTACTGCTAGGAGGTGGGACTTGAGGCATAAGTTCCAATGAATCATTTGGGCCACATAGTTGTGCCTCTGTTTGTAGTCAATCTGTGTGATTTTCTTACAGCAGCTGAGGATATGATCAATGGTTTCGTCGTTTCCTTGTCCAGTCTGCATTTTGGGTCATCAGCTGATTTTTCGATCTTGGCCTTAATTGCATTTGTTGTTGTTGTTGTTGTTATTATTATTTACACAACAAGATTAGTACACAGCAAACAAGATCACTATGCTGGCTGTTGTATTCGATCACATGTCGGACATTACCCAAGTGTCTAGAACTACGCAATGTATCGGCGGATAATGCGTGCAGATCAGAGTAGGGTGGCCTTTTGCAGCTGACAGGTGGTAATTTTGTCAGCGCCGATTGTTTTTAAGTGCTGGCCAAGGTTTTTAAGCACTGTACCCAGTGTGCCCATCACCACTTTGCCCACCTTGACTGGCTTGTGCCAGAGTCTTTGTAGCTCGATCTTTAAGCAATTGTCATATCGTAAAAGCTTTTCCAGTTGCTTCTCAGCAATTTTGCAGTCACCTGGGATTGCAACATCAACGATCCATACTTCGTTTTATTCCACGATCGTGAGATCAGGGGTGTTGTGCTCCAAAACTCTGTTATTATAATTAAGCTCTTGAAGCCAAAAGCAACTGGCCACCCCTTTTGCTCCCTACCTTCATTCCCAAATAAGCCCAACAATTGTGCAGGCAAAGGAGACAAAAAAAATTGTTTACTAGGTGTTTGTTTCCTTGTCGATAGAGATTTTATTTTTGCACAAAACCAGAGGTCCTTCTTCTCCTCCCTCCAGTGTTGCTGTTTGTGTGTGCGTATGTGTGTGAATGAATCTCAATGCTGTGCCTGCGTTTGTGTGCCACGTCTGTGAATCCGACTCTGTACCCAAAAATAAAGACACTTTTGTCTTTTTGTTCAAGTCTTTGGTGCGAAGGGAGAACATGGTGCAAAAGAGGAGCCAGAGATGGATGGGAGTGGGTGGCTTTTCACAGCACACTTCAGCGGCTGGATTGATGAATTTGAGGAATGTTTATTTATTTATTTAAAACATTTATATTCTGCCATTCTCACCCCGAAGGGCAAACATTAAATGCTGGAACCTAAAATAAACCATAAATACATTATTAGAAGCAGAAGTGGGGTTCCATAGCGCAATCTAAAGGGAGTGGGATAATAAGGGGTAAATGCCAACAGACAATGAGGGTGACATTCGTAGAATAGGTGAACGTTTAAGTGTGCTTCTATTAGGGCAGGTACGTGTTAGGTTAATGTGTTTTAGGCCCCTTCTACACTGCCATATAATCCAGATTGCCAAAGCAGATAATCCACACTATCTGCTTTGAACTGGATTATATGAGTCAATGCTGCCATATAATCCAGTTCAAATCTGGAGCTAGAAGATGGATTACTGTATATACTCGAGTATAAGCCTAGTTTTTAAGCCTTTTTTAAGACTGAAAAAGCCCCCCTCGGCTTATACTCGGGTGAGGGTCCTGGTTGGCTTATATTTGGGTCAGCTTATACTCAAGAATATATGGTACATTTATTATTTTTCTCTATTATTGTTGCTACTATTACATTTATTTTACTCTATTTTTATTTTTATTATTAATACATTTATTATTTCACTCTGATCTTATTATTATTATTATTGGATTTATTATTTTACTCTATTTACTATTACATGTATTATTTTCCTGTATTTATTATTATTATTATTATTATTATTATTATTATTATTATTATTACATGTATTATTTTACTCTATTATTAAAAGGATACATAAGCACATTTTCATTGAAGAAGATGAGAATAATGATTTGATCAGAGTTGGACAATCTTATCTTAAATTTGAGCTGTATGTAAATATTCAAAAACATTTAACCTACTGATGCCTCAATTAATGTAATTTTAGTGGTATCTATTTTTATTTCTGAAATTTACCACCCTCGGCTTATACTGGAGTCAATGTTTTCCCAGTTTTTTAATGGTAAAATTAGGTGCCTTGGCTTATATTCGGGTCGGCTTATATTTGAGTATATACGGTATATGGCAATGTAGATGTGGCCTGAGATTTAGTCTTGTAATATGTACATAATAGTTTTAATTATCTATACAATTGACATAATGAAGGATATCTCTGCCAATATTGGTCTAGAATAGATCCATCAAGCCACAAAGGAGCTTGTGTGTGTGTGTGTATATACACACGTATACACATATACACACATACACATATATTTATTTTTATTTATTTATTTACAGCATTTATATTCCGCCCTTCTCACCCCAAAGGGGACTCAGGGCAGATCACATTACACATATAGGCAAACATTCAATGCCTTTTAACATAGAACAAAGACAAGACAAACATAGGCTCCGAGCGGGCCTCAAACTAATGACCTCCTGGTCAGAGTGATTCATTGCAGTGATTCATTGCAGCTGCTCTCCAGCCTGTGCCACAGCCCGAGCCCTGTATATATATATACTGTATATGTGTGTGTGTGTGTGTGTATGGCAAAGGTAAAGGTTTTCCCCTGACATTAAGTCCAGTCATGTCCGACTCTGGGGATTGGTGCTCATCTCCAAGCCGAAGAACCAGCGTTGTCCGTAGACACCTCCAAGGTCATGTGACTGGCATAACTGCATGGAACCGGAGCAGTACCTGTTAATCTACTCACATTTGCATGTTTTTGAACTGCTAGGTTGGCAGAAGCTGGGGCTAACAGCGGAAGCTCACTCCACTCCCCGGATTCCAACCTGCGGCCTTTCGGTCTGCAAGTTCAGCAGCTCAGTGCTTTAACACGCTGCACCACCCAGGGCTCTAATATATGTATATACACACACACATATATTGACTTATATATAGAAAGATAAAAACCTGTCTTTGTATTGCCTTTGGTTTTCTTTCTCCTTCTGAATTAAAACTAATAGTAGTAGTAGTAATAATGATAAAGAGATGGGAGGAAGATGGGAATGGCAACATTTCCTAATGTTTTCCATTCAGTGGCTTGCACAACAACAGCCAATCGCTGATACGGTGTTTGCGTTTGCGTAAGGTTGTCATTCTACCTATCATTGCGCATGCAGGTATTTATGGTATGTTGAGGAGACGCCTTTGGCTGCCATTCAAGTCCCTTTCTGCATATCATAAATATCCAAACACGAAGACGCAATATGGCAATGCAATGTGATGCTTGTTATTGCAAAACAGCAATGTAGCTATCAATGGACAGGTGTCAACACAGAAGGTATGGGCAAACTTGGGTTGTCCAGGTGTTTTGGACTCCAACTCCCACCATTCCTAACAGCCTCAGGCCCTTTCCTTTTGCCCCTCAGCCGCTTAAGTGGCAAAAGGAAAGGGCCCAAGGCTGTTAGGAATGGTGGGAGTTGGAGTCCAAAACACCTGGACAACCCAAGTTTGCCCATACCTGTCCTAAATGTTTAGATCTCACAGGGTCACAATGCAAACCCCCACACCAGTATTAAAAAAAACTCTAAAATCAGGACAGTAAATAAAGAAGAACACTCAGAAAACAGAGGGATTCCAGACAGGAAACAATCAGGGCCAGCTAACACCTCCCAACAAAGGATTCCATCCAGGCAGGAATCAGCCAGGCTTTGAAGCTGAAAGACTATACAGTGCTAATTGTAACATTCACATTTGCCTCAAACAGACAATAATAATAATAATAATAATAATAATAATAATAATAATAATAAAAACGTTATTTATACCCCGCCACCATCTCCCCGCAGGGACCCGGGGCGGCTCACATTGTTACAAGAGTAACAACACAAATACATTAATAATAATAATAATAATAATAATAATAATAATAATAATAATAATAATAACAACAACTTTATTCTTATACCCCGCCCCATCTCCCCGAAGGGACTCGGGGCGGCTTACATGGGGCTATGCCCAGACACAACAATATAAAAGCAAGCAAAGCAATAAAACAAATCAATCAACAATAAAACAACAGTAATTGATAAAAACAATCATAAAAGGTCAACATATTAGTCAGGTGTTAAAAACATGAGTTGAGTTCACATTAGCACAATATACACAGGTTAAAAGACAATAAGGCAATAAAACAAAAGTTAAAACAAAAGTTAATACAACAGTAATAATATCAAATAACCACCAATACAATTTAGTCAGACTTCATAGGTGAGGGGACTGCAGCAGCAATATAAAGATAGAATCTTTATACAAGAGTTCTTTCTCCCAACCTGGACATCATTCCACAGGTATATAAACCCCATGTGTCTAGTTTCCAACAGACTACACAACCTCTGAGGATGCCTGCCATAGATGCAGGCAAAATGTCAGGAGAGAATGCTTCTGGGACATAGACAGACAACCTGGAAAACTCACAGCAATCAGCCACACACATATTTGGATTAATCTTATGTTTTCCTTATGGGTAGTGCACATTATTATTATCATTATTATTATCATTATTATTATTATTGGTTTTGCAGTCTCCCAGTTGTTACTTACTGGTCAGAATTTGGGACTTTTACCAATATTATTTCTTACTCGCCTCTCCTCATGGTACAAGGCAGGGTATAATATAGCCCAAAACCCAGCAACCCGGTGATTCTGGTCATGAAAGCCTTCAACAACACATTGCTTCATTGGTTTTTTTTTAATATAAATTTTTATTTTTTTAAAACACAAAAAATACATACCGTAGACATACAAAACATTTATAATTCCCACCACCAACACGAGGATTGTTTTCTTTTTACATGTTCGTTTCTTTATGAGACAATTTTTATATATCTTTATCCATTTCCAACCTATATACTATATAACATTTCTATCTTATTTCTTATGGCTTGATCTCCAGATTGATTCTTATTGCTTGATCTCCAGATTGATTCATGATATAGTTCTTTACCATTATCCATCTTTCGTCCATTTCTCTTGTTCTATTTTCATTAGTTTTTACAACATTTAGTTTCACATTCATAATTTCAAATTCCATTGCTTCATTGTTGTTGTTGTTGTTGTTGTTGTTGTTGTGGTGTGTCTTCAAGTTAATTCCTACTTATGGCAGCCTTCAGGTGCAATTTTCATGACAAAAATTATTTCTTCCCTTGAAGATGAGAGATTGTGACTCACCCAAAGCCACCCTGTGGGTTTCATTCCCATAAAGGGAAACTGAACTGTCTTGAGGTTTATCCACACTGTAGAATTAATGCAGTTTGGCACCACTTTAACCCCCATGGCTTAATGCTATGGAATCCTGGCATTTGTAGGTTGAAGAAATATTTCACTCTTTGGCAGAGAAGGTTAAAAACTCTTTTAAAAACTATGTCTCTTATGATATCATAGCATTGAGCCATGGCAGTTCAAGTGGTGTTGAAGTGCATTAATTCTACAGTGTGGATTCACTGTAAACCCACACTTAAACTACTTACAATTTTCAGAATTTCCCTGTTGGATGATACCTTAAGTTCAATTTTTGCAGAAAGTGGTGGTTTAAATAGGTTTAACTGGAGAAATCCCATCCCTGGGAATCTCCAATGGATTGCATAAGGACACACTGAGAGAAAAGCAAGTGTTGCCTATTATTAAATGACTTCCAGAAAAAGTGTAAACAAGACCGGATTTCGAGGTTTCTATTAATTTTCGGCGCCGATGTGGGGAGCGGGCTCTTCGCAAGGACCCAGACCCCCCGAATATGACATTTCCCCTTCTTTTCTGGGGCCCAACTCGTCGGGATGCCATAGATCAATTTAGACCAAAGCCCTTTGTCAGATGTGTTACTTGACTCGGTTAAAGCCGCGATTGCAGCAAAATTATGGGTGGAAAACCCTCTCTTTCTTCACTGTCAGGCAGAAGACCCCTCTGGCTTCCCGCCCGGAGACCCTTCGCAGCCTTTGATTTAAAAGATTATTTGCTATTTTCACCGAAAAGCAGAACTTTGCGATTTTGCCCGCCGAAAGAACAGGCAGTGGCTGAGTTCCCCTTCGTTTGCCGGGCTGGTTTCGCCACCCACAGGGGGGTCCCGGGTATCGTTGGAAAGCTCATAATCTCCTCTTTCGATCCGTACCGGAACCGAAGCGATCGGTGGCCCGGCGGCCGATTGACGGCCCGTTTTGTGCCGGTGAAGAAACACAAAAAGTTGCAAAGAGCTGGGAACACCATCTGGCTGTCAGCGCGAGAAACCCTGCCCGAAACGGACCAATCAGCGCGCAGCTCCTCCCCTATAAATAGCCGGCGGCGCCTGGGCTCGCGTCAGTTCAGTTTCAGCTTCGGCGACGCGAGCTTCGAAGGAAGAAGAAGAAGAAAGAAGGTGTTTTGTAAACTTTTCGGCGCTGAAGTGACAAGATGACTGAAGAGGTTCCAGCCGCGCCGGTAGCCGCGCTCCCAGCCGTCAAGGCCCCCGCGAAGAAGGCGAAGAAAGCGGCAGGAGGCGCTGCCAAGGCTCGGAAGCCTGCTGGCCCCAGCGTGACGGAGCTGCTGACCCAGGCCGTGTCGGCCTCCAAGGAGCGCGGCGGGGTCTCCCTAGCCGCCCTCAAGAAGTCCTTGGCGGCCGCCGGTTACGATGTGGAGAAGAACAACAGCCGCATCAAGCTGGGCCTCAAGAGCCTGGTGACGAAGGGGACCCTGGTCCAGACCAAAGGCACCGGCGCTTCAGGCTCCTTCAAGCTCAACAAGAAGCAGGCCTCCGAGGGCAAGGAGAAGAAGGCTGCCCCCAAGAAGAAGCCCGCCTCCGCCGCTTCCAAAGCCAAAAAGCCCGCCGCCAAGAAGCCCGCCAGCGCGGCCAAGAAGGTGAAGAAGGCGGTGGGCGCCGCGGCCGGGGCCAAGAAGAGCGTCAAGAAGGTGACCAAGAAGGCGGTCTCCGGAGCCAAGAAAGCGGCCGCCAAGAGCCCCAAGAAGCCCAAGGCGGCCGCCGCCAAAGCCCGGAAGCCGGCCAAGAGCCCCGCCAAGGCCAAGGCGGCCAAGCCCAAAGCCAAGCCCAAGACCCCCAAAGCCAAGGTGGGCAAGGCCAAGAAGGCGGCGCCCAGGAAGAAGTAAAGAGCGGAGGCGGCGGCGGCGGCGAAGAAGCGGAGCGGTTCGTCCTTTACACCCCAAAGGCTCTTTTAAGAGCCACCCACCACTTCCAGAAAAGAGCTGAATCTCACTCATAAGTAACTTTAACGGAGCCGCGGTGGCGCAATGGGTTAAATACCTTGTGCCGGTTGAAGTGCTAACTTGAAGGTTGGGTTGCTGACCTGAAGGTTGCCGGTTCGAATCCGCGAGGCGGGGTGAGCTCCCGTCTGTCAGCTCTAGCTTGCTGGGGGCATGATAGAAGCCTCTCAGCAGGACAATAACATCCGGGCGTCCCCTGGGCAATGACTCTAGATCAATGGTTCTCAACCAGATGTTTTGGCCTGCAACTCCCAGAAATCCTAACAGCTGGTAAACTGGATGGGATTTCTGGAAGTTGTAGCCCAAAACACCTGGGGACCCACAGGTTAAGAACTACTGCTCTTAGATGGCCAATTCTCTCACACCAGAAATGGCTTGCAGTACATTCTCAAGTTGCTTTTGGCATAAATTAAATCAAAATAATCAAAAATGGGGAAAGATTAATACTTTCTTCTGGCGGCCTAAGAAAGGATCAACGCCACTATTTAAAACTTAATTTGGAGCAATGAGAAAATGGGTTTGTGGGCTGTCTGGCCATGTTCTGGAAGCATTCTCTCCTGACGTTTCTCCCACATCTATGGTAGGCATCTTCAGAGGTTGTGAGGTCTGTTGGAAACTAGGCAGAGGGGTTTATATGTCTGGAAAGTCCAGGGTGGGAGAAAGCTTGCCTGCTTGAGGCAAGTGTGAATGTTGCAATTGATCACCTTGATTAGCACTGAATGGCCTTGCAGCTTCAAAGCCTGGGGTAATTCTTTGTTGTGAGGTGTTAGCTGATCCTGATTGTTTCTTGGCTGCAATTCCCCCGTTCTTGAGTGTTGATCTTTATTTACTGTCCTGATTTTAGAGTTTTTAAATAGTGGTCACCAGATTTTGTTCATTTTCATGGTTTTCTCCTTTCTGTTGAAATTGTCCACCTGCTTGTGGATTTCAATGGCTTCTCTGTTTAGTCTGACATGATGCTTGACAGAATGGTCCAGCTAACACCTCCCAACAAAGGATTCCCTCAGGTAGAAATCAGCTAGGCTTTGAAGCTGCAAGGCTTTTCAATGGGAACATTCACAATCGCCTCCAACAGACAAGATTTCTTTCCCCCACGCTGGACATCATTCCACAGATATATAAACTCCACTTGCCTAGTTTCCAACAGACTTCACAACCTTTGAGGATGCCTGCCATAGATGTGGGCAAAACATCAGGAGAGAATGCTTCTGGAACATGTCCAGAAAGCCTGTAAAACTCAAAGCAACCTAATGAGAAATTGCCTGCTTGACTGGGGACCCTGGGACAGTTGATTCAATCAAACCCACGCTTGTGACCAGAAGCAGTGAGAGGAAGAAAGAATTAGAGTTGCCATTTAGTGTCTTCAATTGAAAGCTTCACTGTTACAACATTTAAATATTAACTATTTAAGTAGAGTCATGATTAATTTTGAGAGCCAGGTTGGTATTGTTGGACGGAGAGGGAAAAAATGTTCAAATTCCTGGTTTTTAAGGAATACAGTGATGAAAAGCATTGAAGGAAGGGGTTAAATTTGAACTCGTGATCTATATGTTAGGTTTCTCAAAGCTGTTAAACCGTGGATGGGCAAACTTGGGCCTTCATGTGTTTTGGACTGCAACTCCCAGCATTCCTAACAGCCTCAGGCCCTTTCCTTTTGCCCCTCAGCCGCTTAAGCGGCTGAGGGGCAAAAGGAAGGGGCCTGAGGCTGTTAGGAATGCTGGGAGTTGCAGTCCAAAACACATGAAGGCCCAAGTTTGCCCATGCCTTTGTCCAACATGGAACTCTATCTGGGAGGCTGGATGGCCATCTGCCAGGGGTGCTTTGATCAGGCGTTTCCTGCCTGGCGAACTGAATGGTCCATGTTCTCAAAATGAAGCTAAGAGTTCCAACTTTATACAAATGTTTCAATGCAGTTTTCAGCACTTTTGGTACTATAATACTTTAGTTTCCCACTCTTGTATTAAAGTGTCTGCATGGGTTAAGAACTATCTAAAAACCAAGAAATTTGGGGATTATTGATGGACAACACCAAAATGTAGATTGACACTTAAATCTCTGAGGATGCTTGCCATAGATGTGGACGAAACATCAGGAGAGAATGCTTCCGGAACATGGTCATACAGCCTGGAAAACCGTGATTCCGGCCATGAAAGCCTTCGACAATACATTGACACTTTGTGGCTCAATGCTATAGAATCTTGGAAGTTGTAGTTTGGTGAGGCCCAGGCCCCAACACCCTTGAGAAGAATGTCAAAGCCTTTGTCAAACTGCAAATCCCCAAGGTAATACGGGCTCCTGGGATTTCCTGTTTGGTTTTACAACTAAAAACCTTGTAAAACTACAATTCCCAGGATAATTATATAGGATCATGGGACTTTTGCAAGGCATCAGCACTCGGGTGGAGGGCCAAACCTCTTATAAAACTACAACTAGCATGGAATTGTGAAAGTGAGGCCAAACCGCATTGAATCCCAGTATGTATGCACCAAATTCATTCACAATATCAGCTCTTTTGGGATCAAGTGGTGGCTCTGAAAAGAGCCTTTGGGTCTGATCGGTGTGTGTGGGAATGAAGCGCCTTAGGCCCTCTCCCCGCGGATGCGCCGGGCGAGCTGGATGTCCTTGGGCATGATGGTGACGCGCTTGGCGTGGATGGCGCAGAGGTTGGTGTCCTCGAAGAGCCCCACCAGGTAGGCCTCGCTCGCCTCCTGCAGCGCCATCACGGCCGAGCTCTGGAAGCGCAGGTCAGTCTTGAAATCCTGCGCGATCTCCCGCACCAGGCGCTGGAAGGGCAGCTTCCGGATCAGCAGCTCCGTCGACTTCTGGTAGCGCCGGATCTCCCGCAGGGCCACGGTGCCCGGGCGGTAGCGGTGAGGCTTCTTCACGCCCCCGGTGGCCGGCGCGCTCTTCCGGGCCGCCTTGGTGGCCAGCTGCTTGCGGGGCGCCTTCCCACCGGTGGACTTGCGAGCTGTCTGCTTGGTACGAGCCATGTCAGCACTTTCGATGCGAGACTGCGAGTGAGACACAGTTGCTTTCTCCAGTCAATTTATAGACAGACTTGACAGTTCTGATTGGCTGAAAATCTTGCTGTGACCGTTAGTACGTTTGAATTTCCCGGGCTGAAACATCATTGGCTAGACGAGCCCGGGCTTGTTTTTCATTGGGTACTTGCTACGGCGTATGCGATTGGCGAAGTAAATACAGTTTAGCCAATACAGTTGCAGTGGGGCGGAAGAGCTGAAGTTTCCCTTCTGGTCGGCTCCTCTGGTATATAAAGGGGGGCGGCAGGCTCTGTTGCTTACAGTTTTCTGATTCTTTTTGTGCAGACGCTTGTTGGTAGATATGTCTGGTCGCGGGAAAGGCGGGAAGGGTCTGGGCAAAGGCGGCGCCAAGAGGCACCGGAAGGTCCTTCGGGACAACATCCAGGGCATCACCAAGCCCGCCATTCGCCGTCTCGCTCGCCGTGGAGGTGTCAAGCGCATTTCGGGGCTCATCTATGAGGAAACCCGGGGCGTCCTGAAGGTCTTCTTGGAGAATGTCATCCGCGATGCTGTGACTTACACCGAACACGCCAAGAGAAAGACCGTCACTGCCATGGACGTTGTTTACGCCCTGAAGCGCCAGGGCCGCACTCTTTATGGCTTTGGAGGTTAATTTTCAGGCTTAGATCAAAGCAGATTTTTAAAAAGGTCCTTTTCAGGGCCACCCATGTTTTCATGAATAGGGCTGTTGTCACAAAGTCAATGATTTTGGAATCATAAGTTGGAAGAGACCCCAAGGGCCATTTAGTCCGATCCCCTTCTGTCTTCATGCAGGAAAAGCGCAACCAAAGCACTCCTGACAGATGGCCATCCAACCCCTGCTTAGAAGCTTTCAAAGAAAGAACTTTCAGACCCTAGGCAGAGTTCCACTGTTGAAGCACTCTTATATGAAATCTGTGGGCTTGTCAAATGGCTTTTATATTAGACCTGGTCAAACTTGGTCCCTCCAGGAGTTTTGGACTTCAACTCCCACAATTCCTACCAGGCCCACTACCCTAACTCATGAATATCCAGATAGAGCAATATATTCATTTAAGTAGCTCCCAAAGTATATAATCTTGGATAGTACCAAACAAAAGTACAGTTTGGGAAATAGACGGATGATAGTGATTATCAATATGGTGTTGAGTCTTCATCATTTATTAATTTCCAGAATGGCAATCTTATTTTGTGTACATACATGGACCTCCTTTTTGGTTTAGCATCCCAAAGCAGGTTTAAATTTAAAGAACCAATTAAAAATTTTCCTGTGTTGTCAAGGCTTTGGCTGGAATCACTGGATTACTATTTTCCATGCTGTATGGCCATGTTCTAAAACAGCCCAGAAAGCTCACAGCAATCCAAAAACTTTCCTGTTTAGACAGGCCTTTAGTGAAGGAAACTAATCTGGAGTGATGAGAAACACCATGTTTATGGACTGGAACAAAGTGTAATATAATCTGACACAATGCCACAACAATGTGAATATATATTATTGTTGTTTTACACTGTTTATTTTATGTTTTATATTTATTATCGATGTACAGTAGAGTCTCACTTATCCAACATAAACGGGCTGGCAGAATGTTGGATAAGCGAATATCTTGGATAATAAGGAGGCATTAAGGAAAAGCCTATTAAACATCAAATTAGGTTATGATTTTACAAATGAAGCACCAAAACATCATGTTAGACAACAAATTTGGCAGAAAAAGTAGTTCAATATGCAGTAATGCTATGTAGTAATTACTGTATTTATGAATTTAGCACCAAAATCTCACGATATATTGAACACATTGACTACAAAAATGCGTTGGATAATCCAGAACGTTGGATAAGCGAGTGTTGGATAAGTGAGACTCTACTGTATTTGGATTGTTGTTTACATTATTTTAATATGTTGTAAGCCATTTTGGGTTCTGTGAGGGAGAAAAGCAAGATATAAATAAAGATGATGTATTGTTGTTGTTATTATTATGAAATATGAATACTGTTTTGGTTTGGAGCAATGTACACTTGTGACATTGCCAGTGGTCAGATTAAAGTGAACCTGTATTAACTACTTTAGGGTGGCAATAGATTACAAACTGGATTTAGTTTCTGATTACAGGAAGTTCCCAAGGTACGAACATCCGATTTACAAACACCTAGTTAAGAAGAGAGGTAAGAGGTAAGTTGTCTATATTATGGAAAATTTTAATTATTTTTAAAAAAAAGAGTGGTAAGACAACAGGAAGTGAGAAGAGCCTACCCCTCTGAAGGGACATCAGCTCCTGAAAGAGTTATCTTGAGGA
The DNA here is from genome assembly GCF_035594765.1 of Anolis carolinensis. Lineage (NCBI taxonomy): Eukaryota > Metazoa > Chordata > Lepidosauria > Squamata > Anolidae > Anolis > Anolis carolinensis. The sequence goes on from NC_085846.1 coordinate 7,011,841, forward strand.
AAAGGGGTCTCCACTGAATATTTACCCCCAAGCTTTGTTTCCATAACAGTGACAAGACAGACAACAAATAAGGGTTTTATATAGGCTTTTCCCCAGCTTTCAGCATTTTTGGAGGCTGTGCTTGGTTATGGCCTAAAGTGGGGTGCTGTCGCTTTATCTCCTTGCAGAAGAGCTTTCTTTGTTCGTAAACCTTCCTTTTTTTTGGCCGCGCCTAAAATACCTCCCAGCTTTTAATGTGGTTCCTATTTATATATATATATTCACATGCCAGCCCACATGACCTTGGAGGTGTCTACAGACAACGATGGCTCTTTGGCTTAGAAATGGAGATGAGCACCAACTCCCAGAGTCAGACACGACTTGACTTAACATCAGAGGAAACCTTTACCTATTCACATTACTGCTTTTGATCCTCTATGATCACAGGGACAGAAAGTGAAGTGGGATCTTCCGAACAGAGGCACAGACAAGACAAGCACAATAGGAGTATTAACCCATCTCTATACAATCCAATGTGTGTATGTATATTTATATAAATGCATGTGGATAATTTCAACAGAACTGAGGAAACAATTAAAATGAACAGTCTGGCTCCCAGCATTTAAAAAACTCTAAAATTAGGACAGTAAATAAAGAACAGCATCCAGAAAAGAAAGGAATTCCTGACAGGAAACAATCAGGGCCAGCCAACACCTCCCAACAAAGGATTCCCCCAGGCAGGACGCAGCCAGGCTTTCAAGCTGCAAGGCCATTCAATGTGAATCAGGGTGATCAATTGCAACATTCACACTTGCCTCAAAGTGCTTTCTCCCACCCTGCATATCAGTCCAGATATATAAACCCCTTTGCCTAGTTTCCAACAGACTTCACAACCTGAGAATGCCTGCCATAGATGTAGGTGAAACGTCGAGAGAATAGCAACCCAGTTTATACTTAGAAAATATCCCTGCTCAGACTCACAAATTTAGCTTAACAAACCTATGGAACCTTTTTTTTTTGGGGGGGGGGGGGGGGTAACTTGGGGCCTGCCTGTACCTGGCCCTTATACTGATGATCTATTTGATATATTTTGTTACACAATTTACAGGGAAACAGTACTACTGTATTGAGCTTTGGATAGCATAGGGAAGGGTCAACAACGCATTGAGTCTCCTTTGGGAGATAAAACAGGGTATAAATAAATACAGTAGTCTCACTTATCCAAGGTTCTGGATTATCCAAGGCATTTTTGTAGTCAATGTTTTGTGATATTTTGGTGCTAAATTTGTAAATACAGTAATTACTACATAGCATTAATGTGTAATGCACTTTTTCTGTCAAATTTGTTGTATAACACTAATTTGTAAAATCATAACAATTTGATGTTTAATAGGCTTTTCCTCAATCTCTCCTTATCATCCAAGATATTCACTTATCCAAGGTTCTGCTGGCCTGCTTACGTTGGATAAGTGACTCTACTATATAATAAACATAACATTGGGATGTTCTGTCCATCCAGTAATTTCAGAGGGTGATGTTTGAAACGGCCATTAAGGAAATCAGCACTTTTGTGACAGAGTGGGTGGCTCTGAAAAGAGCCTTTGGGGCTTTGCTGAATCCGAAGGGAACTGGCGTGTTTACTTGGCCTTGGCCTTGTGGCTCTCGGTCTTCTTGGGGAGGAGCACGGCCTGGATGTTGGGCAGGACGCCTCCCTGGGCGATGGTGACTCTGCCCAGCAGTTTGTTTAGCTCCTCGTCGTTGCGGATGGCCAGCTGCAAGTGGCGCGGGATGATGCGGGTCTTCTTGTTGTCCCGGGCTGCGTTTCCCGCCAACTCCAGGATCTCAGCCGTCAGGTACTCCAGCACCGCCGCCATGTACACCGGCGCCCCGGCTCCGACCCGCTCGGCGTAGTTGCCCTTCCGGAGGAGACGGTGGACGCGGCCCACGGGGAACTGCAGCCCGGCTCTGGAAGATCGGGTCTTGGCCTTCGCCCTCGCTTTGCCGCCTTGCTTGCCGCGTCCAGACATGGTGGCTTTCAGAGAAGATAAGCAACAAAGACGAGCGAAAGAAATGAAACGAATGTAGCCTGTTTAAGCACGAGCCTCGCCTTTTATTTAGTCTCGAGGATCGTAGTTCCTCGTTCTGATTGGTCAAAACGTCACATCGCCCCCTCTTGGCCAATAAGAAGATGGCTCCTTCCAGCCAATCGGAGCGTGACATTCGAATGGACCAATCGCGTGCTTGTGTTCATATCATCCAATAGAATTGAGACGACTTTGAAGACTTCTTATTTGCATGTTTTGCTTAGGGGGAAAAGCATTACGTCATTGCTTCAGGGGTTGAAGGAAACAGTCATGGGTTTTGTCAGCCTGCTTTTCTTTGTCTCCGAAAGAGTCATTGGGCTGCGTTTTTCTTAATGCAACTCTATCTGTCTCTCTATATCTATATACATAAAGCTATATATATATGCATATATATATACACACACACATATATACTAATACACACACACACACACATGGACATATATATATGTGTGTGTGTATATACACATACATAAAATTCTACACTGCTTTTAAAATGAAATATAATAAAACTGAGTAACATTTTCCCCAAAAGTCAGCATAGATTATAATTATTTCATAACCTTCCTAGCTTTCTTGTTTCTGGGTTGCTGTGAGTTTTCCAGGTGGTATTGCCATGTTCCAGAAGCATTATCTCCTGATGTTTCGCCCACATCTATGCCAGACATCCTCACAGGTTGTGAGGTTTGTTGGACACTAGGTAAGTGAGGTTCATATATCTCGAAGGTCATCTATCTATCTATCTATCTATCTATCATCTATCTCTCTATCTATCTCTCTATCTATCTATCTATCTATCTATCTATCTGTAGGATGTCCAGGGTGGGAGAAAGAACTCTTGCCTGCTTGAGGCAAGTGTGAATGTTGCCATTGGCCACCTTGATTAGCATTGAATGGCCTTGCAGCTTCAAATCCTGGCTGCTTCCTTCCTTGGGTAATCCTTTGTTGGAAGGTGATAGCTGGCCCTGATTGTTTCTTGTCTGGAATTCCCCTGTCTTCTGAGTGTTGTTCTTTATTTGAACAGTAAGGAAGAAACCATGAAAATGAACAAAATCTGGCTACCAGTATTAAAAAAAACCTCTAAAATCAGGACAGTAAATAGTTTCCAAACAATTAACCAATATTCTGTTTTAAAACATATAGTAATCTAGGATATAGTCTACTTTTAATGTTGCATGCTGTGAATTGAACTGAAGGTGAGCCTGTGAGGGTGGTTTCCACAGAATCATAGAATCATAGGGTTGGAGGAGACCTTGTGGGCCATCCAGTCCAATCTCCTGCCAAGAAGCAGGAAAATTGCATTCAAAGCACTCAATATTGCATTCAAATAATATTGCATTCAAACATTGCATTCAAATAATATTCCACACATCATTTATATGAGGTATGGGCAAACTTGGACCCTCTGGCTGTCTTGGACTTCAACTCCCAGCATTCCTAACAGCCTCAGGTGCCTTCCTTTTCCCCGTCTGCCGCTTAAGATGAGGCTGTTAGGAATGCTGGGAGTTGAAGTCCAAGACAGCTGGAGGGCCCAAGTTTGCCCAGGCTTGATTTATATTATGAAGGGCTTTCCATGTCTGTTTGGCCTTCTTATAAAGATACATTGATGATCATTGCCTTTCCCTGTTCCTACATTGCAGGGTCGTGTAATGGTTTGAGGCTTATATTGGGAAACAGCAGACCAAGTGGAGTGCCCTTGGGCAAGTCACACACTCTCTCAGCCTCAGAGATAGGCAAGCATAGCATATCAGCTCTGAAGAAATCTATCGAGAACGTAAGAGAAGATTTTTGTCATAAGCTTAAGTCAGTTGAAGAGCATTTAACAGCAACAACGGGATGTTAGGGAATTAAACCTTCAGGAACAAAGGGCATGACTTCCTTTTCCCTCCCTGTGCTGCTCCTTTCCCTTCTCCGTGGTATCAAGATCCCTTTGGCTCCTTCAGATCATCCAATCCAACCCTCTTCTGCTGTCAAAGGAACTTTGAACCTTTTGTCTGAGGCTACGGTTAGGTAACAATTCGATTGTTTATGAAAAAGCCCGCCTGAAACCTGATTGGTCAGAAGGAGAGCCTATGGCGTATTAGGCTTGGGGAAAGTGGGCGGTGCTTATGAATATTTATTACAGGAAAGGTTTTAGTTTTCGCTCTGGTCCGACAACGAGCTATAAAAAACCCTGCGACGGCTGCCGAGCTCTCTTTCCGTTTGAGAGAGAGGTTGTGGTTGCTTCAGAAAGATGTCTGGTCGTGGAAAGGGCGGTAAAGGCTTGGGCAAAGGAGGCGCCAAGAGGCACCGAAAGGTCCTTCGGGACAATATCCAGGGCATCACCAAGCCCGCCATTCGCCGCCTTGCTCGTCGTGGAGGTGTCAAGCGCATTTCGGGGCTCATCTATGAAGAAACCCGGGGCGTCTTGAAGGTCTTCCTGGAGAATGTGATCCGCGATGCCGTAACTTACACCGAGCACGCCAAGAGGAAGACCGTCACCGCCATGGATGTGGTCTACGCCCTGAAGCGCCAGGGCCGCACTCTTTACGGCTTTGGAGGCTAATTTTCCAGCCCTAATCTCTTCAACAAAACCCCAAAGGCCCTTTTAAGGGCCACCCACGTTTTCCTCAAAAGAGCTGTGTTAACCCCAGTCTCCATTAATTTAAAAGTTACTATTTTCAATCCAGACAGCATGCCTGCTCCAATTTAAGGGTTTTCTATTCCCATTGTTTTATTCATTCAATAGTCAAATGTATTTTTTATTTCACCCTTAAGTATTGCAATTATTATATGTTGCTTTTTTCCACATTCTAAAGCAGTGACATGTAATTAAGGCAATCTGACCCACTGAAAAAAATTATAACTTGTTTAAATCTGGCCAATTCAGGGTTTTTTGTTTTTGTTTTTTGGGGTTTTTTTGCATGCAACTTTATGCCCATTGGGTTATTCATCCAATATTTATTTACTACATCTATATCCCGCTCTTCTTTATCCCGAAGGGAACTCAGCGGCTTACAAATCAAATGAACATACAATATATTATTAGCATAGCACAATATAAACATTAAATTAGTATATTGTACTATATCATTATATGGAAATATTAGTAATATTACATTTAATATATAATATATAATTAATATATTGTATTATTAGTATAATACTGTATTCCAATAGTCAATGTGTTTTATTTAGCCCTTAAATATTATTATTTGCTTTTTTCTTTTGAAAGAGACTCATAATAAAAACAAGCTGACACACTGAAAAAAATTACAACTTGTTTAGATCTGGCCAGTTTAGTTTTTTTTTTAATTCAAAAACATGGTTACATAGATTACACATTTAGTTTTTTTATGTGCAAATTCTAATTACTACAATACTACAGCTACATACCTACTACAGATAACAAAACTTAATACACAGGAGTAAAAGACTTGACAGATTTAAGCTACAAACCTCTTGCTCACTAACTATCCTATTTCCTTTAAATCAGGCATGGGACAACTTTGTCTCTCCAGATGTTTTGGATTCCCAACTCCCACCATTCCTAACAGCCTTAGGCTCTTTCCTTTTCCCCCTTAGCATTAGCAATACCTCACAACTTCTGAAGGATGCCTGCCATAGATGTGGGCAAAATATCAGGAGAGAATGCTTCTGGAACATGGCCAGACAACCCAGAAAACATACAACCCTGTGATCCTGGCCATGAAAGCCTTCAACAACACATAAGCAATAATAGTCAATGGTTGCAGATCGCCAAGGATTGTGTTAATACTGATTTATTTATAAATAAAAATATAATTTTAAAATAATTATAAGTATTTTTATAAAATAATTATAACATTTAGGGGTTATAATCCCCCTTTGTCTGATGGATCTGGTAACAAGCAAAAGGTCCCTCCACTAACCTGAGAAACATAACAAGAAAGGAGCTTTGCAAGTTTGCAGCATTTGGAACAGATGATGCCTGCAAGCTAATGCAAGCATTAGCAGCCAAAATGCTATGTTTGAAACCTCAGGGGCTATATTTATCATGTCAGAAGCAAATTGAAGATACGGTTATAATTTATTTAAAACCACAAACTTTGCATTATATTAGATTTTCTTTGAACAGAAGCTGGCCACTTGGAGTGCCTCTGGTGTTGCTGTGAGAAGGTCCTCCATTGTGCATGTGGCAAGGCTCAGGTTGCATTGTAGTTGGTGGTCTGTGGTTTGCTCTTTTCCGCACTTACATGCTGTGGGCTCCACTTTGCAGCCCCATTTTTTAAGATTGGCTCTACATCTCGTGGTGCCACAGTGCAGCCTGTTCAGCACCTTCCAAGCTGCCCAGTCTTCCGTGTGCCCAAAAGGGAGTCTCTCATCCGGTCTCAGCCACGTATTCAGGTTCCGGGTTTTAGCCTGCCACTGGAGGACCAAAGTTTGCCCATGCCTGCCTTTTAAATTAGTGGGGTTGTTGTGTGTTTTCCAGGCTGTATGGCCATATTCCAGAAGAATTCTCTCCTGACATTTCACCCACATCTATAGCAGGCATCCTCAGAGGTTGTGAGGTATATAGGAAAACTAAGAAAGGAAGGTTTATATATCTATGGAAAGTCCAGGATGGGAGGAAGAACTCTTGTCAGTTGGAGGCCAGTGTGAATGTTGTAACTAATCACCTTAATTAGCATTGAATAGCTTCATCTCCTGGCTTCTTCCTGTCTGGGGGCATCCTTTGTTCAGAGTCGTTAGCTGCCCCTGATTGATTCATGTCTGGAACTCTTCCTTTTTTTGAGTGTTGTTCCTTATTTACTGTTCTGATTTTGGAGTTTTTTTTATACTCAAAAGCTTAATAGCCAGATTTTGTTCCTTTTCATGGTTTCTTCCTTTCTGTTGAAATTGTCCACATGCTTGTGGATTTCAATGGCTTCTCTGTGTAGTCTGACATGATGGCTGTTGGAGTGTTCCAGCATTTCTGTCTTCTCAACTGTGTCCAGGCTGGTTCCTCAAGGGCCCTGCTATGGCTGACTTCTCTGGTTGAGTGAGTCTTCAGTGTCTTTCATGTTATTTGATTTGTGTTTGGGTGATGCTGTGCTTTGTTGTCCCTCTGTAGACTTGTCCACAGCTGCATGGTATATGGTGGACTTTCTGCAGAGGTGAGAGGATCCATGCAGCTGTGGACAAGTCTACATGAAAATGAACACAATGTGGATCTGCGATTTCCTGCTTCTTGGCAGGGGGTTGGACTGGATGGCCCATGAGGTTTCTTCCAACTCTACTATTCTATGATTCTACCAGTATTAAAAACACTAAAATCAGGACACTAAATAAAGGACAACACCCAGAAAAAGGGGAATTTCAGACAGGAAACAATCAGGGCCAGCTAACATTTCCCAACAAAGAATTCCCCCAGGCAGGAAGCAGCCAGGCTTTGAAACTGCAAGGCCATTCAATGCTAATCAAGCTGGCCAATTGCAATTTTCGCACTTGCCTCAAGCAGACAAGAGTTCTTTCTCCCACCCTGGACATTATTCCACAGATATATAAACCCCACTTGCCTAGTTTCCAACAGACCTCACATCCTCTGAGGATGCCTGCCATGGATGTGGGTGAAACGTCAGGAAGGAACGCTTCTGGAACCCCCGAAACCCCACAGCAATCCATTCGTAATATATATTTTATGTTTTGATTCACAAATTATTAAAAATTGTTCATTTATACCTTTAATTTGCTCTTTTTAAAAATAGCGTGTATTGTTTTCAACATGCCTTGAATCCGGTTAACAAGGGCGGGATATAAACGGAGAGAACAATGGAGGCCGAATTTCCTTCTCTTCCTTTCTCTTCCTTTCTCTTCCCGAGGCATTCTACGAGCCCTGTTCCGATTGGCCAATTTCAGAATCCATCTCCTGATTGGCCGACAATCCCGCGCCCGCGTCTGATTGGAGGAGATGCATGAATACAATAACGAATGCTGACTGTCTTTCTCTTCCTTTCGCCCAAGGAATGCTTCGAGCCGTGTCCTGATTGGTTAATTTCAGAAACCGTCCCCTGATAGGCAGCAGTAGCGTGCCGGCGTCTGATTGGAGGAGGCGTTTCACCTTCCTCCAATCGGAATCGCGGTCCAGGATCCGACGGCGGAAATAAATAGAGGCGGGCGCGGCTCTTGGAGATTCATTCTTCTTTAGCAGTCAAAGCAGAAAGGAACTTAGTAGCCATGTCTGGACGCGGCAAGCAAGGCGGCAAAGCGAGGGCCAAGGCCAAGACCCGATCTTCCAGAGCCGGGCTGCAGTTCCCCGTGGGCCGCGTCCACCGTCTCCTCCGGAAGGGCAACTACGCCGAGCGGGTCGGAGCCGGGGCGCCGGTGTACATGGCGGCGGTGCTGGAGTACCTGACGGCTGAGATCCTGGAGTTGGCGGGAAACGCAGCCCGGGACAACAAGAAGACCCGCATCATCCCGCGCCACTTGCAGCTGGCCATCCGCAACGACGAGGAGCTGAACAAGCTGCTGGGCAGAGTCACCATCGCCCAGGGAGGCGTCCTGCCCAACATCCAGGCCGTGCTCCTCCCCAAGAAGACCGAGAGCCACAAGGCCAAGGCCAAGTAGAGCCCAGAAGTCTGCTTCAAACACTTGCTGGACTTGGAATCTGATTCAAAACCCCAAAAGGCTCTTTTCAGAGCCAACCACAAAGTCATGAAAGAGTTGCTTAACACTGCTTCTCACAATTTGTGATTATAGTTACCAGGCATGGGCAGGTGTTTTGGACTCCAACTCCCAGCATTCCTAGCAGCCTCAGGCCCTTTCCTTTTGCCCCTCAGCCGCTTAAGCGGCTGAGGGGCAAAAGGAAGGGGCCTGAGGCTGCTAGGAATGCTGGGAGTTGGAGTCCAAAACACTTGCAGGGTCCAAGTTTGCCCATGGCTGAATTCTGTCAAATTACAACTGGGAGACTGCAAAGCCAACAATGATGGAATAATAATGGTCATCCAAAATAGTAGATAATTAATATGGACTAATTAATCTAATGATACTATATACCAAGGGGAATTAAGGAAAACAACAGATTGAACCGGAGTTTAAAAAATACTTAAAATCAAAACACGAAAATATAAAGGAGTGACCAACAAGAGCAAACTAGAAAAAAGACTCTCTTTACACAGAAGGATAAATTGGAAGTTATAAAGAAAGCCCTCTTACCCTAAACCCTTTAAGGCAGGGGTCCCCAAACTTTTAAAATGGGGCCAGTTCACAATCCTTCAGACTGTTGGAGGGCCGGACTATAGTTGGCCACCAAGCAATAATAATAACAACAAAGAGGGTTGGAAGAGACCCTTTGGGCCATTTAGTCCAATCCCCTTCTGCCTCTCTGCACCAAAAGCACAAGCAAAGCACCCCTGACAGATGGCCACCCAGCCTCAATGTTAATAATAAGGGTTGTAAGAGAAGAAGAGACCCCTTGGGTCATTTAGCCCAACCCACTTCTGCCCTTGTGCCATGGGGGCCGGATAAATAGCTTCGATGGGCCGCATCCGGCCCCCGGGCCTTAGTTTGGGGACCCCTGCTTTAAGGTAGAGGTTTTCCCCTGACATTAAGTCCAGTCAAGTCTGACTCAGGGTTGGTGCTCATCTCTATTTCTAAGCCGAAGAACCGGCGTTGGCCATAGACACCTCAGTCCACTGGCATGACTGCATGGAGTACTGTTACCTTCCCGCCAAAGCAGTACCTATTGATCTACTCACATCCCCTTTAACCCCCCCCTTTTCCCCTTCTACCTCCCCCAACCCATCCGCCTGCATATTACCATAAACCTTTTTCCACTCCTTTTTTATCTCACTAAAAAAAAGGGATAATAAAGATATTTTAAAATAATAATGTTTTAATTTGATTGTTTATGTTATTACGTTTTTAATTGTGACTTAGCTTGTGGCACAGTGGGTTAAATCGCTCAGCTGTTGAACTTGCTGACCAAAAGGTCGGCAGTTCAAATTCAGGGGGAGCTCTTGCTGTTAGCCCCAGCTTCTGCCAACCTAGCAGTTCGAAAACATGCAAAACGTGAGTAGATCAATAGGTACCTCTCTGGCAAGAAGGTAACGGCGCTCTGTGCAGTCATGCCAGCCACAAAACCTTGGAGGTGTCTATGGACAATGCCGGCTCTTCAGCTTAGAAATGGAAATGAGCACCAACCCCCAGAGGCAGATACAACTAGTCTTAAGGTCAGGGGAAAATCTTTACCTTTACCTAGCTTGTTAATTTTTTTATGCTGAGCTTGGTCCCCATGTAAGCTGCCTTGAGTCCTTTCAGGGAGATGGTGCCAGGATACAAAAATAAATTTATTATTATTGTTATTATTATTATTTTATGTTACATGACGCATAAGGGAAATATAAGAGTAATGCAAATATACTTGTGGTTGGGTTGCTGTGAGTTTTCCAGGCTGCCTGGCCATGTCCCAGAAGCATTCTCTTCTGACATTTCGCCCACATCTATGGCAGGCATCCTCAGAGGTCTGTTGGAAACCAGGCAAGTGGGGTTTATATATCTGTGGAATGATGTCCAGGGTGGGAGAGAAAATGCTTGTTCATTTGAGGCAAGTGAAGGTTGCAACCAGCCACCTTGATTAGCATTGAATAGCCTTGCAGCTGCAAACCCTGACTGTTTCCTGCCTGTGTCTGATATCTTTTCTTGAATCTCCCCATGCCAGGGACACGAAAGAAGCCTCCCACAGGACAGTAAAATATCAAAAATCACAACCTGGGGGATGCCTCAAACACAAGAATTTTTGCTCCCACCCTGGACATCATTCCATAGATATATAAACCCCACTTGCCCAGTTTCCAACAGACCTCACAACCTTTGACGATGCCTTCCATAAATGTGGGAGAAACATCAGGAGGGAATGCTTCTGGAACATCAACATACAGCCCAGGAAACTCACAACAACCCAGTGATTCCGGCCATGAAAGCATTCGCCAACACAACAACAACAAAGACAATAAATATGTTTCCCTCCTTTAACCCAGGGAAACCCAAGTTATATTTTAAAGCAAGACACAGCTTTAAAAACCTGATTTTATTGAAAATGGAAATGACCTTTAAAAAAGGATGCCTGCCATAGATGTGGGCGAAACGTCAGGAGACGATTCTTCTGGAACATGGCCACACAGCCCAAAAGACATACAACTATTGGGGACCCCCAGCTTGGGGTCTCCTTGTGGTCCGTGGCAGGAGGCAGCAAATGACGAGAGACCAGTCTCCAGAGGTAAAGCAGAATCTCGTTTATTTTCCTTGCACAGCTGTGAAGTGGCAGAGCAGTCAGAACTCCGGAGAGTTTTATTCAAAGGACTGCTGCCCGGAATGAGTCGAGGGCCAATCCTTTTATAGCCGGTAATAAACATCTTTCTTCAGCAATTTTATTTCCCTTATGTATGCATTTCTTAATTTTTCTATGCTATTTTTAATTATGCTTATGGTTAGGGTTTCGCAAAACAAAGACCAAAAGGAAGTGGGTGAGGGTATATCTGGATGGGAGGGGGACTTTTCTTCCTATACATCTCACTGGGTCATCTTGACCTAGTAGACTTGACCTAACTCTTTTCCTCCGGCCTGGGGTTTCATTCTGCTGACAACTTGTTTCTTTGTCTCTCCCCTGCACCATCTTGACCATCTTTTTGTTTCCACTTGCAACATTTGTCCTAGCTTGCTAACCACAAATGCATCACAGAATAACAGAAAAAGGTTAACTTCTCTATTGCTGTCTCCTCAATCTTACAGAAAGGAAAAAGGTTGAGGGGTTCTCTTTAGTTCAAGTTGTCAGCAAAGCTTCTTAATCACTTTAATCAATGGCCTCTATCCATTCCATAGATATATAAACCCCACTTGCCCAGTTTCCAACAGACCTCACAACCTTTGACGATGCCTTCCATAAATGTGAGAGAAACATCAGGAGGGAATGCTTCTGGAACATCACCATACAGCCCAGGAAACTCACAACAACACAGTGATTCCGGCTATGAAAGCATTCGCCAACACAACAACAACAAAGACAATAAATACGTTTCCCACCTTTAACCCAGGGAAACCCAAGTTATATTATAAAGCAAGACACAGCTTTAAAAACCTCGGGGGATGCCTCAAACACAAGAATTTTTTCTCCCACCCTGGACATCATTCCATAGATATATAAACCCTACTTGCCCTGTTTCCAAGGGACCTCACAACCTCTGAGGAAGCCTGCCCTAGATGTGGGCGAAACGTCAGGAGAGAATGCTTCTGGAACATGGCCATAGTGCCTGGGAAACACAGCAACCGGCCATGAAAGCATTCGCCAACACATCAACAACAAGCATAATAAATATATTTCCCACCATTAACCCAGGGAAACTCAAGTTATATTTTAAAGCAAGACACAGTTTAAAAAACCCGATTTTATTGAAAATGGAAATGAACTTTAAAAAAGGATGCCTGCCATAGATGTGGGCGAAACGTCAGGAGAGAATACTTCTGGAACATGGCCACACAGCCCAAAAGACATACAACAACCCTGTGATCCCGGCCATGAAAGCCTTCGACAACACAGAGTTTGAATTGCAAACACCAATAAAATAAACTTTAAAATAAACACACACAAGGAAGCACACGATTGCAATGGAGAGACAAAGAGGAAACTATTTCAAGGGACTTCCCCTCCTCGCAGACACCGGAAATGGCCGTTTGGTCGCCTTTGCCCTCCATTTCCGCCCATTTCCAGCCTCTTATTTGCATAGAGCATCCCTCATTAGCATGGCATCGCTCCCATTGGCTGAGAGGCGCTCTGTGTGGGCGGGGCCTGTGCGACTGCTCTGCTAGGCGCCCATGTGTAGTTTCAAAACTTCTTTCTTCCTGTTGCAAAAGAGAAAGAGGGGAGTTTTGGAATCCCTGCCTTGATTTAAATTGGGATAAATTTGAATTACTGTGAAGATCTCTCCTGCTTGGGACCATCTCCCTGGAAGAAGAAGAGAAAGCAAGCCCAATTTTGGGGAAAAGGGCGGCTCAGCTCCTTGCCTGAGACTTGGCTCCATCCACTTCCTCTCTTTCTTGGGAGGGGATTTCCAAGAGAGAAGGACTGCATTTGCTCAGTGGCTTTCGCTTCGGCCACCAGCCTTTTCAATGACCTTTCCTGCAGCCGGGGGGAGAAGGCAGTCACCGGGCAAAATCCGCACCCAGCACCCGCCTTTTCCACGGAGCGGAGGAGCCATGCAGCCCGGCAAAAGCAGCCTCACGCAGTGGCAAAGGATACGCATCAAGGAGATCCAGGAGGCCGCCACTTTCAAAGGGTTCGAGAAGGTGCTCCAAAAAGTGACCAGGGAACTGTCTGCCGACGACAAAGCGTCCCCTCGGAAGCCCAGGCGCAGGAGGAAGGTTTCCATAACGGCGGACAAGAAGGCCCGCCAGTTCCAGCACATGTACCGCACCTCCAAACCCAAGGCCTTGCTGACGATCCAGAAAAAGCTCTCCCCGCATTGCAAGATCCCTTTGGAGGAGCTCGAGCGTCACTTCACCAGAGTCTTTGCCGCGAGGGATGCCGAGGCGACCCCCCGACGTCCTGATGGCATGCCTCCGTTGCCGAAGATTGGTTCTCCCAAAGCCCTCGAGCGCCTGAGACGTGACTTCACCCCGAAAGAGGTTGCGGAGAAGCTCCTCAAAGTCCCCAACAAAGTCAACGGGAAGGACAAGATCTCTCGCGAGAAGCTGAAGCAGCGGGACCCCGGGTGCCACGTCCTGACCGCCGTCTTCAACAGATGCAAGCAGTTCCGCCGCATCCCTGCCGCCTGGAAGGAAGTGCCGGTCATCCTCAATTTCAAGAGCGGGGAGCCCTCCGACCCGGCCAACTGGCGGCCACTCTTCCTTTGCGACACGCTTTACAAGACGTACGCCCGCTGCCTTGCCCGCCGCGTCACCGACTGGGCCGTGGCAGGTGGGGCCGTGAGCCCTCAACAGACGGCCTACGTCCCCTTGCGCAAGGGCACCGACGAGCAGCATTTCCTCCTGCAGTCCACCATCGATGTCGCCCGGCACAAGCGACAAGAGCTAGCCTTGGCCAAACTGGACCTTTGCAATGCTTTCGGCTCCATCCCACACAGACATGTCTTCGACATGCTGTCAAGGTTCGGCGTACCGGAAGATTTCCTCGACGTGCTACGCTCGCCCTACGTCGGCCTCTCCATCGTCGTGATGGCGGCCAACAGGAAGACCCAACCGATACCTATGAAGAGGGGCTTGATGCAAGGGTGTCCTCTGAGTCCTATCGTTTTCAACCTCAGCATAGAACCTTTGATCCGCTACATCGTGGAGGGACCAGAAGGCTTTGTTCTGTATGACCAGAAGGTCAGCGTTCTCGCTCACGCCGACGATATAGTGTTCATTGCCAGCGATGGGAGAGGACTACAACGCATGCTGGACAAGGCCTCTGAAACTGCCGATTGGATAGGCCTAAACTTCAATGCCAAGAAGTGTGAATCCCTTCACATCCGCCAAAGCAAACTGTGCTCCTCAAGATTCACCCTCCAGGGAAAGTCCATCGGGTCCATCGAAAGGGACCAAGCTTTTGAGTATCTAGGGATGCCTTTGATTTTGCCCAACCAGCCCCTTACGATCTTGAAGGAGCCTTTCCGAAAGTTGCTCGGAGAAGCCCAACGTATCAATGTGTCCCCGTTGACTCCTCAGCAGAAGATGGATGCGCTCAAGACCTCTGTCCTTCGCAAATGTTCCTACCTCCTGAAAAAGTTGCCAGTTGTGTGGAAAGAACTCAAAACCGCTGATTACACGATCACCAACATGATGATGAAATGGTTGGGTATTTCCGAGGAGGATGAAATACGTCTTTGGATCCCTTGGAAAGATGGCGGCTATGGACTCCTGCCATTGACAGACATGGCCAACGTGGCCACCATCTCCTACGGCTTCCAGCTGCTGAACTGTTTGGATGACACAGTGAGGAATGTGGCACGTGGTGCCCTTCGCAGCACCGTCCAGAGGAAACTGGGCTGGCACCCTCGGAAAGAAGAACTGGCCTACTACCTGAATGGAGAGTTTGGCCGTGACAGGGGAGACTTTACCAATCTCTGGTGTCGTGTCAAAACTGCCACGTGGCACTCCAGTCAACTCATTTCTTGTACCTGGACGTACCATCAAGGTAGCTTTTGCATGGATGTAGATGACACCCTGTTTTCAGAAGAAGGCAGGAGCCTGGAGAATTCTCTGAATAAGGCCTTGTTGAGACCCACGTTGCTTGCCTCACTTTTTTAAATTGTAGTTGGATCCTAAAGATTGTGGAATCACAGTGGCTTTGCCCATCCTGATTAAACCTTCATACCTTTTTGCTGCCTACCTCCTCTCCATTCTAGGAAAGACAGTTCTGGCCCGGAACCCATCCTGTGCCTTTATGGATACAATCCTGGCCTGGAACCTATCCTCTCTCTTTGCAAATAGAGAAGCCATCTTGTGCCTTTGTGGATACAGTCCTCATCTGGAACCCATCCTGTGCCTTTTGCAGATACAATCCTGACCTGGACCCACCCTGTATCTTTTGCAGATACAACCCTCATCTGGAACCCATCCTGTACCTTTGCAAATACAATCCTGACCTGGAGCCCATCTGGTGCCTTTTGCAGATACAATCCTGACCTGGAACCCATCCTGTACCTTTGCAAATACAATCCTGACCTGGAGCCCATCCAGTGCCTTTTGAAGATACAGTCCTGATCTGGAACCCATTCTTTGCCTTTTGCAGATACAGTCCTGATCTGGAACCCATTCTTTGCCTTTTGAAGATACAGTCCTGATCTGGAACCCATTATTTGCCTTTTGCAGATACAGTTCTCATCTGGAACCCATCCTGTTCTATTTGCGGATACAATCCTGACCTGGAACCCATCCTGTTCCTTTTGCAGATACAGTTCTCATTTGGAACCCATCTTGTGCCTTTTGCAGATACAGTCCTGATCTGGAACCCATTCTCTCTCTTTGCAAATAGAGTCCTAACCTTGAACCCATCCTGTGCCTTTGTGGATTCAACCCAGATCTGGAACTCATCCTGTGCTTTTTACAGATATAGTCCTCATCTGGAACCCATCCTGTGCCTTTGTGGATACAATCCTGACCTGGAACCCACCCCATGCCTTTTGCAGATACAGTCCTGATCTGGAACCCATTCTTTGCCTTTTTCAGATACAGCCCTGACCTGGAACCCATCCGGTGCCTTTTGCAGATCAATCCTGACCTGGAACCCACCATGAGTCTTTTGCAGATACAATCCTCATCTGGAACCCATCCTGTGCCTTTTGTAGATACAATCCTGACCCTTCGCCGCCCTAAAACCACCTAACGTATTACTTCAATATCCATAAGGGCTGAATCCCTTTTCTCCCCTCTTCCAAAGGATGTCTCCAAAACTCGGACTAAAAGCCAGAGTGGATTTGCTAGCCTATTGCCACAGAAGACAATCAAGAGAAGGTACTGGGATCCCAACTAAGTTATGGAAGATTATCTTCCACAGTATTGTAGCAAATGTTTCTGAGAACTTGGTGGGGCACTTCACTCTGGCGGATGGCCAGAGACTAGGGTCCTGTCTGCACTACCATATAATGCAGTTTGAAACTGCATTATATGGGTGTGGGGCCTTAGAAGTGGTGACAACAAAATGTAACTTTGCGCTGGATGCTCAGGACAGCTGTCACCCCAATCTCTTTTAAAAGGGTTGTTTTGTGATGTCTGTCATTAGAAACTGGAAGGGCTAAATTTGTGGTCCTAGATTGTGTTTACACTAGGCATGCATGGGTGAACTTGGGTTCTCCAGGTGTTTTGGACTCCAACTCCCATCATTCCTAACAGCCTCAGGCCCTTTCCTTTTGCCCCTCAGCCGCTTAAAACACCTGCAGGGCCCGAGTTCACCCATGCCTGGTCTATACTGCAGAATTAATACAGTTCGATGCCACTTGAACAGCCATGCCTATACAATATTGGGAGGTGCAGTTTGACAAGACTTCTCTGCCAAAGGGAGCGATGCCTCCCCAAACTACAACTCCCATAATTCCGCAGCATTGAGCCGTTGGCAGTTAAAGCGGTCCTGAACTGCATTCATTCCGAAGTGTAGACACACCCTTTGTCACAAGATGCAGAGACAACAGACAGCTGAGTATATGCCTCTCGTGTCAACCTCACACTGGATAGAACTGAAATATTATATATTTTTGAAACATATGCATATTTTTCAATTCTGCCTTCTCTTGGGGGTAACTCAGATTTTTGGGGGGAGAAGGGCAAGGGAATTGGGGAGGGGGCATTGTATTTGACTGCCGTTTGCCTTAATTGATTGTCATCTGAGCCGTTTTTTTAAATAAAATCTTGATGAATAAAACTCTGAGAATGCCTGAACCTATTGCATTTATTCCTGGGGAGAAAAGGAACTAAAAGTAAGTTAAATTCATCAATGAGCAATGTCATTCTGAATCCATATAGCAGGCATGGGCAAACTTGGGTCCTCCAGGTGTTTTGGACTCCAACTCCCACAATTCCTAACTTGTTAGGAATTGTGGGAGTTGGAGTCCAAAACACCTGGAGGGCCCAAATTTGCCCATGCCTGCTATATAGCTTTTGCCATGGGTGCATCCATACTGCCAAATTAATGCAGTTTGATCCCACTTTCACTGCCATGGCTCAATGCTATGCAGCGCTAGGAGTTGTAGTTTTATAAGGTCTTTCTAGGCGTTGCATTTGCAATCTCTCCCATCTTATTTTCCTCCCTACTAGACTGTGCAAAGTCTGTCCGTTGCCCACACAAAGAAACCTAAACTGTGCTGAATAAACAGATCTTTTTCGATATGAGTCACCCTGCAACTTCCCTTCTGCTATTCTTTCTGCCACATTTCAGAGAATGTTTGTCAAAAACCGCTGGAGATGGAGGATGGGCGGCTGGCAAGAAGTGCTTTTGCAGATAGGAAGGACAGGAATGTGCAATTTGTTTACAGATGAATTCTACAATATAGAGCAGGCATGGGCCAACTTTGGCCCTCCCTCCAGGTGTTTTGGACTCCAACTCCCACAATTCCTAACAGCCTACCGGCTGTTAGGAATTGTGGGAGTTGGAGTCCAAAACACCTGGAGGGAGGGCCAAAGTTGGCCCATGCCAGGTGTAGATTGACTCATAAACTGGATGCAGGATTTACAGTAAAATAGTGCATAGCCCTATCTCTGGGATTATACTTTGGCTGCTCACACACAGATCCACCCATTCCCCACCTTTCTGCAAAAATCCCTGGGCTGCAATGTGTTTATTTGGAAAAAATTCCAAAACTGGAAGAGAAATGTTGAAATGCCGGTAAGTCAAGGTCAGTGTCTACTACATTCTTCCTCCAGTCCTGCTCTCTTTATCTTTCAGATAACTGGAAATTCTTTTGCTCTCACCAATACATTCTGCAGCTGCTGCAAAGTGAGAAACGTTGCAGCACTGGAGAACCCATAACGAAACCACTCTTTGAAACTCACAAATGTTTGCAGTGTTCAAGTTGTTGTATGATATTTTTGGCAATTGACTGTTTTGTACACATGTTGGAAACCACCCTGAGTCCTCTCAAAGAGATAGGAAATAAAGTTATTATTATTATTATTATTATTATTATTATTATTATTACAGTAGAGTCTCACTTATCCAACATTCGCTTATCCAACATTCTGGATTATCCAACGCAGTCTGCCTTTTAGTAGTCAGTGTTTTTGTAGTCAATGTTTTCAATACATTGTAATATTTTGGTGCTAAATTTGTAAATACAGTAGAGTCTCACTTATCCAAGCCTCGCTTATCCAAGCCTCTGGATAATCCAAGCCATTTTTGTAGTCAATGTTTTCACTATATTGTGATATTTTGGTGCTAAATTTGTAAATACAGTAATTACTACATAGCATTACTGTGTATTGAACTACTTTTTCTGTCAAATTTGTTGTATAACATGATGTTTTGGTGCTTAATTTGTAAAATCATAACTTAATTTGATGTTTAATAGGCTTTTCCTTAATTCCTTCTTATTGTCCAACATATTCGCTTATCCAACATTCTGCTGGCCCATTTATGTTGGATAAGTGAGACTCTACTGTATTATTATTATTAACCTATCCCTACTATGATAATTTGTTTTTTAGAATAGCTTTATGGGTATATTAAAATAATATACACCTTATTTTTTTATTTGTTTATTTATTTCGTGTCAAAGGCATTGCATAAAAAATAAATTTAAAAAGTGATGAAATAAAGGAAATCAAAAGCAGCTAAATAGTTTTAGACCAAAAGCGGGCAACAGCAACCGCATTGTCCGTAGCTTTGAACAACTCCTCCTCCGTACATGAAGCAGGACAGTGTGGGCAAGCATACACCTAATATACACCTAAAAGACATAGACGTATTATTATTATTATTATTATTATTTCGTGTCAGGAGCGACTTGTGAAACTGCAAGTCGCTTCTGGTGTGGGAGAATTGGCCGTCTGCAAGGACGTTGCCCAGGGAACATTGCCCAGATGTTTCGATTTTTTTTTTTTACCATCCTTGTGGGAGGCTTCTCTCATGTCCCCACATGGAGCTGGAGCTGATAGAGGGAGCTCATCCGCGCTCTCCCCAGGTGGGATTCGAACCTGGCAGCCTTCAGGTCAGCAACCCAACCTTCAAGTCATGAGGCTTGTCATGCCACGAGCAGGCAAAACATTACCTGCTGCCCTGTCTCTTTAAGGTTCCAAAGGGGCGGAGCTTAGCCTTGGCTCCTGCCAGCCTGAAATGGCAATTATATTTTGTCAGTTAGATTTTGTCAGTTGGTCAGGCACTGGAAGGAAGTGTAGGAAATAAAAGGATCACAGAAATTCACGTCACGTTGGAACTGTATTCAAATTAGATTAAAAAGCCACAGACTACAGCAATAGAGAAAGCCATGTCAACAACACTGCATTGAAGTCATCTCAAAGATACAAAGAATCCAGTCATAACAAGACTTTATACTCTGTGGCAATATCTACCCAGAACTGCATAGACTCAAAGATTTCTTTCCTCACAAGAGACTTCATAGTGGCAACAAGAGGAAAAGAGATCAATTTTGTCTATTAATAAAATATTTTGTTTCACAACTACAGTCTCCAATCTGTCCTTCGTGCTATGAGTCCTTCCAGTTCATTTAATTAAGCATGGAGGCAGAACAAGGCTTTAACCCACTACACTCCTATTATTATTATTATTATTATTATTGCTATTGCTATTGCTATTGTACATAACAACATGGCACACATGCATATTAAGTCCAAGTACCTGGGATTCATATCTGAATATCAGACTCTTCCCAAGGGCCTAGGATATGAAAGAAATTTTCGCAGAATGTGTGCAATAGCTATTATTATTGCTATTAGTATTATTATTGAGTTGCTTTGAGGTTTTTTCCGGGCTGTCTAGCCATGTTCCAGAAGCATTCTCTCCTGACGTTTCACCCACATCTATGGCAGGCATCCTCAGAGGTTGTGAGGTCTGTTGGAAACTAGGCAAGTGGGGTTTATATCTATGTGTGTGTGTGTGTGTGTGTGTGTAGAATAATGTCCAGAGTGGGAGAAATAATTCTTGTCTGCTTGAGGCAAGTGTGAATGCTGCAATTGGCCACCTTGATTATCAGCGAAAAGCCTTGCAGCTTCAAAGCCTGGTTGCTTCCTGCTTGGGGGAATCCTTTGTTGGGAGATGTTAGCTGGCCCTGATTGTTTCCTGAAGCTGCAAGGCTATTCAATGCTAATCAAGGTAGCCATTTGCAACATTTACACTTGCCTCAAACAGACAAGAGTTCTTTCTCCCACCTTGGACATCATTCCACAGATACATAAACCCCACTTGCCTAGTTTCCAACAGACCTCACAACCAATGAGGTTGCTTGGCCTAGATGTGGGCGAAACGTCAGGAGAGAATGCTTCTGGAACATGGCCAGACAGTTCGGAAAACTCATAGCAACCCAGTGATTCTGGCCATGAAAGCCTTTGACAACAGTATTATTGTTTGGTATAGATTTGAACGCAAGACCCATCCCTGATAATTTTTGAAAGTCTTATATTTAGTTGATAGGCCAGAATGGCTTCATGGGTAGTTGATTTGAATAGGTGGCGTTCCTTGCTAAGGAAATTAAAATTGTGAAATACTGTACTTTCATTTGAGATTTATAAAAAATTGAAAATTGAAAATCTGGGAAGAAAGTGGTTTGAATTGTTCCTTTAGGCCCATAGAACACATCTGCATGCTATAAAAACAAACCATATTCAGAGATAGGGTATTACCATGGCTAATAGATAGCAAGGATACAGTAATAAAAGCCATGATCACTTGAATAAAGGAGCACCACTTGGGAGAAAATTAATTTTTCAATTTTTTTTTTGAAAGTTTATATAAATAAAAGTCAAGTTGCATTGGCCGGGAATCGAACCCGGGCCTCCCGCGTGGCAGGCGAGAATTCTACCACTGAACCACCAATGCATCTGTTGGAAAACCTGAAGGCAGAAAACATTTTAGGGAGTAAAACATGTAATTATCATAATTATAACTTTGGCTAGCTATGGATTTTTTGAATGATGTATAAGAACTTTGAGGAGCACCCCATCCTTATCTGGGGCATTGGTGGTTCAGTGGTAGAATTCTCGCCTGCCACGCGGGAGGCCCGGGTTCGATTCCCGGCCAATGCAACTTCAACTTTTTATTATATTTCATAAAATATCTTATATTTCTTTGATTGTCTCCCATAATAAATTTGTAGGTTATCCTGATTCTGCAACAAGTCTGGTTTTCTTTTTTGCAAAACCATTTCTCTGAATTGTATCATTGTCTCCCAGATTAAAAGTCCTTTCCTTGAAATGTTCCCCTTTTCCTCTTGGGTTATATTTTTCTGCCATGTAGCCTTCAACTGCTTTGCTTCGGAGCTTGGAAAACTTTTTTTTCTTTTCTTTTTGAACTACAACTCCCAGCATTCCCAGGGAATTTCAATCCAAAAATAATAATTTGGGATTGTGGCCTCTGACCGTTGCAGCTTGGAAAAGTAACTTTAGTGACAAGTGACAAAATTAAGTATGAAAATACGCATTGTCTAAGTCAAAGTGTAATTATGAGTCTCAAAAAATCCTTTTTAAACTTCCAATCAGTGAATGAATGGCAGGGTAGGGGCTACACTTTCACCATTGCGCATGCTCGATAGTACTTCTGGCTTTGGGTGCCGACTGCGCATGCCTAATGGGCTGCAGCGCTTCTTCGACGATGGCGGTAATGGAGGCGTACAGAGAAGGGTCAGTGGCTGGGGCTTCACTTTCATCTTTGCGCATGCTCAATTATTCTTCCTGTTTTGCGGGCTACTGACTACGCATGCCCAGTGTGCTGCAGCGGTTCTTCAACGATGGCGGCGATGGAGGCGAGCAAGATGGCATCTCCTAAGAGCGCGCCGAAAGATGCTCAGGTAAGACCGGAAGAAAGAGGACGCCGAGCAAAGACAAAGGTCCTACAGCTGTTTGGCCCGTTTGGCGTGCCGTAGCTGCTTCCCAGGGAATGTATTTTGGGGTGGAAGAGGATTGTAGAGTTTTATTTAACCCTAAAGCCTGCTCAGTTAGCTTCTCATGTATCCCAATAATTCGACTGAGCTATTTATTTGTGTTATCAAGGCCAGCTAACACCTCCCAACAAAGGATTCCCCCAGACAGGAAGCAGCCAAGCTTTGAAGCTGCAAGACCATTCAATGCTAATCAAGGTGGCCATTTGCAACATTCACACTTACCTCCAACAAAGAAGAGTCCTTTCTCCCACCCTGGACATTATTCCACAGGTATATAAACCCCACTTTCCTCGTTTCCAATAGACCTCACAACCTCTTAGGATACCAGCCCTAGATGTGACCGAAACGTCAGGAGAGAATGCTTCTGGAACATGGCCACACAGCCCGGAATACTCACAGCAGCCCATTTTTTCCATTGCTTTTAAATTTAAATATCAAATACTGGCAAAGGAAAGTCTATTCAAATATCTCTTAAACACATTGCAAATAATAATAATAATCATCATCATCATCATCATTCTGGAATCCAAAAAATTCCAAAATTGTCCCCATAGGTATCTGTGATAGTGATTCCTTTATTTTCTGATGGTTCAATGTACACAAACTTTTCTCCGTTAGCAAAATAATTGAAATTCTATGTTGTAGCCATACAAACATTTTCTGTCTTGGAATGAACAGGTGATGGCCCAGATCCTGAAAGATATGGGGATTACGGAGTATGAGCCACGGGTTATAAACCAGATGCTGGAGTTTGCATACAGTAAGTTAACACATTACTTTTTTTCCTGATTTTTGCATTTGTGTGTCCGTCGCTTTCTCTCTCCAACTCCCCATTGCAGGTTTGGATGCATAATGGCAAATATAAAAACAATTTTCTCTTAAAAGGGAGGGATATCAGGATGCTGAGGATGACTCCTTTTTAATTGTCTCTCTTAATTATGGCCTAATATGTGCTGTATGTTTTAATATATGATATATGTTGAATGTAGTGTACATTATTTATAATGCATGTTTTAACTGGATTGGCTGTTTAATGCTATATTAGTTTTAGGCCCATGTATTTGTAGACTTATATAGAGTTGGAAGGGCACTCTTAAAGGCCATCCAATCCAACCCCATTCTGCCATGAAGGAACACACATTGAAAGCCTTCCTGACAAGATGGCCATCCAACCTTTGTTTTAAAACTTTTAGAGAAAAAGACTCCAATGGACTCCCAGGCAGTGTATTCCACTGTCCAACAGTTCTCACCATCAGGAAGTTACTCCTAATTTTAGGTGGAATCCATCACTCTGTGTTGCAATCTGGGACAGCAGAAAACTAGCTTGCTTTGTCTTTAATATGATTTCCTTTCAGATATTTACACATGGCTATCATGTTCAATCTTAACCTTTCCTTTTCCAGGCAAAACCTATCCAGCTTCTTAAACCACTCCTCAAAGGGATTCATAGTTTCCAAAGTGTTGAGTATTTTGGTCACCCACCTCTGGACACATACTAGCTGGTCAATATCCTTCTTGAATGTCTTGACCCAGAACTGGACACAAACTTATTCCAGGTGATGTCTGACTAAAGCAGAATAGAGTGGGACCATGATTTTTCTCAATATCAACACTATACTCCTATTGATGCAGCCTAGAATCACATTGAAATAAACAAAAACAAAAAAAGCATTAGATCCCACCTGAACATTAGATAAACTTAGTCACTGTGAAAGCTGTTCAACAGTGGAACTCTCTGCCCCGGACTGTGGTGGAGGCTCCTTCTTTGGAGGCTTTTAAGCAGAGGCTGGATGGCCATCTATCGGCGGAGCTTTGAATGTGCTTTTCCTGCTTCTTGGCAGAGGGTTGGACTGGACTGGAGGGTTGGACTCTTCCAACTCTATGATTCTAGGATTCTATGAAGAGCATGAGGATCAAATTCCCCTTCCATGGAGTTACCCACCTACTCTTGTGCTAAACTGTGCACCTCATACAGCTAAAACCTTGTCAAATGAATCCTTCCTTTTGTGGAGATCAACATACTCACCCTATTAATTTCTTTTGCGTTTTGTTTCCTCAAAGGGTATGTGACAACCATCTTAGAAGATGCCAAGATTTATTCCAGTCATGCCAAGAAGTCCAGTGTGGATGCAGATGATGTCCGGTTGGCCATCCAGTGCCGGACAGACCAGTCCTTCACCTCTCCTCCTCCACGAGATGTACGTTTAGACCTTTCTGAACAATATTATTTTCTTGAATTTGGAAACACTTTTTTGGGGGGACAACAAGGCCGGAAACCCTCAGCCAGTGTCTCTGATTTGTAGGCCATTAATTGTAGCATCAGATAGTTCAGAAATTGAGAATAACAATCTTCCCAAGAGTGCCAGCTGGTGTTTTGTGTATTGCACTACAACTCTGGAGACCAGGGTTCGAATCCTTGCTTAAACATGGAAATCCACTGGGTGACTTTGGGCAAGTCACACTCTCTCAGCCTCAAAGGCAAGCCTGCTCTGAAGACTAAAACCCTGTGATAGGGCTGCCATAAGTTTATTTATTTACTACATTTATACCCTGCCCTTCTCACCCCGAAGGGGACTCAGAGCAGCTTACAAATAATATTTACGGTACATACAGTGTATTATATCACTATCACAGTACAACACTAGCACTATATACCAGCATATTTTACCACACCAATATACTGCAATAAGTTGGAAATGACTTCAAGGCACACAATACTAACTACAACTTTTACAAGCTTTGGTTATTATGGAGGAAAGGGAAATTTTTATTGGGATTAGTAGAGGATGCTTTATGAAAATAGCTCTGTATAGAGCAGGCACAGTCAAACTTCAACCTTCCTCCAGGTGTTTTGAACTCCAAAACACCTGGAGGAAGGCCGAAGTTTGACCATGCCTGGTATAGAGGCTTGTGAACAGAAAAGCTCCTGCCCTTAGTAGTTTAACAATCCAGCATCCTGCTCAATTTCCTTTTAATTAGATTTGGGGGGATATGGTAAAATAAATGCAGTAGCTCAAGAAAGAGGAAAAACAGAGCATGTTAATGCTCAGGCTTATTGTTGGGTAGGGATTTGGAAGAAAGCCTTGTTAATTTGTCAGTTCTTTTTCTTCTTCCTCTTCTTTGGGGAAAACAGTTTTTGCTGGATATCGCAAGACAGAAAAACCAAACGCCTTTGCCACTGATTAAACCGTACTCTGGGCCAAGGTTGCCCCCAGACCGATACTGCTTGACAGCACCAAATTACAGGCTGAGATCCTTACAGAAAAAGGTAAGAAGTCTGTCCAGAAGGTACTCTTTAATCAAAGAAATTGTCGGGTTAATTTGCCCAGAGTCTACAGCCTACTGGCCGTTAAGAAATTGTTCAAGTTAAAATCCAAAATACTTGGAGGGCCGAAGTTTGCCCATGCCTGATCTATATTGTGTTGTACCAGTTAATGAGAATGATAATGGTAATAATAATGGTAATGATACTGTTGATACTACTGCTACTAATAAATGGTATACATAATATTAATTGGATATATTTTTGGAACATTCTTTCTCCCCAGGTCTCTTCCTCTGCTGGAAGGATAACTGTGCCACGACTCAGTGTTGGAGCTGTGACCAGCCGCCCCAGTACACCCACTTTAGGCAAGTTAGCACATTTTGCTCCAGTTATATTTGGGTTTGTGCCTGAGATGTCCCTTAGTAATAGCAGCCACTTCCAGATCTTCCCACCGAGGCTGAGGTGGGGATTCTGGGGCCTGTAGTCTGGCAGTTTCCCCTAGGGCTGTCTCTAGTGCCATATTCACTATTCCTTTTTATCATGGGTTCTGATAAAAAGTGCTTGTGCATTCCTTCCTTTTGCTTTGCTTCTTGGGATTTTGATAAAACTTTTTCTCAATAATGATGTGAATTTCAGGAACGCCTTCAGCGCAAGCTATGTCAGTTTCTGCAAAAGTTGGGACCCCCGTCTCCCTGACAGGCCAGAGGTTCACCGTGCAGATCCCCACATCTCAAACATCAGTAAAATCAGGTAAGTATAAATTAAAACTGCGTGGCGTCCATCCATTGAGTAATTTCGAAAAGGAAAAAGCATTTAAAAATGTCAATCGGCAATAACAGCAGCAGTTTTAGCAGCTCTTAAGCTTCTTGAGCACAGCAGAAGAGCTTCAGCAGTTACAGAAGCGGGCATGAACAAACTTGGACCCTCCAGGTGTTTTGGGTTTCAGTTCCCACAATTCCTAACAGCCTACTGGGAGTTGAAGTCCAAAACACCTGGAGGGCCGAAGTTGGCCCATGCCTGGAATAGAGAAACATAGAGGATAATTGAGAAAGGGCTTTTCCATGCCAACTAACTCATCTGCTTTATCTATTTTCTTGATGAGGACTATAAACTTGTGCAGGATGTGGATGAGTTCCAAAATGTATCTACCCAAATTAGAACCGCTATTGATTTCTAGGAAGATTAATTATATAAAACCTTCCCCCCCCCCCCAGCAACGCCCACCACTCCGACGGTCCAGAATGTGCTGATCAACCCATCCCTGATTGGATCCAAAAACATCCTCATCACCACCAACATGGTCTCGTCGCAGGGTGTGTCTGGCGAGTCAAACGCGTTGAAAAGGAAACATGAGGATGAGGACGATTACGACAACTTGTGAGAGGCATACAGAGAGGGCTGTTCTGCATCCCTCAGACCACATTTTAATTTTTTTGCTTTGGACTGCGTGGGCAAGAAGCCTTTTTGCTGGCAAGGAGCCACTCTTTTTAAGGCCATGTTGGCATTTGGGAATTGCAGGAGGCCTCAGTTTACTGGGTAATCCTACCCATCACTGGAAGGAAGGAAATAAGCTTAACGGAACTCAGCTCTGAAAGATCTGTGCCATTTTGCTTTTGGGCCAGAAGCGAATCATTGAAGCCGCCCTCAAAGGAAAATAAAGGGAGGGAAAGGACAGGTTCAAATTCCTTTCTTTCTTGCAAGCTGCCTGTTTTTGAGGCCAAAAAAAAACTAAACCTAAACCCTGCTTTTCATTGTTCTTAGTCAGAACCCTATGAAACTGCTGGATGTGGAGAAGTGTTTGTATTTGCCTTTAGTGGGGTTATAAATTGTGGTTTTGCTCATATATATCTTAAGTTTAATTTCCTCATTTTCAGTATTTATTCTCTTTATTAAAAAATAGTTCTATTCTGATTACTTGCTTCCCCCCCCCCCAAAATGTTTGCATCATGGGAAGAAGAGATTAAATAGAATCTGTAACTTGAAAGTGTTATGTAAAGAGTAGGTTGCAAGGTTTGGGGGAAAATGGTTTTTGGACTTCACTTCCCATAATCCCTCAGTCCTCTGGGCCATTTCTCGGTGTGCATCCCCACTTTCTCGGTAGCCCTATGGCAAATGATTTGCCCTGTGGAGAAATTATATGCAGGCACAGGTCATGAACAGGATGCAAAGCAATTGAGTTCAGCAACCTTTGGAGAACCTTTTTCCATATCTATGTAAATGGCAGGTTTGACTTTCACGGATTTTATTATGAGCAGGTTTGGTTAAAATGTTTCCCCTAGGAATCTCTTGATACTTCAGTGCATCTCTACAATCAGCTTCCATTAGGAGTTCATCAAAGAGTCATGCTGGAGGATTTAGGACTCATCTAAACTGCTATATAATGCAGCTTGAACTGGATTATATGGTCAGTGTATTGTAGACTCATATATTGCAAATTGAACTGATCTGAATTATATCAGTCTACACTGCCATATAATCTAGTTCAAGGCCGTTAACCATCATTCTGAAACTGGATTATATGGCAGTGTAGATGGGGGCTTCCCATTGACTGTAGAGAACTGACTATCCATTTCCCAAATAAAGACACAGTTAAGCTATATTTGCTACCAAAACATTAGTTTATTTGCATATCAGAAATTAGCTATTAATTACAAAAAAACAATCAAAGGTTGACATCTGTTTAGACTGATGCCTTAAGAAAAACAATTTTATTACAATAATATCCGACACTGCACATGAAAGTATCTTTTTCAGAGTAGAACACTGAATTAAGGAGGGTTTTTCCATCGCTGAGGTGCTGCATGACTAAGAACTTGAGAAATGGTGTCAGCCATAGGAGGAAGTGGGACAAACCCTTTAGAAACTGAAACCAGACAGGGCTGTCTACATAAATAGGAAAATTTAACAAACAGTAGAATGACAGAATCATTTAAAGAGTTATGTTATGCATTACAACTACATTGCAACCCTACTATGTACAAATCAAAGGAAGCA
Source organism: Anolis carolinensis (assembly GCF_035594765.1). Taxonomy (NCBI): domain Eukaryota; kingdom Metazoa; phylum Chordata; class Lepidosauria; order Squamata; family Anolidae; genus Anolis; species Anolis carolinensis. The sequence continues at coordinate 7,040,697 of NC_085846.1, forward strand.
AAGTTATGAAGCTGTATTGGTTCATACCAAGAGTTTGGAGTTCAGTGTATATTTGAAAGCAAAAAGAGTCATATGGTACCTTGAATCCAAATAAAAAGATGGTTTTTAAAGCGGCCCAAGATCTGGGCAGGATGCAGATGTAAGTGTGGCTTGTGTATGTGATGAGTGTTCTTTTTTTATCCTTTGCACCGGTTCAGTATCAAGCCTTTGAGATTTAGGCTGATGCTGTTTACCAGTGGAGTTGGGGCAAAGTGGGGTACAGGGAGATGCAATTACTCTTTGGTTTGAGGAATAAGTGCATTCTTGTTTGTTTCCCCCTCTGAGCCAAGGCCAGCTGGTGCTTCCTCACCTAAACTACCTTGGAGGAAGATGGAACTATGGAATTAATGTTACATGGCTCCGATTTTTGATACCAAGAGGTTAACATATCTTGCCATGTGTTTGGAAAGGGAAACTATTAAAAAACATTAAACCTGAGATTCCATTCGTGGGAGAAAGCAGACAGGTGGCAATTTTGTTACAGTGCCTGACAACAGCATCCAGTGTATTGGTAAAGTGTTAACAAATGACAGCGACAATTTGGTTCAAATAATCTAAGGCATAAGTAAAGCCAGATGATATTCCATAACCCCTTGGCAACCAGTATGCCAAAAGGTGCAACAGAAATGCTGTAGACCAATATTGGCAAAGACTCAAGCTCCAAAAAGTCTTGAGCAGGATTCCTGACTCAAATGTACCATTTCCTCCCATCCCTTTGCATACAGTACTTGAAAAAAAGTACTGCATGTAAAGGCCCAAGAGAAACTTTGCCTCCATAATGTTTACAGGAAAAGAAGTACAAAGTCACATTCGATCATTCAGTTTTTCAGAAAAGGACTAGTTCTAGATCACATTACATATTCTAAGGCCGTTTCTAGGAAAATTTCATCTTATTCTTTCCATAAACTCAGCCTGCTGGAATGTATGTTCGTGAAAAACAACCAAAAAAGTAAAAACGTGTATTTCACCTGCTGTAAATTCTATTGACTCAAGAAAAAAATGTACATGCTATAAAACTAACAAAAGACTGGTCCTGCCTTGAGTACAGGATCGAGCCAATTCTAGGATGAAGGGTCCTCTCTTCCTTCGGCTCAGAAGTCCTCCTTGATCGGGGTGCAGCCGGAGAACCACCGGCTGGTGCTGCTCAGAGCCCGCGTCCGCTTCCTCTTTACCAACGGCACTGGATTCCCACCAGCGTTTAAGTCACTTGGGTAGTGGAAGACGGAGGTGCCATTTGCCTCCGACTCTTTGGGCTCTTCCTCAGGAGTTTCTTCCAATGCCTGGGTTACGGAAAGGAGGAGAGATTTGTCAGATAATGTATTTCATCACATACCATATTTACTCAAGTCTTAAGGCACCATTGAATCTAATGTGCAACTCAATTTTTGAAATCTTGAAACCAAAAAAAGTATTTGCTGCTGAATGTAATGCACAGCAGCAAGAAAAAGTGCACTCTTTATGCTATGTGTTTAGAATTCTTTCTTTAAAAACAAAAGTATTAGAACACCAAAGCTTCCAAGCAACGAAAAAGAAAACTTTGGGAGGCATCTAAGCTGTAGAATGACTTCATTTTAATTGTCCTGGCTCAATGCTATGGAATCCTGGGGGCTAAAGTTTTACAAGGTCCCTTGCATAGAATGGGATGCCTCGCCAATCTACAAATCTCAGAAACACTGAACCGTGATCATTAAATTGACTGCCCCTCAAAGAGGAGCTCCAGATGCTCGGGCTGTGGCGCAGCTGGTTAGTAGACAGCTGCAATAAATCACTACTGATGAGTTCGAAGCCAGCCCACATCGGAGCGCCTGACCATTAAAAATAGCCCAGCTCATTGTTTATTTATTTTATTTTATTACAACATTTATATCCCGCCCTTCTCACCCAACAGGCATACATTATTGGAATTCTTCCACTTCTCTCCCCAATAAGACCTCAATAACACCTCAAAGAACAATCAGAATCTTCTCGGTGTCATCCATGACTCTGCGATCTACCTACCTTCCTGTTGGGAGTGACCTCTGGGGGCGCAAAGAAAGTGTCCCCTGCTGCCACCAGCGTGGGGTCTTCCAGGTCCTTGGCATCTCCTGTTGGCCCCTCCATGAGTGTCCCCTCCTGAGCGGGAAAACAGAAAGACGTATGGGAACTTGGGAGTGTGCTCTTTCTATTCATTATCTCTTCAAATGAAGAATTCTATCCTCTTTCTTGGGTGGTAATTTCCCGGCAAAAAGAAAAAAAAAACATTCAGAAAGGTAAAGCATCAGCAACAGCAGTAGCAACAGTTTAGCAGATCAAAAGCTTGTAGTGTCCACAGTAGAGCGATTGAGCTAAAGCAATCCAGGAGCACAACCAAGCTTTAAAAGTTATGAACAACATATCCAGATAGAGAAGTCAGCAGTGCATAGCTAGCTAACAAACTCACAGCAGACGTCTCCCCATACTCACAGAAGAACCAAACAAAATGAAAGACTTAGGGCTTGTTGCATGCTCAGAAAAAGAGGTGTATCCCTGAGAACTATAAGTCTAACCAACAAGGTGACAGCAGGAGAGAAGAGAATGACAGGCAGACAGAGAGATCAACTGGGAAAGGGCTTTTATCCTGCTAACCAACTCAACTATCTAAGCCCTTGATGAGGACTACAAGCTTGTGCAGGATGTGGTTAAGTCCCAACCCTCTGACTGGCCACCCCATTGGCGCCCAGAGTTGCTCCGTGGTTTCCATGGCTGAGCAAGTATTAAAAGCAAGCACTCTAATCATTATACGCTTTCTATACCAAATCTAATGATAATTCTAATAAGGACTTCAAAACGGCTGCCCAGTGGCTGAAGCGACACGCTGCATGTTCCCAAACAAAGCAAAAATCTCATCCCAATCATCGTGATTTGGAGCTGCAGAGCTTCCAGGTAGAGCGTCTTTTTAGAAGTGAAGAAGCATCAACACTTGTCTAGAGAACAATTCAGGACAGAGGGAATCCTGTGGTGCAGGCCTGCTCTCAATGAAAAGGTCTCTATAGTCACTTCCCTCTTTTTCCCAAAAGCCTTTAGTGTGTTTTAAGACCCATTTGTTTAAGAAGGGAGACTCATGAAGCCTCTCTCTTGCAAACATGAGAGCATTAGAGACTCTCCTAACAAAGTTAGCAAACTCTCTTGTGTCTGTGTACTCTTTTTTATACAAGGTGTACACCTGCAACAACAGAAGTAATTTTTTACTCCCCTTTACTCTACTTACAAGAGCATCCCATATTATTTTCTCAACTGTTTCCTTCTATAAAATCATGCAGAGCACTGGCTACACTGCACTTTAGTCCACTGCTTCTTAAAACTCTGGATCCCGACCCCAAATGGGCCCCCTTTAGCTCAATGCTGGGATCCTGAAGTATTTTCTGAATGCCACCTGGTGGCTATTTTAGATATTTACATGAATTTGTTGTGCAGTGTTGATAGTTCCTGAAAATAAGACCTGGTGCATCTTTTGGAGCAAAAATAAGACTCACTCATATTTTCTGGGAAATACAGTATATACCTGGGGTCACGTAAAAATTTCTCAGGCCAAAAGAGGTCCCCAGTGGGAAAGTTTAAGTCTGCTATAGGTAAAGGTAAAGGTTTCCCCTGACGTTAAGTCCAGTCATGTCTGACTCTGGGGGTTGGTGCTCATCTCCATTTCTAAGCCGAAGAGCCGGCGTTGTCCGTAGACACTTCCAAGGTCATGTAGCTGGCATGACTGCATGGAGCACCGTTACCTTTGCTATAGATCCCAAATATTCCTACAGGCAGGACAGGTGAATCCTCCCCCCCAAAGAGGTAGGCCGCAATAGCATCGCCACACACCAAGATAAAGTTGTCTCGGTTCCGGCACTCCTCGGCCTCACAGCGACAGTCCTCAGAACAGGTCACTTTTTGCTTCCGGCAGCCACACTTCCTGTTTCTGCAACGGCCTTTGCAGCAGCACTAAGAGAGGAGAGCAAAGGAGGCGTGTTGGCCCCAAGACCAGTGCACCTCCCCAGAATAAAGTCAGAAGTCCCTAAGCGGTTGAGTATTTCCCCCCCGGATGCTGCGCAAGGAGGTATTTTGTACCCCTTTGCCAGGCCTTTCCTCCAGTTGCACAACAGAACACAGATCCTCTCCTTCCCTGGTCGGAACAATCAACAGATTGGTCATGAAATGGTCTCTGGGTACCATCCAGATGCCACTGGATGGGAAAAAGCAGCCTTTGCCCTTCTGGACCACAGTGTACATAAATACACAGTGGACTTCTATCTACGTTTCCCATATCAACCGGAAAAAAGAATGGATTGTGCCACAGAATGATGTAGATCCAACTAACTGGCACAGAATGCGGTAAGACACTGAAACCCAACGGATGGAATAAAATATGAAATGAAATAAAAGCAATGATGCTGGTATCTAAAGGGGGCTGCATTCTGTAGGAAAGGCAAAGGCTAATCTGAGTTTTAGGCAAACCGAACCACAGAATTTCCTTACTCTTTCCACAGGGAAAGCAAGATCTTGAAATGAACTCAAGTCCCTTCTTCAGTCTCTGCATCAGTTTTGCTACTGTGCCATCTAATTTGGAGTTTTACAACAAAAAAAGGGGAGAGGACTAACTAGCAGAAATGGTTTCGACAAGGGCGGGTGAGTAGCATTCAAGGCACAGCCATGTCCGCAAAACTGCCTTGATTCTATTTTTGAGGATTCTTTTTTTCCAACTGCAACTCCTAGAATTCCCAACTAGCAAAGGGGGGGAGGGGAATCTGGGAATGGCTTCTGACCTAATTCCAGGGGTAGGGAAAAGCTTACAAAACAACCACTTTCTTCCTGCATCAGAGTCATACCCCCAAAGCAGTCTTCTTGGCAAGTTTGGCTGGGACCCACTCATCATCTTCAGTGTCTCCTCCCAAATCCTCCGAATTGGATGTTGAGTCTTCCTCTGGCATCGCAAATGTAGACCTTGCGGTAGTTCGCCTGCGGGGCTTGGGCTGATCCAAACAAAATACATGAAAAAATGTATCTTCATGCAAACTACAAAACATTTTAAAAGTCCACGAAACTGGGCAGGATGAATGTATTCCAAGACTATTGGCTTGGTCCAGGAAATTGGAATGTTTTGGGAGAGAGACGTGAAGGGAGAACCTAGCTGAAAATGTTCATAGTAAGAATCAAGCTGAACCTTGCTGAACAGTGCAAAGCTTTCCTAAATAAGTTATGTAATTTGTGATCAGGGATGACATTTTAAAATAGGGATGGGGATGTGTAGTCTTCCTGATGTAGTACTGCAAGTTCCATCAACCTTTAGTAGCGTAATTATTGCTACAATATCCTGTCCTTTGCATGCCCTATGAGGATCAGCTTGAAGGTATGTTTAGCTTGCAGAAGGGAAGGTTGAGAAGGAACATGATAGCCATGTTTAAATATTTTGAAAAACTGTCATAAGGAAGAGGGAGAAGGCCTTGTTTTCTGCTGCTCTGGAGACTAGGATGCAGAACAATGGGCTCAAATTACAGAAAAAGAGATTCCACCGGAACATTAGGAAGAACTTCCTGACCGTAAAAGCTATTCAGCAGTGGAACTCTCTGCCTTGGGAGTGTAAAGGAGGCTTTTAAACAGTCGTTAGGTGGCCATCAGTCGAGAGTGCTTTGATTATGCTTTTTCTGCATGGCAGAAGGAGGTTGGACTGGATGGCCCATGTGGTCTCTCCCTACTCTATGATATTGGGGCCCAGTAACACACACAAAAGCCAGTGTGGTTTAGTGGTTTGGGTGCTGGACTAGGATTCTAAGAACAGAGTTTGAATTCGCACTCAACCGTGAAAACACAGCAGGTGACTGGGCAAGAAGTCACACTCTCTCAGTCTCAGAGGAAAACTCCTCTGAACAGTCTGGCCAAGAAAACCCTGTGTCAGTTCTTCCTGCTATAAATCAGAAACGCCTTGAAGGTACAGTAGTCTCTCACTTATCCAACGTTCTGAATTATCCAACGCAGTCTGCCTCCCATCTGGATCCACAGCTGTTTTTCTAAGCAGCAAGGACTGAACTTTTTATGGATTTAACTTCTGACAATGTTGTTACTGTAAGTTCATCTTATGCAATTCTGTCTTTATTTGTAGTCCATGTTTTCAATACACTGCGATGTTTTTGGTGCTAAATTCGTAAATACAGTTATTACTACATAATGTTACCATGTACTGAACTGTTTTTTTTCTGTCGATTTGTTGTCAAACATGATGTTTTGGTGCTTAATTTGTAAAATAACGTAATTTGACATGTAATAGGCTTTTCCTTGATCCCTCATATTATTCAACATTTTCGCTTATCCAATGTTCTGCCGGCCTGTTTATGTTGGATAAGCAAGACTCTACTGAACACAATAGCAGATACACACATACATATATAACATTCATATATATATGAATGAGTTAAAAGTAAGACACCCTAAGTGAACAAGAGGGAAGGGCCTACTATGTGCTCCAGCCCACAATGAATACACACCTTGGGTGGGATGAAGTCGAAGGGGGAGTCCGGTTCATCTGCCAGAGCGGGATGCATGCTCCGGATCTTCTGCCCACTGGCCACTTGAAGCAGCAGCAGTTTCTGTTGGGAAGGCAGACGCAGGAATGAGCCTCGGTGGCCAGGAAGGACCAAGGCCATTTCTCTTGACCGCAAGAGCACCACCCTCTGACCATACCTGTTTGGCAACATCAAGCTCTTCAGAGAGCGCTTGGTTCTTCTCAAAGACTTCTCTCATCCTTGACAGTTCTTGATTCTATACACAGAAGAGTGGTCTAACATTATTAAGGAGTTTTTTTCAGAAGAAAATGCCCAACAAGGGCAGATTACACATCACTTTGAAAGATTGAACTGGGTGGGTTCCTAAAATTGCAGGGTCTTTTGTTCAAGCACCAATATTCCTTTGATTTTATTGGTTTCCAAGATTGCTAGGTTCTAGACCACTAAAGGCACTGGGTCGATTTGATTTGTAGGGGGACTGTTTTGGAAGAAAAGCCATGAAAATGTGGAATAATTGAGGTTGTTGTATGTTTTCTGGGCTGCCTGGCCATGTTCCAGAAGTATTTTCTCCTGATGTTTCACCCATATCTATGGTAGGCATCCTCAGAGGTTGTGAGGTACCTCACAACCTCTGAGGATGCCTGCCATAGATATGGGCGAATGTCAGGAGAGAATACTTCTGGAACATGGCCAGACAGCCCAGAAAACATACAACTCTGTGATCCCGGCCATAAAAGCCTTTGACAACACATGTGGAATAATTGATTTTTCATAATATTTCCCCCTGCAATTTATTTCCTTGGAAAATGAGAACAAAATATTAAGGAGCATCTTTTTTTAGAATTATGGGTAAAACGTTTCAGACAAGGCATTCATATATTTACTCTCCCAAAATGGTTTCTAAAAGTAATGTCACTTTTGGATCATGATGAATTCCTGATCTTAGCTTCCTTTTCACAGTTCTTCTTATGAGGAGAACATTATGACAGCTTCAGATTCTGTAGAACTAGGAATAACCTATCTTTTTATTCTGCTAATTCAGGTTCCCTCTCTCCGCTTCTTCCAGAGGGCATTTTTTGTTTGTTTTGGATACCCTTAAAAACTAGTAAAATGCACAGTGTTCCATGTAATTCTGGTGTTCTTTACCATTCAGGTCTATGCAATTTCCATCATAACAAAAAAGTTAAAATGCTACACAATCAATTCAATTGGCACAATGAACCTCCTTTCCTCGGCATATGCCCTCCTTGGGTCTAAATAGCAAATGGGGCCACTTCCATGGCTCCATCTTAAGGAGAGCAAGAGGTGCCACACCGAGCTGCTTTTACCTGGAATTGGAGCTGTTTGAGGAGCTGCTTCTCTGGTTCTGAAATGGAAATCTCCAGCCGTTTCTCTGTTTCTTCTTTATGGTTGATCTGGCTGAGCAGGTACAGCACCTGGAGAATGGGCAGGCAGGTGGGGCAAAAGAGAAAACAGACAGAATTGGAAAACTTTGGATATAGAGGGAAGTTCTATTTGTCGGCAACACTGCAGACCTTTCGCCCACAACATTGCATTTCTCTTCATCCTCTGCATAGTTGGCTGGGTTCTTTTTAGCAACATCAACAAAGGGAAGATGGAGAAAGAAGCTATGAAAAGGAGATTCACTGTCAGAGGCCTTGAGAACTACTGAACCATGCCATATACCCATTATCTGTCTAAACACATCTCCCTCTATGAGCCTACAACAGCTTTAAGATCAGTTGGGGAGACCCTGCTCTCTGTCCCAACCTCTTTGTAAGTGCGACTGGTTGGGACGAGACACCCAGAGAGACCCTCGGTTGTGAAACTCGCTCCCCAGTGACATCAGGAAAGCCCCATCCTTCCTGATTTGTAGAAAAAAACTTAAGACCTGGCTTTTTATGCAATCGTTTGGTGAACAGGAAACTACGGAATGAGATTCTAACAGCTTGAATAATGGACTATGGATTTTGGAAAACAATTTGGCCATGAGATCATGACTCGGCATTTTATATGGTTTTAACCTGTTAATTGATTTATATGTGTTTTAATTGCTTATACAGTAGAGTCTCACTTATCCAACTTTTGCTTATCCAATGTTCTGGATTATCCAACACATTTTTGTAGTCAATGTTTTCAATATAACGTGATATTTTGGTGCTAATTTTGTAAATACAGTAATTACAACATAACATTACTGCGTATTGAACTACTTTTTCTGTCAAATTTGTTATATAACATGATGTTTTGGTGCTTAATTTTTAAAATCATAACCTATTTTGATGTTTAATAGGCTTTTTCTTAATCTCTCCTTATTATCCAACATATTCGCTTATCCAACGTTCTGCCGGCCTGTTTATGTTGGATAAGTGAGACTCTACTGTATATATAGATTGTTTACATTTTGTTTACTTGTGCGGAATTGAATTTTTATCAGATCTGTAAACCGCCTTGAGTCCCCTCCGGGGTTGTGAAAGGCTGGATAAAAATGAAGGGACTGTCAGATGTTCTGCTTGCTTTTGGGGTCATGGTTAGTACAGCAGATTAAATCGCCAGCTACAGAAAATCTTGCCAACCGAAAGGTCAGCAGTTCAAGCCACAAGTCGGGATGAGCTCCCGCCATCAGCCCCAGCTTCTGCTTACCTAGCAGTTCAAAAACAGCAATGTAAGTAGATAAATAGGTACCACTTTGGTGGGGAGGTAAAAAGGCGCCCTGAAGACATGCCAGCAATTTGATCAGGAAGGCATTAATGAACAAGATTCTTGGCATGGAAAAATGGAACAACAGCACCTCCCCATGGCAGAGTCAAGCACAACCTCCAGATGCTGGAGATGAAAAAAGAGGGACGCCTTGCCTCTGTCTATGTACTGTCTGTCTTTGTTGTTAATTGTATAACAGCATTGAATGTTTGTTGTATATGTATTCTGTAATCCACTCTGAGTCTCCTTGGGGAAATAGAGGGGAATATAAATAAAGTATTGTAAGAATAGTAATAATAATAATATCAATGATGGGAAAAGCTAAACAGTTTTTAAAATTACCTCCATTTATGATAGCAGCCCATACCTTCTCTTGGTGCTCCTGCTCCATCTTGACTAGCTGGCTTTCGTACTCTGCTTCCATTTCGGTGGCTACTTTCTGTTTCTCTGCCAGCATTTTGTGCAGGTTGGCGCATGAGGTTTTGCTCTGCTGGAGGCGGTTCTCCAGTTTGCTATACTCTACTTTGGAGGAGGTAAGCTTTGGAAATAGGGGAAAGGTGATATATTAAAATAACTTCCTCTGAATAATTTGCATCCACATAAGGTTTCCAATGAAAGGTATTGGGCTGGGGAATATAACTTTGTCAAGATCTCCCAAAGGGTTTCCATAAATGTTCTGAATATGCCTGTTCTATCCTCCCTCACAACAGAAAACTTAACACAATATCTCTCTTATACATGCAATATGTTTACCATTTTCACTGTTATATAAATGCAATAACCTCCATCCAAGTTCAGATCATCACACATTCCTCATCTTCACCCCATCCTTCCTTGGATGTGTCAGCTTGCATTTGAGAATGCCTAGTCCTTAGTTATACTGTCTCGAGGTTCCCTAATATTATTTGACTCCCTGCATTTCATCCAATACCCAGCCCTATCACATGCTATTTGCAAGATCCCATGTCCAGCCCTTTTTATAGCCTGGTCAGGCCCATTGTACTACTGGCAATTGGTTTGTTGAGTATTGTTTTGATTGAGCTTTTGCTGCTGTTTTATATTCTGCTATTGTATCTAATTGTGTTTTATTTTGATTGTTATATTTATCATGCTCTTATTTTAATTGTTTTTGCTTTAATTGATTGTTTGTATTGTCTTTAGTGTTTTGTGGGTATTTTGCACCATATGTAAGCCACTTTGAGTCTCTTCATGGTGGCGGGTATAAAAATAAAGGTATTATTATTATTATTATTATTATTATTATTATTATTATTATTATTCCTCTCTGTTGCCAGTTAATCTTACCTCGCCAATCAGGTACTTGATCGCACAATTGGCTTCTGGGAGGGTGTGGATGCTCCCCCAGCGATGCTTGGTGCGGTCTCCTGCGTCGGCATCCAGCAGTTTCTGTTGGAGATCAGCAATTTGGGCACTCCTTTGGAGGAAGTGAAGAATGTAAGTGCTAGGAATGCAGGTCATCAATACAGCTAACACCCAACTTATTTAATGGGCTATAGCCCAATCCTTTTCTTTGGGGAGTTCGGATTTACTACGGAAGAAAATGATAAGGACCTCTGCCCCAACCAGGCAAAGCTAAAAACTTGAATTCCCCCAGCCCATCTAAGATGCCTGCTGCATGGTTTAAACCAGGCATTGGCAAACTCCGATCCTCCAGATGTTTTGGACTTCAACACCTTCAATTCCTAACAGCCTATTGGCTGTTAGAAAATGTGGAAATTGAAATCCAAAACACCCGTAGAACTGAAGTTTGCCCATGCTTGTCTTATGGTATCCCAGCCTGTGTATCTGCACATCTGGAAATTAAAGCAACCCTGTACCTGAGCTCCATCTCTGTTTCCAGGCTCTGAATTTGGTTGGCGAGGGAATAGTTCATATCTGCATCATTGCGCGAGAAGGTGCGCCTCTGGGAGGAAAGGGGTGAGAAAAGATACCAGGTTAATAGTAACCTCTTAAATCCAGTAGTAGGGGAAATGTTGGATGAATGTCACACGCAACACGTCAACCCCCTTTTTATGGCCCTTTGAGGCACCCTCATTTTAAAAAGAGGTCATTCTTGGCCCTCAAATCATGAAATAGAACATAGTGAACTTGATCTCTCCAAACAGGAAAATTGTAATTTTGCTCTTTCGATCGCCATGCCATTGACAAAAAAGTGAATGAAAATGAAAACTTCCAGTTTTGGTTCAACTCACTGGAATGGATGGGGTCCAAGCGGCCCCTGTCCCACCGCAGCTGCATATCTGTCTTAAACAAAGGAGACTATTGAAATTAGTCTCTAGCAAAGACAAGACTTTAGATATAAAAAACCTCTTATTTTTAAAAATTCTAATATACCCTTATAATGTTAATATACATATGCCTAACGTAGTTTTAGCATTCTTCTTACATCTGCTTGTACCATTGTTTTGACACTCAACATATGCCATTATTTCCCCAAGGAATGTGCTGTGTGAAAATAAAATGAAGGAAACACTATGGGATGAATAAAATGAAATGCAAAATCAAATTCACAATGAGATATGGCAACCAACATGGGACCGAGCACTGAAACCCTTTTGGCTGAAATGATTATGAAGTATGAGTTCAATAGATCTAAGCAGTTCAAAAGTGGGCTTACACAGGGCTTTGAACATTTTGTGAAAGTCCCAAGAGGACAGCCCCTCTGAGAAATCTAATGTGAGAGTGAGATGAAAGCGAATGTGTATTGGAAGAGGATAAAATGGATGCTGGTGCTGGTATCTGATGGCAAGAAGTGTTTGGCTTAAGCCTCATGCCCTGACTATAGGTATCCTTAACTTTTCCTGTTTGAGAAGAAGTAGATTTTCTATGAGGCCAGTGCAGAAAAATCTTCCAAGGTTTAAATAACTGGATGTCTCCTTGGCCTGCGACAGGAGTTAACCCATTCCTGGATGGCTCCCTCTCTGCCAGCTGAAAAAGCGACACCGATTCCAGTAAGCACTGGCTTCAGGAAAGAGGAGGAATCTCCCATCATAGGACATCCTTCACAAAGCATGGGAAGTCCAGCCCTAGAAAAATAAAGAGCCTCATTCTCCTCATGGTTCATTATTGTGTAAACCAGCAACTAATCCTCACCTTGTTTTTTGCGGGAAGGTTCTCCCCTGCCTCCTGCTTTTCTTTAAGTGATGTGATTTCCTTGGCCAAATTTTTACGGTCTTCTAGAAGGTCGTTGAGGTGGCGCTGAGCTTCTTCAATACTAACAAGGACCTCAATTTCATTCGCAAGATCGTTCTGGATAAGAAAGAAATCAGGTACAACCAAGGCCTATGGTAAGGTAGGGACACATACCTTGTGTTCTAATGCAGAGGAAAGAAAACATCCCACAAAGGTCTGCACCCAGAGCTGCCCAATCCTCCACCTGGCCTCATTTTACACCCAAAAGTTCTTAAAATGAACATGGAATTGTTTGTAATGTGGTGTTCACCGAGATACAAACTAGGGTATATATCAACATAAGATATATCATTTTAAAGGTAACGGTAGAGGTTTCCCCTGATGTTAAGTCCAGTCATGTCTGACTCTGGGGGTTGGTGCTCATCTCCATTTCTGAGCCGAAGAGCCGGAGTTGTCCATAGACACCTCCAAGTCATGTCGCCACTGGCATGACTTCATGGAGCACCGTTACCTTCCCACTGGTACCTATTGATCAAATTTCCATGTTTTCGAACTGCTAGGTTGACAGAAGCTGGAGGTAACAGCGGGTGCTCACTCCGCTCCCCGGATTCGAACCTGCGACCTTTCAGTCTGCAAATTCAGCAGCTCAGCATTTAACACACTGCACCACAGGGGGCTCCTAAAATATCATTTTAGGCCTCTTTTTTTTAAATGAACATGAAGGCTTCATTAAAAAGTATTTTGAATGAACCAGCTAAGCCTCATCTTCCCCTTCTGCTTTTGCTCCCCTTTCTGAACAAGTCAGCTATATAAGTATCTATTTGTTATCAATGGGAGCAATTGAGTCACTAAGCCTCACCTTCACACGGGCAGCAAGTCCCTCGACTCCGCGGTTCGAGGTCTCTTTCCGTTTGCTGGCAGCTTCTTGCTGTTTCTGCAGAGCAATCTTCAAGCGTTTGTTAGCAGTGGCTGCCTAGAGAGGGACAGAGGCAAGAATCAGAATCAGTCATGGGTTGAAATCCCTCCCTAAACCATGCAGCGATTATGTTGGGACCACTTACTTTGCCTTGCCTCAAAGCATTTTGAAGAGGATTGAAAAAAAGGGAGCTAGAAGGAATTTATCTATTTACATCATTTATATCCCACCCTTCTCGCCCCGAAGGAGACTCAGAGCCTTTCAAAATAGGCAGCAATTCAAAGCCAAAACATTAAAACCCGAAAACATTAAACACAATTTAAAACAAAAGAAAGGAGCTTCTCAGAATAGTTCCTTGATATTATTAACTCCTCAAAATAGTTTTCTATAACAATATTAACTGGATGCTAGGTTTAAGTTCCCTTCAAATCTGCAGCGCAATACATAAAGATTATTCCCAAAGTTCTAACAAAGTCCTCAAATTCATATGGCTTTTGTTTTGCACTTATTGTGAGTATGCTCACAGATGTCTTGAAGACAACCCATAAGAGGTACATTCACCACATTCCTACCTGTTTTGCTTCTATCTTAAAAAAATAGGAATATGTTGAGCAATGCAGCAAAACATTGCATTTTTGTAATGATATCCCTTTAGAGCAGGTATGGGCAAACCTGGACCATCCAGGTGTTTTGGACTCCAACTCCCACCATTCCTAACAGCCTCAGGCCCCTTCCTTTTGCCCCTCAGCCGCTTAAGCGGTTGAGGGGCAAAAGGAAAGGGCCTGAGGCTGTTAGGAATGCTGGGAGTTGGAGTCCAAAACACCTGCAGGACCCAAGTTTGCCCATGCCTGCTTTAGAGACTGGTATTCCAGATGAATGCAACAGCGATGGGAGCCTATGTAGCTTTCCTGGTCTTATACAACTGCAACTGCCAGTAGCCCCTACCAGTATGTCCAAAGTGAGGATCCAACATAATCTGGAAGGTTCTCCTTTGCATCCTTAAGTAGTCCTGATTTTATCATCTACTTCCCACCTCAGCCTGTGAAAAACTTAAAGATCATTTTTAGATAATGAGGGTTTGGGAGGGGGAAAGGAGAGAAAGGTGTTTCTGGCTCCCTCACCTCTTCTGCCTTCCGCCTGAGAACACTGGCTTGCTTCTGGAAGTCCTGCTCCATTTTGACCAATTCATACTGCCGCTTACGATCCTGTAAACGAGACAAGCATTACAGACAAGAGTTTGTCCCTTCCAACTTTGGCTGTCAACAAGCAAGTTATAACATGGAGCGCCTATATGCGATGCACTTTCACAAACGAGAAATAAAATGCAGATTACTGCAACTCTGATGAGCAAATAGGAAATGCTTGGAAATCAAAACCTTCTGAAATCTCAATTGAAGTACAGTAGAGTCTTTGCTTATCCAATGTTCTGGATTATCCAACGAAGTCTGCCACCCGCTTAGATACACAGCTCTTTCTCTAGGCAGCAAGGACTGAACTTTTACGGATTTAATTTTTGACAATGTTGTTACTGTAAGTTCATTTAATGCAATTCTATCTTTATTTGTAGTCAATGTTTTTGTAGTCAATGTTTTCAATACATTGCGATGTTTTGTTGCTAAATTCGTAAATACAGTTAATAACGTTACCGTGTACTGAACGGCTTTTTCTGTCGATATGTTGTAAAACATGATGTTTTGGTGCTTAATTTGTAAAGTCATAAGGTAATTTGACGTTTAATAGGGTTTTCCTTAATCCCTCCTTATTATCCAACATTTTCACTTATCCAACATTCTGCCGACCCGTTGGATAAGTGAGACTACTGTAGTAATAAAGATGACAATTCGTGTTCAAACCAAACTCAAACACAATATAGATTTCCTGTATCATTTCTTATGCAATTAAACAAAAAGAAAACAGCTGACAAAAGCAGAGGTAAGACAAGGCTCCATCTCCTGTGAGAGTGTTTCCCCAAACTTAACTGAGGACATTTCTTTTGCAAAACTTCTCTTTACAGGGAGTGGGCTACTGATGAGTATGGATTGATGAATAGGCCAGTTCCTTTCCAAGGACAATGTTTTTACAACTCACCCGCTCCTTCAGCTGGATAACTTCCCTATCCTTCTGCTGCTTCCACTGTCTGAATTTTTCACCATCTTCTTTCATCTGCCGGATGAGCTGAACACGCTGGACTTTCATTGTCTAGAAGAGAAGTAAAAGCTGGGGGGTCAGTGAACATCAAACAATGGGAACAAACACTGAAATGTTCCATGTCTTCAAGGTTTTACTGATGAAAATGCAACCCATGTGCCAGGGCAACAATGCTCTTCTAATAGCTAACCCAGTTAAACAAGTCTTCAAAGGTACAAGGACAGCAAAGGGTGTCCTACTGCTAATAATCCTGTACATCACCTTGTCCTGTTTCCTAGAGCAGGACTTCATAAACTGTGAGTTTAAACTAACACCAAATGGGGCCTCCTTAGCTCAGTGGTTCTCAACCTGTGGGTCCCCAGATGTTTAGTCCTTCAATTCCCAGAAATCCTAACAGCTGGTGAACTGGCTGGGATTTCTGGGAGTTGGTAAGTCAAAACACCTGGGGACCCACAGGGTGAGAACCACTGCCTTAACTCAATGTTGTCTCACAAAAAATAGCAACAATAAAATTATTATAATAGTTAACCCGCCTTTTCTCTCTAAAGAGACTAAAATCGGCTTACAACAAAACCAATACAATGCAATTTAAAACCTAAAATATACAAATATCAAAATAGAATTAAATATTAATGGTATTAGAACTGAATAGTTAAAACCCTGATTAAAAACCTATTCATAGCTAAAACCACAGCATCCCGACTTGCTTAAAAACCTCCTTTAAGTCTGCCTAAATAAGTAAAAATAAATGTTTTGTGGTGACATTTGCACGAATCCGTTGTGCAGGGCTTACACTGGATTCTGCAGAAGATGCTTCAGCTGTACTTCATGAAAAGGAAAATCTGTCTGCACATTAAGCCTTGCATATGCTGGTTTATTATCAGAAAATTTTGATATATTTAATGTTCCTATATATATTCTGGGTCACGTAATAAAATTTTCAGGCCAAATGGAGTCGCAAGTGGAAATGTTTAAGAAGCTCTATCCTAGAGAACAAGGTAAGGAGATGAAACCTCCCGAGTACCAGCAGTCTATCACAATGTTTTTATGTGATCTGGAGCTAAGCAGGACCAAGATACTGGGCAGAGATTGGGGTCCAAGTTGATTTCAATATTGGCCCTGCCTTCTGGCTGTCGGGTAATTCAAAAAAGTGTAAAATAGTAAAGCAGCAGCAGCAGCAGCTTTAGCAGATCAGAAGCTGCTTGAACTAGCAGGAGACGAATGAGCTTTATCAATTACAGGAACAAAGCCAAGCTTTAAAACTTAATTGAATGAACTACATTTCTATATGGGAAAGTTAGGGCCTAACTATCTAGCTATTTCTCTGGAGACATCGTCTCTCTCCATGCTCACAGAAGAACAGCAAAATGGAAGGCTCAAGAAGCTTGCCATGCAGTCTGGAAACTTTGAATAAAAAGAGTCATGTCCCTGAGAAGTATCAGCCTAATGAACAAAAGAGAAAGACAAAGAGGGCACTGGAGGTAGAGCTTTCCCTGTCAGCTAACTCAGACGCCTATCTCCTTGTTGAGGTCTTGTGCAGGATGTAGCTAATGATCTACACTGGCTCCCATACCAGACTCTCCTCCTCCACTGGAAGAATAAAAAAAATCAATCCATTTTATAAAGCTCTTCACACACCCCTTGATATTTTTCACATTGATACTCTGGATCATTACGTACCCGGATCTCTTGGTTTAGTTTGCGCACTGTCTGCTCACTGGATTCTTTCATCTTCAGGAGCTTTGACTGGTCTTTCAGTTTCTTCTTCAGATCTGTCATTTCTCCTTCCAGGTCCTGAAGTCGCCTTCGACGCTGCTCGCTCAGCCTGAAAGGGCAGCATACCTTTGTGAGAAGCCTCAGAGTTGTTCCCAGCCAAGCCTTTATTTCCCTTCCTAACAATCCACCCCCCACCACCCTCCACAGAATGTGTGCCTCTTACTTTGCTTGGTTGGCATCCTTTTTGGACACGTGAAGTGCCATGATCAGCTCTTCTTTCTCCTTCTGCAGTTTGGAAACTTCTTCTTCCAAATTCTTAATGTTGCTCTTGATAAAACGATTTTAAAACATAAATAAATCTTGAAAAAAAATCCATACTAATGCAAGTATTACAAAGTGTGTGTGTGAATATATATATATACACGCACACATGCCCGCACTATACTCAGAACTACACAGTTGACTTCAGCCATGAATCACAGTCCCCAAACAATGTTTGTATTGGCACCAAATGGGCTTCTAGAGAGAGATCAACAAACTAGGAATCACAATGGAGAAGGATGTCCCCTTCATTTTCATGATAAAGAGTTGCTCCTGCTGGTAAGACACAGAAAATGGCCTCTCCAGCTATGTATACTTATGACAAATGCTCTTTGTGATGGCAGCTCTTACCTGGTATTGGCTCTGTATGGGCTCCAGCTGGCTGTCATTCTGAGAGATCTTCCTCGCCAAGGCCTCCTTCAGAGCCAGGGCTTTATTGAGCTCCAGCAGCTCTTTCGACATCTGAGCCTGGTGAAGGGCATGCTGGGTCGCATACTCATCAGAGGATCGTTGGGCTTCCAGATCAGCTTCTGAAACCTGGAAGAGGACAGGCAAAAGCTAAGTCCGTGAAGGCTAGAAGTGGACAGAGGTATCACATTGGCCCATAAAAAAATTGACCCAGTTGGAGGGGAGTGCCATTTTGGGATATACATTTTTTAAACTTAAGCATGAATATATATACACACACATATACTAGGACATGAACTCAAAGTCTACGACATCCAGCAGCTGACTTACAGCACTAGAATCCTGGTCAGATGTATCCATGTCAGCATCACCATTAGCATTTTCATTCTGTGGAAGAAAGCAAGATTTAGCCAGGTATGATACAAAGGTCCTATAAACAGCTTACAGGGGCCTCTGTTTTGAACCAGCTCTTGGGAATATATAAGGTGCATATTTCCAACACTGGAAAGATCCAGTTCCAAACAAAACATGGTAATTTGCCCATTTTGAACTTCTCCAGAAGAAAAGTTTTGCAATCTTTAAGGCTTGCATAGTTTTGTAATCTTCAAATATGCTGTATTTTGTTAAGTCTGTAAAATATCCTGCCTGAGGGCTCTTACCGGCAAGCGAGTAATCAGTTCCTGCAGCTGACAAAATAATTCCACCTGCTGTTTTAGTTCTTGGTCCTCCAGAGTCTCAAGTAACTTCTGCAGGTTGAGTTTTGTCCTGAAATTCAATTTCACAAAGTGAGGATTGGAACATCTGTATCTAATTTATGGCATGTAAATGATCAACTGAACACTCTCATCCTGTCCTGGCTGGCCCATATGTATGTCCTCATCCCTGTTCTGGATCAAAGGTGGACAACATGTGGAACTCTAGCTGGACTGCAATTCCCACTGTCCCTCACAGATTGCTTTGCTGGCTATGAAGAATTTGTCAGCCCTGGTCTCCATGGGGTGAGTCCCACAGCAACTGCTCTACAGATTCAAACACCTAAGCATGTATAGGGCACAGACTTACACAGGATGCTGCTGAAGCTCCTCAAGTTTGGCGTTGATCTTTTCATTCTGCTGCTCCGCCTACCAAAAATAGAAAATGAATTACGAACAATGATATTATTACAGCCATGCACAATAGTATGAGACAAATCACTTTGAGTGTATCTTGGGCCTTACCGCAATGTAACTCTCCAACACCTGAGCAATCTGACTTGCTGCTTCGCTCAGGCTGCGGCTGAGTTTTGCATTCTCCTCTGTAAGGGAGTGGTTCTTCTCCATCAGAGACTGCAAGTTTTCTGAGGGCTCCCTATTGACAGTAAGAAGGAAAGATGTGTTAGTAAGGGCCTTCTACCAGAAAACCACTTTTTTCTAACCAAAAACTAAACAAAGCAGTGCAGGATGCATTGCAAGTAAGTTTACAGGAGGAAAAGATAGCAAACCTCCCCACGAACCAGCCTTTAATTTCATGGGCCAACTGCTTCCTGGGCTAAGTTACAGTTATGGATAGACATTCCTTACCCAATAGATACTGGGAGTGTCCCTCCGTGGGCCTGTAGCAATAAAACCTGCAACTCTTGAACCTAGAAGGAAGAATATGATTATGTTTAACTGTTTGTCTTGACATTTTTACCTAATAACATAGTTTATGATTCTGTGGCAGCAATTACAAAAAAAAATACAAGGGAGACAATGAGACCCTATTTCCGCAGCAACTCTCCCCTCCCTAATTCTGGAAAATACCTGCGTTCTTAACCGGTTGATCTCTTCAGCCTGTGGGTCAATATTCACTATTGGCTTGTTCTTTATTTTTCTGGCCCTGTCAGCATAGCGAAGGGTATTCAACGTCTCCTCCAGATTAGAATCAGCTGGACTCACGCAGGCAATCATCAAAGTGTGGCTATTGCCTCCCAAGGAATCTGGAGAGTAAGAAAGCAACAGGGGCTGAATAAAACTGAATAAAATCCCACATTATCTGCTTTGAACTGGAATATATGGCAGGGTGGACTCAGATATCCTAGTTCAAAGCAGATGTTGTGGGATTTTCTGCCTTGATATTCTAAATTATATGGCTATGTGGAAGGGCCCTGAGTCTATGTTTTGCTTTTTAAAAGTTTTATTTTACTATTGTTTATAGAATCAGAAAGTTGGAAGGGAAAACAAAGGTCCATCTCACTTAACCTCCAGTCAATGCAGAAATTCAAAGCTACAGTATCCATGGCCAGGGGCCATCCAACCTATTTTAAATGTTTCTCCAAAGCGCCCACTAACATCCCTTTGGCAACGGAAAGAACAGGTTTTCAGAGCCTCAAGGTAATTCCTAGAAAGTCTCGTGTTCCAGCCTTACCTTGCAACAGACGGGTTAGCTTGGAATCCCTATAAGGGACAAAACTGCCCTTCTTGGTTTCATCCCCAAGAGCACTGATGACATTCCCCAGGCAGAGAAGCCCTTTATTAATATTGATACCTATACAGAAAAAAACAGGATAGAGAGATCTCAAGTGAATGCTTTTTCATAAGAAAGGAAGACAGAGTAAAACATGGAAGCAGCAAATCAGAAAAACTATTAAAATACTTCTATGTCTGCAAAATCATCAGTCCTTACTTTAAGCAATTCTAAACTTTGTGTTTTGATTGACAAAGAGATGAAAAATAGGAATAAAAGGTTTTTGAAACATGAAGACATTGTCATTGTCAGAAACCTATCCTACTTACCTTCCCGGAGTCGATCCCCTTCTGCTTTGGTCTTCTTCTGCCTTTCAGAACCTGCCAGGTCTACCAGATGCAGTTTGCAGTGAAAGCTGGTGTTCCTAAGCCAGAAATAAAGTGGTCCAGTCAAAAGACAGTGTATGGGAAATGTATGACAATGGATAGCATTCATAATAGTTTCTCAGTGGGTAGCACTGCAATGGTGCAAAGAGAGCTACTGACAACAGAACATTAATTTTCAAGGTTCTGCATTTGTTGCTTTTCTAACCAAACATCGAGTTCAGATATCTTCTCCAAGTATTCCTCTACCCCCCAAGAATTTTGATCGAAAGGTGCTTTGTGTAATTACATACACACAGCACAAGTCCACATTTACTTGCAACAGGCAATATTACAAATGAGCAAGGTTCTGGATGCTTTTGCTTACATGTCACTCTTGCTTTTCTGCTCAATGCTTATGGTGAAGATGGCATGAGAGCGTGACGACTGGGTGTTCATAGCTGTGGCAGCAACCGTTCGGGAGTTATTTCCTTGCTCCAGGCAGGAGACTGTCTCTTGGGCATTAGTCACCTCATGTGCTGTCAGTCCCACGATCTGGATCAAAACACAAGATGAGGAAGAAGCAATTATTCTGCCTTTGAAGATCCCTTTGTTTATGGTATCTGTAAAACCAGTCACTATCAGGCAAAGGAGCCTATAATTGGCGATCTTATTACAAGATATAGAATTGAGACTGAAAGACTTCAGATGAAATGTTGTTCAGATGAATTCTGAATGAGAAGGAACATAAATTAGCTATAATTATATTGCTTTCCAATTTTTGGTAGACCAGAAAATTGCCTCAATGCTCAATTTACTGTATTTATTTCCTCAACTTTAGAGGCTTTAGAAGATATAAAGGAGCAATGTTTATAAAACAACAGATGTCTATTTTATTTTCTCATCTTTATTAGAGAATAGTGCTTGCATATGTCTACCACACTTAGAGAAGTCAGCTTGCCTGCATCTACTGAAGACCAAATTGAAATCCATTTTGACACTACCAGCTATATTTATGTGATATTTCACATACTATTCTCTGAAAAAAAACCCAGCAAACAATGGCAGATCAAGTCTACCTTTATGCCTTCTTTGGGATCTTCGCGGATGCTGATTTGAGATGTCCTATCTTTGGCTGGCGACAAGAGATCCAAGATGTCTTCATTGTAGATCTGAAAAGTACAAAGTAGCAGGCTAAAAAGTAATCAACATAAAACAACAGTGGCAACTTCAAGCCTGCTTTCTTGTAAGCAAACACTACCAAACAAAGGAATTTATTTTCAAGCTAACAAGTGCAGGATCGATGGATAGAGCACCTCCAATGACTCTGGATGCTAGTGTTCCTCTTCTACCACACCTGGAAAAAGGATTGTTGCTGAAAGTCTGAGAGGGAAATTGAGCTTTTCCTCACCTCAGCAATATATGAGAAAAATATGTTAAAAACACTTTTAAGTCCACAACCAATTTAGAACTGCTACCCAGATCAATTGATGAGGCAAACTTTGTTAATAATCTACAGAAAAAGCACAAAGAACCCCGATGGATGCCCATCCAGCCTTTTTTAAGCTATTAGTTTATGCAAAACATAAATGGTTTCTACCTCTAAATAAGAGACTTTCAAGGAAAAGTGCCAGTCCGTTTTCTCTTGTATTTTTTGGAAGAGAAATTTTATCACTCGGGGGATGACTCCAACGATGGGATCGTTCTCTTGGTTGGCTATGTAGGCTCCTCCCATGGAATATGTTTTCCCAGACCCCGTCTGTCCATAGGCCAAAACAGTGGCATTGTATCCTTGATAATTGAGACGAAAAAAGAAAGTTTGTCATTATATATGAGGACGGCTGCCTCACATGATCAAAGAGAAGCACACTGGGAATACCTGATCTTTCCCCGGATCCACATATTTTCAGTTGGGCAACCTGCATATTGTTCAAGCCTCATTCCTTCGTACTGCTAAGGTTATTTAGGATTTTATAATCAGAAGCTACACCATGTAGGAAAGAAACCAACTTTCTTCTCCATTTGAACAGAAGGCTTCTTTTGCTCTTATCTCTAGTCAGTGATCAAAAGTAAGAAACTCTTTAAAAAAATTCAAATGTTCAGGTATCTAAACTGTTAAACTAGAGCTGTCACTTTGGTTTCAGGACACAATCCTCTTCATGAAAATACCCCTCCATTATTTTGTCAGTATTGTTCTCACCTTTAAAAATTCCCTTTATGAGGGGAACGATGCAAGTGTTAAAAACTTCCTCTTGCTCAGTAGAAGGGTCAAAAACATAATCATATGTGAAAGGTTTGTCCTTCCCTAGGATTACCTGTGAGGAAGCAAAAAGGGAGATTATATTTAGCCAACAAATCCCTAACTCAACTCAAAGTAACACTATATGCACATATATTCAAATGTGTATGTTGGTTGGTTGGTTTGTAACAGAAAGTCTTGATAGATCTGGACCAAACTCGTCACCCATACCCTTCATGATCCAACTTAAAAGAGTTGAGGGATTTGAACTTTTTAAAAGTGCCTACCGCTTTCGGGCTCAGAACTGAGGCCCAAAAACTCTCCTCACCTGCTGTTCTCCAGGGACAAAAGACAAGCACACGTGGCACCCCTCCGCAATCTCTTTAGGAACAAGTGGGCGACACCTCAGGGCCACCTTCACAGGGATCCCTTTGTCCTCGTCCTTCGACATTTTATCTGGCTAGCTTCCTGAGCAAGAGATCCGAAAGTGGCAGAATGTTAGTCTCCTAGAAAAATAGCTGTGTGGTATGGGTGCCGAATACAATACAGGCAGATTTTAGTCATTCACACAACCAAAAGAACTTCCTTAGTCCAAAGTATACTAGCATCAGGACTACAATTTGTGTGGCTGCTAAAATGTTAACTTTAAAAGCATTTCCTCTAATTGTTCTATTTATACACAGCAGACATAATTAAACAAAAAGCAGGTTGCTACTGAAAAGCTATGGCTCTAAACTCACATATAGTTTTTTTTTCTTAATAAACCTTTTCTGTCTCAACATCTGCATGACAAAAAATGTCAAAACAACCGTTCACACAAGCACCTTTGCCTTTTCTATTTTTTACAACCATAATCATACTATTACCTAATGAAGACTAAAGTATTTTAAAAATGAAAGTAAATGTGGCTGACCTCCACATCCAGAAAAAAACACAGTACAAAATAGTATATACTATCTACCTAATATTATATTATCATTATTAATATTTTCCAGCCCAAGCCTAATGGACAGGATTAAAAAAAATCAGGTGAGGAATTAACATTATTCTCAAATTTTTCATATAAAGGCATTATAAAAGAAGTAACATTATTATTATTATTGTGAGCACTTCCCTCCTCCCAAATAAAAAGCACACTTTCCAAAAAAAAGTGAAATTATATTTTAAAGATTCCATTCCATCCCTAGAAAGGCAATAGAGAATAACTTTTATTGTTATTGTTGTTGCTTTTGTCAGCACTTCTTTTGTCTGATTTAGGGCCTTTAAGGTGTTTTGGACTACCGGCAATTAGGAATAGTAGAAGTACAAAACACCTGCTCTAAATGGACAGAAGGATTTTTTTAAAAATGAAATTAGATGTCAACACCCCCTCAATCCAGCAAGACAATACAAAAACATAGAACACTTCTACTACTACTACTAATTATGATTAACCATGTCAATAGCTGTCTAGTTCTAAATAGAAATCAGATGCTACCAAAAAAAAGTGTGCATTAAGGATCCCCCTCTCCAAAAAAATGATAATATAGTATATTATTGATGTTCCTTTTATCCAAAAAGCCTAATGGTGTATATAATAATCATCAGGGACTGATGTGATTTTACATGATTTCAATAATGTTCAATACGGTCTTAATACTTGTATATTTGTTTATAATACTTGTGTATTTGTATATTTTAAGCTGTATTGCAATGCTTTGAGTCTCCGTATGGAGAAAAAAAGCAGGATGTAAAAAATAATAACAATAATAAGTATTTCTACATCATTATTGTCGAAGGCTTTCATGGCCAGAATCACTGGGTCGCTGTGAGTTTTCTGGGCTGTATGGCCATGTTCCAGAAGCATTCTCTCCTGACGTTTCCTCCATATCTATGGAAGGTATCCTCAGAGGTTGTGAGAGCTGTTGGAAACCAGGTAAGTGGGATTTATATATCTGTGGAATAACGTCCAGGGTGGGAGAAAGAATTCTTGTCTGTTTGAGGCAAGTGTGAATGTTGCAATTGGCCACCTTGATTAGCACTGAATAGCCTTGCCACTTCAAAGCTTGGACGCTTCCTGCCTGGGGGAATACTTTGTTGGGAGGCATTAGCTGACCCTGATTGAACCATGTCTGGAATTTCTGTTTTTTGAGTGTTGTCCTTTATTTACTGACCTGATTTTAGAATATTGGTAGGCAGATTTTGTTCATTTTCATGGTTTCCTCCTTTATATTGAAATTGTCCACACGCTTGTGGATTCAATGGCTTTTCTGTCCAGACTGACATACTAGTTGTTAGAGTGGTCCGGCATTTCTGTGTTCTCAAATAATAGGCTGTGTCCAGGTTGGTTCAACAGGTGCTCTGCTATGGCTGACTACTGTGGCTGAATTAGTTTGCAGTGCCTTTCATGTTCCTTGATTTGTGTCTGGGCAAGGCTGCGTTTGGTAGTCCACAAGCATGTGGACAATTTCAACAGAAGGGAGGCTAGCAGTATTTTAAAAAGCCCTCTAAAATCAGGAAAGTAAAGAACAACACTCAGTAAACAAGGGAATCTCTGACAAGAAACAATCAGGGCCAGCTAACACCTCCCAATAAAGTATTCCCCCAGGCAGGAAGTGTCCAAGCTTTGAAGCTGCAAAGCCATTCAATGCTAATCAAGCTGGCCAGTTGCAACATTCACACTTGCCTCAAACAGACAAGTTCTTTCTCCCACCCTGGACATCATTCCACATATAAACCTCACTTTCCTAGTTTCCAACAGACCTCACAACCTCTGAGGATGTTTGCCACAGATGTGGGCGAAACGTCAGGAGAGAATGCTTCTGGAACATGGCCAGACAGCCCGGAAAACTCACAAAACAGTACATAAATAATAATAATAATAATATAATCGTCCCATATAATAATACATAATAATATTATAATAATACAATAGCTTCATGTATTAATTACTATGTCTACCATTGCCTTCATTGGCCCCTCCCCCACCGCAAAAAAAAAAAAAACAGCCTTTATTCAAAATTAAATGTTCGGGCCTCACCTCCCAGAAGAGTGAAAAATAAAATTTCACAACGGCAGGATGGGGAAGGGAGGCCTAAAAACGTTATTCGCCCATCAATGGCGCGCGGCCTCCTCTCCTTCTCCTCCTCCAGGCGTCTCGCACTGTGAAAACGCCCAATATTTAAAAGCAACGCGCCCATCCGGGCATTCGCGGAAGAGAGGGGGCGGAACCAAGAAAGAGAGTGACGCAAGACGGAGGGAAGGAAAAAGACGTCATGACGTCATGACGCCCTCCGTCGCCATGGAGGCACGCCGATTGGAGACAGGGAAGCGCATCTTCATCCCTTTACTGTGCCACACCTATTAAAGACAGCATTTCCTTCTCCCCGCCCACTTCTCCTATTCCCCGCCTCTTTCTCCTCCGCTCAACCAATCCAGACGCTTTGTGTCTCTACCTGACGCAACGTTAGACCAATAGAAGGAGGAATAGATTTTCTCGCTTTCGATTGGGCATCTCTCGGGGGAAGAGCCTCTCCGGATTGGTTAAAGCATCGAAAGTGGGCGGGGCTTGGGCCAGCTGAGTCTCAGCGCCCATCCCAGCTGCTCAATCGAAGGCGAAAGGTCGGTTTTCTGACGATGTAAGTAAAAGGGAGTGCAAATGGTTGGATCCGGGAGATCTAAGGCGCATCTACACGGTAGAATTAATGCGGTTTGATAACACTTTAATTGCCATGGCTCTTTGCTAAGGAATTCTGGGAGTTGTAGTTTTGGTAAATCTCCAGCACTCTATCAGGGGGAAGTATAAAGACCTTACAAAACTACAGCTCCCAGGATCCCATCGCATTGAGCCATGGCAGTTAAAGTGGCATCAAACTGCATTAACTACCGTGTAGATGAGGCATGGGCAAACTTGGGCCCTCCAGGTGTTTTGGACTCCAACTCCCACAATTTATTTATTTATTATTTATTTATTTACAGTATTTATATTCCACCCTTCTCACCTCGAAGGGGACTCAGGGTGGATCACATTGCACATATAAGGCAAACATTCATTGCCATAACATAGAACAGAGACAGACGCAGGCACGGGCTGGCCTCAAACTCATGACCTCTTGGTCAGAGTGATTTGTTGCAGCTGGCTGCTAACCAGCCTGCACCACAGCCTGGCCCACGTCCTAACACCTGCTAAGAGAAAGCTTGGTGGGTGGGAGATCAGTTTTCTTTCTCTTTGTGTGCGTTTGGCTTGGAGGTACTATATGTGTATTTCGTTTCGGATAGTGTGAAATCACCTATTTTGTTTCTCCAGATTTCTCTTCCACTGCCTCCAAAATGGACATGGGTGGTGGAGGCCGGATCCCGTACGACGACTATCCAGTTGTGTTCCTGCCTCCCTATGAAAGCCCTCCTGCCTGGATCCCTCCCCATGAGGCAAGTGGCCACAGGTCCTTCTCTGGTTATGCAGACAGCCCGGTGGTCTCAGCTGCTTAAGCATTTTAGGATCGGCATTTTTGGATCCGAACAGGACAGACACTTGGGATGCATCCACACTGTTGAATTAATGCAGTTTAACACCACTTGCAGTTTAACTACCATGGCTTAATACTATGGAATCCCGGGAGGTGCAGTTTGGTTGGGCCCCAGCACTATATGGCAGAGAAGGTTTAAGACCTTGTAAAATTACATCACTCATGAGCCATTACACTTAACATGGTGTCAAATTGCGTTAATTCTACAGTGTAGATGTTCCCTTGGTCATAAAGTTTAGAGGAAGGAGACCCTACATCCTATACCTTATTATTAGTAGTAGTCTAACTCTCCTCGTGGCTGGAGGTGGGGTACAACACATATAAAACAACCAGATAATACAGTACACAGTTCCATTAAAATACGTATATGAAAATGCATACTACAAAGATTCAGGCAGGACACTCATAAAATGTAAATTCAAATTTCAGAGTATAAAATTGACTGGATTGGTCTTCCATTGTGTCTTGAATGCATTCATCGTCATCATCATTATTATGTTTATGTTTATTTATATCTCGCTTTTTCCCTCTGTAAGGAGACTCAAAGTGGCTAACACCAAAAGCATTACAACACAATTTAAGATATAGTAAAGGTAAAGGTTTCCCCTGACGTTAAGTCCAGTCATGACCGACTCTGGGGGTTGGTGCTCATCTCCATTTCTAAGCCAAAGAGCCAGTGTTGTCCATAGACATCTCCAAGGTCATGTGGCCGGCATGACTGCATGGAGCACCGTTACCTTCCTGCCAGAGCAGTACCTATTGATCTACTCACATTTGCATGCTTTCAAACTGCTAGGTTGGCAGGAGCTGGGGCTAACAGCGGGCACTCATTCCGCTCCCGGGATTTGAACTTGGGACCTTTTGGTCCTCAAGTTCAGCAGCTCAGCACTTTAACACACTGTGCCACCAGGGCCCCCAATTTAAGATATACAAAGATACAAATATTAAAACAGTATTAAACATCATTAGTATTAAGATAAGATCAATAAAAACGTTTCAGCAATCCCTCCTGTGCTTTTTTCTCCATTTTATGGGGCTGAAGTAGAGGAGGCAGTGTTTACTGGATCCAAGAAATGGTTTAATGTCCCCTATAATGGAATTCACCTTATGCCATTTCTCTGTGTGTGTGTTTCTTTTTAGAGAATTTACCATTCTGATTACAACAATGAGCTCACCCAGTTCCTGCCTAGGACGATTGTGCTGAAAAAGCCTCCTGGGGCTCAGGTGAGATATTTAATTTTGCCATTTCATATAAGAGGAGCCATTTTACTCAGCCATTGTATAGAACAGGAATTGGGCATCCACAGATTTAGGTATCCATGGGGGTTGTGGAATCCAATCCCAGCATATACTAAAGGCCCACGTCTATCCATTATTTGAGAGCTAGAAAGCTTATCATTTCTGGGGCTGGAAGATGTCTCTTTTAATAAGAAATGAGCTTTACTTAAGGCTTGGAAATCTTTTCATTTTATTTGCACAGACCTAGTTGCCCAAAGAATCTAGTATTTTGCAACCATTTGGGGGGTATTTCTGTTTCTAATGTTAGGTTTGTGCCCTTTATATCTCTTCCTGTAGTGCATTAAATGGTTTCAGGGAAAATATTATGTTCGATAACTAATTCTGTGTTGAATAATCACACTTCTTTCACACCCCTCATTCATGGTTTCTCTTTTCTAGCTGGGATTTAACATCCGAGGAGGAAAAGCATCCCAGTTGGGGATCTTCATTTCTAAGGTATCTCTTATTTCCAACTTGTGTTTGGCTGCTTTCATTTTGGCAAGCAAGTTATGTTTTTTGGGATTGCATTCATTTGACTCTGGGAGGATTGCCTTACTTTGTTGTTTTTATATGTTTTCAGACTGGCTCTGATTCTGATGTTTTTGTTATTGTTTCCTCTTCTAAAGCTAAACTGTCTGTCAGAATTTTAAAAGGAATCAAAGAACTATCCTCTTCCATCAGGCTTACCCAGTCGTCTTTGAATCATGAGTTTTGAAACTGCATTCTATTCTTGCTATATGTTGATTTGTACCCTGTGTTTGGTATATGTTTTTATAACAATGTGTTTTATCTATGTATTTATTTTGTACATGTTTCATGTTTATATGTTTTAACTCTGTTGTACCCCGCATTGCGCTAGTAGAGACAGGTAGCAAACAACAACAACAACTGGATTGCTGTGAGTTTTCTGGGCTGTATGGCCATGTTTCAGAAGCATTCTCTCCTGACGTTTCTTCCACATCTATGGCAGGCATCCTCAGAGGTTGTGAGGTCTCTGAGGATGCCTGCCATAGATGTGGGTGAAACATCAAGAGAGAATGCTTCTGGAACTTGATCATACAGCCCAAAAAACTCACAGCAACCCAGTGATTTCAGCTATGAAAGCCTTTGACAACAATGATAAAGATGATGATGATGATGATGATGTTTTTAGGTAATCCCTGACTCAGATGCTCATCGAGCAGGGCTTCAAGAAGGAGACCAGGTTCTAGCAGTGAATGATGTGGATTTCCAGGATATTGAACATGGCAAGGTGAGGCTTTGATGTTCTTATATGCCTTCAAGTTGAACCTGACTTATAACAATCTCCTCATGCTATTGCCCAGTCTTTTAGTATTTTAATTTGTTACCGGCTCTTAGGAATGGTGGGAACTGAAGTCCAAAACACCCAGAGAGCCGAAGTTTGCCCATGCCTGCTTTAGCCCATCGCTAAGACTCTCTAGCTCTTCTGCCAGAAATTGACTGTAAAGTCATGCTGAAGGTCCTAGATATTCCTAGAGCAGTGGTTCTCAACCTGGGGTCCCCAGATGTTTTTGGCCTTCAACTCCCAGAAATCCTTACAGCTGGTAAACTGGCTGGGGTTTCTGGTAGTTGTAGGCCAAAAACATCTGGAGACCTCAGGTTGAGAACTACTGTCCTAGAGAGATGTTATCTCAGGTTGAATGGGACTCATCGCCCAGCGGCAAGAACTGAAGGGCCCCATGATTGTCACCCTTGTTTTATGGGATGAAAACACTTACTATAGGATTGAAGCATTGAGAACTTAATGTGGGCCCAGCTGAATGTTCTCTTGTGATTGTTGCTTGCTCCCTGCAGGCTGTGGAGATATTGAAAACCGCTCGGGAGATCATTATGAGGGTCCGCTTCTTCCCATACAGTAAGTGGTTGCTGTTGCCCTGTGCCCTTTTTGGAAGCCAAATGCTGTTTCCCTTCTTCTCACACCAAAACCCCCAATTGTGTCTTTGCTTCAATTTGCAGTTTTTATTATTATTATTATTATTATTATTTACAGTATTTATATTCCGCCCTTCTCACCCCAAAGGGGACTCAGGGCAGATCACATTACACATATAGGCAAACATTCAATGCCTTTTAACATAGAACAAAGACAAGACAAACATAGGCTCCGAGCGGGCCTTGAACTCATGACCTCCTGGTCAGAGTGATTCATTGCAGCTGGTTGCAGCTGCCTTGCTCTCCCGCCTGCGCCACAGCTCTCTACAAGGAGAGCTCAGCCTTCAAGAGACCGTGTCATAAAACATAAAATGGACAACTGTCTTGGTGCTGGAATTCCTGCCAGTTCCAAGTTCAGAACAAGTTCTACATGTTGACTTTCCTTCTCATGTTTTCTTTCTATTGCTTCTAGATTACCAGCGGCAGAAGGAGAGAACCGTCCACTAGAAATCCCTTCTGATTTACATCCACCTTTTTGCAGAGAACTCACCAACTGTGGTTTTCAATTGAGTTAACCTGCAGAGAAGGACACATTATTTCCTCTGTTTTGTGTTGTAAATTTCGAGACACAAAGGGACTGAACTTGGGTCTTCCCTGATCAGGAAATTGATATAGACTCTCTGACGAGTTCGATACCCAATGCTTCTCCAGACCCAAGAGAATCCATATAATCCAACGTATTTCTTCTTCCTCTGCTGTGGTTTGCTTTTGAGTGTTGGGGTCCAAAGAAGAAAACTGGGGTCATTGAAGCTTCCTGTTGGCATTGAAGTGGGATTGTTGGTTACTTTTAGAGGGTACGATCCTCCTCCAAAGCCCTCTGTTAGGCCACGTTGAAATGTATGGGATTTGCTTCTGTTCATTGCTCTGAATGTTTGTGAGCTGGTGAGGAAACAGTCTTGCACGCATCATGCGCTTTGTGCTTCGTTTTGTAAAGCCTTAAATACTTGGGCATCTGCTTGGTTATATGTTATGGAATAGAGTGTTGGGAGCAGGATTAGTAGCTCTTGCTGGATCCGGGAAGGCGGCTATTTTTGTTCTAATTCCTCATGTTTAGTTTTCTTCGCACACAGGGATAGGAATGATATGGGAGATGATCTCCCAAGCCTACAAGTATTTTCTCCTGTGTTACCTAAAGGGACCTTTCATGCCCCGCAGCTATAGCACTAATTTTTCTTTTTAACTGCCATAATTAGCTACATCATGTGGGATTCTGCGATTTGTAGGCTATTGAAGCACCAAAGCTCTCTGGCTAAGAATTCTAAGGCCCCTTCTACACTGCCATATAATCAAGATTATCAAAGCAGATAATCCACATTATTATATGAGTCTACACTGCCATATTATCCAGTTCAAAGCAAATCTGGATTTTATATCGTAGTATAGATGGGGCCTTTATCTCCCTTAACTCCCAAGTCCCAGGATGAAAATGATGGCAGCTAAAATGAACTGGTTGTGGTGTATGTGTATAGTATGAAACAGATCCCACATTATTCCTTTTATTTTAACATATATCACCTAAAGAGAGACATAAAAGACTGACTTGGCTGCTGACTCTGTATGTACTGAAATGTGTGTGGACACACACACCTAGCTCTTTAAGTATAAATTTTATCAACAAATGGACATGGCTCTGTGTATTCTTTGCTCCTTGGTGCAGTTGTTATATTGATTTATATGCTGCTTTTTCTCTTATTCAGACACAAGCTAGCAAACAGCACTTTAAAAAGTACCATGTACAAATACCTAAAGAGTGTAAACACTAAAACAGATTTAAATCTAGAGCTATATAAAAGTCGTAGCATCATAAGAGTTGGAAGAGACCTTGTGGGCCATCCAGTTCAACCCCAATCTGCCAAGAAGCAGGAAAATCACCTTCAAAACACCCCCAACAGATGGCCATCCAGCCTCTGTTTAAAAGCCTCCAAAGGAGGAGCCTCTAGGACAGACAGAGAGTTCCCTTCTGAACAGCTCTCATAGTGAGGAAGTTCTTCCTAATGTTCACGTGGAATCTCCTTTCCTGTAGTTTAAAGCCACTGCTCCATGCCCTAGTCTCCAAGGCAGCAGAAAACAAGCCTGCTCCCTCCTCTCTATGACTTCTCACTTCTTGCTATAAGGCCCTCATCGTGTCTCCTCTCAGCCTTCTCTCCTGGAGGCTAAACATGCAGCTCTTTAGGCCGCTCCTCATAGGGCTTGTTCTCCAGACTCTTGATCATTTTAGTCGCCCTCCTCTGGATACCTTCCAGCTTGTCAACATCTCCCTTCAATTGCGGTGCCCAGAATGGGACACCGTGTGATTCCAGATGTGGTCTGAGCAAGGCAGAATAGAGGGGGAGCATGACTTCCCTGGATCTAGAAACTAGACTCCTGTTCATGCAGGCCAAAATCCCATTGGCTTTTTAAGCTGCCGCATCACATTGCTGGCTCATGTTCTCCTTCCTCCCTAGGACGACTCCAAGATCTTTTTCACACGTCCTTCTGTCGAGCCAGAAATCGTCCCCCATTCTGTATCTTTGCATTTCATTTTTTCAGCCTAAGTGGAGTATCTTGCATTTGTCCCTGTTGAACTTAAGTGTGTTAGTTTTAGCCAATTATCTCTCTAATCTGAATGGTTAAAAGCATTAAAACCATTAGAACTTATTTAAAATACAGCAGAGTCTCACTTATCCAACATAAATGGGCCAGCAGAATGTTGGATAAGCGAAAATATTGGATAATGAGGGATTAAGGAAAAGCCTATTAAACATCAAATTGCATTATGATTTTACAAATTAAGCACCAAAACATCATGCTTTACAACAAATTGACAGAAAAGGCAGTTCAATACACAGTAACGTTATGTAGTAATTACTGTATTTATAAATTTAGCACCAAAACATCACAATGTATTGAAAATATTGACTACAAAAAATTGACTACTAAGAGGCAGATTGCTTTGGATAATCCAGAACATTGGATAAGCAAAGGTTGGATAAGCGAGACTCTACTGTATATAGAATGATCCCATGACACCCTCATGGTAAGACTACAAGCCACAGAAAGAGATAGATATTAAAATTATTATTATTATTATTATTATTATTATTTTCATGTCCTTTGTGATTCAATTCAAAGGACAAGGGAGAAATGAACAACTAGGATGGTTCCGATCAGAGGCAGGAATCCTGCAGTATCAAAGGTGAGCCTGAACTATAAGTCCCAGTAGCCTTCACCATCATAGCAAATGCTGAGGAATGCTGGGATGAGCAGTCCAAGTACAGTGAGAAGTCTGTGATGTCCATTTCTGGCTTAGAATTGAGCTGAAACCTCCCTTTGAAAGGTGTTCAAACCCAACTGGAGTTCCTGTGGATGACAGCATAATTCTTTCTCCAATTCCAGATGTTCTTGTTCTTCCACAGGGTGAGTGCTCATTTTTTAGGGAGGCGGATTAACTGGAAAGTCAGCTTTTATGTAGGTGGTGGGAAGGAATGAGCACAGACATTCCCTGCCTTGTTGGCCTGCAGCATCAGCTGCCCCGATCTCATTCACTTTGGGGTGTTGACGTATCTAATATATCCACACACGAAGTGAATGAAATATGAAATTTCCCAACACACGAATGTGGGAAAAGAAGTTTATCAATGGGAAGGAGTTTTAGTCCAAATAAACACAATAGATTAGGTATGGGCAAACTTGGAACCTCCAGGTGTTTTGGACTTCAACTCCCACAATTCCTAACAGCCAGAAAATGCACAACAACCCCGTGATTCCGGCCATGAAAGCCTTCGACAACAGGATACCTACAGTTGAGCATTCGGCTCACAGCAAGCAGAGCGTGAAGTGCCACATGGCTGTAAATAATTTAGAGTTTAGGAGGCAAAGATCCAGAGTTCAATCTTTAAATGACAAAATGTTTATTTACAAAAATAACTACTTTTCTTCATAGTAAATGACTGGGTCCTAGCTACTCTTAACTCACCCCATCTTTTCTAGGGTTTTAAAGAGAGGGAGAAATCTGCAAGCATTACATCTCTCCTGACACACAAGCAGAGAGAGATCTCAATACACACAGCACACACTCAGATGTAGAAGTAGAAAGTCAACAACAAAAGGCATGCACCTGCAAAGTATCCATTATACATAACCAATCAGAATGAGAGCAGAAACAGAAGAAATTGATACATTCCAACTGTCATTCAGGAGACAGAGGGGAAGCTACAGTAGAGTCTCACTTATCCAACACTCGCTTATCCAACATTCTGGATTATCCAACGCATTTTTGTAGTCAATGTTTTCAATACATCTTGATATTTTGGTACTAAATTCGTAAATACAGTAATTATTACATAGCATTACTGCATATTGAACTACTTTTTCTGTCAAATTTGTTGTATAACATGATGTTTTGGTGCTTAATTTGTAAAATCATAACCTAATTTGATGTTTAATAGGCTTTTTCTTAATCTCTCCTTATTATCCAACATATTCGCTTATCCAACATTGTCGGCCCGTTTATGTTGGATAAGTGAGACTCTACTGTAATTCTAAAGTAACTACTGTTCATTGAGGACTGCAGACTTGGGCAGTGTGGGGTTGAACTCCCAACAGTTTTCACATTCTGAATTGTTTGCTTTATTCAAAGTAGAAGTCTTATGGAACTGATCATTTCTATTACTGGCATCTTGAAAAATCCCTGGTACAAATAAAGTAATCATGAAGAAACACCTGCCTATCTTTTTTAACAGTTTGGCAACATTTTTATTGTCAAACTATTAATTCTACAGTGTAGAAGTACCCTGGGAATCACATGTGGAACAGAATCAAGTCAAAGAGTTGAGGATCCTTTTGCTCACTTCCTAAGGATGGTAGTTGTTGTTGTTTTTTATACATCTGTTACATCTTTCTTGTAAAATGGGTTCATTCTCCATAAATAGAAATTTAAGGGCAAAATCAAGCCAACCCCAGATAAATCAAGTGATCTTAAAAGTGCTTTAAGAGACTCCCAACAAAGTTATTCCAACATGATAGTATAAAAAATGGAAGAGATGAGAAACGCTTGAGGTGTAATTGGTTTAGAACAAAGGGAAGCGAGGAGCAGCGGCCCACGTGGCCGGTTCCATGGTGTAATGGTTAGCACTCTGGACTTTGAATCCAGCGATCCGAGTTCAAATCTCGGTGGAACCTCACTTTTTAAAATTAACATTTAAAAATCTATTTACTTTCCCCCCACTTGTTTCCTCTCGAATATAAGCTAGAATTACAACTCCAAAGCTGAGTTTCCACCAGAGAAAAGTTACTCAATTTGTCTTTCTCTCTTCTTTCCCATTATATGTATCAGACAAAGATCAGCTTTTTTAGCTTTGTTTTTCACTCTGTGTGTTGAGCAAAAAGAGTAAAGTTTAATGCTGTGTATAATATCCCTCCACTCAGAAAATAGTGAGAGCAGTTGAGGAAAAGAGGGAAATGGCCCTTAATCTGCACCAAAACTCAACTATTCAAGTATGAAAGGGGGCAAAAAGTGGATGCTATCATCTAGAAAGCAAACCTTTAAGGCATGTGTAGAGTGCCAAAATTATGGGTCTTAACCCAGCAGATGTATCTCCCCTTTTTTTCAACGATAGTTAAATTAAGAGTCAGCTACTTTAAAGATTATTACTATACAAAAAGTTACAAAAATAGTAATGATTTATGATGATTCAACAAAACCAGTAAATGAAATATCTAGAACTGCCAGGCTGCTCAGCTATATAGAATCTTAGGGTGACAACGTTCTCGTCGAGGCATTGGTGGTTCAGTGGTAGAATTCTCGCCTGCCACGCGGGAGGCCCGGGTTCGATTCCCGGCCAATGCAATGACAATTTTTTTGTTGTAAATTTCACTGTTAGATCCCAGCGTAATTTCTTCGGCTTTAGGCATTTTATTAAAATTAATTTAGCAAACGTGCTACACTTTTGCATGGCCTTGGAGAAAAAGACGGGAAATAAAAGCCATGGAAAATAAATCAGGAAGCTGATTACTTTTTTTAGATACTGCATCAAAGCCTTGGCCACCAGCAGCCGAAATAGCTCAGTTGGGAGAGCGTTAGACTGAAGATCTAAAGGTCCCTGGTTCGATCCCGGGTTTCGGCAAGGGGCTAGTAGCTTTTTTTTAAACCCCATTTTCTGGTTTTCTTTTTATTCAATAAATGCAAAAGCTGTCTAGGAATCAAGATGGTGGTTTACATTCTCCACTACGTATGTAAAATGGGTCTTCCTCTTTTGTGTCATTTCTTTCCTCCAATATTGATCCTATGCTTCTATACATCAGCATTAAGAAAATGAGGCAGAAAATTGTTTTATTTGAGGCATTATTAGAAATTGTGCTTTACAAAAGAGACTGCAGCATCACATTCATGCTTGCTTTGTACTTTTTCACACTAGGATCCAAACAGTACTGGTGATCGAAAAGTGAAAAATCTTTAGGAACAAAATGGG
The DNA here is from genome assembly GCF_035594765.1 of Anolis carolinensis. Taxonomy (NCBI): domain Eukaryota; kingdom Metazoa; phylum Chordata; class Lepidosauria; order Squamata; family Anolidae; genus Anolis; species Anolis carolinensis. Next base: position 7,077,808 of record NC_085846.1, read on the forward strand.
CCCAAGTTTCTGATGTCATTGTTGGTATCATTTATTAGTTCATCTCTATTAAGAACATACTTTCTGCAGAGGTAAAAGTAACTAGGAAAAAAGGTGAGATTGGACCGGAACACCTGACGAGGTGGCCGAGTGGTTAAGGCGATGGACTGCTAATCCATTGTGCTCTGCACGCGTGGGTTCGAATCCCATCCTCGTCGGTCCACATTATTTTTAAATGCCCTGAATGGAAGGGGCAGGAAAGGGACTTAATGCCAGCGATGAATGTGTGGCACCTTTAAAAACACCTTATCTCCCCCACCCTACCCCATTTCAAGATTTTTAACTTTCCCAGAAATGACTTCCCATATTATGGAAAGTTTTGCTCTCATAGTGGGATAACTGCAGGTGTGGGCGATTTTATTAAAAGAGTTACCAAAAATCAACTTATTTCTACGAATCCTGAGAATCTCACATTGTTGGGACTCATGAAGGCAAACCTCGATGCAATTTCTAGACCATGAAGCATCCCCCTTTTAAAAACTCAATGGGTTGCTGTGTTATCCGGACTGTATGGCCATGCTTCAGAAGCATTCTCTCCTGACATTTCGCCTGTATCTATGAAAGGCATCCTCAGCGGTTGTGAGGTCTGTTGAAAACTAGGTAACAAATGCCTCAACAAAACAAATGCCTCAACTAGGTAAGAGAGGATTATATATCTGTGGAAAGTCTAGGATGGGAGAAAAAACTCTTCTGTTGGAGGCAAATGTGAATGTAGCAATTGGCCACCTTGATTGGCATTGAATTGCCTTGCAGAATAAAGAACACTCAGAAAACAGGAATTCCAGACAGAAAACAATCAGGACCAGCTAACACCTAACAAAGGATTCCCCCAGGCAGTAGGCAGCCAGTCCTTGAAGCTATAAGGCCATTAAATGCTAAACAATGTGGTCAATTGCAACATTAAAATTTGCCTTAAACAATAGCTTTCTCCCACCCTGGACTTTCCAGTTATATAAACCCCTCTTGCCAACAGACCTTACAGCCTCCGAGGATGCATGCAATAGATGCAGGCAGAACATCAGAATGCTTCTGGAACATGGCCATACAATACAGCCCAGATAACAGCAACCCAGGGATTCCCACCATGAAAGCCTTGGACAACACAATCTAAGCAGCAAATCCCCACTATAAGTAACACAGAAGTGATTTCATCCCTTTTTAGGGAATCTGTAGGTGGCTCTTAAAAGAGCCGTTGTGGTAAAAGGTGAAGCCTTTTGCAGGAGTATAGGATTCACTTCTTTTTGGGGGCGAGTTTAGGCTTGGTAGTCTTGGGCTTGGCTTTCGCCTTGGGCTTCAGAGCCTTGGCGGGGCTCTTGATGGTCTTCTTGGGCTTGGTGACTTTGGACTTCTTGGGGCTCTTGGCGGCCACTTTCTTGGCCCCTCCGGCAGCCGAAGCGGGCTTCTTGGCAACTTTCTTGGCGGCAGGCTTCTTGGGTGTGGCGGCTTTCTTCACCACTTTCTTGGCCGCTGGCTTTTTGGCTTTGGAAGCGGCGGAGGCGGGCTTCTTCTTGGGGGCAGCCTTCTTCTCCTTGCCCTCGGAAGCCTGCTTCTTGTTGAGCTTGAAGGAGCCTGAAGCGCCGGTGCCTTTGGTCTGGACCACAGTTCCCTTAGTCACCAGGCTCTTAAGGCCCAGCTTGATGCGGCTGTTGTTCTTCTCCACATCATAGCCGGCGGCCGCCAAAGACTTCTTCAGAGCGGCCAGAGAGATCCCGCCACGCTCCTTGGAGGCGGACACGGCCTGGGTCAACAGCTCCGTCACGCTGGGACCCGAAGGCTTCTTCGCCTTAGCCGCTCCTCCCGCCTTCTTCGCCGGAGCCTTGGCAGCTGGGGCCGCTGAAGACTCAGCCACTGCTGGAGCTACTTCTGCCATCTTGATAACTGTGTACTCTCTTCGAAGGAAAGGTCGAACTGAAAACAAAAACAGCGCGGGGGCCTGGTATTTATAGGGAAGCCGCTGCGCTCCGATTGGTCCGTTTCCAGACGCGTTCTAATTGGTCGTCCATTTCCATCCGCGCTCTGATTGGTCCGTTTCTAGCAAGGCTTCCAGACCGACTCCAGAACGAAGCTCCTTGGGCCCTTGGAACTTTTTTTGTGTTTCTTCATCAGCACAAAAAAGCTAATTATTAAAAATTCTTTTCACGGATTATCCCAAATCCAAGAGGGATCCATAAGGGGAAAGTTAGCTTTGCTGGGACCCAATTTGCAAGTCGAAAGGCGGTAAAATGTGCCAGGGAAAGAAGAAGAAACACAACCTCTGATAATTCCTTCTACTGAAAAATGTGCAAACTTTTGGCTTTTGGTGCAAATAGCAAATTCGGCTTTAAACCCAGGGCTATGGCAGGTTTTGTATAAGGTACCCAGTAGAGTTGACTTCTAGTCAACGATGAGGGGGAGGGTTTTCACCTGATAATTTTGCAGCAATCGCTTGCTTAATTGAGTCAAGTAGCACACCTGGCTAGGAGATATTTTTTTCTTGGAGAGAATCAGTAAAGATACTTTGCTTTATTTCCTGTATCGAATTCTGGATTTCCCACTAAGAAGTAATTACTGGGACAGGAAACAGATCTGCCAGAAGGATCTGGAATTCAAAGGCAAACTCTTGTTTCAGAGATGCATCTACATTGTAGCATTAATGCAGATTGACTCCATTTTCATTGCAATGGCTGAATGCTATGAAATCCTGTGAGTTTCCATAGCATTGAGCCATGACAATGGAAGGTCTAATGGCCTCATAATACAACTCTCAGGTTTCCATAGCAGTGAGCCATTGAAACAAAAGTGGGGTCAAACTGCAGTGTAGATACACCCTCAGAAAATTCTGATAAAAGGAGTACTTAACTACTGCTCCCCTCCAAAGGTAATTTCCAGTGTATACAGGCTGCTTTTTCTCTGGCTCACTGATGTCCAGAAGCAAAATACACGGGGGTTTGGGGGGATTTATTGTGTATGTAAACATCATTTCCAAATGTTGGAGTCCTGGTGTGGAGGGAAGGGGGGTCAACAAAATTAAGATTAAAGCTATGCATTGTTGAAACAGAACAGAAAACAAACCAAATAGAAAAGCTAAAACAAAAATTCAAAACCCAGTTTTTAAGTATAGGCAACAACAAATATTTTTAAAATGCAAGAATAAAAACTCATTAAAATAATGAATGTCAGATGTGTTTTTAATGTTTTATATATTTCTTTTTATCCTTCTTGGGGTTTTTTTTCAAAACAAGGGTGGGGAAAAGTTATGGAGAGAGATTATGAGGGGATTATTTTTTCTATTTGATGTCTTTTTAAATTTTTAGTGTTATTTTAGTGACTATGTTTTTGTTTGGACTTAAGTTGCAATTCTGAAATTGAATAAAAATGATGTAAAAAGATAAATGGATGATGGTAAGGTGTGGGGAAACTGAGATACTTTCTTATGGGCATGGTCCTGAAAAAGAAAAGGATTCCAAGATAGGGGCTAAGCAAGCTTTTCGAAATGGAGTATTCCATAGATGAGATGCATCTACTAAAAAGGTAGTTCCTTTTCCTTCTGATGTATTTTATTTTGATTTTCTGTTTTTACCCGGGCTTGGTCCCATGTAAGCTGCCCCGAGTCCCTTTGTAGAGATGGAGGCAGGGTACAAAATAAATTATTATTATTATTATTATTAGGTTCAAATGCAGACATTTCCCATTACCTTTCTGAGGCTGAGAGAGTGTGACTTATCTAGTGGGTTTTCATGGCTGAGTGAGGATTTGATTTCAGCCCTGATCTCCAGAGTCATCGTCCAGGAATCAAATCAATATGCCCAAATATTTATGGACATTTATTAAGCTTAAGTTAAAACTCTTGTACGCATTGGCTGATTGTTGTGAATGTATAGCCTCATCTACACTGTCATTACACTGTTTTAAACTGCATTATGTGGCACTGTAGATGTGACCATACATTCACAAACATGCCACAACATCACAACTATCAGTTTTAAACTGCATTATATGACAGTATAGATGGGACCAAAATGGATAATTGAAAAGGAAGAAGGTTGTTTGGATTTTTGTTCATCCATGAAGACATGCTTCAGCTCTTTTGCTTTGACAGGGATATTCTCAATCAATGATGTCATCCTGCTGTTTCAGCTACTTTTGAAAGGACACAGGGTGCATCTACAATATAGAATTAATGTAGTTTGATATCACTTTAATTCTCGTGGCTCAGTGCTATGGAATCCTGGGAGCTGTAGTCTGTACTCTTTGGAAGAGAAGGTTGAAGACCTTGAAAAACTCTACCTCACAGGATTCCATAGCATTGAGCCATGAGAATGAAAGAGGTATCAAACTGCATTAATTCCAGTGTAGATGCATCCTACTGTACTGTGTCCTTTAAGTCATTTTTCTACCTACATCGCAAGGTTTGTATACTCTGCCCATGCCAGCTTCTCTTCCATGCTTCAGCAAGACCAAATGAATGGTGACATGGTGTTGTCAAATGCTTTCATGGCCAAAATCATTGGGTTTTTGTGAGTTTTCCAGGCTGTCTGGCCATGTTCCAGAAGCAGTCTCTCCTGACGTTTTGCCCACATCCATGGCAGGCATCCTCAGAGGTTGTGAGGTCTGTTGGAAACTTGGCAAGTGAAGTTTATATATCTGTGGAATAATGTCCATGGTGGAAGAAAAAACTCTTCTGTTGGAGGCCAGTGTGAATGTTGCCATTAGCCAGCTTGATTAGCATCAAATGGCCTTTCAGCTTCAAAGCCTGACTGCTTACTGCCTGGGGGAATCCTTTGTTGGTAAGTGTTAGCTGGCCCTGATTGTTTCCTGTCTGGAATTCCCTTTTTTAGTGTTGCTCTTTATTTATTGTCCTGATTTTAGTGTATTTAAATATATATATATTGGTAGCCAGATTTTGTTCATATTTATTATTTCCTCCCATCTGTTGAAATTGTCCCTACATGCTTGTGGATTTCAATGGCTTCTCTATGTAGCCTGACACGGTAGATGTGGGAGTGGTCCAGCATTTCTGTGCAAGTTTTCATTGCAAGGCTTGTTTACTCAGCCTTCTCTTTCACTCTTTAGGAAGATCAGGTGAAAAGTAACATTAATCGCTGTGCTTATTTATATTGTAAGCAAACTGAGGATACAATTGTAATGTATTTAAAAACAAAGTTTAAAACTTTTGCATTATATTAAGTGTCCTTTGACCAGTAGCTTGGCCACTTGGAACAGCCTCTGGTGTTGCTATAAGGTCCTCCAGTGTGCATGCCGCATCGCTGTGCTGATTGGGTGAAAGAAATTGGTAGTCAGGAATTAACCAATCAGGCTACAGCGCAGGTTATTTTAAAAAACCTTGTCTGGAAGCATTAAAACGATTTAGGATAGAACCTTATGCATTATTCACCAGGTAAGCTTTAGTTCAAGTAGTATAGGGATTGAAGTAAACCTGCGGGTTCTTAGTTTTCAGCACTTTTTTGAGTATGTGGTGGCTCTTAAAAGAGCCTTTTGGAATGTTTTTCTTCTCAGACGTGGACTGGGTTCAAAAGATTGACCCTTAGGCCCTCTCCCCGCGGATGCGCCGGGCGAGCTGGATGTCCTTGGGCATGATGGTGACGCGCTTGGCGTGGATGGCGCAGAGGTTGGTGTCCTCGAAGAGCCCCACCAGGTAGGCCTCGCTCGCCTCCTGCAGCGCCATCACGGCCGAGCTCTGGAAGCGCAGGTCCGTCTTGAAGTCCTGCGCGATCTCCCGCACAAGGCGCTGGAAGGGCAGCTTCCGGATTAGCAGCTCCGTCGACTTCTGGTAGCGCCGGATCTCTCGCAGGGCCACGGTGCCCGGGCGGTAGCGGTGAGGCTTCTTCACGCCCCCGGTGGCCGGCGCGCTCTTCCGGGCAGCCTTGGTCGCCAGCTGCTTGCGGGGCGCCTTCCCGCCGGTGGACTTGCGAGCTGTCTGCTTGGTACGAGCCATTGCCTTCTAGGAGAAAAGGAGCTAAAAAAAGAACTGCTTTCTCCAGGAACAGATAACAATTTGCCTCAGCCGCCTCTGACCGCTGTATTTATACACTATTTCCCCTCGTTTCATTGGTTAGAAAAAAGCAGCCAATCACAAGGTTTGAAATTCCCGCCCTGTGCCGTGATTGGTCGGAGTTCACCAAACCGGTATGTTTCCCTCAGAGCTCTCTTATTTCTTCACTGCTCACATGAGAGAACTAAAGCATTTAAATACTTACTAGCTTAGTATTTAAATACTGTTATGAATTATTCGATTAACGTGTCCTTAATCACTGTTTTAATTAGTGCAGAATTATGTTAAGCGGTAGAAAAACCGAAAGGTTTTTAAAAATATCTCTCGCTGTGCCCCGATTGGCCAATTTCCGATCCTGCTTTTCTTTCATCCAATCAGAGCGCAGCAATTGATGTCACGCTATCTATCAATCGAATGCTGTTGAAGAGCTGGCAGTCAACGGTCTCCGGTGTGAAAAGAACAGTAACAGAAGGCAATCCGATCGAAGGGGCCATATTAAACTTTAAAAATACATTGTTCTAAAAAGAGGTAGAAAGGCGCAATGGTAAAACGCCGGATTAAGGTGTCAACGCCTCTGCAGTTGTGGGTTCGAATCCTACCTCTGCCAATATCCTTTGTGAGACAGGATGACCGCTAGTTTTGCCAAAATGTAAAATTAATTCTGCATTTGTCTGGGGATATGATGAATCAGCTGAGTAACGGCAAAACAATCTACTGGCAGTATAGGAAAGCAGTACAGGAAAGCAACCATACTGCAATGAAATTAACAGGCTGACCTTGGGCAATTCCTTTAGCTCTGGTTACTGAGGAAGGTCAATAGAATTATATAAATATGTCTGATTCATGTTTAAAAGCCATCTATGCTATCATTTTTGCTGGGAGATCTTGCTGAGTTGTAGGAAGTAACCCCAAGGGTCATCTAGGCCAACCCTATTCTGCCAGGCAGGAAGACACCATCAAATCCTTCCCAACAGATGGCCATCCAGCCTCACTTTATAAACCTCCAAGAAGGAGACTTGTTTCTTATGCAGAGTATTTATCTGCTAAACAGCTGATATCATCAGGAAGTCCTTCCTAATGTTTAGGTGGCATCTGCAGTTTGAATCCATGGCTCCATTGCATCCTAGTCTCCCGAGCAGCAGAAAACAATATTGTCTCCTCAATGGGACATCCTTTCAGATATATAAACAAACATGTCTATCATGTCTCCTGGGAATTGTAGTTGTACCAGGCCTCTAAACTTGTCTGCCAAAGGGGTCAGTGCTTCAGCAAACTACGGCTCTCTGGATTCAATATCACTGAGCTGTAGCCATTAAAAGTGTTGTCAAACTGCATTAATTCTGTGTGTTGTAAAAGGCTTTCATGGCCAGAATCACTGAGTTGCTGTGAGTTTTCTGTACTGTCTGGCCATCTTCCAGAAGCATTCTCTCCTGACGTTTCACCCACATCTATGGCAGGCATCCTCTGAGGATGCCTACCATAGATGTGGGTGAAACGACAGGAGAGAATGCTTCTGGAACATTGTCATACAGCTCAGAAAGGTCACAGCAATCCTGCATTAATTCTTTCGATCCAACCAATCTTGCCGGGTTGCTGTGAGAACAATAAAAGACAGAGCCACTTAAAAGACAGGATAGAAATGTAAGGAAAAATGGTAAAGGCACCATCTGAACTAGATTTTCATTACTAAGCTATTATACCATTGCCCTCAGCTGGAGGCCTCTCCCCCCATCACCAACTGATGTTCTGGGGCCAATATATAATATAACATACAACAATATATAATAATGTAATATTGTATTTATTATTTATTTATTAGCGACATTTATATCCCGCCCTTCTCACCCCAAAGGAGACTCAGGGTGGTTTACAAGTATATATACATACAATATATTATACAATATAATACTAATAATACAATATAATAGTAATTATATATTACATGTAATATTTCTAATAATATTACAGTATAATGGTATAGTTCGATATAGTGATATATAATGCTAATATTGTGCTATGCTAATAATATAATATATTGTATGTACATATAATTTGTAAGCTACTCTGAGTGCCCTTCGGGGTGCGAGAGGGCAGGATAGAAATGTAGTAAAAAAAACCAAAAAAACACCAAAGCTGCTTTTCAATCCTGCGATTTGGAAGTGACCTCAAATCATTTCCAAAAATCAGAAGAGGAAGGGGGCAATTGTGAGGAAACTCAGCCCAATCAATATACCATATATTTTGAGCTAACTGTGCAATTTGTTTGCTATTTTCACTCATCCTTTTTAAAATTAAAAGTTGTGGCACATTGGAAAGTCATAGAAAATGTGTTATATACTACATTCTGCATCCCTGTTCTTACCAAATATTATGTTTCCGAAATGTATTATGTTCATTGTTTATTTATGCCATTTTCTCTCTCCATTAAACTCGATGTACAACACAGCTTCACTCTCTTTTCTTCTGTACCTCTCTCCCCAGCTTTGTTCATCACATTCCATGCTCATCCCCAAATTAGTGCCTTCAATGGCCCAAACTACACTAATTCTACAGTACTGGTGTGCCCATAATAGTCATGGTAGTGTGCAACTGGACACAAGTCTCTTATAGACAGGCACTGCTTTTATAAACTAACACACCTGTCACTGTGGAAGACATACCAGGCATTCCTAAGGTCCAGCAAAAAATTTTTATTCGCCTTTTGAAATTATTCAGCTTCAACTGTATATAGATTGTATAATTTCCAAATATTTAAAAAAAAGTGGGGTTAAAAAAATTGCAACTTCTCCCCGTCGGGGAATCGAACCCCGGTCTCCCGCGTGACAGGCGGGGATACTTACCACTATACTAACGAGGAAATTGCTGAACCAGGGCCTCCGTCTAGGCCATTTGTTGCTCTCCTTATGCAAATAGGTCATTTATACTTCATCCTAATTGGCTGACCCATTTCCAGCAGAAAGCTGAGGTCATAATTATCATTAGACTGCACTCTTGAGCCCAGAAAAAGTATGACTTCCAAACCCAAAGATTTGGAAAATAACAGCGGAAATGACCACTGTAAACCATGTTGGGAAATTATTTGAATCGAGCTGCATGTTGACTTTCATGGAGTGTATTTTGGAGCCTGGCACACAAAGGATATGCTATGGGACCATAGGAGTTACAGTTCTATTTATGTAGTATGTATGCATTAATTCGATAGTAGGGATGGATCCATAGACACTAACATAATGCATAGGTCCCAGTTACCAAAATACAATCCCAAAATGTTTCTTTCATTCAAAGAAAGTGTACAGCTCTTTTATTGAGAAAGTGGGCGGCTCTTAAAAGAGCCTTTGGGTCTGGTAGGATCAAACGCCAGCCAAGGGAGGCTGCTGGGAGTTGTAGTCCTACTTGGAGCTGGTGTACTTGGTGACGGCCTTGGTGCCCTCGGAGACGGCGTGCTTGGCCAGCTCCCCGGGAAGCAGGAGGCGGACGGCCGTCTGGATCTCGCGAGAGGTGATGGTGGAGCGCTTGTTGTAGTGCGCCAGGCGGGAGGCCTCCCCGGCGATGCGCTCGAAGATGTCGTTCACGAAGGAGTTCATGATGCTCATGGCCTTGGAGGAGATGCCGGTGTCGGGGTGCACCTGCTTCAGCACCTTGTAGACGTAGATGGAGTAGCTCTCCTTGCGACTCTTTCTGCGCTTCTTGTCGCCCTTCTTCTGGGTCTTGGTAATCGCTTTCTTGGATCCCTTCTTGGCCGCAGGCGCTGACTTCGCTGGCTCCGGCATTATGACTGGGTTCTTCCTCTCACTACAGTTCAGAAGCAAACTGATGCCAAGATCCCTGCCGGCCCTCGTATTTATAGGAGTGCTATGCAAATGAAGGGTTCCATTTACCAGTTTTCTATTGGCCACTGAAATGGCTTTTCGAACGTTGAGCTATCATTGGTCTACGAACCCGCGCCCCAATTGGCTGTTTGAGAAATTCACCTTGCTGACTATTGGTCGCGATTTTAAGTGTTATCCAATCAAATTTGCACATTTTGAAGCCATGGGGGAAATCAAGCTAATCAATTCTAGTGAAACGGTTCAGTCCACCATAGACAAAAGAGATTTTTTTGCTTCCCTTTTGTTTCTGGTGCTGATCTGGTTTAATTTTATATTTCTGGTTTCTGCTTTTTAAGCTTCAGGCGTTCGTATTTGCCTATAATAACAGATTCCGCTCTAATATAGGCAGTTACCACCACCTCAACAGCAACAACCTTGATAATAATGGTAATAATAGTCTATACCACTTCCCATTTCGATGCTTTATATAAAGTTTGCCTTCCTGAACTGCAATCCGAACTTTATTTTAAATGTCGCTTTTATTTCAATTGGAAAAAAATATATAGATTGATATATGTATATACAGATAAACCCCGCCAAATTGGAAGAGACTTAAATCTCAGAGGAAAGATTTCTTCTAATGCTGAAAAATGTCTTCCAGATATTTCACTACCATAAATCTTTTATTTACATTGGGATAAAAATGCTTTATCCCGTTAAGGAGCGAGGGGAAAAAATGTGGAGATGCCGGGGATCGAACCCGGGGCCTCATACATGCAAAGCATGCGCTCTACCACTGAGCTACATCCCCGAACTGATGAACAGAGCGCCATTATTCCATCAAAAGGAATTCCATTCGCATCTAAGGCAGGAAATGCAAGTCACTAAATTTGATGTTGATTTATTTTGAATACTGGATGCTACAAATCTCCAAATAACATTGATACATTCTTGGAAAATAAGGGGGTACTGTTCCATTAACATCATCCAGGAAATTTCGTTTGAGAAAAATAATAGGAGTTAAGTGTGACATTGCGTTTGTGAACATAAAACTAAGGAATGTATTTATTTATAAAGTGGCGCTACTTTTGCCTAAGCCTTTAGATCACATTGGAGGAACTGGGCTCTACCGGCCAATTGAGTCTTCACCACAGACATCAGAAGAACTGCAAGGCCAAGAACAAGCCACGAGAGTCAACCCAAAGGAAAAGTGTTGTTGCATACATCAAGGCAACCACTGACCACAGAGGGAAGTTACAAACTATCTACAGATCCACCTAGAATTTCCAACAAATGCTACATTCAGCAAAGGACAAGAGGGATCCTTTCACCTCTGCAGGAGTCTCCCATATACCATGCAGCTGTGGACAAGTCTAAAGAGGGAACACCAAACTCAGCAGCATCGCCCAGACATGAATCAAGGAACATGAAAGGCACTGCAGACTAACCCAACCAGAGAAGTCAGGCATAGCAGAGCACTTGATGAATCAATCTGGACACGGTATATTATTTGAGAACACAGAAATGCTGGACCACTCTCACAACCACCATGTCAGAGAAGCCATTGAAATCCACAAGCATGTGGACAATTTCAACAGAAAGGAGGAAACCATGCAAATTAACAAAATCTGACTACCACTATTTAAAAAACTCTAAAATCAGGACAATAAATAAAAAACAACACTAAGAAGACATGGGAATTCCATACAGGAAACCATCAGGGCCAGCTAACACCTCTCAACAAAGGATCCCCCCCCCCCCCAGGCAAGAAGCAGCCAGGCATTATTTATTTATTTATTTACAACATTTAGATTCCATGCTTCTCATCCCGAAGGGGACTCAAAGCAGTTTACAAATTATATGTACATACAATGTATTATATTATTAGCATTGTACAATATTAGCATTATAAATTACTATATTGTACTATACCACTATACTGTAATATTATTAGTAATATTACATGTAATATATAATAATTATTATATTGTATTATTATTAGCATGATATGGTATTAAATTATATTATCAATATTATATTTACATACAATCATATTATTATATATTATTGTATATTATACTGCATAGGTAAAGGTAAAGGTTTCCCCTGACATTAAGTCCAGTCATGTCTGACTCTGGGGGTTGGTGCTCATCTCCATTTCTAAGCCGAAGAGCCGGCGTTGTCCATAGACACCTCCAAGGTCATGTGGCCGGCATGACTGCATGGAGTGCCGTTACCTTCCTGCCGGAGCAGTACCTATTTATCTGCTCACATTTGCATGTTTTTGAACTGCTAGGTTGGCAGGAGATTATACTGCATACTATATTATATATACAGTAGAGTCTCATTTATACAACATAAACGGGCCAGCAGAACGTTGGATAAGTGAATATGTTGGATAATAAGGAGGGATTAAGGAAAAGCGTATTAAACATCAAATTAGGTTATGATTTTACAAATTAAGCACCAAAACATCATGTTATACAACAAATTTGACAGAAAAAGTAGTTCAATACGCAGTAATGCTATGTAGTAATTACTGTATTTACGAATTTAGCACCAAAATATCATGATGTTTTGAAATCATTGACTACAAAAATGCGATGGATAATCCAGAATGTTGGATAAGTGAGACTCTACTGTACTATATATATAAGCATAGCTTGTTACTGGGGACCATTCAGTAATGTATTGTCAATACTCTAATCAAGGTGGCCAATTGCAATATTCACACCTGCCTCAAGCAGACAAGAGTTCTTTCTCCCACCCTGGACATCATTCCACAGGAATATAAACCCCTCACAGACCTCACAACCTCTGAGGATGCTTGCCATAGATGTGGGCAAAACATCAGGGGAGAATGCTTCTGAAACATGACTATACAGCAGAGGTCCCCAAACTAAGGCCCGGGGGCCGGATGCGGCCCTCCAAGGTCATTTACCTGGCCCCCGCCCTCAGTTTTATAATATAATATTTTATATCATTTTAAATAATATAATATATTGTATATACATATAATATTTATAATAATATTATAATGTTATACAATATAACACTAATAATAATACCATATAATAATTATTATTATATGTTATATATTACATATAATATTACAGTATAGTGGTATAGTTCAATATAGTAATATATAATGCTAATATTGTGCTATGCTAATAATATATTGCATGTACATACAGCTGCTCTGAGTCCCCTTCGGGGTGAGAAGGGTGGGATATAAATGTAGTAAATAAATGTAGTAAATGAATAAATAAATAATTTTAGACTTAAGCTTGCCCAAAGTCTGAAATGACTTGAAGGCACACAACAACAACAATCCTAATTAACTTGACTATCTCATTGGCCAGAAGCAGGCCCACACTTCCCATTGAAATCCTGATAGGTTTATTTTGGTTACAATTGTTTTCATTTTTAAATATTGTTTTGTTCTTTCATTGTTGTTGGTGTTTTGCACTACAAATAAGACATGTGCAGTGTGCATAGGAATATGTTCGGGGTTTTTTTTCAAATGATAATTTGGCCCCTCCAGTTTGAAGGGTTGTGGACCGGCCCTCTGCTTTAAAAGTTTAAGGACCCCTGCTATACAGGCAGGAAAACTTTCAGCAACACATTTGTTATATCTAGGCTCATTGCAAGAGTTTATCAGACCGCATTTTCAGAAATACCATGAATCACTTGCAATTCATTTAGGATTAAGGAAATTATTTTTATGTAGTGGTTTCTCCAAGTTTTGGAAATACAAGACTTGCTCTGTATCTGGGTATAACAGCAACACAGCCTTTTCTGAGAAAGTGGGTGGTCCTTAAAAGGACCTTTTGGTTTTGCTTTCAGAAAATTGTTTCAGAATTTTAACCGCCGAAGCCGTAAAGAGTGCGGCCCTGGCGCTTCAGGGCATAGACCACATCCATGGCGGTGACAGTCTTCCTCTTGGCGTGCTCGGTGTAAGTCACGGCATCGCGGATCACGTTCTCCAGGAAGACCTTCAGGACACCCCGGGTTTCCTCATAGATCAGCCCCGAAATGCGCTTGACGCCTCCACGGCGAGCGAGGCGGCGAATGGCGGGCTTGGTGATGCCCTGGATGTTATCGCGAAGCACCTTCCTGTGCCTCTTGGCGCCTCCTTTGCCCAAGCCTTTGCCTCCCTTTCCACGTCCAGACATCTTCACTCACCGATTGACGAAACAAACTGTGCCGTAGCCTAGAAGCGCTGCCTTATTTATAGCGCCAGGTCCGACCAGAGGGAAGACTGAGCATTAGTTTTTTTCGCGCCTTTTCTTGACCAACCGCTACTTCACTGCCGCCCCCACTAAGCTCCGCCCTAAATCAGTTTGAACCAATGAAAAGCGGAGGACGGTTCAATCCTTCAGTTCATCGCCTCCTCTTTTTCCGTAGCCATACCAATTCTTTAGAAAATACTTGTTAGAAGTTTTTAAAAACGCAACAGAAAGTGCTGAACAGTGTTTTTAAATTTTAACGGTTTTATGTGATTCTAATTAATTAATTAACTTTATTTTTATCCCATCATTCTCCTCAAATTGAGACTGTCAAAATTCTAGGTTTAATTCTATTATATATGTAGTAGGTTTTAAATTGCATTGTTTTTAATGTGAGCTGCATTAGGTCTCATTTAAAAGAGGAAAGCAGGTTGCAAATAGATTTCTTTCAGACCTTAAGGTGGATTAAAATAGAACAGATACATTGCAGTAAGACCTTTATCAGGCCAATGAATAGGCCAAAAATACAATCTGCAAGCTTTTGAATCTGACAATGTTAGAATTTATTTTAGGAGAAGATATGTGATGATGTGGACATGTTCCTTCTCCTGAAATATAACATACAGTTCCTGGGATTCATTGAGCAGCAGGCTCCCATCCAGCTACTAATCAGGCCTGACTCTGCTTCACTTCCTTTAGGGAATCACAAAATTGGATCTTTGGGATATTGACAGTTTAGTTTAAGATGGTAGTGAAGGGAAGTTTGATTTATCCTTGCTGGATATGAGGCATCCGGGAAACAAAGCAAGGAAGTAAACATTTTTTGAAAATAGATATATATCTCTTATTAAAAACCAAGGCAGCACCTTTAGGAATCTAACCAGCATCTGTCCTGTGTTAAGCTTAAAAACTTCTTTGTTGGCAGAAAACAGTGAGTACTTTGAGAGGCTTCTGTGCTGAGAACCATGTTTGTTTACTCATAACTTCATGTATTTAAAGATTCAGGCACATTTCTTGTCAGGTTAAGCTCAGGCTGTGGCACAGGCTGAAGAGGGGTCCTCCAGGGGGTCCTCCTGGATTCAGCGTTGACGCTTGAGGCTCAGGTGTCGGCGGTGGCCGGGAGGGCTTTCGCACAACTCAAACTTGTGCGCCAACTGCAACCATGCCTCGTGAAGTCTGATTTGACCACGGTGGTCCATGCCCTAGTTACCTCTAGACTGGACTACTGTAATGCGCTCTACGTGGGGCTTCCCTTGAAGACGGCTCGGAAATTACAACTGGTCCAACGCTCGGCTGCCAGATTAATAACAGGGGCGAGTTACAGGGAGAGATCTACTCCCCTGTTTAAGGAGCTCCACTGGCTGCCGTTCACTTTCCGATCCCAATTCAAGGTGCAGACCATCATTTATAAAGCCCTAAACGGTTTGGGACCCACCTACCTTCGTGACCGTATCTCCTACCATAAACCTGCCCGATCTCTTCGATCATCAGGGGAGGCCCTCCTGTCGCCACTGCCTGTATCCCAGACCCGCCTGGTGGGAACAAGGGAGAGGGCCTTTTCTGCTGTGGCCCCCCGTTTATGGAACTCACTGCCCATCGAAATTAGGCAAGCCTCCACTCTTTTAGCCTTCAGGAAAGATTTAAAAACCTGGCTTTTCCGATGTGCTTTCGGAGAGTAACTATTACACACTTCTTTTGTTACTCCCCCATCATCTACCCTCTAGATTGTTTTTATCTTATGTCCCTGGTCTCCGTGATTGTATTCTTATCCTTTTCTCACCCCAAGTTTTAATTAAGTGTCTCATGCGGCCCGCCCTGTTTTTATATATATATATATATAGTGCTGCAGTGTATATGATTATTTATTGTATTGTTTAATTGTATTGTGATATGTTGTTTTATATTTTGCTATATTGTACTGTTCTGGGCATGGCCCCATGTAAGCTGCCCCGAGTCCCCGTTGGGGAGATGGTGGCGGGGTATAAATAAAGTTTTATTATTATTATTATTATAAGAGCAGCTGCAATGAATCACTGCAATGAATCACTCTGACCAGGAGATCATGAGTTCGAGGCCCGCTCGGAGCCTATGTTTGTTTGTCTTTGTTCTATGTTAAAAGGCACTGAATATTTGCCTATATGTGTAATGTGATCCGCCTTGAGTCCCCTTCAGGGTGAGAAGGGCGGAATATAAATGCTGTAAATAAATAAATAAATAAATAAATAAAACATTTCAGTTTTTATCTTTAACTAATAATCTTTAACAGTCTCTTCAAAATTTTTGTTGATTTGTACAGCTCTCTCTCTCTCTCTTTAATAGTCTACTTTCAAAGAAAACACAAGCCTCAACACTTCTAATGCCTAACACTGCCTTTTGCACTCTAACAGACTTCTGTACTCAAGCGGACCCGAGGCTCAACTGACTTCTATCTGACATCCTTTTAAAAGTGAACATTATAAACCGTCACTGAACCAGTTACATAGTCTGCAGCCCTGCTGACTGCTTTAAGTCTATAAAGATAACTGCAAACCAAAGAAGACACACACTTCTGGAAATAAACCAACACATTATAAAACAGACAAATATCAAATAGAGGAGGCTTGAGAAGGATGCAATCCCAATAATCCTATAATCCCATGGCAATTAAAGTGGAGTCCCTATTGGAATAAGCAGTGTAAAGCTAAGGTTTTAGATCCCCATGTATTACCTTCCAAAACCCAAGGTTCCCTACATTTGAAAAATGTACAGTTCGCTTTTTAAAAAGTGGGCGGCTCCTTAAAAGTTTTGAACAGTCTTTGTATGACAACTTCCATGGAGTGTGTTTTGGTACCCTGGCACATAAAGGAGATGCTATGGAAGCATGGGAGTTGTAGTTCTACAAGACACCATTCCACTATGTCTCCTGTGTCAATATAATATATAATACTATGCTATACTAATGATATCACATTGTATATACATATAATATTGATATTATAATGTAATACAATATAATAAACTATTTTAATTGTATATTAAAGACTTGGATGTTTCGGTTAGCCTTTGGTGAGTCAAGCATTAGCTAACCCCATACAGTATTATCCAGTATTTATTAGGTCCCTATTTTATTATCTATGCATTTTATCTCATCATTGTACAGTAGAGTCTCACTTATCCAACATAAACTGGCAGGTAGAACGTTGGATAAGCGAATATCTTGGATAATAAGGAGGGATTAAGGAAAAGCCTATTAAACATCAAATTACATTATTTTACAAATTAAGCACCAAAACATGTTTTACAACAAATTTGACAGAAAAAGCAGTTCGATACACAGCAATGTTATGCAGTAATTACTGTATTTACAAAATTAGCACCAAAACATCACAATGAATTTAAAACATTGACTACAAAAACATTGTCTACTAAAAGGCAGACTGCATTGGATAATCCAGAACACTGGATAAGCGAGACTCTTGTATTCTTGCATAGATGGTTTAGTCCAGGGGTCCCCAAACTAAGGCCCAGGGGCCACATGCGGCCCATCGAAACCATTTATCTGGCCCCCACAGCAGCAGCAGCTCCCTCCTCCGCACGTCTTTCCCACCTCCTCCTTCGCCTGGTGCGCGCCTTCCAAAATTTTGCTTGTTTATAATGGTATTTTAATTATCGTTTAATTAATAATTAATTATTAAGGGGTGCTTTGCTAGTGCTTTTAGTGCACAAAGGCAGAAGGAGATTGTACTAAATGGCCCAAGGCGTCTTATTATTATTATTATTATTATTACTATTGACACAACGACACAGTACAATACAGCAAACAAGATAGATATGCTGGATTTCGTATCACAAAATCACAAGTCAAACACTACCCAAGTGTCTAGGACTGTGTGATGTATTTTCGGATGATGTGCACAGATCCCAGTAGAGTGGCTTTATTATTATTATCATCAACAACATTGAGACTGGGTGGCCATCTGTCAGGGGTGCTTTGCTGGTGCTTTTGATGCACAAAGGTAGAAGAGGATTGGACTAATTAATTCAAGGGGTCTCTTCCAACCCTCTTTATTATTTTTATTATGATTATGATGATTATTATTAACATTGAGACTGTATTTGTTCCCCTTTTGTTTTCGTTTTTTTTTACTTCAAAATAAGAGATGTTCAGTGTACATAGCAATTTGTTTATAATTTTTTTTCAACTATAGTCCGGCCCTCCAACGGTCAGAGACTGTGAACAGGCCCCCCTGTTTAAAAAGTTTGGGGATCCCTGGTTTAGTTCCTCTACCTATGTAGACGACAGAATTGTATTTGGTGGTTGACTGATGACTATTATAATACCTTTGTTTTATATTGCATTTTGTTTTATCTTCTTACATTGTGAATTGTATGTATGTTTTTTATCTGATTATGCTCTGCCCCATGTAAGCCGCCCCAAGTCCCCTTGGGGAGATGGTGGGGAGGTATAAAAGTTTTATTATCATATATTACATGTATTATTACTAATATTGCAGTAGTCATATAGTACAATATAGTAAAACATAATGCTTATCTTGTGCTATACTATACATAGTATATTGTATGTACGTATAACTTGTAAGCCACTGAGTCCCCTTCGGGGCGAGAAGGGCAGGATATAAATGTCATGAATAAATGTATGTGTAGCTACATCCTAACTGCATTAATTCAATAGTTGAGGTGCACCCATAGACCTTGCTTTAATAAGGCTTTAAGTCCTAGTTATCAAAATATAATCCCAAAATGTTTCTTCCATTCAAAGGAACAAGTGTACAGCTCTTTTATTGAGAAAGTGGGCGGCTCTTAAAAGAGCCTTTGGGTCTGGTAGGATCAAACGCCAGCCAAGGGAGGCTGCTGGGAGTTGTAGTCCTACTTGGAGCTGGTGTACTTGGTGACGGCCTTGGTGCCCTCGGAGACGGCGTGCTTGGCCAGCTCCCCGGGAAGCAGGAGGCGGACGGCCGTCTGGATCTCGCGAGAGGTGATGGTGGAGCGCTTGTTGTAGTGCGCCAGGCGGGAGGCCTCCCCGGCGATGCGCTCGAAGATGTCGTTCACGAAGGAGTTCATGATGCTCATGGCCTTGGAGGAGATGCCGGTGTCGGGGTGCACCTGCTTCAGCACCTTGTAAACGTAGATGGAGTAGCTCTCCTTGCGGCTCTTTCTGCGCTTCTTGTCCCCCTTCTTCTGGGTCTTAGTGATCGCCTTCTTCGACCCCTTCTTGGCCGCAGGCGCTGACTTCGCTGGCTCCGGCATTTTCAATCACTCGCTTCTCCGCTCTCTCGGAAAATGAGCCGCTGACCGCCTGAGTCGGCTATTTATAAACAGCCGTATGCTAATGAAGCACCCAAATCCAACTTCCTATTGGCTCAAGAAGCCAACTCTTATTGGTCAGTAGAGTCCAATCCGCACGTTCTTATTGGTCAGTGTGGGAACGTTGGTTAAGAAGCCTCCATTTGTTTAGTAGCGCGCGCTGGGAAGTTTGATTCTATTGGTCGGAACGAGAGCGCGCTCTCATTGGTCAGATTTCTACAGCCGCCCAATCAAAAGAGTGCATTTCAATCGCAAGGTTTTGAATTGAGGGGGGTGGGGAAGACTTCCTATTTCTTAGTGATAGGAAGGACATTGTTTTTCTTCTTTCAGAATCCCATTAAAAAGCCCCCTTTTAATCTGAATGATTGAATTAGCCAAAAAAAAGTCCTTACTTGTTAAAGGTTGATTTCATATCTTCACTCTCATTGGTTGACTCTACAGTATAGAATGAATGCGTCTCGATGCCAATTTAACTTCAGTGGCTCAATGCTATTGTCATGGGATTTATAGTTTGATGAAGCATCAGCACTCTTGGGCAGAAAAGGCTAAAGGCCTTGTAAAGCTATAACTCTAATTACCCCATAGCATTGAGCCAGGACAGTTAAAGTGGGGTTAAGCTGCATTAATTCTACAGTGCAGATGCATTAAGAATCTGTATTTATACAATATACCCTTAGATTTGAAGCTGGTCAGCGTGGATCAATGCTACAGCCAAGCTGTAAAACATATTTATATAAATATGTAACCCAATTAATTGGGTTGCTGTGAGTTTTCTGGCCTGTATGGCCATGTTCCAGAAGCATTCTCTCCTGACATTTCGCCCACATCTATGGCAGGCCTCCTCAAAGGTTGTGGGTTCTGTTGAAAACTAGGCAAGAGGACTCTGTGTGTGTGTGTGTGTGTGTGTGATATGGAATGTCCAGGGTGGAAGAAAGAACTCTTGTTTTCTTGAGGCAGGTATGAATGTTGCAACTGGCTGCCTTGTTTAGCATTGAATAGCCTTACAGCTTCAAAGCCTGGCTGCTTCCTGCCTGGAGGAATCCTTTTGTTGGGCCTAGTTTCCAGCAGACCTCACAACCTCTGAGGATGCCTGCCATAGATGTGGGTGAAACATCAGGAGAGAATGCTGCTTCTGGAACATGGTCCAGAAAACTCACAGTAAGCCATGAAAGCTTTGGACAACACAAACCCAATTAAATTATTTCTTTTTCCTTACTCTGCTACAAACAAAACAAAATCAGTTTTCTATATTTGAAAATTCCCCCAACAGAACTGGAAAGTAATCAGTTACAAGCAATGCCACTAATTTGTTTTGAGAGAAAGAAGGGTGCTCCAAAGTTAATTTTCCAATGTACAACACTTTATTAGTGCAGCACATTTCAACTGATCTAACAAAAGTCACTTTTAAAGAAACCTGGAAACATTTTGAATGTTTTTCCTTCACAAAGTTTACGACTTTGATGGTGTCAATAATAAATCTCCGTGAACAGCAAAAATATAATAGGGAAGCAATATGAAGTGCAACAGGTGACACAAGAAGATATTTGTTATTGGGACTGGCGGATATCAAAGATTACTATGAACCAGCAGGCATGGGCCAACCCGGGCCCTCCAGGTGTTTTGGACTTCAACTCCCACAATTCCTAACAGCCTACCGGCTGTTAGGAATTGTGGGAGTTGAAGTCCAAAACACCTGGAGGGCCCGGGTTGGCCCATGCCTGCTGTAGGTGCTTCTTCCACTCTTCAATGTCTAGCTTTGTGTTCTGCTTTTGACTTGACGTGGGATGTTCTTGTACAGATCCTCTTCTTTTTCCTCTTCTCCCAGTACCTTGAATCCATTCTCCATCTTTGACGCTGGCTTCGGTTGTGTCAGAACAAGAGGTGCAAAGCTTGTCAAGTGTGATGGCTGAGCGCTAGAAAAGCAAAGAAAAAATTGAGGGCGACTTTAAACCAAAGTGTGGTTGTGTGTGGCCCCTAAGGCTGTTTTCATGGCACTCAAAGCTCCCAAGGCCACCTTTTCCTGAACTTCCTCCAAAAAGATAATTTACTTTTTGAGATAGTTATGGGGCACTCCTGTATTGTCTAAAGATTAAAAAAAACAGCACTCATTAAATGAATCTATTGATTTAACTATGTGTGCATTTACACTGTAGAATGAATGCAATTTGACACCACTTTAACTGCCTTGGCTCAATGCTATGAACTGAGATTTGTAGTTTGGTTAAGCACAGCACTCTTTGGCAGAGAAGGCTAAAGACGATGTAAAAATACATTTCCCATTATTCAATAGCATTGAGCCACAGCAGTGAAAGTAGTGCCAAACTGAATTAATTCTACATTGTTGATGCACCCTAATGCTGGATCTACACTGCCATATAATCCAGTTTCTGAATCCAGATTATCTGCTTTGAGCTGGACTATCCTAGTCTGCACTGTCATATAACCGAGCTCAAAGTAGATAATACAGATTTAGGAACCAGATTATATGGCCGTGTAGAAGGTGTGAGGATTTGTAAAAGAGGCACCATGATGTGGTGAGTTGACTGGAAAGGGCATGTGTCGATGGCTGATTGGCTGAGTTAGCCAGGAGCCAGAATTCTGATTGGCTGCTGCCTCTAGCTTGGTGCTGAGACAAACGGTTTTAACTGCCACTTTCATCTCTGAGAGTAGCTGACTGGAACTGATCAGGAAGGAAATGGCTGCCATACTCTCCGAAGCCTGATTATTTATAAGGCAAATGAGGCATATTTAAAGACTGTTAAAAGGCACTGTTTATTCCCTATGTTCTCAGTGTGAAATCAATATTGTTGCCCTGTTTGATCTTTTGAACTGAAGTATAGATACTGTTACTGTTACAGTGACCTTTTATTATACTGCAGGGTTTATCTTGATTCAGAAACTGTGGTAAAGCTTCTATTTATTTATTTCTACAACCCCCAACAGATGGGCCTTAGACACAAATTCATTCAAATTGCAAGAAAGGGAGACTCCGGCCTCATCTACATCGCCATGTAAAATCCAGACTGGCAGTGTAAATTCATATAATCCAGTTCAAAGAAGATAATCTCAATATTGTATGGCAGTGTAGATGGGACCTCCATCAAAACATTAGGAAGCACTCCCTGATGGAAAGAGGTGTTTGACAATTTATATTATTGCCTATGAAGATTGTGGAGTTTCTTTCTTTAGGTGTCTTTAAACAGGTTGGATGGCTGTTCTGTGCATTCATTGTTTGAATAGATGGGATCCGATACAATTCCATCATTCTACCTTTACCTGTATAATGGGCAATTAAGACGTCTCATTTCAACATATTCGAAATAATTTTCTTCCTTGTGTTCCTCTGGCCGAACTGTTTCCTGGCGTTTTGGTGCTTAAACGGAAAACAAAGACAAAGAGGATGAGTGAAAAATGTGATATTAATCTTGTTATAGATATCTTTGTGATAATGATACTGCAATTTATGGATGGAAAGAACATTTGCTGGAAAAGGCCTCCGAACTCTTGGAAAAACCCCATCTGGAAGAACAGAACAGCTGAGCTAATTTTGCATAGTTTTCCTCTGGTGTTTGCACATCCCAATGTAAGGAGTAATTATGTTGAGCAGAAATGTAGGTGTTACTCTGCACAAAAGTGATGATCTTTGTTGAAATAACACTTTTCCTGCTCAGAAAGAAAGCATTTCCTGTGCACAAAACACTGTTTCCTGAACAACCCCCCCCCCATTTATTTTAATCAAGAAAAATCAAAACTCACATAAGCTTCTACAGAGTAATTTTGTGTAATGTTTACATTAAGCAGAAAACTTAGGCAGAAAAAATGACATGCAAAAAGGTACAGAATTGGGGGTGATGCCTGTCTCAACAGCAATCCATGTGAAAAAGATCTTGGAGTCCTCACAGGGAACAAATTAAACATGAGCCAATAATGTCATGTGGTGGCAAAAAAAGCCAATGGGATTTTGGCCTGCATAAATATAGTGTCTAGATTCAGGTAAACCATGCTACCCTTCTATTCTGCCTTGGTCAGACCACACCTGGAATTACTCTGTGTCCAATTCTGGGCACAGCATTGAAGGGAAATGTTGACAAGCTGGAATGTGTCCAGAAGAGGGCGACTAAAAGGATCAAGGGTCTGGAGAACAAGCCCTGTGAGGAGCGGCTTAAAGAGCTGGACATGTTTAGCCTGCAGAAGAAAAGGCTGAGAGGAGACACGATAGCCATGTACAAATATGTGAGGGGAAGTCATAGGGAGGATGGAGCAAGCTTCTGGAGACTAGGATGCGGAACAATGGCTTCAAACTACAGGAAAGGAGATTCCACCTGAACATTAAGAAGAACTTCCTCACTATGAGAGCTGTTTAGCAGTGGAACTCTCTGCCCCAAAGTGTGTTGGAAGCTCCTTCTTTGGAGGCTTTTAAGCAGAGGCTGAATGGCCATCTGTTGGGGGTGCTTTGAATGTGATTTTCCTACTTCTTGGTAGAATAGGGCTACACTGGATAGCCTACGAGATCTCTTCCATCTCTAGGATTTTATGATTCTAAGATGCATAGATAATTTGCATTGAAGTCAGTTTTGACTTTTGATGACCACTTCATAGGGCCTTCTATGCAATATTTCTTCAGAGGCAGGTTGTAATTGTCATCTTTGGAAGTGACACTGTCATACAACTGAATTATACAACAATGTGATTTGCCCAAGGCATCCCAGCTGGGCTTCTATGGCTGGTCAAGGATTCAAACCCAGATCTCGCACTCAAACCAGACCAAACCTAAAAACCTCCAGTGAAGAAGACCTTTTATGCATTAGCTCCCAGCAGCAGTGTTAGATTATTTGCTGTTTCTTCCGAGTGGTCCTTCTGCATCTCTAAGGGCAGATCTCGTGCTGGGCTAAGAAATGACACATTCTCAATCCCGTCACGTACGTACCGCTCTTCTTTCTCCCGAAATAGTAAGCCAGAGGGACCATGGGGAGCACCATCGCAAGCGGAATTACCATCCACACATACAACAATGTTGATGGTTCGCAAGGCTTCGGGGCCAAGACTGTAAGAAATAATTTAAAGGGTGTTTACATTTTTAGGTTGGTGTTGTAATGCTCCCTGTTCTTGTGGTTGGAGGAACTGGAAAAAGTGCTCATAATACTGGCTGCTAACTTTAGTAGTCACCCTTTAAAGCATTATACGAGGGTTGAATGAAAAGTAATGCCTCCACCTTCGTAACTCCTCAACAGATGGCAGTACTGGTATGCAGCAGGTCCTGGTTTGTTCAGTAAACTCTCCTCTATACTTCCATTTGGCAGGAAGCCTTAGCATTGAATGGTTGTGTTGTTAAAGTGCAAAGTATGGAACCCTGCGCAGACGGTCAGTCAATGCGACTTAAGCAACGTGCAGTCATTGAATTCTTGACAGCAGAATGTATCACCCCAAAGGAGATTCATCAGAGAATGCAAGCTGTTTGTGGTGATTGTGTTGATATGAGTCCTGTGCATCGTTGGGAGAGTAAGTTTAAAGATGTTGAGGTGGGAACATCTGACTTGCGTGACAAACAAAGAGTTGGATGTCCTGTGACAGCAACCACTGAGTTTCACAAGCAAAAGGTTGACAGATTGATTCAGGATGATTGTTGTATCACTCAGAGAGAAATTTCAAGCATAATTGGCATTTCACAAGAACGTGTGGGTCACATTATTGCTTTGCTTGGCTGTCGGAAGATCTGTGCATGATGGGTCCTGTGAGACACTGGTTGCAGAAACAGACTTGTGACGGCTTCAGAAAACTTGTTCATCGTTGGCAGAAATGTATCCAATTGTCTGGTGATGATGTGGAAGAGTGAATAGTGGTAGTTAAAGAGCACCTTATAAGGATTATTTCTGTGTTTGATTTATGAAAATATTCCCATCCAAACCCTAGTAACGAAGGTGGAGGCATTACTTTTCATTCAACCCTTGGTTTCTTGGGGCTGGTTTCCAGAATCATAGTCTAGTACTCTAACCACTACATCACTCTAGGTTAACAGCAGTTACATTAGGTTATCACATTGATAAAGGAGATGGTGATTATTTCTAGGTTCTGCCCATCGCAAGACAAAATGACTCACCTGTGAGATACACCGTCTGGCTCCGGGGAGAGAGGGTCCACCCATTGCTGCTTTTTTCCTCATACCTGCAGGTGAATATCCCAGTTTGAATGGGTCCCGCATGTAGGATATGTACAGAGGAAGCCTTTGGAGAAGCCTCTTCAAGTTCTCTGGACGTTGGAGGTTCCTCAAGGCTGGAGGTCATCATCTCCACCTCATTCCTGAAGAAGTGGAACTTTCTCTTTCTGTTGGTCTGGTGGGTTGAGCAAGTCAAGAGCAAAGACTCTCCTTCGTTCATTCCTCTGGGTGGAGGATCCAACCATAGGATGGGAGGAGGAAGGGGATCTGGAGGAATCGTCCACAAAGAAGTTAGGTTCAACGTGGGCCATGAAATGCCTTGCTGACTAAGACTTTCAGTGATGCACCATTGGATGTAGTGTTGCATCAAAAGCCAGTGCATCTACACCAGGCATGGACAAACTTCGGCCCTCCAGGTGTTTTGGACTTCAACTCCCACCATTCCTAACAGCCGGTAGGCTGTTAGGAATGGTGGGAGTTGAAGTCCAAAACACCTGGAGGGCCGAAGTTTGCCCATGCCTGATCTACACTCTAGTTTGATATCATTTTAACCACTATGGCCCAAGCTATGGAGTCATAGCAGTTAGGGCCCTTCCAGACAGGCCCTATATCCCAGGATTTTCTGTTTATCCCAGACTCATATAATCCAGTTCAAAGCAGAAAACCTGGGATCAGATCCTGGAATCTGTAGGTCTGTCTGGAAGGACCCTTAGAGTGATGTCAAACTGCTTTAATTCTACATGGTAGATGCACCCTGAAAACAAAACCTCATTGATCAGTGTATGTCAGGATTTTCCTAGCATGTTCTGCCCTGGTAGAATCCAAGAGAAAACAAGATATAGACCTCACCCAACACCGAGATCTTGATCGCTTTGCTTTCCAGGTACAGAGTCTCCTGCCCAGGCTCCTCAACGTAGTAAATGCAGGAGAACATCCCGCTGTCTTGTGGAGAGAGGTGCAGGACGTGCGTGAAGTTCCCCGTCAACAATGGGAGATGGGAGAAATAGAGGATCCACTTGCGGTTAGTAAACTGGACCCTTGATATGCGATGGTTTGCTGCAGCTGAACATGTGAGGTTTATAGATTCTCCGGTACTATAGACTTCTTGTTTGGGGGAAACAGAGAACGAAGGAGGACCTGGGAGGCAAAGTGTTCGGAGGCGAGAATGTTAAAGAAAGTAAAGAAATACTGCCTGAATTCAGCTATATTTGGTCTTCCATTTCCACAGGTTATGCACTTACAGGTTCTATCACTACTACTACTACTACTACTACTACCACTACTATTTTTGTAGTACTGTAAAGTCTCACTTATCCAACATAAACGGGCCAGCAAAACGTTGGATAAGCAAAAATGTTGGATAATAAGGAGGGATTAAATAAATGCCTATTAAACATCAAATTACATTATGATTTTACAAATTACGCACCAAAACATCATGTTTTACAACAAATTGACAGGAAAAGCAGTTCAATACACAGTAACGTTATGTAGTAATTACTGTATTTACGAATTTAGCACCAAAACATGGCAATGTATTGAAAACATTGATTACAAAAACACTGACTACTAACAAATTGACTACAAATAAAGATAGAATTGCATAAAATGAACTTAGAGTAACAACACTGTCAAAAAATAAATCCATAAAACATTCAGTCCTTGCTGCCTAGAGAAAGATCTGAGGATCTGGGCAGGAGGCAGACTGCATTGGATAATCCAGAAAGTTGGATAAATGAATGTTGGATAAGTGAGACTCTACTGTAGTAGTATTGCAGTTTGACAGAACACGAACTGCCATGGCTCAATCCTATGGAATCTGGGGATTTGTAGTTGTGTGAAGTATTGACTCTTCCCTGTTGGAGAGCCCTGGAGTCACCACAGACTTTAAATCCCAAATCCCATGGGGTGGAATCATTGCAGTTAAAGTGGTGTCAGACTGCTATAATTCTACGGTGTACATCTGTTTTGATGGGACTTGGTAAATCAAGACTGGCAAAAATCCTATGAATATTATAGTTACTAATTGGGATGAATACCTGAAATATGGCTGTTAAGTGTTGGAAATCTTCAACTACACAGCTTGTAAATAACCTGTTGATAAGAGTGACTTCTCCCAATCGATAATTGGTTGCTATTCCATGGACCAGAATATTGACTGACAAATGGAGTTAAATGAAAGTTCACATAAAGCAGTAAGTACACAAAAAACAAAATATAAAAATAATTTAAAAAATGAAAATATACAGTTTTGCCTGTTATCATCCTGCCTACTGCAGGATTGCCGGTTGCAACAGAAATATACCAAAGACTTGGAAAGTCAGCCCTGCTAGCTGAAAGCCAGTATGAATCAACCTTGAATCTATTAATAATGAAAATGAATTGACATCTTCTTAACAACAAGGAAAGTCCATTTTACCTGCAGAAGCGGATTGCCAAAGGAGCTGGAAAAACAGCGGAAGAAGAGAGAGGCATGAGACTTTGAGGGAAAGAGAAAGATGGAGATGATGAATTGCCTTCTGATAGGGCTGAGGTGAGATATTTTGCTGGGTGAGGTCTTGCGTCAATCGGTACTTCTTCACCAAACAAAGATGTTTGATATCCAAAGATGGCTCAGTTAGAAAGTCCCACATCCACTTCTCTCCCATTGCTAGCAGTAAAACAGAACAAAATAAATCAGTGGCCATTTCTTACTATCTTATGGATTGTTGGCTTGAGTTTGAGGACCATCTCAACCCTACCAACAGTGGAGAAGGATGCACCACCAGTGCTTTCAGGACACCCACATTTTCCCATCTGAAACAGCCTGTTTTTTTCTGTCCAATGAAAGGGCCGTCCCTGTTCTATGAGCTAGATAGAGAAAAGTGGGGCAAAGAGGTCACCAACCTATTTCCAAGGCAATGATGATCTTGATGGTCCCAGTTGAGTCCTCAGGTCTACTTCCACCCAGTTCTACCTTAGCAGCACTATTATCTTGCAAGACAGAGATCTAGCCAGGAAGCGTCACCTTTTTCTCTCACTTCCACCCACACGCAAAAACAGCAAACCCACAACTCAAGCCAAGCCAACACACAACTCATCTTGTGGGCTTTGGTGAGCAGAAAGGTGTGCATTTCTTGCCGCTGAAGGCAGCTTTCCACATCCGCTTTCCTGTGGCTCCTTCTGTCTTCTCTCACCACCAAAGCCTCTTTAGAAAACAAAAGAACTGCTGCATGGAGAAAACAATGGAAGGGGAAAAGAAACATGGGTGGCTAATGTCTCTTTACAATGTGTATTGTGACTAATATTTTGTTAGAAAACATTAATCAAAGAGGTGGAAGTCGGGGGGGGGGGGTGAAAAGGAACGGCAGAAAAGGCAGATATCATCATTGGTTGCATCAGTGACACTCAGCAAATCTCCACTGTGACAAATTCAACCACATTGACCATTTGTGGCCCTGCAACCTTCAAAGGTTCTTCATTGACAGGTTTACACACATTTCCACATGTTGAACCTGAACTGACCGCCAATAACAACAATTGGGCCGAAGGAAGATAACCTAATGCTGAGGATGTTGCATATATTGATTTCAGTAAGGCCTTTGACTAAGGCTTCTTCTACACTGCCATATAAAAATCCAGATTATCTGCTTTGAACTGGATTATGTGGCAATGTGGACTCATATAACCCAGTTGAATGCAGATAATGTGGATTATTTGCTTTGATGATGATGATGATAATAATAATAATAATAATAATAATAATAATAATAATAATAATAATAATAATACTTTATTTATACCCCGCCACCATCTCCCCTTGGGGGTGGTTTACATGGGGCAAAGGCCCGAACAACATTGACGAAATAAACAACAATATAAATACAATTCACAGTATAAAAGATAAAAACAGTAATACAATGTAAAACAAGAATAAAACAGTTGATAGTATCAGTCAACCACCAGGCACAGTTCTATCATCTACTTAGGTGGAGAAACTGGAGCAGCAATGCAAGAATAGAATGATACGTTAAGTGCATAGACAGTAAAGACCTAATAAAATACAGGATAGAATTATACCATCTGGGGCTGATTATCAAATGACTGTCTAACCAAAGGCCAACCAAAACATCCAGGTCTTTAATGTGGATTATATGGTAGTATAGAAGGGGCTGCAGTCCCCCATGATCTCACAAACTAGTAAAATGTGAGTGAGATAATACTACTGTTAGGTGGTTTTGTAATTGTTTAAGTGACTGAACCCAAAGGGTGCTCCCCAATGGTTACTCTTCATCGTGGAAAGAAGTGTCTAGTGCAGGCATGGGCAAACTTGGGCCTTCTCTCCAGTGTTTTGGACTTCAACTCCCACAATTCCTAACTGCCAGCATGGGCCAAAGTTTGCCCATGCCTCGTTTAGTGGGCTTTTAAGTACTGTTCAACATCTTTATTAATGACTTGGTTGAAGGTTTAGAGGGCAGGTAGATCAAGTTTGCAGATGACACCAAATTAGGAGGGACAGCTAATACTCCAGAAGACAGGATTAGAATTCAAAATGACCTTCTCATATTAGAGAATTGGGCCAAAACTAATAACACGAATTTCAACAAAATCTGGGATATTTAACTTAGACAGAAAAAGGATGGATGATGCCTAGCTCAATAAGATACATGTAAAAGGCATCTTCGTGGATAACAAGCTGAACATGAGCCAAGAGTATGATGCAGCAGCTAAATAAGCCAATGGGCTGCATCAAAAGGAGTATAGAGGATTAAGGGAAGTCATGGTGCCTCTCTATTCTGCTTTCTTCAGACCTTACTTGGAATAATAACCCTGTGTCTAATTGTGGACCTCATAATCAAAGAGAGATATTGACAATCTGGAATGTGTCCAGAGGAGGGCGACTGAAATGATCAAAAATCTGGAAACCATGAATCCCTTTGAGGAGTGGCTTAAAGAGCTGTGTCTGTTTAGCCTCCAGAAGAGAAGGTTGAGAGAAGAGGACATGAGAGCCATGTTTAAATATTTGAAAGGATGTCATAAGGAAGATGGAGCAGCTTCCTTTCTTCTGCCCTGGAAACTAGGACTCCATACAGCAATGAGTTCAAATGATAGGAAAGAAGATTCCACTTGAATATTAGGAAGAACCTCCTGACTGTAAGAGTTGTTCAACAATGGAACTCTCTGCCTTGGAGTGTGGAGGAGGCTCCTTCTTTGGAGGTTTTTAAACAGAGGCTGGATGGCCACCTGTCAGGGTTGCTTTGGCAGAAGGGATTGGACTGGATGACCCATGGGGCTCTTCCACATCTAAGACTCTATGAGTCTTATATTTTTAGCTGACAGAATACATCTCTATTCATCCCTAGGACCTCCAATGGGATTCTGACTGGAAATGGTCATAGAATCATCATGTAGTACCTAGAAGATGCCCATAGAAAACATGTTTTTTCAATCGCATATAGGGCAGCAAGCAACTAGGGAAATTACACACACGTATCGGACCAACATAATTTTTGTTGTTTATATTATTTTATTTAAATATTTCCATCCTGTCTTATATCATGGGATCTTAGACCACAAGTAAAACCAATGGAAGCAGTTTAAAACAATTCAACATTTATTTTGGAGATTATTTAATATTTATTTGTTTCTCTTTCCCATAACAACCCACAAGAGTTCCCAAGGCAATGAAGAAATAAAAGCTAATTAAAACAATACACATATAAAAACATTAAAATGATCTTTAAAAACTCTAAACATTGTCTAGAAATAATCCTAGGATCCAGTTTTGAAATTGTTAAAACAGCAGGCTAAACACTGAATGCTATGAGGAACAGCATTCGTATGACTGTCCACCTAATTTCCTTCGGTAGGGAGTTTCAATTATTTTTTGTAATGGCAAATTTTTTCATAAAACAGGATGAGATAAAAGTGTAAGATTTCTAAAAGCTGAGTGTGCAAGAGAAAGTGAAACTCAGTCCTATAGAGGTGCAAATATATTTTAGGATTCATCTTCAAATAATTGTGAACTATGGCAGATACACAACAAGGATGGACTTTTGTTGACACATTATTTTCTGCTGTTTTAAGTGCTGATGGAATTTATTTGTGCCGAAGCAATCTATCATATTGGGTTTGCAACATCAAGACATCCCAGGTTTTAGGTGCTTCCGGTCGATTTCTTTCTTTACTTTCTTAATGCGAATATCGCTATACATGACTCCTTTCTCTTCAGTATATGAGACTGTATTCTCCATCGCTGGTCCAGAACGAGGAGGAGCAGGCAGGAAGGCAAGCTGGGCATAGGCCACCTCTGAATCCTATAGAGACAAAGGGAAGTTGATTAAGAAGTTGCTCAGACTAGAGGCAGCTGGAGTTTCCAAATCAGTGCTAAATCCCCATTGAACTTCTGTGGAGCTCTCCATGGTGCTGAACCTAATCAATGGGACTTTATGGAGCTATCTAAGGTGCTGAATTATAAATGGACTTTAAAAGAGTTATCCAAGGTGCTAAACTTTATCAGTGAATGCTCAACTCAAGCAATGGGATTTTAAGGAGCCCTCTAAAGTGCTGAACTTAATAAGTGGGACTTTTGGAGCTATCTAAGGTGCTAAACTTACTCAATGGGACTTTATGCTTTTTTTTCCATGTCAGGAGCAACTTTAGAAACTGAAAGTCACTTCTGGCGTGAGAAAATTGACCCTCTGCAAGGACATTGCCCAGGGGATGTCCAGATGTTTTTGATGTTTAACCATCCTTGTAGGACACTTCTCTCAAGTTCCCACATGGGGAGCTGGAGCTGACAGAGGGAGCTCATCCATGCTCCTCCTGGATTCAAACCAGCAACCTTCAGATCAGCAACCCAACCTTAGGTCAGCAGTGCTTCCAGCACAAGGGTTTAACCCATCGCACCACCAAGGGCTCCATCTAAGGTGCTGAACTTAATCAATGGACTTTTAAAGAGTTATCCAAGATGCTGAACTTTATCAAGAAGTGCCAAATATAATCAATGGGACTTTAAGAGCCCTCCAACATATTAAGCTTTGCCAATGGGACATTTGTGCTGTATCCAGTGTGATAAGCTTTATCAGTAAGACTTTCAAAAGCTATCCAAAGTACTGGACTTTTTCAATGAAGCATTAAGGGGCTGTCCAAAGTGCTGGACCTTAAGAATAAGACTTTAGCAAGCTAGCCATCATTTTATTTAGAGCAATGTTTACAAACTGGGAGGATTTCTTTCTATTTATCAAGGGACTCGGTGAATGATGTTTATTTCCATTAAGGGGCAAAGGAAAAAGTAAACATTAGATGCAGATATAGTCAGTTTTTTAACTGAGCAGAAAAAAAAACAAGGGATGCTCCTTAGAAGTTCATAGATAAACCATGACGGGAAGATGATGGCCTCCTTTCATTTATCACCAACATGAAATAAAGAAAGACAAATTGCTACTAAACCTGGAAGGTCTTATCACTAGTACCTGCAGAAGAACAAATACATGTGTGTGAATGTATTTCTTCTTCATAACGTCTGACCTAGGGAACGCACTGCATCAAGAGCATGTCTTCATAGAATACACACAAGCAAACAACTTTATGACTCCAAAGAGACATGGGTTAAAGGGGAAAATGGCTCACAAAAATGTTCCAATTAAGAAAAAACACCCTACAGTTATGAGTGTTCAAAGCACATACAAAAATTGTGTGAAATTTCAGATAGTGTAGTTGGACTTAAAAAGAATTAAAACCGGTGCAGAAATGGGAGACTTATAGAAAATCAAATCCATCAATCAATCAGACCTGTAAGTCTTGGTCTCTTGATGTTTCCGATTTCGGCTTTTGACGCTCCTTCTTATTCTTCTTGTTTTCTCCTGGATCACATTCTTGATAAGATGTGGATGCTTTCAAAGAAAAAGAAAAGACAAGTGAGTGAAAAAGTAATCTGTATTGTCATCTTCATTGTCTATTTATTTATTTATTTTTGGCAATTTTCCAACAAATCCAGCCAGGAGATTGATTTCCATCTGGGAACGTATTAAAAATATGCAAAGAGCTCTATCGCATACCACAGATCTTTCTCCTGAAGCAGAAAGCGATAGGAATCATCAACAGGATTATAAATGGAACCGCAAACAATGCATGAACTGGAAATTCAGACACAGGACTGGAAACTGGTAAAAGAAAAGAATAAGTAAAATGTTTACTATTTCCCTGAGGTAGTTTTAAATAACATCTAACCTTTTCATGAAAATTTGGGATGGATGAATAAAACCCTTAAGGTTAACTGTTAAAATATCCAACAAAGCATCATGCCTCCAGTTCTTGTCCAGAATATGCCTTCCAGGAGGTGATTTGGATCTGCTGATGGCTAAGAGATCAATGGAACAATTGATCTGCTTTAAAGGACATGTTGAAACTACAGAGCGTAGAATCCAGCAGTTTGGAAAGCTCCTTGAAAGTCTGGACTAAACTGAAGTGGTTTCCCAAGCCCATTCATGTAGGCATCACTGTTCTTATGAAGGTAAAGGTAAAGGTTTTCCCCTGATGTTAAGTCTAGTTGTGTCTGACTCTGGGAGTTGATGCTAATCTCCATTTCTAAGCTGAAGAGCCAGCATTGTCCATAGACACCTCCTAGATCATGTGGCCAGCATGACTGCATGGAGCACTGTTACCTTCCCGTCCGAGTGGTACCTATTGATCTACTCACACTTACATGTTTTCAAACTGCTTGGTTGGCAGAAGCTGGAGCTGACAGCGAGAGCTCACTCCACTCCCCAGATTCGAACCGCTGACTTTTCAGTCAGCAAATTCAATAGCTCAGCAGTTTAACCCACTGTGCCACCAGGGCTCCACTCATATGAAAGGCATTCTCAAAGGTAAGAGGCAAGTGATCATAATAGAACGAAAGAGAAGTAGTATTAAAAACTGAAACTAGTAGTATTAAAAACTGGAATTCCTATAGAACAGGTATGGAAAAACTTTGGCCCCCCAGGTGTTTTGGACTTCAGCTTCCACAATACCTAACAGCCTCAGG
The DNA here is from genome assembly GCF_035594765.1 of Anolis carolinensis. NCBI lineage: Eukaryota > Metazoa > Chordata > Lepidosauria > Squamata > Anolidae > Anolis > Anolis carolinensis. Next base: position 7,112,342 of record NC_085846.1, read on the forward strand.
CCCTTTTCTTAAGCAGCTGAGGGGGAAAAGAAAGGGGCCTGAGGCTGTTAGGAATAGTGGAAGTTTGCCCATGCATGCTATAGAACAAAGGCCTAATCCAAATTTATGGAGCCCACAATCCAGATTGATGATATTCCATGCCCTGTTTCCTCTGAAACACCTCATGTGTAGCAGTCTGGGCTTCATGAAGGCACCTGGGTTTTCTCCTCCCTTAACTGCCACCAGGTTCTTTGATTTTGAGTAAAACACAATAACAAGAACCCCCTTTCAGTACAAAGATCTAATCACTAGCAAGCAATGCAGCCTCCCTCCCCAAAGGGACTCACCTGTGATGTTGACCTTCTGGCTCCAATGAGACATGATCCACCTGCCACTCATGCTTTTTTTATACCTGCAGGTATATTCCCCTGTCAGGTTGGGCTGAGCTTGTAGACAGATACTCAGGGAGATGTTGGAAGAAGCGTCTCCAGGCTCTTTGGAGCAATCCAGAGGCCTTTGGTTGGTGGCCCCAATCTCAGCTCCATCCTTGTAGAAATAGAACTTTCTCTCCATGTGGTTCCCATTGGATGAACAAGTTATACGCATGGTGTCCCCTGCCAGTATCATTCCGGATGCAGGATCCATCTTCAGATCTGGAGTCGGGGGAAGATCTGGAGAGCAATCATCAGGAGAAGATAAGTAAGGAGTGCTGAAATGGCTCTGTGAGCATCATTCTGTGGCTTTGAACAGAAGCCCAGCCAGCACCAGATAACTGCATGGAGAACCAGAGATCTGACACCAGGTCCTTTTCAGTCAATGCCTAGTTTGGATGAGCAACGATGGAATCTTGTGATTTCAGGGACCTGGTTCTTGCACAGCTCACATGCCCACTCCATCCCAGCCATGCAATAAAATCCAGAACCTAAAACCATCACGTTAACTCTTTCCTCTTAATTCCTTTCACTCCTTCAATAAAGATATGCAGTATTATAGAATAAATCCAGATCCCGGAAGCAGCTTACTCGCCTATATATTTTAGTAGACAGAAAACTTTTTTCTCTAGTTGGGAAAAACGCTGAAGGTAGTGGTTCTCAACCTATGGGTCCCCAGATGTTTTCGGCCTATAGCTCCCATAAAAATAAAAACTATCTTAAATTAATTGATTTCTGGTTCAGATATCTAACATCACTATATTCCTGCTCCAGGACTTCAGCTGAAATGCAGTAACAACTGCTTACTTTTCCTTCCATCTCATTTGTCCTACCTGTCTTTCGCTAAGTGAAATAGAGTTGCAAAGAAGAAATAATAGAAAGAGAACAGTAAAATAAGCAGGGTTAAGGTGAGGATCTTGTGTCTCTCCAAATGACATCCAGAATTCCTTATCATTGACTATGCTAGCTAGGACTGATGGGAGGTGAAGTCCAAGAACATTTGAAGGGGACTACCACCTCCATCAGAAACAAACAGTGGAGCTGATATAAAGAGAGACTTTTCTGGGGGCAAATTGACAGGGAGTCACTCACCTCTCACCACGATGGAGACAGTGTTGCTTTTCTGGGACTGAATCTCCCGCCCTTCTGCAGTCAGAATCCAATACACACAGACATAGGTCCCATTAGTGTTTTCATCCACTTGGAAAGCTTGGCGGGGTTCTTTCCCTTCAAGGAATAGTCGCTTACTTTGCTGGGTTTGTCCCTCTCTGAGGAATCTGTATCCGGCCACATCTTGTCCCTCTGGAGCCGTGCAGTCCAGGCTGAGCTCTTCTCCGGGGATGTAAAAGGGATACTGAGGATCCAGGGAGAGAACTGGACCTCGAGGAGGTTCTGCAGCTCCCCACAAAGAAGGAAAGAAAACCATTTGGCCAGTTAGTATACAAAATTATGAAACGCTGAAACTCCAAAGTTTCATAGAAACACTAACAAAATGCTTTGAGGAGTTTATATATACAATTGGACTGTACGTGTGTTACTAAAAGGACACTTTTTGTTCCATCAAAACCAAACTTAGAAAATGGGATCCCTTCACTCTGCCCTCCCTCCTCCACCGGCATCCTTCAGGTGCCAATCAACCACCCCCAAAATGTGGAGCCTTCAGACCAGGCGAACATTGAAAACTCATTAACCACGAAACCAAAGAACTTACTTATAATGGAGATGGCTATGCTGTTACTCCTTGGAGACTGAAAACTTCTTCCTTTGTTATCTTTGGTTTTGTAAAAGCAAATAAAGGTTTCCTTTGATTCCAGGTCTGTTGCGAGGATTGCCAAATATTTTCTTGTGTGTTCCTTGTATGTAGTCCATTGACTTGGTCCGTTCATTCGAGAGAGAGAGAACCAAAATGCCGTCTGTCCTGCTGGGGGCTCGCAATTGAACCAGATGAACTCGTAGCTTACAAATGTGCTGTACGGGGTGGACAAGGAGAGTGTTGGGGCTGGAAGAGATGCTTCTCCCTGTGAACCTGAAAAAGGGAAAGAGATGTCCTTTGGTCCTCTCCTTCTGACCTCAACAAAAAAGAAATACCTAAGTATTGAGGAAAGTATATCTATTTGTACCTTTCAAAGCAGTGGTCTCACCCAGGGACTCCTTCCTATCAATTAAAGGCCCAAAGAAGTCCCCAAGACTCAGGGCCAAACCCTCCTGAGGTCTCACACCCCTCAAATGGGATAATGGCATCCATTCCTTATTCTTACCTGCAAAGGGATCCAGTAAATAAAGAACTGCTGAAAGAGGGGGAAAAAGAAAGAAAGGAGTTGGTCAGCTTCCACACTCCACTGGGCTAATGCAAACAAAGGGGACAAAAGGTGGGAGAGATATCAGTAAAGACAAGCAAAATGACAGAAAGAGCTTCGGAAGGATGGGAGACAGCCAACAAATATGGTAGGCTCATGAAGTCTTCAGAAATTGATAGAAGATCTGAAAGCACAATTTCCTCAGAAACAACTGAGAATGACAAAATATTGCATCTGGTTCTTCAAATTGGCTGTTGTTGGCGTGCAATAGAGGCCGCCATTTTCCCCTTGAAAATGCTGTTTCGCTCCTGCTCCTTCAAAATAGGAAATAAAGCCTCTCTTCTGTCCGTAAACCAGCTTAAATGCCCTAAAAGCACCAGATCTAGCCTGACCTTGGAAACTAAGCAGCGGCATCCCTACCTTGTATTCTGATGTGACATTGCCAGATGCTGTAGAGCTTATTTCTTGCCTAAGAAAACCCATTGGGTTGCTATAAATCAACAGCAGATTGAAAGCTCATCAATGGTGCAATATCCTCAGAAGCAACAGCGTTAGTAGTGGTTCCTTAAAAAACCTGCCACCGGGGTGTAGGAGGACCACCAAAGTTTTCAAGTGGCCCTAGATGCTCCTTTAAATGCTGGAAAGACCCCTGATCCACATAAAGAAGCTGAGGGAAAGACATCAAAAGAGAGCAATGATATGATAATGGGATGCAGGGTGGTGAGAAGCGAAAAGGGAGAAGTCCAAACCTGCAACCAAGGCCATGGACCCCATCCTCAGCCAAGAGGCCCAGATGCCTCCAACGCTGCTCCTCGGATCCTCCACCGCCTTGCTTTCCCTCCAGACAGAGCCAGGCCTGTCCAGCTCATCTGCAAGGAGCTTCAGCAGCAGAGACCAAGGCAGGAACTGCGTCACCTCCTCTCTCTCTGCCCACCGGCCCCCCAGATTCACACCTCCAGCCAGGCGCACACTCAGCCTATGGGCTCCTGGCCCTGCTTGGCCACACCAAAGAGGTGCTTTCCAGCCCCATGGCGCAGCTGACCGCATCCGGCTTGGCTCTGCCCCCCCTTCCTGGCCCTTTGAGCACAACAGGGCTTCTAAATAACCAGAGAGTTGCAGAGTGGGGCAGGAGGTGAGAAAACAAAGGAACAAATGAGTAATTGCTTTTCACCAGCCTGCAGGTTGGTTTGGGTTTTGGCCTCCAGCCTCCTTCAAAGACCTCAAAAACATCTGGAGGGATTCAGTCGAACCTCAGGATGACCCTTCCAAGCCAGGGACCCCAGGCACCATTCCTGCCCAAAGTCAAGACATATGTGTTGTGAGCAAAATGATGGCCCATTAGTGACGATAATAATAGATCTCCCATTCCTTTTATTTTGAACCATCAGAAGACTTTTTCTACATCGAAAGATGAAACTGTGAGTCTGGGCTGTATTTAAGAGAGAAGGCACCATAGATTCAGCAAACAGCAAAGAAAATTACACACACCTATGAGACCAACAGAATTCTAGTTTTCTTTATATTATTTTATTTAAATATTTCCATCCTGTCTTATACCATCATATCTTAGGCTACAAGTAAATATAATTGAACATTTATTTATTTCATTCCTTAGCATTGTATTTGTTTCTGTTTCACGTACCAACCTATAAGGGTAATGAACAAATAATAAAATAATACAAAGATTAAAAAAATTCTAAAATACATTAAAATAGACAGTGGTTTTATCTTGTCTATTGTTGTAATACAATGATACAGATCTCCAAATAATTGTTCAGTATGGCAGATGCACACAATGTGGATGGACTCTTGGTTGACACATTCTTCTCTTTGAGGCACCAAAGGAATTCATTTGTGCTGAAGCAATAGTGCATCCTGAGTTCGAGATGTCTCATGCAGTTGGTTCTTTCTGCTATAAATCAATCTTTATTTTCTTGTTCTCTTGGTGTGAATCTCACCATACATGACTCCTTTCTCTTGCACCAGTGGGTCCACCCTCTCCATCGCTGATCCAGAAGAAGGAGAAGCAGAAGAGAAGGCGAGATGGGCATAAGCCACCTCTGAGCCCTGCAGAAGCAAAGAAAAATTGAGGATAGAGACCAGGGACAGCTGGACGTTTCCAGTTTGGTGCTGAATCAAGTAAATAGGATTTGTGTGTGCTATCCAATGAGCTAAATTTTATCAATAAGATTTTAAAAAGCTATTCATACTGCTGAACACAATGAATAGGAGATGAATCTCTTTCATAAGATTCGTCCCTTTGGATACTTCAATTAAAGCCCTGCAGCAGATTAACTTGCAGCCCAGACATAGAACCCAAGTAGAACAAATTATGTCCCAATTTGGGAAAAACATACACCCTACAATTATGAGTCTCAAAAGCCCATGCAAAAATTATATCAAACATCCTATAGAGTGTCTGGATTGAGAAATAATCACAAATGTCTCAGCGATGGGAGGCTACATCTTACAGAAAATCCATCCAATCTGTCGCTACCTGTAAGTCTCTGTCTGTTGGTTCTTTGGATTCCAGCCGACAAAGTTCCTTCTGATTCTTCTTGTTTTCTCCAGAATCACATTCTTGATGAGGTTTTGATACTTTCAGAGAAAAGAAAAGACAAGTTGGTGGAAATATGATCTCTGCTGTCATTTTCATTGTCTTGTTGGGCAAATTACCAACAAGTTAAGCAAGAAGGTGGATTCCAGGGATGTTACAGACCCTTGGTTACAATATGAAAACTATGAAAGAGGCCCCACCAGCTCAATCACATACCACAGTTCGTTCGCCTGAAGCGGAAAGCGAAGGGAATCACCAACAGGATCAGAAATAGAACCGCAAACCATGCTGTGTATGCCGTTTGAAAATGCACAGAACTGGAAACTGATAAAGGAAACAAATGAGCAAAATATTTACTGTTCCCCACACATTCTTTGTCTCAAATTTTAGCATATTCTTGAAAATTCAGAGTGGATTAGTAACAATACTTTCAATATAGAAACCCTTAAGGCTAGCTGTTAAAATGCCCCCCAAAAAACCAAGCCTCCAGTTCCTTGTCCTGGAAAAAGGATCTTCTTATATGACTTTCAGAAGGTAACTTGGATCAAGTTTTTATAGACAGATTCCAGAAAGGAAAAGACAACAGATTATAAAGGACTGTGTACACATGTGTTTTTCACAAACACATGAAGATAACCCATGAAGAAAATGGTAAACTGTCATGATATTTTTCACACTTTAAGAGTGATTTTTTCTTGACATTCATTTGTGTCACAAAAAAATTCATTTAGTGTTTGAAATAAAAATGGGGGTTTGAAAGCTGCTACAGTCTCACCCAGTTATCCATTTTTGCATGAAATAAATAGAATGGAATGAACAACACATTGCACATTTAATTCAATCATCCCTGGAAGAACACCTGGTGGCAGCAGGTGGCTAACAGATCAATGGAGTAATGCATAAGCTTTAAAGAAGGTGTTGAAACTACAGAGAATAGAATCCAGCCCTTTGGGAAGCTTCATTAAGCTTTAGACTAAATTCGGGAGTGGATTCCATTCCTGTGGTTTGCACTAAATCCAGAAATGGGTTTCCATCTGTGCTCACATGGAAACCATCCTCATAAGTGAGAGCCGAAGGACCCTAACAGGCTGAATATCAACATCAAATAAGCAGCATTTGTGGCTGGAACTGGGACCCGACAGAACAAGGGCCTAATCCAGATGTATGGCACCCTCAACCCAGAGTGACGATAATCCCCAACAATGGTCCCGTTTTCTTTGCAACACCTCATGTGTAGCAGTCGAGGCTCCCCAAAGGAACACAGCTTTTCTCCTCCCGTCATCTCCACCACGTTATTTGATTTCAAGCAAAACACAGTAATAAGAATCCCCTTTCAGTACAAAGCTCTAATCACTAGGTAGCAATGCAGCCACCCTCCCCAAAAGGACTCACCTGTGACGTTGACCTTCTGGCTCCAGGGAGACAAGATCCACCTGCCGCTCATGTTTACTTCATACCTGCAGGTATATTCCCCTGTGTGGTTGGGCTGGGCTTGTAGGTGGATGCTCAGAGAGACCTCGGAAGGGGCACCACCAGACCCTTCGGAGCAATTCAGAGACCCCTGGTTGGGGACCCCAATCTCAGCTCCATCCTTGTAGAAATGGAAACTCTTCTCTGTGTTGTTCCCATTGGAAGAACAAGTCATAAGCAGGGTGTGCCCTTCCGCTACCTCTCCTGATGGAGGATCTATTGTCAGCTCTGGAGTGATGGGAAGCTCTGGAGAAGAATCATCCACAAAGGGAATAATAAAATGGCTCTGGGGTCTTGAATCTGTGGGTTTGAATAGAAACCAGGCCTTCATGGGGAACCATAGATCTATCACTGCTATCCTGCCTGGTTAGGTATCCAGTTATGGAGTATTCTGATTAAACAATCTGGGCTTTGTAAAGTTAATACTTCCACTCTCTCCCAACCATGCAATATAATTCAGGACCTGGGACCTTCCAGTACTTAGTGGTGCTTCCACCACACAAGCTCTTCCTCTGAATCCCTGTCCTTTATTCACTCATGCTTAGATATCCAGTTTTACTGTAAATCTGGTTTCACAAAATAACCTTGTATCCCAGATATTTTGCATGCAAGATCTATGACACTTGTTTCTTTTCAGCTTTTATCAAGTAAGTCACCACCACCAGAAACAGTGGAACTGACAGAAGGAAGGACTTTTCTGGGGGAAATTTCACCTCCCTCCCACAGAACCAATCTAAAAACAAGAAAAAAAATCAGAAGATGCAAATCAAAATGAAATCACAATTCAAATCAATGACAGTCTTTATAGCCCTAATTGAAAGCCATCTGAATTCTTTTCCCGTTCCCCGGTGGCAGAGTGTGTAAAAGCACTGAGCTGGAGACCAAAAGGTCCCAGGTTCAAGCCCCAGGAGCGGCGTGAGCAGCCACTGTTAGCTCCAGCTCTTGCCAACCTAGCAGTTCGAAAACATGCCAATGTGAGTAGATCAATAGGTACCGCTCCGGTGGGAAGGTAACGGCGCTCCATGCAGTCATGCCGGCCACATGACCTTGGAGGTGTCTCTACAGACAGCACTGGCTCTTCAGCTTAGAAATGGAAATGAGCACCAACCCCCAGAGTCAGACATGACTGGACTTAACGTCAGGGGAAAACCAAAAAACCTCCGAGAAAGAAGGGATCTAAATCACATACATAAATAGAAGGCTATTTTTTCCTTCATACTACTCTTAGACTGCCTCCTTTCTTTGCTTACTATCAAGTCAACAAGAACATTGTAACTCCACTGCATCACCAACAGCTCACCTCTTACAACTATGCGACTCGTGTTACTTCTCAGGGACTGAATCAGCCGCATATCCTGGGTCCGAATGTAGTACTGGCAGGAGTACCCCCCAGAAGTATTTGCACCCACTAGGAAAGCTTTGCGCGGTCTTTCCACTTCATATAATAGTAGACTCTGGTTTTGTTCTTCCTTGAAGAATCTATATCTCATCACGTCTTGTCTCTGAGGAGCCACGCAGTTCAGGGCGACCTCTTCTCCCGGGGTGTAAACGGGGTGCAGAGGGTCCAGGGAGAGAACTGGAGCTTGAGGTTGCTCTGCAGATCCCCCAGAAAAGAAGGAGGGAAAACCATTTGGCCAGTTAGAGAATACAATTTAAGACATTGCTCTCCCTAACTGTCATAGAAGCACACCAACCAAATTCCTTAAGAAGCCATGCTTTGTGTATACATACATTTGAACTGTAGGCATGTTATTGAAGGACATGTACCTGCACCCTCCAGACCAGGTTAGCCTTGAGAACAGGGGAATGCATTCACCACAAAAGCAAAGACATACCTATGATGAAGAAGACTATGCTGTTACTCCTTTGAGACTTATAACTTCTTCCTGTTTCGTCTTCTGTTTTGTAGAAACAAGCAAAAGATTCCTTAGACTGCAGCTTTCTTGTGGAGATACTTAGCACATAATTTGTTTTCCGGTCCTTGTATATGGGGCATTGATCTTGTCCATTTACTCGACAAAAGTAGGACCACGATGCTGTCTGTGTTGCTGGAGCTTTGCATTCCAACCAGATCCATTCTCCCCTCACAAAGGTGCTGAATTCAGGGGACAAGGAGAGTGTAGGGGCTGGAAGAGAAGCACCTTACAAAAGGAAATAAAAGGGTATTCGTTAGCCCTGTCCTCCTGACCAACACTTGAAAACAAACACAAAGCTTCAGTAATGAGGATAGGACCACTTTTTGCATCATTGAAAGGAGCACTCCCACTCAGGGACTCTTTCCACTCAACCAGAGGCCTGAGAAGGGATCCAAGACCCAAGGCTCAAGGCTAGGCCCTCCTGAGATCTCACAACCCAACTTTGGGGCACTGACCCCCTGCATGAAATCCTGTTGCTTACCTGCATGTGTCCCCTTCCAGAAAAGAACTGAGAATGCCACTGGAAAAGAAAAGAAGAACGTAAGGAGTCGGTCATCTTCCCCTTCCATACTCTGTTGGGTGCAGACAAAGGGAGAGCAGAAGGAGGGAGGAAAGTGATTCTAGGCTGCATAAGGCATGGCATGTAGATCCAAGGAAGTAATCATCATACCATTCTATTCTGCATTGGTCGGACTTCACCAGGAATAATACTGTGTCCAATTCAGGGAACCACAGTTCAAGGAAGAAATGGAAGGTGTCCAGAGAAGGTGCATGAAAATGGTGAAACGTCAAGAAGCCAAGTCCTACAAAGAGCACCTGAGGGAACTGGGTATGTTCACCTTAGAGAAGAGAAGGCTAAGAGGGAACATGATTGCCATGTTTACATATATGAAGGGATGTTACATGGGGGAGGGGAGAAGCTTGTCTTCTGCTGGTCTAAAGACTAGAACAAAGAACAATGGATTTGAATTTCAGAAAAAGGGATTCCACCTAAACATTAGGAAGAACTTCCTGATGGGAAGAGCTATTTGGCAGTGGAATATGCTGCCTGGGAGTCCAAGCAAAGTGTCACAAGGTCCTTTTGAAAGGATGGGAAAGAGCCTACAAATACCAGGGCAATGGGTTCTATTTTGGAACAAAGAACTGGCAAAACCACCCTGAGGAATCCTTGCCCAAGAAAACCATACAGATTTTATGAGATGTCCATATATTGACAGGAGAAAGTACATCCACATGTAATGCCCTCAGAACAACAGAGAATGACAAGGCGTCACTTCTGGTTCTATAAAATGTTTCCTATCGGGGTACTTTGATGGCCATCAGAGTCTTGAAGAGGATCCAGATGGTCCTCCAAGTCCCAGAGAGAGACCACTCCTGAGAAGGCTAAGGAAAAGACATGGAAGGAGAGCAACAAGAGAATAAGATGCAGGAAAAGAAAATGATGGTGATGAGAAGTGAAAAAAGGGATGTCCAACCTGCCATCAAAGCCATGGGCTCCATCCTCAGCCAAGAGGCCTTGATGCTTCCAACGCTGGTGCTCTGATCCTCCACCGCCTTCCTTTCTCTCCCAGTACAGCCGGGAGTGTCTGGTTTGTCCACAAGAAGGTCAAACAGCAAGAATTAAGACAGGAACTGCGTCATTTGCTCCTTCCTCCAACCAGCACCCCATCTTCACACCTCCAGCCAAGCACACTTCTCAAGCTATAGGCTTCTGGCCCTGCTTGGCCACACCAAAGACTTGGTTTCAGGCTCCAATGCGCAGCTGACCGCATCCGGCTTTGTTCTGCCTCCTCTGGGCCTTTCTTGTAAACCAATGCTTAAAAATAGTCAAAGAGTTGCAATATGGGGCCAGAGGTGAGAAGGCAAAGGAACAGATGAGCAATTGTTTCTCATCCGTTTACATCTTTATTGGGTTTCAGCTTCTAAGACTTCCTCCTCCAACCAGTGGACTCCATACGCCATTCGTGCCCATTGTTAAGGATCTTTGCCCATGTGTTGTGAGCCAAATCCCAGGCCATGATTGCCAATGAACGCAATATAACAATTAGGTTTATCTCCAGTTCTTCTTAAAACAAACCCAAAGAGGGGTTTTTCTACACCGAAAATGAAAACAAAGGACTGGGCAGCATCTAAGAGAGCAGGAAACTACATAGTTACTGTGCTTGAATGAAACATGGATGTTGCCCTTGGAGAAAAGAGATTCTGGGAGTTATATTCTAAAACAGCTGCCAGAGATTTTGAGAACTGTCCATCAAAAAGTGATCTTTTTCAAGTTCTACTTGTACCTGCAATGTGGACACACAGGAAACCCATGGAAGGGATGCCATGATAAATTGGTTCTTCTTCCAGATACAGAGGGACTTCCCAAGGTCCCTGTAGCGGAAGAAACATGTCAATCAACACAATGGAGGAGAATTTTTATGCTTCCCCTGAAAGACCAGGCCTGCAGCTGTGGAAGGTGGAGAAGGGCAGGCCAACTCTCTTTCTAAAGGTGGATTTCGTTCTTCTTCTGTAATTCTAGGAGATGCATGGGCCTAGTAAAGCAAAGACACAACTTTATTTAGGGAAAGAGAGAGATTTGTGGCTCTCATGTAGACAAACCAGAGTCTGGAGAGAATAAGATCCATGAATCACAAGGTTGTATAGTGTAATGTACTTGTTCAGGAGTGGCTTCTGCTGGAAGTGCAACAACGCTTAGCACTGAAGAGTGAAGAGTGCCTCACAGTGGACAACACTGACACGGATAATTTGAGTCACATGAAGAATCCTCCTTCTCTGTCTCTCTATCCTGACCCCACTGTGATGTAAACTGATACCCTCAGGGATGTTTCTCCACCTTTTCTTTTTCCCATGAGTCCTTTTTTGATCTTCCAAGAGGTAGCTAGGTTAGATTCACACAATTCTGAGTAACTTTCCTCTCTCAGAATGGAGTTCCTACAACAAAGCTTAGTTTCCTTCAACAAGTCATTGGCGTGTTTGCTCCTTAAATTAAAGTGTCTAACTATTGAGTGCAATCTAACAATCTCAAGTGCATGTGCTGGGAAAAGTCCATGAAGCTGAATAATCTGGTTGAAGTCAATGTTTCTAGGCATCCTTTACCTCTTGCAAGCCAAACTACTCTTCTCCAGGCCTTGCTACATAACCCGTTGCCCAGTTACTTGGCGTCTTAGGAAACACAAAGTTTTCTGTAACCTCACAGACTCAGCTCATTCTTGCAGAAGTGTTTTCCTTAAACAGGTTGAGCATTGCTTAGCTAGAATTCCAAACTTCAAAGTACTTCACAATCGAAAACCATCCTTATGGGTGGCAGAGACAGTGACATTTTTTGCTTTCTGATCACTCAGGGTACACAAATGTCATTTCACGCACAAAATTTGTATTTTATTTTATCTCTTTCCATTCTAGACACTCTTTAGCCAGACAATGGTGTCAAATGCAAGTAGGTGAAACTGTGGGAACCAGCTGGAATTAAAAAGTCACCTTGAGAGACTCTCAAAGCTTGGGACATGTGGATTTGAAGTCCACAAGCAAGGAGAAAATCTGATATAATGGCCCAATCAGAGTAGAGAGAGACAAGGCAATTGGGTCCACAGCACAAATCTCAGCAAATGTGCATTTTCCTTTATCTTGACAAGAATGCTTTTGGGATTGGCGCTGAAAATATCATAGAGTTCCATGAAAAAATATTTAAAATCTTTTTTAAAACATTTTTAAAAGTCTGTGCCATAGTATAAAGATCTTGTTGAAATTGAATGCACCTCAGCTTCATAAAAGAAATTTGAATCCCTTTATTTCCAAAACACAGCGGAAATAGCAGTACATGAAAGAAGGAAGAGCTTTGTAGCCTCACAACAACACGTAGGGACACAGTTAAGGTTCTGCAGGAAGATCATTGACACGGTTAGGGGTCTGTGGGGCGGGGGGTGGGGGGAGCCTTCTGGAGGGTTCTGTGATTGGAAAAGTTTGGGGACCACGGCTCTGGAGTGGTATGCTCTCCCTTTCTCCTGACTCCAGTTCTTCCTGGTCTTCTTTTGATGGTTCTAAAGAAGACATAGAAAGGAAAGGGCTATCAGGAACGAAACCACAGAGCTGTTTTCCTTATGATTTACTATCTCCTCATGTGAGGGTGCAGTGTGGACTGGGGGTTACATGCCTCCTAAAGGCCCCATTATTATGGAACCAAAAATAATTATAGAATCCAGTTTTGAAACAGTTAAAGCAGCACTTTCAAACATTGAATCCAATGTGGAACCACCCTTTCTTGCTGCCTGGTGGAAGCTTAAAAGAGATGAGTCCAGCCTAACTTGCGCAGGGAGTTCTTCCATTGAGGGGCTGCTCAATGGAAGAACCCAATGGAAGAAGGCTTTGTTCCACGTATCCACCAACCCAACTCCATCAGATGTTGGGACACACCACAGGGCCTCCTCTGAGCATCTCAGATGTGGGGACGCCTCATGTGGCAAGGAGGCAGTCTTTCAAATATCCATAAATATCAGTCCAGAAGCTTCTTTCTACAATAATCCTGTCTTTTCCTGCTCTGCATATAAGTTCAAAACAGAATCTTCCTGTTCATTACTCCCTTTTCTGAGAACTTTATTAAAGCCATGAAAAGAGATACCCACAAGCTCTTATTGACATACCATTGATCTTTCTCAGGTAGCAGAAAGGGACAGGAATCATCAGCAAGAATATAAATCGAACAGCCCACCATGGCATGTATGAATTTTGGATCAAACTGGAAACTGATTAAAGAAAAGATCAAGTAGGAAGTTTATTGTTTCCCAGGGTCGATTTTCTTAAAACAGGCCCTTTTTGTGAAAAGAAGCAGTATTTACAACTGTAAGTGAAACAAAAGTCTAATTCAGATGTATGAAGTCCACAATCCAGATTGCTGGTGTTCCCCAACTATTGTACCTTCACTGGCCATGCTTCATGTGTAACACTTGGTGCCATCTGATCACATCAAGCCTTTCTCCTCCCTTCAGCGGGTTCTTCAATTTTAAGCAAAACATAAAAACAGAAAATCCACCGGGTTGTTGTATGTCTTTCGGGCTGTGTGACCATGTTCCAGAAGGATCTTCCTCTGAGGATGCCTGCCATAGATGTGGGTGAAACGTCAGGAAAGAATACTTCTGGAACATGGTCACACAGCCCGAAAGACATACAACAACCCTGTGATGCCGGCCATGAAAGCCTTCGACAACACAGAAAATCCACCTTTGGAAGAAAGCTCTGCCCACTTGGAGGCACTGCAGTCTCCCTCCACAAAAGGACTCACCTGTGACGTTGACCTTCTGGCTCCAGGGAGACAAGATCCACCTGCCACTCATGTTTACTTCATACCTGCAGGTATATTCCCCTGTGTGGTTGGGCTGGGCTTGTAGGTGGATGCTCAGAGAGACCTTGGAAGGGGCACCACCAGACCATTCAGAGCAATTCAGAGACCCCTGGTTGGGGACCCCAATCTCAGCTCCATCCTTGTAGAAATGGAAACTCTTCTCTGTGTTGTTCCCATTGGAAGAACAAGTGATAAGCAGGATGTGCCCTTCGGCTACCTCTCCTGATGGAGGATCGATCTTCAGCTCCGGAGTCGTGGGAAGCTCTGGAGAAGAATCATCCACAAAGGGATTAATAAAATGGCTCTGGGGTCTTGAATCTGTGGGTTTGAATAGAAAACCACAGGCATCTTCATGGGGAACCATAGATCTATCACTGTATCCTGTTTGGTTAAGTATCCAATTTTGGAGTACTCTGATTTAACAATCTGGGCTTTGTAAAGGTAACATTTCCACTCTGTCCCAGCCATGAAATACAATCCAGAACCTGGGACCTTCCAGTACTTAGAGGTGCTTCTACCACACAAGCCCTTCCTCTGAATCCCTGTCCTTTATTCACTCATGCTTAGATATCCAGTTTTACTGTCAATATGGTTTCACAAAATAACCTGGTCTCCCAGATATTTTGCATGCAAGATCTATGAAACTTGTTTATTTTCAGCTTTTATCAAGTAAGTCACCAACACCAGAAACAGTGGAGCTCACATAAGGATGGACTTTTCTGGGGGCAATTTCACCTCCCTCCCACAGAACCAATCTACAAACAAGGAAAAAAAAAGAAGAAGATGCAAATCAAAACGAAATCACACTTCAAATCAATGACAGTCTTTATAGCCCTAATTGAAAGCCACCTGAATTCTTTCCCAGTTCTGAGAAAGAGGAGATCTAAATCACATACATAAATATAAGGATATTTTTTCCTTCATACTACTCTTAGACCGCCTCTTTTCTTTGCTTACTATCAAGTCAACAAGAACACTGTAACTCCACTGCATCACCAACAACTCACCTCTTACAACTATGAGGATGGTGTCACTTTTCAGGGACTGAATCAGCCGCATATCCCGGGTCCGAATGCAGTACTGGCAGGAGTACCACCCAGAAGTATTTGCACCCACTTGGAGAGCTTTGTGTGGTCCTTCTACTTCATATAAAACACTCTGGTTTTGTTCTTCCTTGAAGAATCTGTATCCCGTCACATCTTGTCTCTCAGGAGCCACGCAGTTCAGGGCAACCTCTTCTCCCGGGGTGTAAACGGGGTGCAGAGGGTCCAGGGAGAGAACTGGACCTTGAGGTCGCTCTGCAGATCCCCCAGAAAAGAAAGAGGGAAAACCATCCGGCTAGTTAGAGAATACCATTTTCAGACATTGCTGTCCCCAACTCTCATAGAAGCACACCAACCAAATTTTTGAGAAGCCATACTTTGTGTATACATACATTTGAACTGTAGGCATGTTATTAAAGGACATGTGCCAGTAGTTGATCCAGATCAGGTTAGTCTTGAGAACAGGGGAATGTATTTCACCCCAAAAGCAAAGACTTACCTATGATGGAGAAGACTATGTGGTTACTCCTTGGAGACTCAAAACTTCTTCCTGTGCTTTCTTCTGTTTTGTAAAAACACTTAAAAGATTCCTTAGACTGCAGTTCTCTTGTGGAGATCTGCAAATCATTTCTTTTCTGCTGTTTGTATATGTCACATTGATAATGTCCCTTTACACGACAGAAGTAGAAAAATAGTCCTGTCTGTTTTCCTGGGGCTTTGCATTCCAACCAGATCCATTCTCCTCTCACAAAGGTGTTGAACGGAGAGGACAAAGAGAGTGTAGGGGCTGGAAGAGAAGTGTATTTGAAAGAGTAAATAAAAGGGTGTCCTGCCCTTCTGGCCAACATTTGGAAACAAACACAAAGCCTCCGTAATGAGGGTAGAATCACTTTCTGCATTCTTGAAAGGAGCACTCCCACTCAGGGACTCTTCCCTCTCAACCAGAGATCTGAGGTGGGATCCAAACCCCGAGGCTCAGGGCCAGACCCTCCTGAGATCTCACAACCCAACTTTGGGGCAGTGACCCCCTGCATGAAATCCTGCTTCTTACCTGCATGTGTCCCCTTCCAGTAAAGAACTGAGAATGCCGCTGGAAAAGAAAAGAAGAAAGAAAGGAGTCGGTCATCTTCCCCTTCCATACTCTGTTGGGTGCAGACAAAGGGAACAGAAGGAGGGAGGAAAGTGATTCTAGGCTGCATAAGGTATGGTGTGTAGATCGAAGGAAGTAATTGTACCATTATACTCTGCTTTGGTCAGATTTCACCAGGAATAATACTGTATCCAATTCTAGGAACCACAGTTCAAGGAGCAAAATGGACCAGATGGAAGGTGTCCAGAGAAGGGCCATGAAAATGGTGAAATGTCTAGAAGCTAAGCCCTACAAAGAATGGCTTAGGGAACTGGATATGTTCACCTTAGAGAAGAGAAGACTAAGCAGGGACATGATTGCCATGTTTACATATATGAACGGATGTTACATGGGGGAGAGGACAAGCTTGTCTTTTGCTGGTCTAGAGACTAGAACAAAGAACAATGGATTTGAATTTCAGTAAAAGGGATTCCACCTAAACATTAGAAGAGCTATTTGGCAGTGGAATATGCTGCCTGGGGGTCCAGTGGTGCCTCCTTCTTTGGATGTTTAAATCTGAGGCTGGTTGGTGATCTGTTGGGAAGCCTTGGATTCTAGAATCGAGTTGGACTGGATGCCTTTTGGGATTTGATGAGTCTTTGAGGAATTAAAGAGGACAAGCAAAGTGTCAGAAAGTCCTTTTCAAAGGACGGGAAAGAGCCTACAAATACCAGGGCAATGGGTTCTATTTTGGAACAAAGAACTGGCAAAACTACCTCTGAGGAATCCTTGCTCAAGAAAACCCTACAAATTTTATGAGTTGTCCATATATTGACAGGAGGAAAGTACATCCACATGTAATGCCCTCAGAACAACAGAGAATGACAACGCATCACTTCTGGTTCTTTAAAGTGTTAACTATCAAGGAACTTTGATGGCCATCAGAGTCTTGAAGGGGATCCAGACAGTCCTCCAAGTCCCAGAGAGAGATCACCCCTGAGAAGGCTAAGGAAAAGACATGGAAGGAGAGCAACAAGAGAATAAGATCCAAGAAAAGAAAAAGATGGTGATGAGAAGTGAAAAAAGGGATGTCCAACCTGCCACCAAAGCCATGGGCTCCATCCTCAGCCAAGAGGCCTTGATGCTTCCAACACTGGTGCTCTGATCCTCCACCGCCTTCCTTTCTCTCCCAATACAGCCGGGAGTGTCTGGTTTCTCCTCAAGAAGCTCAGAAAGCAAGAATTAAGACAGGAACTGCGTCATTTGCTCCTTCCTCCAACCAGCACCCCATCTTCACACCTCCAGCCAAGCACACTTCTCAAGCTATAGGCTTCTGGCCCTGCTTGGCCACACCAAAGGCTTGGTTTCAGACTCCAATGCGCAGCTGACCGCATCCGGCTTTGTTCTGCCTCCTCTGGGCCTTTCTTGTAAACCAATGCTTAAAAATAGTCAAAGAGTTGCAATATGGGGCCAGAGGTGAGAAGGCGAAGGAACAGATGAGCAATTGTTTCTCATCCGTTTACATCTTTATTGGGTTCAGCTTCTAAGACTTCCTCCTCCAACCAGTGGACTCCATACGCCATTCGTGCCCATTGTTAAGGATCTTTGCCCATGTGTTGTGAGCCAAATCCCAGGCCATGATTGCCAATGAACGCAATATAACAATTAGGTTTATCTCCAGTTCTTCTTAAAACAAACCCAAAGAGGGGTTTTTCTACACCGAAAATGAAAACAAAGGACTGGGCAGCATCTAAGAGAGCAGGACACTACATAGTTACTGTGCTTGAATGAAACATGGATGTTGCCATTGGAGAAAAGAGATTCTGGGAGTTATATTCTAAAACAGCTGCCAGAGATTTTGAGAACTGTCCATCAAAAAGTGATCTTTTTCAAGTTCTACTTGTACCTGCAATGTGGACACACAGGAAACCCATGGAAGGGATGCCATGATAAATTGGTTCTTCTTCCAGATACAGAGGGACTTCCCAAGGTCCCTGTAGTGGAAGAAACATGTCAATCAACACAATGGAGGAGAATTTTTATGCTTCCCCTGAAAGACCAGGCCTGCAGCTGTGGAAGGTGGAGAAGGGCAGGCCAACTCTCTTTCTAAAGGTGGATTTCGTTCTTCTTCTGTAATTCTAGGAGATGCATGGGCCTAGTAAAGCAAAGACACAACTTTATTTAGGGAAAGAGAGAGATTTGTGGCTCTCATGTAGACAAACCAGAGTCTGGAGAGAATAAGATCCATGAATCACAAGGTTGTATAGTGTAATGTACTTGTTCAGGAGTGGCTTCTGCTGGAAGTGCAACAACGCTTAGCACTGAAGAGTGAAGAGTGCCTCACAGTGGACAACACTGACACGGATAATTTGAGTCACATGAAGAATCCTCCTTCTCTGTCTCTCTATCCTGACCCCACTGTGATGTAAACTGATACCCTCAGGGATGTTTCTCCACCTTTTCTTTTTCCCATGAGTCCTTTTTTGATCTTCCAAGAGGTAGCTAGGTTAGATTCACACAATTCTGAATAACTTTCCTCTCTCAGAATGGAGTTCCTACAACAAAGCTTAGTTTCCTTCAACAAGTCATTGGCGTGTTTGCTCCTTAAATTAAAGTGTCTAACTATTGAGTGCAATCTAACAATGTCAAGTGCATGTGCTGGGAAAAAGTCCATGAAGCTGATTAATCTGGTTGAAGTCCATGTTTCTAGGCATCCTTTACCTCTTGCAAGCCAAACTACCCTTCTCCTGATCTTGCTACGTAACTCATTGCCCAGTTTCTTGGCGTCTTAGGAAATACAATGTTTTCTGCCCCTCATAGACTATGCTCATTCTTGCAGGAGAGTTCTCCTTGAACAAGTTGAGCATTGCTTAGCTAGAATTCCTAGTTCCAAAATACTTCAGAATCAAAAAACATCCATAGGAGTGGCGGAGACAGAGACACTTTTGCTTTCTGATCACTCAGTGTGCACAAATATGGTTTCATGCACAAAATTGTTTAAAATATTGTGTATTTTATCTTATCTCTTTCCATTGTAGACACTCTTTACCCAGGTTATCCTGATGTACAAAGACATTGAAAACATCAAATAAACTAATAGTATGTGGTAACGCAAACTAAACTCTTGAGGAAGAGAGCAAAGCAGGGCAACGTCAAAAAGGGGGAAAAAACTCAAGAGGCTGAAAAAGGCACCAGAAGAGAACAACTTTGAAATGAAAAAGTGTCATCTCTAGGGATTTTCTAGCTTTTCCAGTACAATATCTTCTGACAGAAGCATGCCACAGAATTGCCTAGAAGACATTAAAAAATCCCTAGAACAGCGAGATGTTGTCAAATGCAGGTAGGTGAAACTATGGGACCCAGTGGGAATTAAAAAGTCACCTTGAGGGACTCTCAAAGCTTGGAACATGTGGATTTGAAGTCCACAAGCAAGGAGAAAATCTGATATAATGACTCAATCAGAGTAGAGAGAGAGAAGGCAATTGGGTCCCCAGCACAAATCTCAGCAAATGTGCATTTTCCTTTATCTTGACAAGAATGCTTTTGGGACTGGTGCTGAAAATATCATAGAGTTCCATGAAAAAATATTTAAAATCTTTTTTTAAACATTTGTAAAAGTCTGTGCCATAGTAATAATAATAATAATAATAATAATAATAATAATAATAATAATAATAATAATAATAAAAACTTTATTTATACCCCGCCACCATCTCCCCAACGGGGACTCGGGGCGGCTAACATGGGGCCACGCCCAGAGCAATACAATATAATAACATATAAAAACAACATATCATAACACAATAAAAAGCAATACAATAGATGATAATAGACATTACATCAAGAAATTTAAAAAAAACAAAAAACAGTAAAACAAGGACAGGCCGCATGGACACAAGGATAAAACTCGGAGTGAGAGGGACAGAGGGGTACTCTACTGTGGACAGGGACACATGAAAGTAGGGCAGTCTAGAGGATAAATGCTGAGGGGGGAGTAACACAGAAATATATAACAGAAATTACTCACCGAAAGCACAGCGGAAGAGCCATGTTTTCAAGTCTTTCCTAAAAGCTAACAGAGTGGGAGCTTGCCTGATCTCAGTGGGTAGTGAATTCCATAGTCAGGGGGCCACAGCGGAAAAGGCCCTCTCCCTTGTACTCACAAGACGGGCCTGGGATATAGACAGTGGTGATAAAAGGGCCTCCCCGGATGATTGCAAAGATCGGGCAGGTTTATGGTAGGAGATACGGTCACGGAGGTAGGTGGGTCCCAAACCGTTTAGGGCTTTATAAGTGATGGTCTGCACCTTGAATTGGGACTGGAAAATGAACGGCAGCCAGTGGAGCTCCTTAAACAAGGGAGTGGATCTCTCCCTGTAACTTGCCCCCGTTATTAATCTGGCAGCCGAGCGTTGGACCAATTGTAATTTCCGGGCCGTCTTCAAGGGAAGCCCCACATAGAGCGCATTACAGTAGTCCAGTCTAGAGGTAACTAAAGCATGGACCACCGTGATCAAGTCAGACTTCACGAGGTATGGTCGCAGTTGGCGCACAAGTTTGAGTTGTGCAAAGGCCCTCCCGGCCACCGCCGACACCTGTGCTTCAAGCGTCAGCACTGAATCCAGGAGGACCCCCAAACTGCGGACCTGTGGTTTCAGGGGGAGTGCAACCCCGTCCAGCACAGGTTGCCACCCAATACCCCGTTCTGCCGCACGACTGACCAGGAGGGCCTCTGTCTTGTCAGGATTGATTCTCAGCTTGTTCCTCCTCATCCAGTCCGCCACAGCGGCCAGGCACTGGTTCAGCATCTGAGGGGCTTCCTTGGAATCAGATGGAAACGAGTAGTGGATTTGCGTGTCATCTGCGTAGAGATGGCAACGCCCTCCAAAACTCCGGATGACCTCTCCCAGCAGTTTCATGTAGATGTTAAATAGCATGGGGGATAAGATAGACCCCTGCGGAACCCCACAGGTCAATGGCCAGGGGTCCGAGCAGGTGTCCCCCAGCTTCACCATCTGGGAACGGCCCTCCAGGAAGGACTGGAGCCACTGCAAAACCGTGCCACCAAGCCCCATCCCAGAGAGCCGCCCCAGAAGGATACCATGGTCGATGGTATCGAAAGCCGCTGAGATGTCCAAGAGAACCAGCAGGGTCACACTCCCCCTGTCCAGTTCCCTGCGGAGGTCATCCACCAAGGCGACCAGAGCCGTCCCGGTACTGTGCCCAGGCCTGAAGCCAGACTGCGAGCAGTCCAGAAAATCGGTGTCATCGAGAAACCCCTGGAGCTGCGTGGCAACCACCCGCTCCAGAACCTTGCCCAGAAATGGGAGGTTGGAGATTCGTCTGTAATTGTCACAAACCGATGGGTCTAACGAGGTCTTTTTTAGTAGCGGTTTTACCACCGCTTGCTTAAAACAGGATGGGAATGACCCCTGACCCATAGTATAAAGATCTTGTTGAAATTCAATGCACCTCAGCTTTATAAACGAAATTTGAATCCCTTTATTTCCAAAACACAGCGGAAATAGCAGTACATGAAAGAAGGAAGAGCTTTGTAGCCTCACAACAACACGTAGGGACACAGTTAAGGTTCTGCAGGAAGATCAGGGACACGGTTAGGGGTCTGTGGGGCAGTGGGTGGGGGGAGGCTTCTGGAGGGTTCCGTGATTGGAAAGGTTTGGGAACCACGGCTTTGGAGTGGTATGCTCTCCCTTTCTCCTGACTCCAGTTCTTCCTGGTGTTCGTTTGATGGTTCTGAAGAAGACATAGAAAGGAAAGGGCTATCAGGAATGAAACCACAGAGCTGTTTCCCTTACTATTTACTGTCTAGCTCATCCGCGGGTGCAGGTGGACCAGGAGTTATATGCAGCCTCCAGGCCCCATTTTTGTGACCCCTAAAAATAATCCAGTCTCAAGCATTGAATACTGTGTGGAAAAGCCCTTTTGGGCTGCATGGTGGGAGTTTAAAAGAGATGTATCCAGCCTCACTTCCTTGCGCAGGGAGTTCTTCCATTGAGGGGCTGCTACAGAGAAAGCCCTGCTCCGTGGATCCACCAACCTAACTCCATCAGATGTTGGGGCACACAACAGGATCTCAGATTTGAGGCAGACTCATATGGCAAGTAGGTGGTCCAAAAGGTTTTTTTTTCTACAATAATCATTATTTTATGTCTTTCGGGCTGTGTGGCCATGTTCCAGAAGTATTCTCTCCTGACGTTTCACCCACATGTATGGCAGGCATCCTCAGAGGCAGTGAGGCATGGAATGCCATAGATGTGGGTGAAACGTCAGGAGAGAATACTTCTGGAACATGGCCACACAGCCCGAAAGACATACAACAACCCTGTGATCCCGGCCATGAAAGCCTTTGACAACAAATCGTTATTTTTTTTTCTCTGTTGATGATTCAAAACAGAATCTTCCTGCACATTACTCCCTTATATTATAACTTTATTAAAACCATGAAAAGAGGTACCCTCATGCTTTTATTACATACCGTTGATCTTTCTCGTGAAGCAGAAAGGGAAAGGAACCATCAACAAAATTAAAAACCGAAAAATCCACCACGGTATGTATGAATTTTGGATCATACTGGAAACTGAGGGGGAAAAGGAGCAGGCAAAATATTTACTTATAATCCAGATGTATGGAGCCCATGATCCAGATTGTCAATATTCCCAGCCATAGTCCCTTCCTTTGCAACGCCCTAAGTGTAGCAGTAAATGCCACCTGAGTGAACCCAACATTTTCCTCCCTTTATCTTTATCATGTTCTTTAACTTCAAACAAAAACTACAAAATAGAATCCCATTTGAGAAGAAAGCACTCTCGACTACGTAGCAATGCTGCCTCCCTCCCAAAAAGGACTCACCTGTGACCTTGACCTTCTGGCTCCAGGGAGACATAATCCACCTGCCACTCATGTTTTCTTCATACCTGCAGGCAAATTCCCCGGTGTGGTTGGGCTGTGCTTGTAGGCAGATGCTCAGAGAGATGTTGGAAGAGGCACCTCCAGGCCCTTTGGAACAATGCATAGATGCTTGGTTGGTGGCCCCAATCTCAACTCCATCCTTGTAGAAATGGAAACTCTTCCCTGTGTGGCTCCCATTGAATGAACAAGTGATAAGCAGGGTGTGCCCTTCAGAGACCTGCCCAGATGGAGGATCCACCTTCAGCTCAGGAGTCGGGGGAGGATCTGGTGAGCAATCATCAAGAAACCATCATCAGGAAATGCTAAGACGGAGCTGTGGTCATGGATCCATGGGTTTGAACAAAAGCCTCCATTCGTAACTTCATTGAGAGCAGCAGATCTGATACTAGGATCCCACATCATCAGTTATGGAGTCTTGTGATTTTAAGAATCTGGGCTTGGTCATGTTAATATTCTCACTCCACCCCAACAATCCAATAAAACCTGTCACCTTCCAATGCAGTATTTCTTTAGAAGTGCTTCCACCACCACACTTTCCTATGAATCCCTATCCTTTCTTCATTCATATTTTGACAGCCAGTGTGACAAAAAATCCAGATTCTGAAGGTATCCTGTTCCCCCAGATATTTCATGACATAACACCCCCCCCATACCCCTCGAATAGCATCTTAAGCCTATTAGCTCTTATCAGATGAACCAAGCACGAGATCGAGCTTTAAAGGAGTCTTGCACCTTTCACTAATAAATTCTCACTTCACAATTTCTGCTTCTACAGATGTAATAATGGTAAGTTTTGTTTTTTAAGGAAAAGAGAGGTTTGATTACTGCTTTCTCTTCCCCTTTTCCAATTTTGCATCTCCTACCAGTCTTTGTCTAAGTGACATGGTGTTAGTCAGGCCTATAAAGTGCAAAGATGAAATAATAACAGTATGTGTTGTCGAAGGCTTTCATGGCCGGGATCACAGGGTTGTTGTATGTCTTTCTGGCTGTGTGGCCATGTTCCAGAAGTATTCTCTCCTGACGTTTCGCCCACATCTATGGCAAGCATCCTCAGAGGTTGTGAGCATGCCTGCCATAGATGTGCGTGAAACATCAGGAAAGAATACTTCTGGAACATGGCCACACAGCTCGAAAGACATATAACAACCCCAATAACAGTATAATCAAAATGAAATCCCATTCCAACTCAATAAAAGGGTTTACACACATAGGCCCACTTGAGTTCTTTCTCCAGTCTAAGAAGGCTGGGATATGAAAAAAATGCTATTATTTATCCCATGCCATTCTCAGGCAGCCTTCTTTCTTTGCTTCCCATGAAGTCAATGAGACCATGGCAACCCCTTCCCGTCACAAACGGACCTGCTCACCTCTCACAGCTATGGAGACTGTGTTGCTTTTAAGGGACTGAATCTGCCGCCTGTCCTGGGTCAGCATCCAGTACATGCAGACATACTGGCCAGGTGTATTTTCACCCACTTGTAAAGTTTTGTGAAGCCCTTTGTGTTCAAGGAAGAGTTCCCTAAGTCGCAGGCCTTGTTCATCCTTGAAGAATCTGTAGATCACAACGGCCTGTCCTTTAGGAGTCTTGCAGTTCAGGCTGAGCTCTTCTCCCAGGATGTAAAAGGGGTGCTGAGGGTCCAGGGACAGGACGGGAGGCAGAGGACGCTCTGCAGCTCCCCACAAAAAAAGAAGGAAAAAAAAACATAGGGCCATTTAGGCAACAAAGTGATCACATATGGACACCCCAAATTCTCATGGAAACACACCAACTAAATCCCTTGAGAAGCGATGCCTTAGGATCATAAGAATGCTGTGGAAGGACACCTTTTGATCCTACAGAGCCAAGTTTTTGATCCTACAGGCCCGGGCTGTGGCGCAGGCTGGTGAGCAGCCAGCTGCAGCCAGCTGCAACAAATCACTCTGACCAAGAGGTCATGAGTTTGAGGCCAGCTCGGAGCCTGCGTTTGTCTCTGTCTTTGTTCTATGTTAAGGCATTGAATGTTTGCCTTATATGTGTAATGTGATCCGCCCTGAATCCCCTTTGGGGTGAGAAGGGCAGAATATAAAAACTGTAAATAAAATAAATAAATAAGCTTGGAAGCTGGTGATCCTGCCTTTCAGCTTGCCCTCCCCAACCCCCTTCCCTCAACTGGTGAAAGGGCTCTCCGTTTGGAGACATTCCCCTGACAAATGTGTAGCTTCTTGACCAGACAAGCATTGTGAACAAGGGAGTTCATTCGCCACCAAAGGAGAAGCTTACCAATGATGGAGAAGGTCACACGGTTACTCTTTGAAGCCCGAGAATGTCTTCCTGCCTTGCTTTCTCCTTCGTAAAAGCAAGTAAAAGATTCCTTTGGCTTCAGCTCTGTTGTGGAGATCTGCAACGAACTATTTCTCAACTTCTTGTATAAAGTCCATTGATTTTGTTCATTGATTCGAGAGAAGTAAAACCATGATCCAGTCTGTCCTGCTGGGGCTTTGCATTCCAGCCAGATCCACTCTCCTCTGAAAAAGATGCTGAATTTTGGGGATAAGGAGAGTGTAGGCGCTGGAGGAGATGCATCTCCCTGTACAAGCGAACCTGAGAAAGGAAAAAAAATGTCCTTTTGCCCTCTCCTTCTGATCTCCACTTTAAAAGAAACACGCAGCTTCAGTAAAGGAAAGGAGACCTACGTGCATCTTTTAAGATAGAGGTCTCACCCAAGGATTCCCCCCTTTAACCAGAGGCTCAAGAAGGGGGTCCAAGCCCCAGGACACAGGGGCAAGCCCTCCTGAGGTTTTACATACCTACATTGGGGTTATGCCCCAGGTATGAATTTCTGGTTCTTACCTGCAAAGGGCCACGTCCAGCAAAGAAATGAAAATGCTGCTGAAAAAGAAAACAAGAAGAAAGAAAGGAGTTTATCCAGCTATATCTGCCATACTCTACTCAGTTAGAGTAGACAAAAGGGACAGAAGGAGGGACCTAAAGAGGTTCTGGGCAGCATCAGGGATAGTGAATAGATCAAGGGATGGAATCGTCCCACTCTATTCGGCTGGGATCAGACCTCACCTGGAATAATCCTGTGTTCTGTTCTAGGCACCACAGTCCAAGGAGGATATGGACAAGCTGGAAGATGTCCAGAGAAGGACCACCAAAATGGTCAAAGATCAGGAAGGTATCTTTAGCTTGGAGAAGATAAGGTTGAGGAGGAACATGACAGCTTCATTTAAGTATTTGAAAAGATATCATATTGAGAAAGGGGCAAACTTGTTTTCTGCTCCTCTAGAGACTTCGCCCCAGTGACGAAGTGTGTTAAAGCACTGAGCTGCTGAACTTACAGACCAAAAGGTCCCAGGTTCAAATCCTGGGAGCGGAGAGAGCGTCCGCTGTTAGCTCCAGCTTCTGCCAACCTAGCAGTTCGAAAACATGCCAATGTGAGTAGATCAATAGGTACCGCTCCGGCGGGAAGGTAACGGCGCTCTATGCAGTCATGATCTTGGAGGTGTCTATGGACAACGCCGGCTCTTCGGCTTAGAAATGGAGATGAGCACCAACCCCCAGAGTCAGACATGACTGGACTTAACATCAGGGGAAAACCTTTACCTTTAGAGACTATGACACAGAGAAATGAGTTCAAATGTCAGGAAAAGAGATTTCACTTAAACATTAGGAGAAACTTCTTAACAATTACAGCTGCTCAACTGTGGAGTCTCCTTCCCTGGAGGAATTTTGACAGAGGCTGAGTGGTCATCCGGTGGGAGGGCTTGAATTGTGTCTTCCTGCACGGCAGAAGGGGTTGGACAGGATGGGGCGTCTTCCAAGTCTTGGATTCTTTGAGGGATTGAGTAAAGTCTAGGAGGCAGAACTAACAACAGGAAAGGAGATTCCACCTGAACATTAGGAAGAACTTCCTCACTGTGAGAGCTGTTCAGCAGTGGAACTCTCTGCCTCAGGGTGTGGTGGAGGCTCCTTCTTTGGAGGCTTTGAAGCAGAGGC
The DNA here is from genome assembly GCF_035594765.1 of Anolis carolinensis. Taxonomy (NCBI): domain Eukaryota; kingdom Metazoa; phylum Chordata; class Lepidosauria; order Squamata; family Anolidae; genus Anolis; species Anolis carolinensis. The sequence goes on from NC_085846.1 coordinate 7,139,351, forward strand.
TGGATGGCCATCTGTTGGGGGAAGAGGAAGGCATGGACCAGAAAGAGAGAAAATGGCTGTGGAAAGGAGCTGGTTCTTGAGATTGACAAAAAGAACAGAAGAAGAGTTGAAAGGAGTTAGGTATCAAGGAGGACAAACAAAGTAACAGAAAGGATGGAAAATTGCCAACAAAGACCAAGTGATGTAGACTTGAAGCAAAAGAACTTGCAAAACTACAGTAGAGTCTCACTTATCCAACATTGGCTTATCCAACATTTTGGATTATCCAACACATTTTTGTAGTCAATGTTTTCAATACACCATGATATTTTGGTGCTAAATTCGTAAATACATTAATTACTACGTAGCATTACTGCATATTGAACTACTTTTTCTGCCAAATTTGTTGTATAACATGATGTTTTGGTGCTTAATTTGTAAAATCATAACCTAATTTCATGTTTCTCCTTAATCTAGGCTTTGTTTAATAGGCTTCTCCTTAATCTCTCCTTATTATCCAACATATTCTGCCGGCCCGTTCATGTTGGATAAGTGAAACTCTACTGTACCTCTGAGGATTCCTTGCCTAAGAAAACACGGCAAACTTCACGGGGTTGCCATACATTGACAGTATATCTGAAAACACACCCACACACAGTGGCTGCAGGATCAACAGAGAATGGCAAAGCTTGACTTCTGGTTCCTCAAAAAGGCTGTCATCAGCGTACAGTAAAGGCCACCAGAATCTTGAAGTAACCCTGATGATTCTCCAAGCCCCAGACAGAGCCTACCATGATTTAGATGTTTAAAAATAAGTGAAAAGCTATGGGAAATGAGGAGTGAGATGCTGGGATGTAGGAAAGGAAAAAGACAACTATGAGAAATAAAAAAAAATCTATACCTGCCACCAAGGCCATGGGCTCCATCCTAAACCAGGAGGATTTGAGGCCCCTGATGCTGGTCCTCTGATCTGATCTGCAAGATACCCTGACAGCAGAGACTAAGACAGGAACTGGATCGCCTCCGCCAACCATCCCCCCCACACACACACAAATATTCACACCTCCAAACAAATGCACTTCTCAGAATATAGGCTCCTGGCTGCGTTTGGCCACACTAAAGACGTGGTTTCCAGCTCCGTGGTGCAGCAGACCTCATCCTGCTTTGTTCTGCCTCCTCCTGGCCTTTCATGTGAACCAGTGCTTAAAAATAGCCAAAGAGTTGCTGTGAGAAAGCAAAGGAATGAATGTGCAATGTTTTTCATGAATCTGCACCTCCATTTGAGAATTTATGGGAACCCCAAAGTCACTTGGAGGGGCTCAGTTGAACCTCAAGAGCAGGGGTTCTCAAGCTTTTTCAGCCACAGAGCCCTTTTTGAAGCCAAATTTTCTCATGGAGCCCCAAAAAATGTTTATATATTATATATAATATAATAATATTATAATATAATATAATATAATATAATTAATATAATATAATAGACATGGGAAAACTTTTGGACACATTGCATTTTAAAATTTGACAGATGGGCCAGGCCAGTGGCAGATGGATGGAGAGTGTGTGTTTTTCCATTCATCCACTTTTTCTTTTTTCACATTTGTTCCTTTAATACTTGTCATTTTAATTGTTCTTTTAGTCAGTCAAGTCAAGTGATTGTGTTAATTGAAACACTGTGAGACTTGTGCACTAGGCATAGCCTTCGATTCTCTTTCTGCTGGCTATCTGATTGTTAAAAACAAGGTCACTTTCACTGGAAAAAAGCTGTGATGTTAAACTTGAGTTTCTGATCGAATCTGCAGATAGAGCCAAGAAAAGACTGGATGATATATGGAACAGGGTCGAAACAAATAATACCAAATGGCTTTATAAATTGGGCCAATTCAAGACAACACAAAGTGAGATGACAAAGAAATCATTACAACAACAACTGCCAACAAAAGCTTTGGAAAAAAGTATACTACTACTACAACAACAAAAGTAGGCACTCTAGATACAAAAAGAGTGCCCACTGAGACCAAATGCCATTCCTAAGGTTATACAAAATTTGAGAAAAACGTGGATCCGAATCTCTGTAGAAGGGCCTGTAGAAGAATGAGATAACAATGTAAGATTTAAAAATTCTGAGTGTGCAAGAGAAAGTGAAACTCAGTCCCACACAGATGCAATTTTTTAGGATGCATCTTAATTGTGAACTATGGCAGATAAACACAACAAGGATGGACTTTTGGTTAACACGTTCTCTTCTCCTTTTCTTCATTTTTGCCAAAACAATCTATCCTGTTGGGTTGCAACATCAGGATCCTAGGTTTTAGATGCTCTCTGTTAATTCTTTATTTTGTTGATGTGAATTCCACTGTACATGACTTCTTTCTCTTGGGCATGTGGGACTGTACTCTCCATCGCTGGTCCAGAACAAAGAGGAGCAGACAGGAAGGCGAGGTGGGCATAGGCCACCTCTGAATCCTATAGAGACAAAGGGAAGTTGATTAAGAAGTTGCTCAGACTAGAGGCAGCTGGAGTTTACAAATCTGTACTGAATCCAACGAATAGAACTTTAGTGGAGCTCTCCAGGGTGCTGAACCTAATCAAGGGGGCTTTATGGAGCTATTTAAGGTGCTGAATTATCAATGGACTTTTAAAGAGTTATCCAATGTGCTAAACTTTACCAGTGAATGCTGACCTCAAACAATGGGACTTTAAGGAGCTCTCTAAGTGATGAACTTAATAAGTGGGACTTTTTGGTGCTGTCTGTGGTGCTGAACTTGATCAATGGGACTTTGTGGAATTATCTAAAGTGCTGAACTTAATCAATGAGTTTTTAAGAGTTATCCAAGGTGTTGAACTTTATCAATGAGTATCTAATATAATCAATGGGACTTTAAGCGCCCTCAAAAGTACTAAGATTTACTAATTTGACTTTTTGTGCTGTATCCAATGTAATTAACTTTATCAGTAAGACTTTCAAAAACTATCCAAAGTAGTATTGGACTTTGTCAATGAGCCATTATGGAGCTGTCCAAAGTGCTGGACCTTAAGAATAAAACTTTAGTAAGCTATCCATCTTTTTATTTAGAGCAATGTTTACAAACTGGGAGGATTTATTTTTATTTATCAAAGGACTCGAGGAATGTTGTTTATTTCCATTAAAGGACAAAGGAAAAAGTAAACATTGGATGCAGATATAGTCATTTTTTAAACTCAGCAGGAAAAGACAAGGGACACTCTTTAGAAGTTCACAGATAAACCATGATGTGAAATTATGACCTCTTTTCATTTATCACCAGCATGAAATATTCAAAGACAAATTGCTAATACATGGAAGGTCTTATCACTAGCATCTGTAAAAGTACAAATACATTTGTGTGAATGCACATGTATTTCTTCTTCATAATGTTTGACTTAGGGAACGCACTGCATCAAGAGCATGTCTTCATAAAATACACACGAGAACAACTTTATGACTCCAAAGAGACATGAGTTAAAGGAAGAAATCACTCACAAAAATGTCCCAATTAGGAAAACAAATACCCTACAATTATGAGTGTTAAAAATCAACCCATGCAAACATTATGTGAAATTTCGGACAGAGTGGTTGGACTGAAAAATAATTAAAATTGGTGCAGAAATGGGAGGCTTATAGAAAATTAAACTCATCAATCTGTCAATTCCTACCTGTAAGTCTTGGTCTCTTGGTGCTTTGGATTTTGACTTTTGACGCTCCTTCTTATTCTTCTTGTTTTCTCCTGGATCACATTCTTGATGAGATGTTGATGCTTTCAGAGAGAAAGAGACAAGTGGGTGGAAGTGTCCTTTTTTGAAAATTTCCCAACAAATCCAGCCAGGAGATTGATTTCAGGAATATGGGGAACTGTCTGGGAACTTATTAAAAACATGCGAAGAGCTTTATCACATACCACAGATCTTTCTCCTGAAGCAGAAAGCAATAGGAATCACCAACAGGACTATAAATGGAACCACAAACAATGCATGAACTGGAAATTCAGACACAGGACTGGAAACTGATGAAAGAAAAGAATAAGTAAAATGTTTACTATTTCTCTGAGGAGGTTTTAATTAATGTCTAGCCTTTCCATGAAATTTTGAGATAGGTGAATAAAACCCTTCAACTTAACAGTTAAAATACCCAACAAAGCATCATGCCTCCAGTTCTTGTCTAAAACAAAGAACGTTCCTATATGCCTTCCAAGAAATAATTTGGATCTGCTGATGACTATGAGATCAATGGAACAATTGATCTGCTTTAAGGGACATGTTGAAACTACAGAGCATAGAATCCAACAGTTTGGAAAGCTCCTTTAAAGTCTGGACTAAACCTGAAGTGGTTTCCCCATCCCATTCATGTAGGCATCACTGCTCATATGAAGGTCATTCTCAAAGGTAAGATGCAAGTGATTATAATAGAAAGAAAAAGAAGTAGCATTAAAGACTGGAACTAGCATCCCATAGAACAAGGGTCTAATCCAGATTAATGGAGCCCACAATCCAGATTGATAATATTCCACAACCACTGCCCTGTTTCCTTTGCAACACCTTATGTGTAGCAGTCTGGGCTTCTTGAAGGCACCTGGGTTTTCTCCTCCCTTCATCGCCATTTCAAGTAAAATGCAATAACAAGAATACCCTTTCGGTATAAAGCTCCCCAAAAGGACTCACCTGTGATGTTGAGCTTCTGGCTCCAGGGAGACAAGATCCACCTGCCACTCATGTTTTCTTCATACCTACAGGTATATTCCCCTGTGTGGTTGGGCTCAGCTTGTAGGCAAATGCTCAGAGAGACCTTGGAAGGGGCATCTCTGAATTTGGAGAAATTCAGAGACCCCTGGTTGGTGTCTCCAATCTCAGCTCCATCCTTGTAAAAATAGAACCTTCTCTCCGTGTGGCTCCCATTGGATGAACAAATGATAAGCAGGGTGTCCCCTTCCAGGTACACTCCAGATGCAGGATCCACCTTCAGATTCGGAGTTGGGGGAAGATCTGGGGAACAATCATCAAGAGAAGATAAATCGGTAGAGCTAAAATGGCTCTGTGAGCATCATTCTGTGGCTTTGAACAAAAGCCCTGCCTGCACCAGATATCTGCATGGAGAACCAGAGATCTGACACCAGATCTTTTCTGGGGGAAATAGGTTTTAGTGAATGTTTACTTTTCCTTCCATTTCACTTGTCCTACCTAGAGTTGTAAAGAAGAAATAACAGAAAGAGAACAATAAAGTAAACAGGGCTAAGGTGGGGATCTTGTGTCTCTCCAAATGACATCCAGAATTCCTTACAAGTGACTATACTAGCTGGGACAGTTGGGTGTTGCAGTTCAAAAACATTTGAAGGGGACTACTACCTCTACCAGAAACAAACAGTGGAGTGGTTGTAAAGAGAAGCTTTTCTGGGGACAGGGACTCACTCACCTCTCACCACGATGGAGACAGTGCTGCTTTTCTGGGAATGAATCTGCCGCCCATCTGGGGTCAGAATCCAATACATGCAGACATAAGTCCCATTAGTGATTTCACCCACTTGGAAAGCTTTGTGGGGTTCTTTCCCTTCAAGGAATATTTTCCAACCTGGCAGGCTTTGTGCCACTTCGAAGAATCTGTATCCGGCCACATCTTGTCCCTCTGGAGCCGCGCAGTTCAGGCTGAGCTCTTCTCCCGGGATGTAAAAGGGGTGCTGAGGATCCAGGGAGAGAACCGGAGACAGAGGACGCTCTGCAGCTCCCCACAAAAAAGAAAGAGAGAAAACCATTTTGACCAGTTAAAAAATTATTAAATGTTGATACTTCAAATTTCATAGAAACACACTAACAAAGAGCTTTGAGAAGTGTATATATACAATTGGAATGTATGTATATTACTGAAGGACACTTTTTTCCCTTCAGAACCAAACTTAGAAACTGGGGATCCCTTCACCCTGCCCCCCTCCTCCACCGGCTTCCTTCAGGTGCCAAAAAAGAACCCCAAGAAATGTGGAGCCTTCAGACCAGGCGAACATTGTGAACTCATTAACCACAAAACCAAAGACCTTACTTATAATGGAGATGGCTATGCTTTTACTCCTTGGAGACTGCAAAGTTCTTCCTCCGTTATCTTTGGTTTTGTAAATGCAATCAAAAGTTTCCTTTGATTTCAGATCTGTTGCGAGGATATCCAAAGATTTTCTTGTGTGTTCCTTGTATGTAGTCCATTGACTTGGTCCGTTCATTCGAGAGAGAGAGAACCAAAATGCCGTCTGTCCTGCTGGGGGCTCGCAATTGAACCAGATGAACTCGTTGCTTACAAATGTGCTGTACGGGGTGGACAAGGAGAGTGTTGGGGCTGGAAGAGATGCTTCTCCCTGTGAACCTGAAAAGGGGAAAGAGGTGTCCTTTGGTCCTCTCCTTCAGACCTCAACGAAAAAGAAATACCAAACCTAGGTAATGAGGAAAGTATATCTATTTGTACCTTTCAAATCAGTGGTCTCACCCAGGGACTCCTCCCCTCAATCAAAGACCCCAAGAAGTCCCCAAGACCCAGGGCCAGGCCCTCTTGAGATCTCACAACCCTCAGTTGGGGTAATGGCATTTACTCATTCCTTATTCTTACCTGCAAAGGGCCCCATCCAATAAAGAACTGCAAATGGCACTGAAAGAGGTGAAAAGAAAGAAATGTTAGCTCCACGCTCCAATGAGGGAATGCAAACAAAGGGGACAGAAGGTGGGAGAGATCAAGGAGTGACAGAAATAACTTTGGAAAGATGGGAGACAGCCAACAAATACTGTAGTCTCATGAAGTCTCCAGAAATTTGCAAAAGACATAAAAGCCAAGGGTCCTCAAAAGAACGGAGAATGACAAAATATCTGCTTCTTCAAACTGGCTGTTGGACTGCAGTAGAAGCTATTGTGGATTGTTGATGACGAATGGAAGCTCTTACGTGTGCCCGCGACCCAGAGTCACCCGCAGAACAATGACGTACCACTCAGGTTTGCAGAACAAAAAAATGAAATACAGGAATTTTACTAATTCCAAGAGATCAAAAGAACAGTGTTATTCACAATGGTCTTTCTGTGATTGCTGACAGAAGTCCACCGTCATAAACAGTCCCGTCCCAGTCCACAGATCTGCTTCAGTGAAGGATACAGTCCTGCTTCTTCACCCTCTCTTCTCAGCAGCAAACGGGCCTCAAAAATAGCAAGGCCTCTCTGAGTACACAGCTCTTTTCTCCAGCAGTGCTTAGTCAGCACTGGAAAAAAAACTTGTTCAAAGTGGTTCTACAGCAGCAGAACAGAAACAGTATCAAATAAATTCCCAGGTCTTTGCAGGCTCAACCAATCAGCTCCATGCACTTCATTTTCCAGGTAACACACATATAGCACAGTGTCTTTGCAAACCATGACAGTAGCCACCATTTTCCCCTTGAAAGTGATGTTTCACTTCTGCTACTCAGAAATAGGAAACAAAGCCTCTCCTCTGTTTGTAGATCAACTTAAATGCCCTAAAAGCACCAGATCTAGCCTGACCTTGGACGCTAAGCATCAGCATCCCTACTTCGTATTCTGATGGGACATTGCCGACATATCCCAGATCATGTAGGGTTTATTTCTTGCCTTAAAAAACCCATTGGGTTGCCATAGATTGACAGCAGATTGAAAGCTTATCAGTGGTGCAATATCCTCAGACGCAACAGAGAATGCCATCAGGGTGTAGGAGGACCATTAAAGTTTTCAAGAATCTCTAGATGGTCCTCCAAGCACCGGAAATAGTCCTGATCTACATAAAGAAGCTGAGGGAAAACCATCATAGGAGAGCAGTGATAATGGGATGCAGGGTGGTGAGAAGTGAAAACACCAAACCTGCAACCAAGGCCTTGGACCCCATCCTCAGCCAAGATGCCCAGATACCTCCAGCGCTGCTCCTCCGATCCTCCTCCGCCTTGCTTTCCCTCCAGACAGAGCCAGGGCTGTCCAGCTCACCTGCAAGAAGCCTCAGCAGCCAAGACCAAGGCCGGAACTGCATCACCTCCTTTCCCTTCTGCGCACCAGCCCCCAGCTCCACACCTCCAGCCAGGCGCACTTCTCAAGCTGTAGGCTCCTGGCCCTGCTTGGCCACACCAAAGGCATGGTTTCAAGCCCCAATGCGCAGCTGACCGCATCCGGCTTTGTTTTGCCTCCTCTGTGCCTTTCTTGTAAACCAATGCTTAAAAATAGTCAAAGAGTTGCAATGTGGGGCCCGTGGTGAGAAGGCGAAGGAACCGATGAGCAATTGTTTCTCATCAGTTTGCATCTTAATTGGGTTTCAGCTTCTAAGACTTCCTCCTCCAACCAGTGGACACCATGCGCCATTCCTGCCCAATGTCAAGGATCCTTGCCCATGTGTTGTGAGCCAAATCCCAGACCATGATTGCCAATGAACACAATATAACCAACTGGTTTATCCGCAGTTCCTCTTAATACAAACCCAGGAAGGGGTTTTTCCTACACCATAGAAAGAAAACAAAGGACTGGGCTGCATCTAAGAGAGCAGGACACTACATAGTTCCATTGGAGAGAGGGGATTCTGGGAGCTGTATTCCAAAACAGAGATTCTGAGAGCTGTCCCTCCAAAAGTGGCCTTTTAAATTTATTTTATTTGTTTAATTACAGCATTTATATTCCGCCCTTCTCACCCCGAAGGGGACTCAGTGTCAGACCCTAGGCAGCGGAGCACCAAGAACCATACACGGAGGCCAATAACTATCTAATATCTTTATTAAAGAAGTATATAAGAATAATAAAAACAAGTAGAAAATATAGTCCAGAAGCAGACCTTTCAAATGAGGCCAAATATAGTCCAGAAATAGTTTGTCCAATAAATGATATTAGAGTTCAAAGATAAAATCCAATAAACCGAAACACACACTATTGCCAGGCAATAGTGTGGGGAAATGTCCAGAGTCTTTCAACGTACAAGGTAAATCCACAAGGAGGCTGGAAACAAGGCTTGAATCTAGGAATCAGGATCCGTAGCTAGGAACGAGGCAAGGCAATCCAAAACTTGATTCTAAGAACAAAATCCGTGGCTAGGAGCAAAGCAAGGCAATTCTTGGAGGCTTGGATAGACGAGGCAAGGAAACTGGATTTGCAGACTTAGCGAAGTCCACACTAGGCTGGAAACATGAATTCACTCCCGAAGCTGACCTGTTGTCTCCGCACGGAGCCAACCGTGCCAGGTACTTTTATCTGGGTCTCGTTTCCCACCAAACAGATGTCCAGCGTCCTCTTTCCCCAGAGAATGGGAAACGAAACCCAACTTAGCAGATGTGAGACTCACTGGATTTTCCCAGGGGAAGCATGGCTAATCAGTGTCTTGTTTGGCAGCAATTCTCAAACTCCTGCGAACCCGCTCTTTAACTCCCCCGTCTGCAGCAAAGGATTGTCTCCTAGCGAAGGGAGAGGAGAGCTGTTCAAGGCCGGTTTTAATGGGCTCCTGAGCAGGAACATCAACATCAGGCATCTGGAAGGATCCCGGCTGTTGTTGATCCGGAGAAAACCCCATGTTTTCATCTTCCCCAGCATCTTCATCAGCCACAGTGACACTAGGAGCGGGACTACAAGGCCCATGAGGCATCACACTCAGGACGGATCACATTACACATATAGGCAAACATTCAATGCCTTTTAACATATAACAAAGACAAACAAACATAGGCTCAGAGCGGGCCTCGAACTCATGACCTCCTGGTCAGAGTGATTCATTGCAGTGATTCATTGCAGCTGCTCTCCAGCCTGCGCCACAGCCCGAGCCCTTTTTAAGTTCTACTTGGACATGGAATGTGAACACACAAGAAACCTATGGGAGGGATGCTGTGATAAATTGGTTCTTCTTCTAGATACAAATGGACTTCCTAAGGTTCCTATAGTGAGAGAAACATGCCAACTGGCACAATGGAGGAGAGTGCTGTGCTTTCCTGAAAGACGAGGCCTGCAGCTATAGAAGGGGGAGATGCCTGGAGGAGCAGAAGGGCAGGCCAACTCTCTTTCAAAAGGCAGATTTCCTTCTCCTTCTGTAATTCTAGGAGATGACTTGTGGCTCTTATGCTGACAAACCAGAATTGGAAGAAAAAAAGATCCAGTAATCACAAGTTGGTATAGTATACAAGTATAGTACTTGGTCAGGAGTGGCTTCTGTTGGAAGTGCAACAACGCTTGGCACGGAAGGGTGAAGAGTGCCTCACAGTGGACAGCATTAACACGGTTAGATAGTTTGAGTCATCCTCCTTCTCTGTCTCCCTATCCTGACCCCTCTGTGATGCAAACCAATATCCTTAGGGACGTTTCTCCACCAGTTCTTCTTCCCATGAGTCCTTTTTTGATCTTCCAAGATGTAGCTAGGTTAGATTCACACAATTCTGAGTAACCTTCCTCTCTCAGAATGGAGTTCCTACAGTAAAGATTAGTTCCTTTTTCGTATTTGCGTATTTGCTCCTTAAATTAAAGTTTCTAACTACTGTTATATGTCAAGTGCATGTGCTGGGAAATGTCTAGGAAGCTGATTAATCTGGTTGAAGTCAATGTTTCTAGGCATCCTTTACCTCTTACAAGCCAAACTACCCTTCTCCAGGCCTTGCTACATAACTCATTGCCCAGTTTCTTGGTGTCTTAGGAAACACAAGGTTTTCTTTACCCTCACAGCCACAGCTCAGTCCTGCAGAAGAATTTTCCTTGAACAGGTTGAGCATCGCTTAGCCAGAATTCCAAACTTCAAAGTACTTCACAATCCAGAACCATCCATACGGGTGGGGGAGACAGTGACACTTTTGCTTTCTGATTACTCAATGTACACAAACGTCGTTTCACCCACAATATTGTTAAAAATATGGTGTATTTTATTTTATCTCTTTCCATTCTAGACACTCTTTAGCCAGGTTTTACTGATGTACAAAGACATTAAAAGCATTTAATAAACGAATAGCATGTTATAAAGCAAACTAAATTCTTGAGGAAGAGAGCAAAGCAGTGCAACACCGAAAATGGAAATAAAATCAGAGACTGAAAAAAGCACAGGAAGAGAACAATTTTTAAATGAAAAAGTGTCATCTCTTGGGATTTTCTAGCTTTTCCAGTACAATATCTGCCAATAAGCATGCCACAGAATTGCCTAAAAGACATTTTAAAATCCCTAGAACAGTGAGATGATATCAAATGCAGGTAGGTGAAACTGTGGGAACCAGTGGGAATTAAAAAGTCACCTTGAGGGACTCTCAAAGCTTGGGACATGTGGATTTGAAGTCCACAAAGCAAGGAGAAAATCTTATATAAAAGGCCCAATCAGAGCAGAGAGAGACAAAACAATTGGGTCCCCAACACAAATCTCAGCAAATGTGCATTTTCCTTTATCTTAAAAAGGATGTTTTTGGGCTGGGCGCTAAAAATATCCTTAGGGGTTTCATGAAAAAAATCTTTTAAATCTTTAAAAAAATCTTTTTTAAAGCCAGTGCCAAAGTATAAAGATCTTGTTGAAATTCAATGTACCTCTGCTTTAAAAACAAAATTTGAATCCCTTTATTTCCAAACCAACATGATACAGAACACAGAGGAAATAGCAGTACATGAAAGAAGGAAGAGCTTTGTAGTCTCACAACACAGTTAGGGCTCTGCAGGAAAATCAGGGACACGGTTAGGGTTCTGTGGGGCGAGGAGTGGGGGGAGCCTTCTGGAGGGTTCCGTGATTGAAAGGGTTTGGGAAGCACGGCTCTGAAGTGGTATGCTCTCCCTTTCTCCTGACTCTAGTTCTTCCTGGTCTTCTTTTGATGGTTCTAAAGAAGACATAGAAAGGAAAGGGCTGTCAGGAATGAAACCACAGAGCTGTTTTCCTTACTATTTACTGTCTAGCTCATGCGCAGGCGCAGTGTGGACCAGGGGTTACATGCCGCCTCCAGGCCCCGTTTTTGTGACCCCTGAAAATACTCTAGCCTCAAGCATTGTATACTGTGTAGACAAGCCCTTTGGGCTGCATGGTGGAAGCTTAAAAGAAAGTCCATCTAACTTTCTTGCGTAAGGAGTTCTTCCATTGAGTGGCTGCTAGGGAGAAAGCCCTGTTCCATGGAGCCACCCACCCAACTTCATGAAAGGTTGGGACACACAACAGGGCCTCCTCTCAGATTTCGGGCAGATTTGGACACATAACAAAGCCTCCTCTCAGATTTGGGGCCGTCTCAGGTGGCAAGGAGGTGGTCTTTCAAATATCCATGAATAACAATTCAGAAACTTATTTCTGTATTAATCCTTCTTTATTTTGCTGCTCTGTTGATGATTCTAAACAGAATCTTCCTGTACATTACTCCATTCTCTGGGAACTTTATTAAATCCATGAAAAGAGGTATCCACAAACTCTTACCACATACCATTGACCTTCCTCGTGAAACAGAAAGAGAAGGGAATCATCAGCAAGATCAGGAATCGAACAGCCCACCATAGCATGTATGAATTTTGGATCATACTGGAAACTGATAAAAGAAAAGAACAAGGAGGAAGTCTATTGTTTCCCGGGGTCAATTTTCTTAAAACACACCCTTTCTGTGAAAAGAAGCAGTATTCACACATGGAAGTGAAACAAGAGCCTAATCCAGATGTATGTGGTCCACAATCCAGATTGCTGGTATTCCCCAGCTATTACACCTTCACTGGCAATGCTCCATGTGTAACACTTGGTGCCATTTGATCACATCAAGCTTTTCTCTGCCCTTCATCAGGTTCTTTGATTTCAAGCAAAACACAAAAACAGAAAATCCAGCTTTGGAAGAAAGCTCTGTCAACTAGGAAGCAATGCAGCCTCCATCCCCAAAAGGACTCACCTGTAACGTTCACCTTCTGGCTCCAGGGAGACATGATCCACCTGCCACTCATGCTTTCTTCATACTTGCAGGTATATTCTCCTGTCAGGTTGGGCTGAGCTTGTAGACAGATGCTCAGGTAGATGTTGGAAGAAGCGCCTCCAGGCGCTTTGGAGCAATTCAGAGGCCTTTGGTTGGTGGCCCCAATCTCAGCTCCATCCTTGTAGAAATAGAACTTTCTCTCCATGTGGTTCCCATTGGATGAACAAGTTATACGCATGGTGTCCCCTTCCAGTATCATTCCGGATGCAGGATCCATCTTCAGATCTGGAGTCGGGAGAAGATCTGGAGAGCAATCATCAGGAGAAGATAAGTAAGGAGTGCTGAAATGGCTCTGTGAGCATCATTCTGTGGCTTTGAACAGAAGCCCAGCCGGCACCAGATAACTGCATGGAGAACCGGAGATCTGACACCAGGTCCCTTCCAGTCAATGCCTAGTTTGGATGAGCAACGATGGAATCTTGTGATTTCAGGGACCTGGTTCTTGCACAGCTCACATGCCCACTCCATCCCAGCCATGCAATAAAATCCAGAACCTAAAACCATCACGCTAACTCTTTCCTCTTAATTCCTTTCACTCCTTCAATAAAGATATGCAGTATTATAAAATAAATCCAGATCCCTGAAGCAGCTTACTCCCCTATATATTTTAGTAGACAGAAAACTTTTTTCTCTAGTTGGGAAAAACGCTCAGGGTAGTGGTTCTCAACCTATGGGTCCCCAGATGTTTTCGGCCTATAGCTCCCATAAAAATAAAAACTATCTTAAATTAATTGATTTCTGGTTCAGATATCTAACATCACTATATTCCTGCTCCAGGACTTCAGCTGAAATGCAGTAATAACTGCTTACTTTTCCTTCCATTTCACTTGTCCTACCTGTCTTTCGCTAAGTGAAATAGAGTTGCAAAGAAGAAATAATAGAAAGAGAACAGTAAAATAAACAGGGTTAAGGTGAGGATCTTGTGTCTCTCCAAATGACATCCAGAATTCCTTATCATTGACTATGCTAGCTAGGACTGATGGGAGGTGAAGTCCAAGAACATTTGAAGGGGACTACCACCTCCATCAGAAACAAATAGTGGAGCTGTTATAAAGAGAGACTTTTCTGGGGGCAAATTGACAGGGACTCACTCACCTCTCACCACGATGGAGACAGTGTTGCTTTTCTGGGACTGAACCTCCCGCCCTTCTGCAGTCAGAATCCAATACACACAGACATACGTCCCATTCGTGTTTTCATCCACTTGGAAAGCTTGACGGGGTTCTTTCCCTTCAAGGAATAGTTGCTTAGTTTCCTGGGTTTTTCCCTCCCTGAGGAATCTGTATCCGGCCACGTCTTTGTCCCTCTGGAGCCGCGCAGTCCAGGCTGAGCTCTTCTCCCGGGATGTAAAAGGGATACTGAGGATCCAGGGAGAGAACTGGACCTCGAGGAGGCTCTGCAGCTCCCCACAAAAAAAGGAGAGAAAACCATTTGGCCACTTAGTATACAAAATTATGAAACGCTGAAACTCCAAAGTTTTATAGAAACACACTAACAAAATGCTTTGAGAAGTTTATATATACAATTGGACTGTACATGTGTTACTAAAAGGATACTTTTTGTTCCATCAGAACCAAACTTAGAAAATGGGATCCCTTCACTCTGCTCTCCCTCCTCCACCGGCATCCTTCAGGTGCCAATCAACCACCCCCAAAATGTGGAGCCTTCAGACCAGGCGAACATTGAAAACTCATTAACCACAAAACCAAAGACCTTACTTATAATGGAGATGACTATGCTGTTACTCCTTGGAGACTGAAAACTTCTTCCTGTGTTATCTTTGGTTTTGTAAAAGCAAATAAAAGTTTCCTTTGATTCCAGGTCTATTGCGAGGATTGCCAAATATTTTCCTGCCTGTTCCTTGTATGAAGTCCACTGATTTGATGTGTTCATTCGAGAGAAAGAGAACCATGATCCCGTCTGTCCTGCTGGAGGTTTGCAGTGCAAAAAGATCATTTCTTCATTTAAAAATGTGCTGTACGAGGTGGACAAGGAGAGTGTAGGGGCTGGAAGAGATGCTTCTCCCTGTGAACCTGAAAAAGGGAAAGAGGTGTCCTTTGGTCCTCTCCTTCTGACCTCAACAAAAAGAAATACAAAACCTAAGTATTGAGGAAAGTATATCTATTTGTACCTTTCAAAGCAGTGGCTTCACCCAGGGATCTCCCCCCCTCAAAAAAATCAATGGGCCTGAGAAGTCCCCAAAACTTCAGGCCAGGCTCTCCTGAGGTCTCACATCCCTCCATTGGGATTCTGGCCACAGGCATACATTTCTTGTTCTTACCTGTAAAGAACCCCATCCAATAAAGAACTGCAAATGCTGCTGAAAGAGGGGAAAAGAAAGAAAGGTGTTGGTCAGCTTCCATATTCCACTGGGTTAATACAAACAAATGGGACAGAAGGCAGGAGAGATCAAGGAGGACAATAAAAGTGACAGAAATATCTCTGAAAAGATGGTAGACAGCCCGCAAATACCATAGGCTCATGAAGTCTCCAGAAATTGACAGAAGATCTGAAATCATAGTTTCCTCAGAAACAACTGAGAATGACAAAATATTACATCTGGTTCTTCAAACTTGCTGTTGTAGGAGTGCAGTAGAGGCCACCATTTTCCCTTGGAAATGCTGTTTCGCTTCTGCTACTCCAAAACAAGAAATAAAGCCTCTCCTCTGTCTGTATATCAGCTTAAATCCCATAAAAAGCACCAGATCTAGCCTGACTTTGGAAGCTACTTCGAATTCTGATGTGACATTGCCAGATGCCGTAAAGCTTATTTCTTGCCTAAGAAAACCCATTGGGTTGCCATAAATCAACAGCAGATTGAAAGCTCATCAGTGGTGCAATATGCTCAGAAGCAACAGAGTTAGTAGTGGTTCCTCAAAAAACCTGCCATCGGGGTGTAGGAGGTCCTCCAAGTAGCCCTAGATGGTCCTTTAAATACTGGAAAGAGCTCTGATCCACATAAAGAAGCTGAAGGAAAGACATCAAAGGAGAACAATGATATGATAATGGGATGCAGGATGGTGAGAAGTGGAAAGGGAGGTGTCCAAACCTGCAACCAAGGCCATGGACCCCATCCTCAGCCAAGAGGCCCAGATGCCTCCAGCGCTGCTCCTCGGATCCTCCACCGCCTGCTTTCCCTCCAGACAGAGCCAGGCCTGTCCAGCTCATCTGCAAGGAGCTTCAGCAGCAGAGACCAAGGCAGGAACTGCGTCACCTCCTCTCCCTCTGCCCACCGGCCCCCCAGGTTCACACCTCCAGCCAGGCGCACACTCAGCCTATGGGCTCCTGGCCCTGCTTGGCCACACCAAAGAGGTGCTTTCCAGCCCCATGGCCCAGCTGACCGCATCCGGCTTGGCTCTGCCCCCCCTTCCTGGCCCTTTGAGCACAACAGGGTTTCTAAATAAGTTGCAGAGTGGGGCAGGAGGTGAGAAAACAAAGGAACAAATGAGTAATTGCTTTTCACCAGCCTGCAGGTTGGTTTGGGTTTTGGCCTCCAGCCTCCTTCAAAGACCTCAAAAGCATCTGGAGGGATTCAGTCGAACCTCAGGATGACCCTTCTAAGCCGGGGACCCCAGGCACCATTCCTGCCCAAAGTCAAGACACATATGTTTTGAGCAAAATGCTGGCCCATTAGTGACGATAATAATAGATCTCCCATTCCTTTTATTTTGAAGCATTAGAACCCTTTTTCTACATCGGAAGACAAAACTGTGGGGCTGGGCTGTATTTGAGAGAGAAGGCACCATATAGTCAGCAAGCAGCAGAGGAAATTACACACACTTATGAGACCAACAGAATTCTAGTTTTCTTTATATTATTTTATTTAAATATTTCCATCCTGTCCTATACCATCGGACCTTAGGCTACAAGTAAATACAATTGAACATTTATTTATTTCATTGCTTAACATTTATTTATAATTTCTGTTTTCCATACCAACCTAAAAGGGTAATGAACAAATAACAAAATAATACAAAGATTAAAAAAATTCTAAAATACATTAAAATAGACATTGGTTTTATCTTGACTATCGTTGTAATACAATGATACAGATCTCCAAATAATTGTTCAGTATGGCAGATGCACACAATGTGGATGGACTCTTGGTTGACACATTCTTCTCTTTGAGGCACCAAAGGAATTCATTTGTGTTGAGGCCATAGTGCATCCTGGGTCCGAGATGTCTCATGCAGTAGGTTCTTCTGCTATAATCTTTCTTTATTTTGCTGCTCTCTTGGTGCGAATCTCACCATACATGACTCCTTTCTCTTGCACCAGTGGGTCCACCCTCTCCATCGCTGATCCAGAAGAAGGAGAAGCAGAAGAGAAGGTGAGATGGGCATAAGCCACCTCTGAGCCCTGCAGAAGCAAAGAGAAATTGAGGCTAGAGACCAGGGACAGCTGGACGTTTCCACTTTAGTGCTGAATCAAGTAAATAGGATTTGTGTGTGCTATCCAATGAGCTAAATTTTATCAATAAGATTTTAAAAAGCTATTCATACTGCTGAACACAATGAATAGGAGACAGAACCGGCCCTAGGTATTTTTCAAGTGTAGGCGAACAGAATTTTGGCACCCCCCAAACCAATCACTGAAAAATAAAAGCGTTGGATAAGCGAAAATGTTGGATAATAAGGAAGTATAAAGGAAAAGCCTATAAAACATCAAATTACATTATGATTTTAAAAATTAAGCACCAAAACATCATGTTTTACAACAAATCAATAGAAAAAGCAGTTCAATACATGGTAATGTTATGTAGGAATTACTATATTTGCAAATTTAGCACTAAACATTGAACAGGGATATAGGGCAGTGTGGACTTAGATAACCCAAATAGCCCTCAGTATTAAAAAAAACACTCTAAAATCAGGACAATAAATAAAGAACAACACTCTGAAAACAGAAGAAATCCAGACAGTAAACAATCAGGGACAGCTAACTCCTCCCAAAAAAAGATTCTCCCAGGCAAGAAGAAGCCAGGCCTTGAAGCCACAGGGCCATTAAATGCTAATCAAGGTGATTAATTACAACATTCACACCTGCTTCAAAGAAAAGTTCTTTCTCCCACCCTGGACCTTCTACAGATATATAAACCCCACATACCTAGCTTCCAAGTTCCTACAGACCTCACAATCTCTGAAGGCCCCAAAGGTGGGCTTGCGTGGTGCGAAGGTGGGTCTGCGCTGGCCGGAAGGCCCAGCGCGGCTGCTGGAAGGCCCGAAAGAGAAGGAGGTGGAGAGTGGTGCCCTCCTCCCAGGACGATGGTGCCCCCGGGACGATGGCACCACAGGCAAATGCCTATTTCGCCTTATGGTTGGACCGCCTCTGATAGGAGATGAATCTCTTTCATAAGATTCATCCCTTTGGATAGTTCATTTAAAGCCGTGCAGCAGATTAACTTGCAGCCCAGGCATAGAACCCAAGTAGAACAAATTATGTCCCAATTTGGGAAAAACATACACCCTACAATTATGAGTCTCAAAAGCCCATGCAAAAATTATATCAAACATCCTATAGAGTGGCTGGATTGAGAAATAATCACAAATGTCTCAGCGATGGGAGGCTCCATCTTACAGAAAATCCAACCAACCAATCTGTCGCTACCTGTAAGTCTCCGTCTGTTGGTTCTTTGGATTCCAGCCGACAAAGTTCTTTCTGATTCTTCTTGTTTTCTCCAGAATCACATTCTTGATGAGGTTTTGATACTTTCAGAGAAAAGAGAAGACAAGTTGGTGGAAATATGATCTCTGCTGTCGTTTTCATTGCTTGTTGGGCAAATTCCCAACAAGTCCAGCAAGAAGGTGGATTCCAGGGATGTTACAGACCCTTGGCTACAATATGAAAACTATGAAAGAGGCCCCACCAGCTCTATCACATACCACAGTTCGTTCGCCTGAAGCGGAAAGCGAAAGGAATCACCAACAGGATTAGAAATAGAACCGCAAACCATGCTGCGTATGACGTTTGAACTGGGAATTCATGCAAGGAACTGGAAACTGATAAAAGAAACAAATGAGCAAAATGTTTACTGTTCCCCATGCATTTTTTTGTCTTAATTTTTGGCATATTCTCAAAGATTCAAAGTAGACAAGTAACAATACTTTCCATTTAGAAACCCTTAAGTTTAGCTGTTAAAATGCCCACCAAAACATTATCCTTTTCTTCCCTTATCCTGGAAAAAGGATCTTCCGGTTTGACTTTCAGAAGGTAGGTTGAATTAGGTTTTTATACACAGATTCCAGACAGTGAAAGTCAAAGATTACAAAGGACTGTGTCCATTTGGGTTGTCTTTTTTCACAAACACATGAAGACAAACCATGAAGAAAATGCTAAATGGTCATGAAATTTTTCACACTTTAGGAGTGGTTTTTTGGTTGAAATTAATTTTCAACAAAAATAATACATTTAGTATTTGAAATAAAAAATGGGGTTTTGTAAAAACAGAAAAAATCATGAGAAATCAATGAAAACAGCTGCAATCTCCCCAGTTATCCATATTTGCATGAAATAAATAGAATGAAATGGAAAACACATCACACATTTCATTCAGTTATCTTTCCTAGTGGCAGCAGGTGGTTAACAGATCAATGGAGTAGTGCATATGCATATGCTTTAAATGAGGTGTTGAAACTACAGAGAATAGAATCCAGCCCTTTAGGAAGCTTCTTTAAACTTTGGACTAAGTTCAGGAATTCCAGTCATGTGGTTTGCACTAAATCCAGGAATGAGTTTCCATCTGTGCTCACATGGAAACCATCCTCACAGGTGAGAGCCAGTGACCCCAACAGGCTGAATATCAAAAGAGAATAAGCAGCATTTGTGGCTGGAAGTGGGATCCCACAGAACAAGGGCCCAATCCAGACATATGGACCCAACAATCCAGATTGACAATAATCCCCAGCCATGGCCTCATTTCCTTTCCAACACCTCATGTGTAGCAGTCGGGGTTCTCTAAAGGCACCCTGCTTTACTCCTCCCTTCATTTCCATCAGGTTCTTTGATTTCAAGCAAAACACAATAATAAGAATCCCCTTTCAGTGCAAAGCCTTAATCACTAGGTAGCAATGCAGCCACCCTCCCCAAAAGGACTCACCTGTGACCTTGACCTTCTGGCTCCAGGGAGACAAGATCCACCTGCCACTCATGCTTTCTCCATATCTGCAGGTATATTCCCCTGTGTGGTTGGGCTGGGCTTGTAGGCAGATGCTCAGAGAGACCTCGGAAGGGGCACCAGCAGACCCTTCAGAGCAATTCAGAGATGCCTGGTTGGGGACCCCAATCTCAGCTCCATCCTTGTAGAAATGGAAAATCTTCTCCGTGTTGTTCCCATTGGAAGAACAAGTCATAAGCAGGGTGTGCCCTTCCGCTACCTCTCCTGATGGAGGATCGATCTTCAGCTCCGGAGTCGTGGGAAGCTCTGTAGAAGAATCATCCACAAAGGGATTAATAAAATGGCTCTGGGGTCTTGAATCTGTGGGTTTGAATAGAAACCCACAGACAACTTCATGGGGAACCATAGATCTATCACTGTATCCTGTTTGGATAGGTATCCAGTTATGGAGTACTCTGATTTAACAATCTGGGCTTTGTAAAGGTAACATTTCCACTCTGTCCCAACCATGCAATATAATCCAGAACCTGAGATCTTCCTGTACTTAGAGGTGCTTCTACCACACAAGCTCTTCCCCTGAATCCCTGTCCTTTATTCACTCATGCTTAGATATCCAGTTTTACTGTAAATCTGGCTTCACAAAATAACCTTGTCTCCCAGATATTTTTCATGCAAGATCTATGAAACTTGTTTATTTTCAGCTTTTATCAAGTAAGTCACCAACACCAGAAACAGTGGAGCTCACATAAGGATGGACTTTTCTGGGGGCAATTTCACCTCCCTCCCACAGAACCAATCTACAAACAAGAAAAAAAAAATAAGAAGATGCAAATCAAAACGAAATCACACTTCAAATCAATGACAGTCTTTATAGCCCTAATTGAAAGCCATCTGAATTCTTTCCCCGTTCTGAGAAAGAGGAGATCTAAATCACATACATAAATTGAAGGCTATTTTTTCCTTCATACTACTCTTAGACTGCCTCTTTTCTTTGCTTACTATCAAGTCAGCAAGAACACTGTAACTCCACTGCATTACCAACAACTCACCTCTTACAACTATGAGGATGGTGTCACTTTTCAGGGACTGAATCAGCCGCATATCCCGGGTCCGAATGCAGTACTGGCAGGAGTACCACCCAGAAGTATTTGCACCCACTTGGAGAGCTTTGTGTGGTCCTTCCACTTCGTATAAAACACTCTGGTTTTGTTCTTCCTTGAAGAATCTGTATCCCGTCACATCTTGTCTCTCAGGAGCCACGCAGTTCAGGGCAACCTCTTCTCCCGGGGTGTAAACGGGGTGCAGAGGGTCCAGGGAGAGAACTGGAGCTTGAGGTCGCTCTGCAGATCCCCCAGAAAAGAAGGAGGGAAAACCATCCGGCTAGTTAGAGAATACCATTTTCAGACACTGCTGTCCCCAACTCTCATAGAAGCACACCAACCAAATTTTTGAGAAGCCATACTTTGTGTATACATACATTTGAACTGTAGGCATGTTATTAAAGGACATGTGCCAGTAGTTGATCCAGATCAGGTTAGTCTTGAGAACAGGGGAATGTATTTCACCACAAAAGCAAAGACTTACCTATGATGGAGAAGACTATGTGGTTACTCCTTGGAGACTCAAAACTTCTTCCTGTGCTTTCTTCTGTTTTGTAAAAACACTTAAAAGATTCCTTAGACTGCAGTTCACTTGTGGAGATCTGCAAATCATTTCTTTTCTGCTGTTTGTATATGTCACATTGATAATGTCCCTTTACACGACAGAAGTAGAAAAATAGTCCTGTCTGTTTTCCTGGGGCTTTGCATTCCAACCAGATCCATTCTCCTCTCACAAAGGTGTTGAACGGAGAGGACAAAGAGAGTGTAGGGGCTGGAAGAGAAGTGTATTTGAAAGAGTAAATAAAAGGGTGTCCTGCCCTTCTGGCCAACATTTGGAAACAAACACAAAGCCTCCGTAATGAGGGTAGAATCACTTTCTGCATTCTTGAAAGGAGCACTCCCACTCAGGGACTCTTCCCTCTCAACCAGAGATCTGAGGTGGGATCCAAACCCCGAGGCTCAGGGCCAGACCCTCCTGAGATCTCACAACCCAACTTTGGGGCAGTGACCCCCTGCATGAAATCCTGCTTCTTACCTGCATGTGTCCCCTTCCAGTAAAGAACTGAGAATGCCGCTGGAAAAGAAAAGAAGAAAGAAAGGAGTCGGTCATCTTCCCCTTCCATACTCTGTTGGGTGCAGACAAAGGGAACAGAAGGAGGGAGGAAAGTGATTCTAGGCTGCATAAGGTATGGTGTGTAGATCGAAGGAAGTAATTGTACCATTATACTCTGCTTTGGTCAGATTTCACCAGGAATAATACTGTATCCAATTCTAGGAACCACAGTTCAAGGAGCAAAATGGACCAGATGGAAGGTGTCCAGAGAAGGGCCATGAAAATGGTGAAATGTCTAGAAGCTAAGCCCTACAAAGAATGGCTTAGGGAACTGGATATGTTCACCTTAGAGAAGAGAAGACTAAGCAGGGACATGATTGCCATGTTTACATATATGAACGGATGTTACATGGGGGAGAGGACAAGCTTGTCTTTTGCTGGTCTAGAGACTAGAACAAAGAACAATGGATTTGAATTTCAGTAAAAGGGATTCCACCTAAACATTAGAAGAGCTATTTGGCAGTGGAATATGCTGCCTGGGGGTCCAGTGGTGCCTCCTTCTTTGGATGTTTAAATCTGAGGCTGGTTGGTGATCTGTTGGGAAGCCTTGGATTCTAGAATCGAGTTGGACTGGATGCCTTTTGGGATTTGATGAGTCTTTGAGGAATTAAAGAGGACAAGCAAAGTGTCAGAAAGTCCTTTTCAAAGGACGGGAAAGAGCCTACAAATACCAGGGCAATGGGTTCTATTTTGGAACAAAGAACTGGCAAAACCACCTCTGAGGAATCCTTGCTCAAGAAAACCCTACAAATTTTATGAGTTGTCCATATATTGACAGGAGGAAAGTACATCCACATGTAATGCCCTCAGAACAACAGAGAATGACAAGGGATCACTTCTGGTTCTTTAAAATGTTAACTATCAGGGAACTTTGATGGCCATCAGAGTCTTGAAGAGCATCCAGATGGTCCTCCAAGTCCCAGAGAGAGACCACTCCTGAGAAGGCTAAGAAAAAGACATGGAAGGAGAGCAACAAGAGAATAAGATGCAGGAAAAGAAAAAGATGGTGATGAGAAGTGAAAAAAGGGATGTCCAACCTGCCATCAAAGCCATGGGCTCCATCCTCAGCCAAGAGGCCTTGATGCTTCCAACGCTGGTGCTCTGATCCTCCACCGCCTTCCTTTCTCTCCCAATACAGCCGGGAGTGTCTGGCTCGTCCACAAGAAGGTCAAACAGCAAGAATTAAGATAGAAACTGCGTCATTTGCTCCTTCCTCCAACCAGCACCCCATCTTCACACCTCCAGCCAAGTTCACTTCTCAAGCTATAGGCTTCTGGCCCTGCTTGGCCACACCAAAGGCTTGGTTTCAAGCGCAGCTGACCGCATCCGGCTTTGTTCTGCCTCCTCTGGGCCTTTCTTGTAAACCAATGCTTAAAAATAGTCAAAGAGTTGCAATATGGGGCCAGAGGTGAGAAGGCAAAGGAACCGATGAGCAATTGTTTTTCTTCAGTTTACATCTTTATTGGGTTTCAGCTTCTAAGACTTCCTCCTCCAACCAGTGGACTCCATACGCCATTTGTGCCCATTGTTAAGGATCTTTGCCCATGTGTTGTGAGCCAAATCCCAGGCCATGATTGCCAATGAACGCAATATAACAATTAGGTTTATCTCCAGTTCTTCTTAAAACAAACCCAAAGAGGGGTTTTTCTACACCGAAAATGAAAACAAAGGACTGGGCTGCATCTAAGAGAGCAGGACACTACATAGTTACTGTGCTTGAATGAAACATGGATGTTGCCATTGGAGAAAAGAGATTCTGGGAGTTATATTCTAAAACAGCTGCCAGAGATTTTGAGAACTGTCCATCAAAAAGTGATCTTTTTCAAGTTCTACTTGTACCTGCAATGTGGACACACAGGAAACCCATGGAAGGGATGCCATGATAAACGGGTTCTTCTTCCAGATACAGATGGACCTCCGAAGGTCCCTAGACTGGGAGAAACATGCCAACCGGCACAATGGAGGAGAATTTTATGCTTCCCTTGAAAGACCAGGCCTGCAGCTGTGGAAGGTGGAGAAGGGCAGGCCAACTCTCTTTCTAAAGGTGGATTTCGTTCTTCTTCTGTAATTCTAGGAGATGAATGGGCCTAGTAAAGTAAAGACACAACTTTATTTAGGAACAAAAAGAGATGTGTAGCTGTCATGCTGACAAACTGGAGTCTGGAGAGAATCACAAGTTTATATAGTCAATGTAATGTACTTGTTCAGGAGTGGCTTCTGTTGGAAGTGCAACAACACAAATACGGATAATTTGAGCCACATGAAGAATCCTCCTTCTCTACCTATCCTGACCCATCTGTGATGTAAACCGATATCCTTAGGGATGTTTCTCCACCTCTTCTTCTTTCCATGAGTCCTTTTTTGATCTTCCAAGAGGTAGCTAGGTTATATTCACACAATTCTGAGTAATTTTCCTCTCTCAGAATGGAGTTCCTACAACAAAGCTTAGTTTCCCTCACCAAGTCATTGGTGTGTTTGCTCCTTAAATTAAAGTGTCTAACTATTGAGTGCAATCTAACAATGTCAAGTGCATGTGCTGGAAAAGTCCATGAAGCTGATTAATCTGGATGAAGTCCATGTTTCTAGGCATCCTTTACCTCTTGCAAGCCAAGCTACCCTTCTCCAGGCCTTGCTACATAACTCATTGCCCAGTTTCTTGGCGTCTTAGGAAACATAATGTTTTCTGTAACCTCACACCCTCAGCTCGTTCTCGCAGAAGAATTTTCTTTGAGCAGATTGAGCATTGCTTAGCTAGAATTCCAAACTTCAAAATACTCCACAATAAAAAAAAACATCCATATGGGTGGGGGGAGACAGTGACACTTTTGCTTTCTGATCACTCAGTGTACACAAACGTTGTTTCACCCACAAAATTGTTAAAAATATTGTGTATTTTATTTTATCTCTTTCCACTCTAGACACTCTTTAGCCAGATTTTACTGATGTACAAAGACATTAAAAATATTTAATAAACGAATAGCATGTTGTAAAGCAAACTACATTCTTGAGGAAGAGAGCAAAAGCAGGGCAACACCAAAAATGGAAATAAAACACAGAGACTGAAAAAGGCACAGGAAGAGAACAACTTCGAAATGAAAAAGTGTCATCTCTAGGGATTTTCTAGGTTTTCCAGCTCAATATTTGTCAACATAAGCGTACTACAGAATGGCCTAGAAGGCATTAAAAAATCCCGAGATGATGTCAAATCCAGGTAGGTGAAACCATGGATACCAGTAGGAATTAGCGTTGGGAGACTCTCAACGCTTGGGACATGTGGCTTTGAAGTCCGCAAAGCAAGGAGAAAATCTGACATAAAGGCCCAATCAGAGCAGAGAGAGACAAAGCAATTGGGTCCCCAACACAAATCTCTGCACCTTGGCATTTTCCTTTATCTTGACAAGAATGCTTTTGGGATGGGTGCTTAAAAGATCATACGAGTAGGAGTTCCATGAAAAAAATCTTTAAAGTCTTTTTTAAAATCTTTTTAAAGGTCTGTGCCTCTGCTTTAAAAACAAAATTTGAATCCCTTTATTTCCAAACCAACATGATACAAAACAGAGGAAATAGCAGTACATGAAAGAAGGGAGAGCTTTGTAGCCTCACAACACTTAAAGACACAGTTAGGGTTCTACAGGAAGATCAGGGACACGGTTAGGGGTCTGTGGGACAGGGAGTGGGGGGAGGCTTCTGGAAGGTTCCATGATTGAAAAGGTTTGGGAACCATGGCTCTGGAGTGGGATCCTTTTCCTTTCTCCTGACTCCGGTTCTTTCTGGTCTTCTGGTTCTAATGAAGACATAGAAAGAAAGGACTGTCAGGAATGAAACCACAGACCTGTTTTCCTTACTTTTTACTGTCTAGCTCATGCACGGGTGCAGGTGGACCAGGGGTTACATGCCGCCTCCAGGCCCCGTTTTTGTGACCCCTGAAAATAATCTAGTCTCAAGCATTGAATACTGTGTAGACAAGCCCTTTGGGCTGCATGGTGGAAGCTTAAAAGAGATTGATCCATCTAACTTTCTTGCCAAGGAGTTCTTCCATTGAGAGGCTGCCCTGTTCCATTGATCCACCCACCTGTGATCGAGGTGACCACCCCCCCCCCCCAGGACTTTGTAAAAGATAGTTCAAAAATCAAGACTTTATGTTCTATATTCCATATATTTATAGTAGAAGGTGATTGAGACTTTTTACTGGAGTTTACTGTGGATTATCCCTGCACTCTGAGGCAAGAGATAACAACTCCATGAATTGTGAAATCATGCTGCTAAAACTCCACTTTTATGAATTTCCATATTTGGGTTCCCCAGATGTTGTGAACTTCATTCTTATCAAATGTTTTCAATTGTTTATATCATTCATGATTCCCCTTTATGCAATGTAACCCACCTTTATGGATTCTCCCTTATTTCCTTGAAATCTATCTATCTGCCTATATGTATTTGTACTCTTTGGGATCCCCGGAAAATATGTGTTTTTCCCAGCTGGGTTTATGTTCCAACTTTATTTTATTTTTCATTTTATTTCATATAATTGTCAAATCATGAAATCAAATGGGAAATATTTTGACCCCAACATGAACCCCAGCTCCTATGACCCAGGTTTACCTTCCCCAAAACAAAAGGATAATCTGCCACAGTTTAACCCAATCTAATTCAGATTGCATGGACAATATAAGGCTTGAGTCCTAAAGGTGATTCGCCCCCAAGGCAAACATTGTCATATCTCCTCCAAAGGGAAAACCAGGACGTCTCAGGAAGACGCCCTGCTGCGCCCATTGCCACCCATCCTTACTTCCCCCTGACACCTTAAGGCATATCTGAAATCAGTGTACATGACAGGGACCCCTGATGACTGTCATTAATCCCTTTAGATATCGGCCAGGCAAGGACTAATCTGATATTTCCTGCCCTGTCACTTCATTGTTTCAATAACTCCCGCCTTCTCCTTCCTGATTGGCTCAAGTGGGGACAAAAAGCAGCTCCCTATTGGGCCAACAGAGCAAGGCGGGAAACGAAAGCCCGCCTCGTTCAACCTTCTAGCCTATCCGCGATCAGATAGGCGGGTGAGCGGGGCGGGAAATTCAAAGGGCTGTCAGACCGAAACATTGTATAAATATGGCTTTATTTGAAACATATGATACGCTAGTAGACTGAATGATCGCTACTAGTGTCCTTTTCAGCTGAATCGCTCAATAAAGACTCCTTGGCGGATTTTCCTTCAACTTTGGCGGACCTTTTTCATTTCGGCTTCAGGTTGTATTGCGGCTCATATTCTCCTATTGGCTCCGCCAAGGTTCGTTCTCTCAGGACCGGATCGGCTCTCTCCTTAAGGGGCCCGATCCCCTAGAAACGCGGTCGACAACACACCCAACTCCATGAAAGGTTTAGAATCATAGAATCATAGAATCATAGAATAGTAGAGTTGGGAGAGACCACATGGGCCATCTAGTCCAACCCCCTGCTAAAAAGCAGGAATTCGCATTCAAAGCACCCCCGACAGATGGCCATCCAGCCTCTGCTTAAAAGCCTCCAAGGAAGGAGCCTCCACCACGGCCCCGGGGAGAGAGTTCCACTGTCGAACAGCTCTCACAGTGAGGAAGTTCTTCCTGATGTTCAGGTGGAATCTCCTTTCCTGTAGTTTGAAGCCATTGTTCCGTGTCCTAGTCTGCAGGGCAGCAGAAAATAAGCTTGCTCCCTCCTCCCTATGACTTCCCCTCACATATTTGTACATGGCTATCATGTCTCCTCTCAGCCTTCTCTTCTGCAGGCTAAACATGCCCAGCTCTTTAAGCCGCTCCTCATAGGGCTTGTTCTCCAGACCCTTAATCATTTTAGTCGCCCTCCTCTGGACGCTTTCCAGCTTGTCAACATCTCCCTTCAACTGTGGTGCCCAAAATTGGACACAGTATTCCAGGTGTGGTCTGACCAAGGCAGAATAGAGGGGGAGCATAACTTCCCTGGATCTAGACGCTATTCCCCTATTGATGCAGGCCAGAATCCCATTGGCTTTTTTAGCAGCCGCATCACATTGTTGGCTCATGTTTAACTTGTTGTCCACGAGAACTCCAAGGTCTTTTTCGCACACACTGCTGTCAAGCCAGGCGTCCCCCATTCTGTATCTTTGATTTCCATTTTTTCTGCCGAAGTGAAGTATCTTGCATTTGTCCCTGTTGAACTTCATTTTGTTAGTTTTGGCCCATCTCTCTAGTCTGTCAAGATCGTTTTTAATTCTGCTCCTGTCTTCTGGAGTGTTAGCTATCCCTCCCAGTTTTGTGTCGTCTGCAAACTTGATGATCGTGCCTTCTAACCCTTCGTCTAAGTCGTTAATAAAGATGTTGAACAGAACCGGGCCCAGGACGGAGCCCTGCGGCACTCCACTTGTCACTTCTTTCCATGATGAAGACGACGCATTGGTGAGCACCCTTTGGGTTCGTTCGCTTAGCCAATTACAGATCCACCTAACCGTAGTTTTGTCTAGCCCACATTTTACTAGTTTGTTTGCCAGAAGGTCGTGGGGGACTTTGTCGAAGGCCTTACTGAAATCCAGGTACGCTACATCCACAGCATTCCCTGTATCGACCCAACTCGTAACTCTATCGAAAAAAGAGATCAGATTAGTCTGGCATGACTTGTTTTTGGTAAATCCGTGTTGACTATTAGCAATGACCGCATTTGTTTCTAAGTGTTCGCAGACCACTTCCTTAATGATCTTTTCCAGAATTTTGCCTGGTATTGATGTGAGGCTGACCGGACGGTAATTGTTTGGGTCGTTCTTTTTTCCCTTCTTGAAGATAGGGACCACATTCGCCCTCCTCCAATCTGCTGGGACTTCTCCCGTTCTCCAAGAACTCTCGAAGATAATTGCCAGTGGTTCTGAAATAACTTCCGCTAGTTCCTTCAGTACTCTTGGGTGTAGCTGATCTGGCCCTGGGGACTTGAATTCGTTTAGAGAGCCCAAGTGTTCCTGGACAACTTGTTTCCCTATTTGGGGTTGGATTTCCCCCAATCCTTCGTCCATTCCGTGTTGCTGAGGTTGAAGATGGCTTTCTTTTTCTGAGAAGACCGAGGCAAAGAAGGCATTAAGTAGTTCTGCCTTTTCCCTGTCCCCTGTCGCCATCACCCCATCTTCTACTTGCAATGGCCCTATCGCCTCCTTTTTCTTCCTTTTTCTACCAACGTAAGCAAAAAAGCCTTTTTTGTTGTTTTTTATGTCCCTGGCAAGCCTGAGCTCATTTTGCGCTTTAGCCTTGCGAACCTTTTCCCTACAGGTGTTGGCTATACGTTTGAATTCTTCTTTGGTGATTTCTCCCCTTTTCCACTTCTTGTGCATGTCACTTTTGAGCTTTAGCTCAGTTAGAAGTTCTTTGGACATCCATTCTGGCTTCTTTGCACTTGTCTTATTTTTCTTCTTTGTTGGCACTGTTTGCATTTGCGCCTTGAGTATTTCACTTTTGAAAAACTCCCATCCATCCTTAACTTCCTTGTTTTTTAATATCGGCGTCCATGGAATGCCGCTCAGTAATTCCTTCATTTTTTGGAAGTCAGCTCTCTTAAAGTCCAGAATGCGTGTTTGACTTGTCTTAGTTTCAGCATTCCTTTGTATTGCAAACTGCAGGAGCACATGGTCACTTGCCCCTAAGGATCCAACCACTTCAACTGTATTGATCAGGTCTTCCACATTTGTTAAGATTAGATCAAGAGTTGCTGATCCCCTTGTTGCCTCTTCTACCTTCTGGACCATAAAATTATCTGCAAGGCAAGTGAGGAATTTGTTGGACTTTGTACTCTTGGCTGAGTTTGTTTTCCAGCAGATATCGGGATAATTGAAATCGCCCATGACTACTATATCTCTTCTTTGTGCCTGTTTGGTCAGCTGTTGACAGAAGGCTTCATCAAGTCCTTCATCCTGACTCGGAGGTCTGTAGTAGACACCCACGACAAGGTCTTTTTGAGTCCCGGTTCCCTTGATTCTTATCCAGATGCTTTCAAGCTGGTTTCCTGGATTACAGTCTTGCATTTCTTCTGCAACGTAACTGTTTTTGACATATAAAGCTACTCCCCCTCCTCTCCCCTTTGTTCTATTTCTGTGAAAGAGGTTATAGCCCTCAATGGTTAAATTCCAGTGATGGGAGTCATCCCACCAGGTTTCAGTGATGCCTATGACATCGTATGTGTGGTGCTGTGCTAGGAGTTGGAGTTCGTCTTGCTTATTTCCCATGCTCTGAGCATTAGTGTAAAGACATGTAAGCCCCTGTGACCTCCCCTTGAGCTGTTTATTTGGGATTATTGTGCTCTCTGTACTTGGTCCTTGCTGTGTTTGTGCAGCCCTCCGTTTAGCCTTTTGGCGGATCCCTGTGGTCGTGGGTAATATAGTGTTCGCCAGGCTGTTGTTCCCCTCCCCCAGTGGATCTAGTTTAAAGTGCGCCTGATGAGGTTTGTGAGTCTGTGTGCAAAAAGATGTTTTCCTACTTGTGTGAGATGCACCCCATCGCTTGCCAGTAGTCCATCCTCTTGGAAGAGTAGACCATGGTCAAGGAAGCCAAAATGCTCCTCTTGACACCATTTTCTGAGCCAGTTATTGACCTGTACTATTTTTCTGGCCCTTGTAGAGCCGTGTCCTACAACGGGGAGGAGGGATGAAAAGATCACATGTACATTATACAGTTTTAGCTTTGTTCCCAGAGCTCGAAAATCATTTGTGATCTTTTGAAAAGTGTGCCTAGCGGTGTCATTGGTACCTACATGAATCAACATAAGGTGGGGAGGGTGATGGGGCTTTAGGAGCCTGCTGAGCCTCTGAATGATATGGTGTATTTTTGCCCCCGGGAGGCAGCATGTTTCTCGAGCCATCCCATCCGGTCTGGAAATGATGGCTTCCGTTCCTCTAAGGAGGGAGTCACCTACTACCAAGACCTGTTTCCTTTGAGGATTGACAGGGTCCCTTTTGTGCAAGACAGTGTGTATGTCCCCTGAAGAGTGTTCCTGTTGAAGTGAATCATGTAGGTGTAAAGTGTTGTCCTCCTCCTCAACATCCCCAGTGCATTCATCAATGACAATCCATTGAGATACATCCGAGAGCCCATTACTCTCCCAAGGATGTTCCTGTTGCTCCTGGTCTATGATTGGGGATGGAGCATTTGCATGATTACATAAGTGTGACTGTGGTGATGCACTGTCCCCGTCAGGGCTATCCCCTGCGCATTGATCCAGGGTGGTCCACTGAGTGGTTTCTAAGAAACTGTGGTCCTCCACAAGATGTGTTTCCTGATTGTTTGTTAATGATGTAAGAATTTCAAGTCTGTTGTGTAAATCTGTTGGGACACACAACAGGGCCTCCTCTCAGATTTCGGGCAGATTTGGACACATAACAAAGCCTCCTCTCAGATTTGGGGCCGTCTCATGTGGTAAGGAGGCAGTCTTTCAAATATCCAAAAATAACAATTCAGAAGCTTCTTTCTGTAATAATCCTCCTTTATTTTCCTGCTCTGTTAATGATTCAAAACAGAATCTTCCTGTACATTACTCTCTTCTCTGGGAACTTTATTAAATCCATGAAAAGAGGTATCCACAAACTCTTACCACATACCATTGACCTTCCTCGCGAAACAGAAAGAGAAGGGAATCATCAGCAAGATCAGGAATCGAACAGCCCACCATAGCATGTATGAATTGTGGATCATACTGGAAACTGATAAAAGAAAAGAACAAGCAGAAAGTGTATTGTTTCCCGGGGTCAATTTTCTTAAAACACACCCTATCAGTGAAAAGAAGCAGTATTCACACATGGAAGGGAAACAAGGGTCTAATCCAGATGTATGTGGTCCACAATCCAGATTGCTGGTGTTCCCCAGCTATTGTACCTTCACTGGCAATGCTTCATGTGTAACACTTGGTGCCATCTGATCACATCAAGCCTTTCTCCTCCCTTCAGCGGGTTCTTCAATTTTAAACAAAACAGAAAAACAGAAAATCCACCTTTGGAAGAAAGCTCTGTCCACTTGGAGGCACTGCAGTCTCCCTCCCCAAATGGACTCACCTGTGAAGTTGACCTTCTGGCTCCTGGGAGACAAGATCCACCTGCCGCTCATGTTTTCTTCATATCTGCAGGTATATTCCCCTGTGTGGTTGGGCTGGGCTTGTAGGCAGATGCCCATAGAGACCTTGGAAGGAGCACCACCAGACTCTTTGGAGCAATTCAGAGACCCCTGTTTGTTGGTGACCCCAATCTCAGCTCCATCCTTGTAGAAATTGAACCTTCTCTCCATGTGGTTCCCATTGGAAGAACAAGAGATTAGCAGGGTGTCCCCTTCCAGTACTACTCCAGATGCAGGATCCACCTTCAGATCTGGAGTCAGGGGAAGATCTGGAGAACAATCATCAAGAGAAGATGAGTGAAGTGCTAAAATGGCTCTGTGACCGTCCTTCTGTGACTTTGAACAGAAGCCCTGCCGGCAACAGATAACTTCATGGGGAATGGGAGATCTGACACTGGGGTCCTTTTCAGTCAGTATCTAGTTTGGATGATCAGTTATGGAGTCTTGTACAACTCACATTCTCACTCCACCCCAGCCATGCAATGAAATCCAGAACCTGAGACCACTAACCCTTTCCCCTGAATTCCTTTCCTTCCTTCACTAAAGATATTCAGCGTTATAAAATAAATCCAGATCCTGAAAGCAGCTTGTTATCACAGATATTTTAGTAGACAAGATACAACTTTTGTCTTTAGTTGGGAAAAACATTCTAGAGCCCATCCGTTTCTATTAGGTAAAGCATTAGAAATTAAAAGCTATTTTAAATTAATGGATTTCTGGTTCAAATATCATGTGTTAATATATTCCTGGTTCAGAACTTCAGTTGAAATACAAATGGGGAGACAATGGTAAATTGTCCCGAAGTTGCCTCTGGCTGTTGTCCTTTTCTGAGGGAAATAGATTTTAATGGCTGCTTACTTTTCCTTCCATTTCACTTGTCCTACCTGTCTTAGTGAAATAGAGTTGCAAAGAAGAAATAATAGAAAGAGAAGAATAAAATAAACAGGGTTAAAGTGGGGATCTTGTGTCCCTCCAAATGACATCCAGAATTCCTTACCATTGACTATGCTAGCTACCGGTAGGATGAATGGGAGTTGAAGTCCAAAAACATTTTAAGGGGTCTACCAACTCCACCAGAAACAATCAGTAGAGCTGTTATAAAGAGAGACTTTTCTGGGGGCAAATTGACAGGGAGTCACTCACCTCTCACCACGATGGAGACAGTGTTGCTTTTCTGGGACTGAACCTCCCGCCCTTCTGCAGTCAGAATCCAATACACACAGACATACGTCCCATTCGTGTTTTCATCCACTTGGAAAGCTTGACGGGGTTCTTTCCCTTCAAGGAATAGTTGCTTAGTTTCCTGGGTTTTTCCCTCCCTGAGGAATCTGTATCCGGCCACGTCTTGTCCCTCTGGAGCCGCGCAGTCCAGGCTGAGCTCTTCTCCCGGGATGTAAAAGGGATACTGAGGATCCAGGGAGAGAACTGGACCTCGAGGAGGCTCTGCAGCTCCCCACAAAAAAAGGAGAGAAAACCATTTGGCCACTTAGTATACAAAATTATGAAACGCTGAAACTCCAAAGTTTTATAGAAACACACTAACAAAATGCTTTGAGAAGTTTATATATACAATTGGACTGTACATGTGTTACTAAAAGGATACTTTTTGTTCCATCAGAACCAAACTTAGAAAATGGGATCCCTTCACTCTGCTCTCCCTCCTCCACCGGCATCCTTCAGGTGCCAATCAACCACCCCCAAAATGTGGAGCCTTCAGACCAGACGAACATTGAGAACTCATTAACCACGAAACCAAATACCTTACTTATAATGGAGATGGCTATGCTGTTACTCCTTGGAGACTGAAAACTTCTTCCTGTGTTATCTTTGGTTTTGTAAAAGCAAATAAAAGTTTCCTTTGATTCCAGGTCTGTTGTGGGGATTTCCAAAGATTTTCCTTTCTGTTCCATGTATGAAGTCCACTGATTTGATCTGTTCATTCAAGAGAAGGAGAACCACGATCCCGTCTGTCCTGCTGGAGCTTTGCAGTCCAAAAAGATCATTTCTTCATTTAAAAATGTGCTGTACGGGGTGGACAAGGAGAGTGTTGGGGCTGGAAGAGATGCCTCTCCCTGTGAACCTGAAAAAGGGAAAGAGGTGTCCTTTGGTCCTCTCCTTCTGACCTCAACAAAAAGAAATACAAAACCTAAGTATTGAGGAAAGTATATCTATTTGTACCTTTCAAAGCAGTGGTCTCACCCAGGGACTCCTCCCCATCAATTAAAGGCCCAAAGAAGTCCCCAAGACTCAGGGCCAAACCCTCCTGAGGTCTCTCACCCCTCAACTGGGATAATGGCATCCATTCCTTATTCTTACCTGCAAAGGGATCCAGTAAATAAAGAACTGCAAATGCTGCTGAAAGAGGGGAAAAGAAAGAAAGGAGTTGGTCAGCTTCCACACTCCACTGGGTTAATGCAAACAAAGGTGGGAGAGATATCAATAAAGACAAGCAAAATGACAGAAAGAGCTTTGGAAGGATGGAAGACAGCCAACAAATATGGTAGGCTCATGAAGTCTCCAGAAATTAACAGAAGATCTGAAAGCACAATTTCCTCAGAAACAACTGAGAATGACAAAATATTACGTCTGGTTCTTCAAATTGGCTGTTGTTGGCGTGCAATAGAGGCTGCCATTTCCCCCTTGAAAATGCTGTTTCGCTCCTGCTCCTTCAAAATAGGAAATAAAGCCTCTCTTCTGTCCATAAATCAGCTTAAATGCCCTAAAAGCACCAGATCTAGCCTGACCTTGGAAGCTAAGCAGCGGCATTCCTACTTTGAATTCTGATGCAACACTGCCAGATGCCATAGAGCTTATTTCTTGCCTAAGAAAACCCATTGGGTTGCCATAGATCGACAGCATATTGAAAGCTCATCAGAAGCAACAGCGTTAGTAGTGGTTCCTCAAAAAACCTGCCATCGGGGTGTAGGAGGGCCACCAGAGTTTTCAAGTAGCCCTAGATGGTCCTTTAAATGCTGGAAAGACCCCTGATCCACATAAAGAAGCTGAGGGAAAGACATCAAAAGAGAGCAATGATATGATAATGGGATGCAGGGTGGTGAGAAGCGAAAAGGGAGAAGTCCAAACCTGCAACCAAGGCCATGGACCCCATCCTCAGCCAAGACGCCCAGATGCCTCCAGCGCTGCTCCTCGGATCCTCCACCGCCTGCTTTCCCTCCAGACAGAGCCAGGCCTGTCCAGCTCATCTGCAAGGAGCTTCAGCAGCAGAGACCAAGGCAGGAACTGCGTCACCTCCTCTCCCTCTGCCCACCGGCCCCCCAGATTCACACCTCCAGCCAGGCGCACACTCAGCCTATGGGCTCCTGGCCCTGCTTGGCCACACCAAAGAGGTGCTTTCCAGCCCCATGGCCCAGCTGACCGCATCCGGCTTGGCTCTGCCCCCCCTTCCTGGCCCTTTGAGCACAACAGGGTTTCTAAATAAGTTGCAGAGTGGGGCAGGAGGTGAGAAAACAAAGGAACAAATGAGTAATTGCTTTTCACCAGCCTGCAGGTTGGTTTGGGTTTTGGCCTCCAGCCTCCTTCAAAGATCTCAAAAGCATCTGGAGGGATTCAGTCGAACCTCAGGATGACCCTTCCAAGCCGGGGACCCCAGGCACCATTCCTGCCCAAAGTCAAGACACATGTGTTGTGAGCCAAATGCTGGCCCATTAGTGATGATAATAATAGGTCTCCTGTTCTTTTTAACATGAACCATCAGAAGGCTTTTTCTACATCGGAAGACAAAACTGTGGGGCTGGGCTGTATTTAAGAGAGAAGGCACCATAGATTCAGCAAACAGCAGAGGAAATTACACACAGCTATGAGACCAACAGAATTCTAGTTTTCTTTATATTATTTTATTTAAAATTTCCATCCTGTCCTATACCATCGGATCTTAGGCTACAAGTAAATACAATTGAACATTTATTTATTTCATTGCTTAGCATTTATTTATTTGTTTCTGTTTCCCGTACCAACCTATAAGGATAATGAACAAATAACAAAATAATACAAAGATAAAACATTTCTAAAACACATTAAAACACACAGTGGTTTTATCTTGACTATTGTTGTAATACAATGCTATAAATCAATCTTTATTTTCTTGTTCTCTTGGTGCGAATCTCACCATACATGACTCCTTTCTCTTGCACCAGTGGGTCCACACTCTCCATCACTGATCCAGAAGAAGGAGAAGCAGAAGAGAAGGCGAGATGGGCATAAGCCACCTCTGAGCCCTGCAGAAGCAAAGAGAAATTGAGGCTAGAGACCAGGGACAGCTGGACGTTTCCAGTTTAGTGCTGAATCAAGTAAATACGATTTGTGTGTGCTATCCAATGAGCTAAATTTTATCAATAAGATTTTTAAAAGCTATTCATACTGCTGAACTCTAAGAATAGGAGATGAATCTCTTTCATAAGATTCGTCCCTTTGGATTGTTCATTTAAAGCCCTGCAGCAGATTAACTTGCAGCCCAGACATAGAACCCAAGTAGAACAAATTATGTCCCAATTTGGGAAAAACATACACCCTACAATTATGAGTCTCAAAAGCCCATGCAAAAATTATATCAAACTTCATATAGAGTGACTGGACTGAGGAATAATTACAAATGTCTCAGCGATGGGAGGCTACATCTTACAGAAAATCCAACCAACCAATCTGTCTGTCACTACCTGTAAGTCTCCGTCTGTTGGTTCTTTGGATTCCAGCCGATGAAGTTCCTTCCGATTCTTCTTGTTTTCTCCAGACTCACATTCTTGATGAGGTTTTGATACTTTCAGAGAAAAGAGAAGACAAGTTGGTGGAAATATGATCTCTGCTGTCATTTTCATTGTCTTGTTGGGCAAATTACCAACAAGTCCAGCAAGAAGGTGGATTCCAGGGATGTTACAGACCCTTGGTTACAATATGAAAACTATGAAGGAGGCCCCACCAGCTCTATCACATACCACAGTTCGTTCGCCTGAAGCGGAAAGCGAAAGGAATCACCAACAGGATTAGAAATAGAACCGCAAACCATGCTGCATATGACGTTTGAAAATGCACAGAACTGGAAACTGATAAAGGAAACAAATGAGCAAAATGTTTACTGTTCCCCACGCATTCTTTGTCTCAAATTTTAGCATATTCTTGAAAATTCAGAGTGGATTAGTAACAATACTTTCAATATAGAAACCCTTAAGGCTAGCTGTTAAAATGCCCCCCAAAAAATCACGCCTCCAGTTCCTTGTCCTGGAAAAAGGATCTTCTTATATGACTTTCAGAAGGTAACTTGGATCAAGTTTTTATAGACAGATTCCAGAAAGGAAAAGACAAAAGATTATAAAGGACTGTGTACACATGTGTTTTTCACAAACACATGAAGATAACCCATGAAGAAAATGGTAAACTGTCATGATATTTTTCACACTTTAAGAGTGATTTTTTCTTGACATTCATTTGTGTCACAAAAAAATTCATTTAGTGTTTGAAATAAAAATGGGGGTTTGAAAGCTGCTACAGTCTCACCCAGTTATCCATTTTTGCATGAAATAAATAG
This sequence comes from Anolis carolinensis, assembly GCF_035594765.1. NCBI lineage: Eukaryota > Metazoa > Chordata > Lepidosauria > Squamata > Anolidae > Anolis > Anolis carolinensis. The sequence goes on from NC_085846.1 coordinate 7,177,190, forward strand.
AATGGAATGAACAACACATTGCACATTTAATTCAATCATCCCTGGAAGAACACCTGGTGGCAGCAGGTGGCTAACAGATCAATGGAGTAATGCATAAGCTTTAAAGAAGGTGTTGAAACTACAGAGAATAGAATCCAGCCCTTTGGGAAGCTTCATTAAGCTTTAGACTAAATTCGGGAGTGGATTCCATTCCTGTGGTTTGCACTAAATCCAGAAATGGGTTTCCATCTGTGCTCACATGGAAACCATCCTCATAAGTGAGAGCCGAAGGACCCTAACAGGCTGAATATCAACATCAAATAAGCAGCATTTGTGGCTGGAACTGGGACCCGACAGAACAAGGGCCTAATCCAGATGTATGGCACCCTCAACCCAGAGTGACGATAATCCCCAACAATGGTCCCGTTTTCTTTGCAACACCTCATGTGTAGCAGTCGAGGCTCCCCAAAGGAACACAGCTTTTCTCCTCCCGTCATCTCCACCACGTTATTTGATTTCAAGCAAAACACAGTAATAAGAATCCCCTTTCAGTACAAAGCTCTAATCACTAGGTAGCAATGCAGCCACCCTCCCCAAAAGGACTCACCTGTGACGTTGACCTTCTGGCTCCAGGGAGACAAGATCCACCTGCCACTCATGTTTACTTCATACCTGCAGGTATATTCCCCTGTGTGGTTGGGCTGGGCTTGTAGGTGGATGCTCAGAGAGACCTCGGAAGGGGCACCACCAGACCCTTCGGAGCAATTCAGAGACCCCTGGTTGGGGACCCCAATCTCAGCTCCATCCTTGTAGAAATGGAAACTCTTCTCTGTGTTGTTCCCATTGGAAGAACAAGTCATAAGCAGGGTGTGCCCTTCCGCTACCTCTCCTGATGGAGGATCTATTGTCAGCTCTGGAGTGATGGGAAGCTCTGGAGAAGAATCATCCACAAAGGGAATAATAAAATGGCTCTGGGGTCTTGAATCTGTGGGTTTGAATAGAAACCAGGCCTTCATGGGGAACCATAGATCTATCACTGCTATCCTGCCTGGTTAGGTATCCAGTTATGGAGTATTCTGATTAAACAATCTGGGCTTTGTAAAGTTAATACTTCCACTCTCTCCCAACCATGCAATATAATTCAGGACCTGGGACCTTCCAGTACTTAGTGGTGCTTCCACCACACAAGCTCTTCCTCTGAATCCCTGTCCTTTATTCACTCATGCTTAGATATCCAGTTTTACTGTAAATCTGGTTTCACAAAATAACCTTGTATCCCAGATATTTTGCATGCAAGATCTATGACACTTGTTTCTTTTCAGCTTTTATCAAGTAAGTCACCACCACCAGAAACAGTGGAACTGACAGAAGGAAGGACTTTTCTGGGGGAAATTTCACCTCCCTCCCACAGAACCAATCTAAAAACAAGAAAAAAAATCAGAAGATGCAAATCAAAATGAAATCACAATTCAAATCAATGACAGTCTTTATAGCCCTAATTGAAAGCCATCTGAATTCTTTTCCCGTTCCCCGGTGGCAGAGTGTGTAAAAGCACTGAGCTGGAGACCAAAAGGTCCCAGGTTCAAGCCCCAGGAGCGGCGTGAGCAGCCACTGTTAGCTCCAGCTCTTGCCAACCTAGCAGTTCGAAAACATGCCAATGTGAGTAGATCAATAGGTACCGCTCCGGTGGGAAGGTAACGGCGCTCCATGCAGTCATGCCGGCCACATGACCTTGGAGGTGTCTCTACAGACAGCACTGGCTCTTCAGCTTAGAAATGGAAATGAGCACCAACCCCCAGAGTCAGACATGACTGGACTTAACGTCAGGGGAAAACCAAAAAACCTCCGAGAAAGAAGGGATCTAAATCACATACATAAATAGAAGGCTATTTTTTCCTTCATACTACTCTTAGACTGCCTCCTTTCTTTGCTTACTATCAAGTCAACAAGAACATTGTAACTCCACTGCATCACCAACAGCTCACCTCTTACAACTATGCGACTCGTGTTACTTCTCAGGGACTGAATCAGCCGCATATCCTGGGTCCGAATGTAGTACTGGCAGGAGTACCCCCCAGAAGTATTTGCACCCACTAGGAAAGCTTTGCGCGGTCTTTCCACTTCATATAATAGTAGACTCTGGTTTTGTTCTTCCTTGAAGAATCTATATCTCATCACGTCTTGTCTCTGAGGAGCCACGCAGTTCAGGGCGACCTCTTCTCCCGGGGTGTAAACGGGGTGCAGAGGGTCCAGGGAGAGAACTGGAGCTTGAGGTTGCTCTGCAGATCCCCCAGAAAAGAAGGAGGGAAAACCATTTGGCCAGTTAGAGAATACAATTTAAGACATTGCTCTCCCTAACTGTCATAGAAGCACACCAACCAAATTCCTTAAGAAGCCATGCTTTGTGTATACATACATTTGAACTGTAGGCATGTTATTGAAGGACATGTACCTGCACCCTCCAGACCAGGTTAGCCTTGAGAACAGGGGAATGCATTCACCACAAAAGCAAAGACATACCTATGATGAAGAAGACTATGCTGTTACTCCTTTGAGACTTATAACTTCTTCCTGTTTCGTCTTCTGTTTTGTAAAAACAAGCAAAAGATTCCTTAGACTGCAGCTTTCTTGTGGAGATACTTAGCACATAATTTGTTTTCCGGTCCTTGTATATGGGGCATTGATCTTGTCCATTTACTCGACAAAAGTAGGACCACGATGCTGTCTGTGTTGCTGGAGCTTTGCATTCCAACCAGATCCATTCTCCCCTCACAAAGGTGCTGAATTCAGGGGACAAGGAGAGTGTAGGGGCTGGAAGAGAAGCACCTTACAAAAGGAAATAAAAGGGTATTCGTTAGCCCTGTCCTCCTGACCAACACTTGAAAACAAACACAAAGCTTCAGTAATGAGGATAGGACCACTTTTTGCATCATTGAAAGGAGCACTCCCACTCAGGGACTCTTTCCACTCAACCAGAGGCCTGAGAAGGGATCCAAGACCCAAGGCTCAAGGCTAGGCCCTCCTGAGATCTCACAACCCAACTTTGGGGCACTGACCCCCTGCATGAAATCCTGTTGCTTACCTGCATGTGTCCCCTTCCAGAAAAGAACTGAGAATGCCACTGGAAAAGAAAAGAAGAACGTAAGGAGTCGGTCATCTTCCCCTTCCATACTCTGTTGGGTGCAGACAAAGGGAGAGCAGAAGGAGGGAGGAAAGTGATTCTAGGCTGCATAAGGCATGGCATGTAGATCCAAGGAAGTAATCATCATACCATTCTATTCTGCATTGGTCGGACTTCACCAGGAATAATACTGTGTCCAATTCAGGGAACCACAGTTCAAGGAAGAAATGGAAGGTGTCCAGAGAAGGTGCATGAAAATGGTGAAACGTCAAGAAGCCAAGTCCTACAAAGAGCACCTGAGGGAACTGGGTATGTTCACCTTAGAGAAGAGAAGGCTAAGAGGGAACATGATTGCAATGTTTACATATATGAAGGGATGTTACATGGGGGAGGGGAAAAGTTTGTCTTCTGCTGGTCTAAAGACTAGAACAAAGAACAATGGATTTGAATTTCAGAAAAAGGGATTCCACCTAAACATTAGGAAGAGCTTCCTGATGAGAAGAGCTATTTGGCAGTGGAATATGCTGCCTGGGGGTCCAGTGGTGTCTCCTTCTTTGGATGTTTAAATCTGAGGCTGGTTGGTGATCTGTTGGGAAATCTAGAATAGAGTTGGACTGGATGCCCTTTGGGATTTTATGAATCTTTGAGGAGGACAAGCAAAGTGTCACAAGGTCCTTTTGAAAGGATGGGAAAGAGCCTACAAATACCAGGGCAATGGGTTCTATTTTGGAACAAAGAACTGGCAAAACCACCCTGAGGAATCCTTGCCCAAGAAAACCATACAAATTTTATGAGATGTCCATATATTGACAGGAGAAAGTACATCCACATGTAATGCCCTCAGAACAACAGAGAATGACAAGGCGTCACTTCTGGTTCTATAAAATGTTTCCTATCGGGGTACTTTGATGGCCATCAGAGTCTTGAAGAGGATCCAGATGGTCCTCCAAGTCCCAGAGAGAGACCACTCCTGAGAAGGCTAAGGAAAAGACATGAAAGGAGAGCAACAAGAGAATAAGATGCAGGAAAAGAAAATGATGGTGATGAGAAGTGAAAAAAGGGATGTCCAACCTGCCATCAAAGCCATGGGCTCCATCCTCAGCCAAGAGGCCTTGATGCTTCCAACGCTGGTGCTCTGATCCTCCACCGCCTTCCTTTCTCTCCCAGTACAGCCGGGAGTGTCTGGTTCGTCCACAAGAAGGTCAAACAGCAAGAAATAAGACAGGAACTGCGTCATTTGCTCCTTCCTCCAACCAGCACCCCATCTTCACACCTCCAGCCAAGCACACTTCTCAAGCTATAGGCTTCTGGCCCTGCTTGGCCACACCAAAGGCTTGGTTTCAGGCTCCAATGCGCAGCTGACCGCATCCAGCTTTGTTCTGCCTCCTCTGGGCCTTTCTTGTAAACCAATGCTTAAAAATAGTCAAAGAGTTGCAATATGGGGCCAGAGGTGAGAAGGCAAAGGAACAGATGAGCAATTGTTTCTCATCCGTTTGCATCTTTATTGGGTTTCAGCTTCTAAGACTTCCTCCTCCAACCAGTGGACTCCATAAGCCATTCGTGCCCATTGTTAAGGATCTTTGCCCAAGTGTTGTGAGCCAAATCCCAGGCCATGATTGCCAATGAACGCAATATAACAATTAGGTTTATCTCCAGTTCTTCTTAAAACAAACCCAAAGAGGGGTTTTTCTACACCGAAAATGAAAACAAAGGACTGGGCAGCATCTAAGAGAGCAGGACACTACATAGTTACTGTGCTTGAATGAAACATGGATGTTGCCATTGGAGAAAAGAGATTCTGGGAGTTATATTCTAAAACAGCTGCCAGAGATTTTGAGAACTGTCCATCAAAAAGTGATCTTTTTCAAGTTCTACTTGTACCTGCAATGTGGACACACAGGAAACCCATGGAAGGGATGCCATGATAAATTGGTTCTTCTTCCAGATACAGAGGGACTTCCCAAGGTCCCTGTAGTGGAAGAAACATGTCAATCAACACAATGGAGGAGAATTTTTATGCTTCCCCTGAAAGACCAGGCCTGCAGCTGTGGAAGGTGGAGAAGGGCAGGCCAACTCTCTTTCTAAAGGTGGATTTCGTTCTTCTTCTGTAATTCTAGGAGATGCATGGGCCTAGTAAAGCAAAGACACAACTTTATTTAGGGAAAGAGAGAGATTTGTGGCTCTCATGTAGACAAACCAGAGTCTGGAGAGAATAAGATCCATGAATCACAAGGTTGTATAGTGTAATGTACTTGTTCAGGAGTGGCTTCTGCTGGAAGTGCAACAACGCTTAGCACTGAAGAGTGAAGAGTGCCTCACAGTGGACAACACTGACACGGATAATTTGAGTCACATGAAGAATCCTCCTTCTCTGTCTCTCTATCCTGACCCCACTGTGATGTAAACTGATACCCTCAGGGATGTTTCTCCACCTTTTCTTTTTCCCATGAGTCCTTTTTTGATCTTCCAAGAGGTAGCTAGGTTAGATTCACACAATTCTGAATAACTTTCCTCTCTCAGAATGGAGTTCCTACAACAAAGCTTAGTTTCCTTCAACAAGTCATTGGCGTGTTTGCTCCTTAAATTAAAGTGTCTAACTATTGAGTGCAATCTAACAATGTCAAGTGCATGTGCTGGGAAAAAGTCCATGAAGCTGATTAATCTGGTTGAAGTCCATGTTTCTAGGCATCCTTTACCTCTTGCAAGCCAAACTACCCTTCTCCTGATCTTGCTACGTAACTCATTGCCCAGTTTCTTGGCGTCTTAGGAAATACAATGTTTTCTGCCCCTCATAGACTATGCTCATTCTTGCAGGAGAGTTCTCCTTGAACAAGTTGAGCATTGCTTAGCTAGAATTCCTAGTTCCAAAATACTTCAGAATCAAAAAACATCCATAGGAGTGGCGGAGACAGAGACACTTTTGCTTTCTGATCACTCAGTGTGCACAAATATGGTTTCATGCACAAAATTGTTTAAAATATTGTGTATTTTATCTTATCTCTTTCCATTGTAGACACTCTTTACCCAGGTTATCCTGATGTACAAAGACATTGAAAACATCAAATAAACTAATAGTATGTGGTAACGCAAACTAAACTCTTGAGGAAGAGAGCAAAGCAGGGCAACGTCAAAAAGGGGGAAAAAACTCAAGAGGCTGAAAAAGGCACCAGAAGAGAACAACTTTGAAATGAAAAAGTGTCATCTCTAGGGATTTTCTAGCTTTTCCAGTACAATATCTTCTGACAGAAGCATGCCACAGAATTGCCTAGAAGACATTAAAAAATCCCTAGAACAGCGAGATGTTGTCAAATGCAGGTAGGTGAAACTATGGGACCCAGTGGGAATTAAAAAGTCACCTTGAGGGACTCTCAAAGCTTGGAACATGTGGATTTGAAGTCCACAAGCAAGGAGAAAATCTGATATAATGACTCAATCAGAGTAGAGAGAGAGAAGGCAATTGGGTCCCCAGCACAAATCTCAGCAAATGTGCATTTTCCTTTATCTTGACAAGAATGCTTTTGGGACTGGTGCTGAAAATATCATAGAGTTCCATGAAAAAATATTTAAAATCTTTTTTTAAACATTTGTAAAAGTCTGTGCCATAGTAGTAATAATAATAATAATAATAATAATAATAATAATAATAATAATAATAATAAAAACTTTATTTATACCCCGCCACCATCTCCCCAACGGGGACTCGGGGCGGCTAACATGGGGCCACGCCCAGAGCAATACAATATAATAACATATAAAAACAACATTTCATAATACAATTAAAAGCAATACAATAGATGATAATAGACATTACATCAAGAAATTAAAAAAAAAACAAAAAACAGTAAAACAAGGGCAGGCCGCATGGACACAAGGATAAAACTCGGAGTGAGAGGGACAGAGGGGTACTCTACTGTGGACAGGGACACATGAAAGTAGGGCAGTCTAGAGGATAAATGCTGAGGGGGGAGTAACACAGAAATATATAACAGAAATTACTCACCGAAAGCACAGCGGAAGAGCCATGTTTTCAAGTCTTTCCTAAAAGCTAACAGAGTGGGAGCTTGCCTGATCTCAGTGGGTAGTGAATTCCATAGTCGGGGGGCCACAGCGGAAAAGGCCCTCTCCCTTGTACTCACAAGACGGGCCTGGGATATAGACAGTGGTGATAAAAGGGCCTCCCCGGATGATTGCAAAGATCGGGCAGGTTTATGGTAGGAGATACGGTCACGGAGGTAGGTGGGTCCCAAACCGTTTAGGGCTTTATAAGTGATGGTCTGCACCTTGAATTGGGACTGGAAAATGAACGGCAGCCAGTGGAGCTCCTTAAACAAGGGAGTGGATCTCTCCCTGTAACTTGCCCCCGTTATTAATCTGGCAGCCGAGCGTTGGACCAATTGTAATTTCCGGGCCGTCTTCAAGGGAAGCCCCACATAGAGCGCATTACAGTAGTCCAGTCTAGAGGTAACTAAAGCATGGACCACCGTGATCAAGTCAGACTTCACGAGGTATGGTCGCAGTTGGCGCACAAGTTTGAGTTGTGCAAAGGCCCTCCCGGCCACCGCCGACACCTGTGCTTCAAGCGTCAGCACTGAATCCAGGAGGACCCCCAAACTGCGGACCTGTGGTTTCAGGGGGAGTGCAACCCCGTCCAGCACAGGTTGCCACCCAATACCCTGTTCTGCCGCACGACTGACCAGGAGGGCCTCTGTCTTGTCAGGATTGATTCTCAGCTTGTTCCTCCTCATCCAGTCCGCCACAGCGGCCAGGCACTGGTTCAGCATCTGAGGGGCTTCCTTGGAATCAGATGGAAACGAGTAGTGGATTTGCGTGTCATCTGCGTAGAGATGGCAACGCCCTCCAAAACTCCGGATGACCTCTCCCAGCAGTTTCATGTAGATGTTAAATAGCATGGGGGATAAGATAGACCCCTGCGGAACCCCACAGGTCAATGGCCAGGGGTCCGAGCAGGTGTCCCCCAGCTTCACCATCTGGGAACGGCCCTCCAGGAAGGACTGGAGCCACTGCAAAACCGTGCCACCAAGCCCCATCCCAGAGAGCCGCCCCAGAAGGATACCATGGTCGATGGTATCGAAAGCCGCTGAGATGTCCAAGAGAACCAGCAGGGTCACACTCCCCCTGTCCAGTTCCCTGCGGAGGTCATCCACCAAGGCGACCAGAGCCGTCCCGGTACTGTGCCCAGGCCTGAAGCCAGACTGCGAGCAGTCCAGAAAATCGGTGTCATCGAGAAACCCCTGGAGCTGCGTGGCAACCACCCGCTCCAGAACCTTGCCCAGAAATGGGAGGTTGGAGATTCGTCTGTAATTGTCACAAACCGATGGGTCTAACGAGGTCTTTTTTAGTAGCGGTTTTACCACCGCTTGCTTAAAACAGGATGGGAATGACCCCTGACCCATAGTATAAAGATCTTGTTGAAATTCAATGCACCTCAGCTTTATAAACGAAATTTGAATCCCTTTATTTCCAAAACACAGCGGAAATAGCAGTACATGAAAGAAGGAAGAGCTTTGTAGCCTCACAACAACACGTAGGGACACAGTTAAGGTTCTGCAGGAAGATCAGGGACACGGTTAGGGGTCTGTGGGGCAGTGGGTGGGGGGAGGCTTCTGGAGGGTTCCGTGATTGGAAAGGTTTGGGAACCACGGCTTTGGAGTGGTATGCTCTCCCTTTCTCCTGACTCCAGTTCTTCCTGGTGTTCGTTTGATGGTTCTGAAGAAGACATAGAAAGGAAAGGGCTATCAGGAATGAAACCACAGAGCTGTTTCCCTTACTATTTACTGTCTAGCTCATCCGCGGGTGCAGGTGGACCAGGAGTTATATGCAGCCTCCAGGCCCCATTTTTGTGACCCCTAAAAATAATCCAGTCTCAAGCATTGAATACTGTGTGGAAAAGCCCTTTTGGGCTGCATGGTGGGAGTTTAAAAGAGATGTATCCAGCCTCACTTCCTTGCGCAGGGAGTTCTTCCATTGAGGGGCTGCTACAGAGAAAGCCCTGCTCCGTGGATCCACCAACCTAACTCCATCAGATGTTGGGGCACACAACAGGATCTCAGATTTGAGGCAGACTCATATGGCAAGTAGGTGGTCCAAAAGGTTTTTTTTTCTACAATAATCATTATTTTATGTCTTTCGGGCTGTGTGGCCATGTTCCAGAAGTATTCTCTCCTGACGTTTCACCCACATGTATGGCAGGCATCCTCAGAGGCAGTGAGGCATGGAATGCCATAGATGTGGGTGAAACGTCAGGAGAGAATACTTCTGGAACATGGCCACACAGCCCAAAAGACATACAACAACCCTGTGATCCCGGCCATGAAAGCCTTTGACAACAAATCGTTATTTTTTTTTCTCTGTTGATGATTCAAAACAGAATCTTCCTGCACATTACTCCCTTATATTATAACTTTATTAAAACCATGAAAAGAGGTACCCTCAAGCTTTTATTACATACCGTTGATCTTTCTCGTGAAGCAGAAAGGGAAAGGAACCATCAACAAAATTAAAAACCGAAAAATCCACCACGGTATGTATGAATTTTGGATCATACTGGAAACTGAGGGGGAAAAGGAGCAGGCAAAATATTTACTTATAATCCAGATGTATGGAGCCCATGATCCAGATTGTCAATATTCCCAGCCATAGTCCCTTCCTTTGCAACGCCCTAAGTGTAGCAGTAAATGCCACCTGAGTGAACCCAACTTTTTCCTCCCTTTATCTTTATCATGTTCTTTAACTTCAAACAAAAACTACAAAATAGAATCCCATTTGAGAAGAAAGCACTCTCGACTACGTAGCAATGCTGCCTCCCTCCCAAAAAGGACTCACCTGTGACCTTGACCTTCTGGCTCCAGGGAGACATAATCCACCTGCCACTCATGTTTTCTTCATACCTGCAGGCAAATTCCCCGGTGTGGTTGGGCTGTGCTTGTAGGCAGATGCTCAGAGAGATGTTGGAAGAGGCACCTCCAGGCCCTTTGGAACAATGCATAGATGCTTGGTTGGTGGCCCCAATCTCAACTCCATCCTTGTAGAAATGGAAACTCTTCCCTGTGTGGCTCCCATTGAATGAACAAGTGATAAGCAGGGTGTGCCCTTCAGAGACCTGCCCAGATGGAGGATCCACCTTCAGCTCAGGAGTCGGGGGAGGATCTGGTGAGCAATCATCAAGAAACCATCATCAGGAAATGCTAAGACGGAGCTGTGGTCATGGATCCATGGGTTTGAACAAAAGCCTCCATTCGTAACTTCATTGAGAGCAGCAGATCTGATACTAGGATCCCACATCATCAGTTATGGAGTCTTGTGATTTTAAGAATCTGGGCTTGGTCATGTTAATATTCTCACTCCACCCCAACAATCCAATAAAACCTGTCACCTTCCAATGCAGTATTTCTTTAGAAGTGCTTCCACCACCACACTTTCCTATGAATCCCTATCCTTTCTTCATTCATATTTTGACAGCCAGTGTGACAAAAAATCCAGATTCTGAAGGTATCCTGTTCCCCCAGATATTTCATGACATAACACCCCCCCATACCCCTCGAATAGCATCTTAAGCCTATTAGCTCTTATCAGATGAACCAAGCACGAGATCGAGCTTTAAAGCAGTCTTGCACCTTTCACTAATAAATTCTCACTTCACAATTTCTGCTTCTACAGATGTAATAATGGTAAGTTTTGTTTTTTAAGGAAAAGAGAGGTTTGATTACTGCTTTCTCTTCCCCTTTTCCAATTTTGCATCTCCTACCAGTCTTTGTCTAAGTGACATGGTGTTAGTCAGGCCTATAAAGTGCAAAGATGAAATAATAACAGTATGTGTTGTCGAAGGCTTTCATGGCCGGGATCACAGGGTTGTTGTATGTCTTTCTGGCTGTGTGGCCATGTTCCAGAAGTATTCTCTCCTGACGTTTCGCCCACATCTATGGCAAGCATCCTCAGAGGTTGTGAGCATGCCTGCCATAGATGTGCGTGAAACATCAGGAAAGAATACTTCTGGAACATGGCCACACAGCTCGAAAGACATATAACAACCCCAATAACAGTATAATCAAAATGAAATCCCATTCCAACTCAATAAAAGGGTTTACACACATAGGCCCACTTGAGTTCTTTCTCCAGTCTAAGAAGGCTGGGATATGAAAAAAATGCTATTATTTATCCCATGCCATTCTCAGGCAGCCTTCTTTCTTTGCTTCCCATGAAGTCAATGAGACCATGGCAACCCCTTCCCGTCACAAACGGACCTGCTCACCTCTCACAGCTATGGAGACTGTGTTGCTTTTAAGGGACTGAATCTGCCGCCTGTCCTGGGTCAGCATCCAGTACATGCAGACATACTGGCCAGGTGTATTTTCACCCACTTGTAAAGTTTTGTGAAGCCCTTTGTGTTCAAGGAAGAGTTCCCTAAGTCGCAGGCCTTGTTCATCCTTGAAGAATCTGTAGATCACAACGGCCTGTCCTTTAGGAGCCTTGCAGTTCAGGCTGAGCTCTTCTCCCAGGATGTAAAAGGGGTGCTGAGGGTCCAGGGACAGGACGGGAGGCAGAGGACGCTCTGCAGCTCCCCACAAAAAAAGAAGGAAAAAAAACATAGGGCCATTTAGGCAACAAAGTGATCACATATGGACACCCCAAATTCTCATGGAAACACACCAACTAAATCCCTTGAGAAGCGATGCCTTAGGATCATAAGAATGCTGTGGAAGGACACCTTTTGATCCTACAGAGCCAAGTTTTTGATCCTACAGGCCCGGGCTGTGGCGCAGGCTGGTGAGCAGCCAGCTGCAGCCAGCTGCAACAAATCACTCTGACCAAGAGGTCATGAGTTTGAGGCCAGCTCGGAGCCTGCGTTTGTCTCTGTCTTTGTTCTATGTTAAGGCATTGAATGTTTGCCTTATATGTGTAATGTGATCCGCCCTGAATCCCCTTTGGGGTGAGAAGGGCAGAATATAAAAACTGTAAATAAAATAAATAAATAAGCTTGGAAGCTGGTGATCCTGCCTTTCAGCTTGCCCTCCCCAACCCCCTTCCCTCAACTGGTGAAAGGGCTCTCCGTTTGGAGACATTCCCCTGACAAATGTGTAGCTTCTTGACCAGACAAGCATTGTGAACAAGGGAGTTCATTCGCCACCAAAGGAGAAGCTTACCAATGATGGAGAAGGTCACACGGTTACTCTTTGAAGCCCGAGAATGTCTTCCTGCCTTGCTTTCTCCTTCGTAAAAGCAAGTAAAAGATTCCTTTGGCTTCAGCTCTGTTGTGGAGATCTGCAACGAACTATTTCTCAACTTCTTGTATAAAGTCCATTGATTTTGTTCATTGATTCGAGAGAAGTAAAACCATGATCCAGTCTGTCCTGCTGGGGCTTTGCATTCCAGCCAGATCCACTCTCCTCTGAAAAAGATGCTGAATTTTGGGGATAAGGAGAGTGTAGGCGCTGGAAGAGATGCATCTCGCTGTACAAGCGAACCTGAGAAAGGAAAAAAAATGTCCTTTTGCCCTCTCCTTCTGATCTCCACTTTAAAAGAAACACGCAGCTTCAGTAAAGGAAAGGAGACCTACGTGCATCTTTTAAGATAGAGGTCTCACCCAAGGATTCCCCCCTTTAACCAGAGGCTCAAGAAGGGGGGTCCAAGCCCCAGGACACAGGGGCAAGCCCTCCTGAGGTTTTACATACCTACATTGGGGTTATGCCCCAGGTATGAATTTCTGGTTCTTACCTGCAAAGGGCCACGTCCAGCAAAGAAATGAAAATGCTGCTGAAAAAGAAAACAAGAAGAAAGAAAGGAGTTTATCCAGCTATATCTGCCATACTCTACTCAGTTAGAGTAGACAAAAGGGACAGAAGGAGGGACCTAAAGAGGTTCTGGGCAGCATCAGGGATAGTGAATAGATCAAGGGATGGAATCGTCCCACTCTATTCGGCTGGGATCAGACCTCACCTGGAATAATCCTGTGTTCTGTTCTAGGCACCACAGTCCAAGGAGGATATGGACAAGCTGGAAGGCGTCCAGAGAAGGACCACCAAAATGGTCAAAGATCAGGAAGGTATCTTTAGCTTGGAGAAGAGAAGGTTGAGGAGGAACATGACAGCTTCATTTAAGTATTTGAAAGGATATCATATTGAGAAAGGGGCAAACTTGTTTTCTGCTCTTCTAGAGACTTCGCCCCAGTGGCGAAGTGTGTTAAAGCTCTGAACTTACAGACCAAAAGGTCCCAGGTTCAAATCCCGGGAGCGGAGAGAGCTCCCGTTGTTAGCCCCAGCTCCTGCCAACCTAGCAGTTCGAAAACATGCCAATGTGAGTAGATCAATAGGTACCGCTCCGGCGGGAAGGTAACGGCGCTCCATGCAGTCATGATCTTGGAGGTGTCTATGGACAACGCCGGCTCTTCGGCTTAGAAATGGAGATGAGCACCAACCCCCAGAGTCAGACATGACTGGACTTAACATCAGGGGAAAACCTTTACCTTTAGAGACTATGACACAGAGAAATGGGTTCAAATGTCAGGAAAAGAGATTTCACTTAAATATTAGGAGAAACTTCTTAACAATTACAGCTGCTCAACTGTGGAGTCTCCTTCCCTGGAGGAATTTTGACAAAGGCTGAGTGGTCATCTGGTGGGAGGGCTTGAATTGTGTCTTCCTGCACGGCAGAAGGGGTTGGACAGGATGGGGCATCTTCCAAGTCTTGGATTCTTTGAGGGATTGAGCAAAGTCTAGGAGGCAGAACTAACAACAGGAAAGGAGATTCCACCTGAACATTAGGAAGAACTTCCTCACTGTGAGAGCTGTTCAGCAGTGGAACTCTCTGCCTCAGGGTGTGGTGGAGGCTCCTTCTTTGGAGGCTTTGAAGCAGAGGCTGGATGGCCATCTGTTGGGGGAAGAGGAAGGCATGGACCAGAAAGAGAGAAAATGGCTGTGGAAAGGAGCTGGTTCTTGAGATTGACAAAAAGAACAGAAGAAGAGTTGAAAGGAGTTAGGTATCAAGGAGGACAAACAAAGCAACAGAAAGGATGGAAAATTGCCAACAAAGACCAAGTGATGTAGACTTGAAGCAAAAGAACTTGCAAAACTACAGTAGAGTCTCACTTATCCAACATTCACTTATCCAACATTCTGGATTATCCAACACATTTTTGTAGTCAATGTTTTCAATACATCATGATATTTTGGTGCTAAATTCGTAAATACATTAATTACTACGTAGCATTACTGCATATTGAACTACTTTTTCTGCCAAATTTGTTGTATAACATGATGTTTTGGTGCTTAATTTGTAAAATCATAACCTAATTTCATGTTTCTCCTTAATCTAGGCTTTGTTTAATAGGCTTCTTCTTAATCTCTCCTTATTATCCAACATATTCGCTAATCCAACATTCTGCCGGCCCGTTTATGTTGGATAAGTGAAACTCTACTGTACCTCTGAGGATTCCTTGCCTAAGAAAACACGGCAAACTTCACGGGGTTGCCATACATTGACAGTATATCTGAAAACACACCCACACACAGTGGCTGCAGGATCAACAGAGAATGGCAAAGCTTGACTTCTGGTTCCTCAAAAAGGCTGTCATCAGCGTACAGTAAAGGCCACCAGAATCTTGAAGTAACCCTGATGATTCTCCAAGCCCCAGACAGAGCCTACCATGATTTAGATGTTTAAAAATAAGTGAAAAGCTATGGGAAATGAGGAGTGAGATGCTGGGATGTAGGAAAGGAAAAAGACAACTATGAGAAATAAAAAAAAATCTATACCTGCCACCAAGGCCATGGGCTCCATCCTAAACCAGGAGGATTTGAGGCCCCTGATGCTGGTCCTCTGATCTGATCTGCAAGATACCCTGACAGCAGAGACTAAGACAGGAACTGGATCGCCTCCGCCAACCATCCCCCCCACACACACACAAATATTCACACCTCCAAACAAATGCACTTCTCAGAATATAGGCTCCTGGCTGCGTTTGGCCACACTAAAGACGTGGTTTCCAGCTCCGTGGTGCAGCAGACCTCATCCTGCTTTGTTCTGCCTCCTCCTGGCCTTTCATGTGAACCAGTGCTTAAAAATAGCCAAAGAGTTGCTGTGAGAAAGCAAAGGAATGAATGTGCAATGTTTTTCATGAATCTGCACCTCCATTTGAGAATTTATGGGAACCCCAAAGTCACTTGGAGGGGCTCAGTTGAACCTCAAGAGCAGGGGTTCTCAAGCTTTTTCAGCCACAGAGCCCTTTTTGAAGCCAAATTTTCTCATGGAGCCCCAAAAAATGTTTATATATTATATATAATATAATAATATTATAATATAATATAATATAATATAATTAATATAATATAATAGACATGGGAAAACTTTTGGACACATTGCATTTTAAAATTTGACAGATGGGCCAGGCCAGTGGCAGATGGATGGAGAGTGTGTGTTTTTCCATTCATCCACTTTTTCTTTTTTCACATTTGTTCCTTTAATACTTGTCATTTTAATTGTTCTTTTAGTCAGTCAAGTCAAGTGATTGTGTTAATTGAAACACTGTGAGACTTGTGCACTAGGCATAGCCTTCGATTCTCTTTCTGCTGGCTATCTGATTGTTAAAAACAAGGTCACTTTCACTGGAAAAAAGCTGTGATGTTAAACTTGAGTTTCTGATCGAATCTGCAGATAGAGCCAAGAAAAGACTGGATGATATATGGAACAGGGTCGAAACAAATAATACCAAATGGCTTTATAAATTGGGCCAATTCAAGACAACACAAAGTGAGATGACAAAGAAATCATTACAACAACAACTGCCAACAAAAGCTTTGGAAAAAAGTATACTACTACTACAACAACAAAAGTAGGCACTCTAGATACAAAAAGAGTGCCCACTGAGACCAAATGCCATTCCTAAGGTTATACAAAATTTGAGAAAAACGTGGATCCGAATCTCTGTAGAAGGGCCTGTAGAAGAATGAGATAACAATGTAAGATTTAAAAATTCTGAGTGTGCAAGAGAAAGTGAAACTCAGTCCCACACAGATGCAATTTTTTAGGATGCATCTTAATTGTGAACTATGGCAGATAAACACAACAAGGATGGACTTTTGGTTAACACGTTCTCTTCTCCTTTTCTTCATTTTTGCCAAAACAATCTATCCTGTTGGGTTGCAACATCAGGATCCTAGGTTTTAGATGCTTTCTGTTAATTCTTTATTTTGTTGATGTGAATTCCACTGTACATGACTTCTTTCTCTTGGGCATGTGGGACTGTACTCTCCATCGCTGGTCCAGAACAAAGAGGAGCAGACAGGAAGGCGAGGTGGGCATAGGCCACCTCTGAATCCTATAGAGACAAAGGGAAGTTGATTAAGAAGTTGCTCAGACTAGAGGCAGCTGGAGTTTACAAATCTGTACTGAATCCAACGAATAGAACTTTAGTGGAGCTCTCCAGGGTGCTGAACCTAATCAAGGGGGCTTTATGGAGCTATTTAAGGTGCTGAATTATCAATGGACTTTTAAAGAGTTATCCAATGTGCTAAACTTTACCAGTGAATGCTGACCTCAAACAATGGGACTTTAAGGAGCTCTCTAAGTGATGAACTTAATAAGTGGGACTTTTTGGTGCTGTCTGTGGTGCTGAACTTGATCAATGGGACTTTGTGGAATTATCTAAAGTGCTGAACTTAATCAATGAGTTTTTAAGAGTTATCCAAGGTGTTGAACTTTATCAATGAGTATCTAATATAATCAATGGGACTTTAAGCGCCCTCAAAAGTACTAAGATTTACTAATTTGACTTTTTGTGCTGTATCCAATGTAATTAACTTTATCAGTAAGACTTTCAAAAGCTATCCAAAGTAGTATTGGACTTTGTCAATGAGCCATTATGGAGCTGTCCAAAGGGCTGGACCTTAAGAATAAAACTTTAGTAAGCTATCCATCTTTTTATTTAGAGCAATGTTTACAAACTGGGAGGATTTATTTTTATTTATCAAAGGACTCGAGGAATGTTGTTTATTTCCATTAAAGGACAAAGGAAAAAGTAAACATTGGATGCAGATATAGTCATTTTTTAAACTCAGCAGGAAAAGACAAGGGACACTCTTTAGAAGTTCACAGATAAACCATGATGTGAAATTATGACCTCTTTTCATTTATCACCAGCATGAAATATTCAAAGACAAATTGCTAATACATGGAAGGTCTTATCACTAGCATCTGTAAAAGTACAAATACATTTGTGTGAATGCACATGTATTTCTTCTTCATAATGTTTGACTTAGGGAACGCACTGCATCAAGAGCATGTCTTCATAAAATACACACGAGAACAACTTTATGACTCCAAAGAGACATGAGTTAAAGGAAGAAATCACTCACAAAAATGTCCCAATTAGGAAAACAAATACTTACCCTACAATTATGAGTGTTAAAAATCAACCCATGCAAACATTATGTGAAATTTCGGACAGAGTGGTTGGACTGAAAAATAATTAAAATTGGTGCAGAAATGGGAGGCTTATAGAAAATTAAACTCATCAATCTGTCAATTCCTACCTGTAAGTCTTGGTCTCTTGGTGCTTTGGATTTTGACTTTTGACGCTCCTTCTTATTCTTCTTGTTTTCTCCTGGATCACATTCTTGATGAGATGTTGATGCTTTCAGAGAGAAAGAGACAAGTGGGTGGAAGTGTCCTTTTTTGAAAATTTCCCAACAAATCCAGCCAGGAGATTGATTTCAGGAATATGGGGAACTGTCTGGGAACTTATTAAAAACATGCGAAGAGCTTTATCACATACCACAGATCTTTCTCCTGAAGCAGAAAGCAATAGGAATCACCAACAGGACTATAAATGGAACCACAAACAATGCATGAACTGGAAATTCAGACACAGGACTGGAAACTGATGAAAGAAAAGAATAAGTAAAATGTTTACTATTTCTCTGAGGAGGTTTTAATTAATGTCTAGCCTTTCCATGAAATTTTGAGATAGGTGAATAAAACCCTTCAACTTAACAGTTAAAATACCCAACAAAGCATCATGCCTCCAGTTCTTGTCTAAAACAAAGAACGTTCCTATATGCCTTCCAAGAAATAATTTGGATCTGCTGATGACTATGAGATCAATGGAACAATTGATCTGCTTTAAGGGACATGTTGAAACTACAGAGCATAGAATCCAACAGTTTGGAAAGCTCCTTTAAAGTCTGGACTAAACCTGAAGTGGTTTCCCCATCCCATTCATGTAGGCATCACTGCTCATATGAAGGTCATTCTCAAAGGTAAGATGCAAGTGATTATAATAGAAAGAAAAAGAAGTAGCATTAAAGACTGGAACTAGCATCCCATAGAACAAGGGTCTAATCCAGATTAATGGAGCCCACAATCCAGATTGATAATATTCCACAACCACTGCCCTGTTTCCTTTGCAACACCTTATGTGTAGCAGTCTGGGCTTCTTGAAGGCACCTGGGTTTTCTCCTCCCTTCATCGCCATTTCAAGTAAAATGCAATAACAAGAATACCCTTTCGGTATAAAGCTCCCCAAAAGGACTCACCTGTGATGTTGAGCTTCTGGCTCCAGGGAGACAAGATCCACCTGCCACTCATGTTTTCTTCATACCTACAGGTATATTCCCCTGTGTGGTTAGGCTCAGCTTGTAGGCAAATGCTCAGAGAGACCTTGGAAGGGGCATCTCTGAATTCGGAGAAATTCAGAGACCCCTGGTTGGTGTCTCCAATCTCAGCTCCATCGGTAGAGCTAAAATGGCTCGGTGAGCATCATTCTGTGGCTTTGAACAAAAGCCCTGCCTGAACCAGATATCTGCATGGAGAACCAGAGATCTGACACCAGATCTTTTCTGGGGGAAATAGGTTTTAGTGAATGTTTACTTTTCCTTCCATTTCACTTGTCCTACCTAGAGTTGTAAAGAAGAAATAACAGAAAGAGAACAATAAAGTAAACAGGGCTAAGGTGGGGATCTTGTGTCTCTCCAAATGACATCCAGAATTCCTTACAAGTGACTATACTAGCTGGGACAGTTGGGTGTTGCAGTTCAAAAACATTTGAAGGGGACTACTACCTCTACCAGAAACAAACAGTGGAGTGGTTGTAAAGAGAAGCTTTTCTGGGGACAGGGACTCACTCACCTCTCACCACGATGGAGACAGTGCTGCTTTTCTGGGAATGAATCTGCCGCCCATCTGGGGTCAGAATCCAATACATGCAGACATAAGTCCCATTAGTGATTTCACCCACTTGGAAAGCTTTGTGGGGTTCTTTCCCTTCAAGGAATATTTTCCAACCTGGCAGGCTTTGTGCCACTTCGAAGAATCTGTATCCGGCCACATCTTGTCCCTCTGGAGCCGCGCAGTTCAGGCTGAGCTCTTCTCCCGGGATGTAAAAGGGGTGCTGAGGATCCAGGGAGAGAACCGGAGACAGAGGACGCTCTGCAGCTCCCCACAAAAAAGAAAGAGAGAAAACCATTTCGACCAGTTAAAAAATTATTAAATGTTGATACTTCAAATTTCATAGAAACACACTAACAAAGAGCTTTGAGAAGTGTATATATACAATTGAAATGTATGTATATTACTGAAGGACACTTTTTTTCCCTTCAGAACCAAACTTAGAAACTGGGGATCCCTTCACCCTGCCCCCCTCCTCCACCGGCTTCCTTCAGGTGCCAAAAAAGAACCCCAAGAAATGTGGAGCCTTCAGACCAGGCGAACATTGTGAACTCATTCATCAAAAAACCAAAGACCTTACTTATAATGGAGATGGCTATGCTGTTACTCCTTGGAGACTGCAAAGTTCTTCCTCCGTTATCTTTGGTTTTGTAAACGCAATCAAAAGTTTCCTTTGATTTCAGATCTGTTGCGAGGATATCCAAAGATTTTCTTGTGTGTTCCTTGTATGTAGTCCATTGACTTGGTCCGTTCATTCGAGAGAGAGAGAACCAAAATGCCGTCTGTCCTGCTGGGGGCTCGCAATTGAACCAGATGAACTCGTTGCTTACAAATGTGCTGTACGGGGTGGACAAGGAGAGTGTTGGGGCTGGAAGAGATGCTTCTCCCTGTGAACCTGAAAAGGGGAAAGAGGTGTCCTTTGGTCCTCTCCTTCAGACCTCAACGAAAAAGAAATACCAAACCTAGGTAATGAGGAAAGTATATCTATTTGTACCTTTCAAACCAGTGGTCTCACCCAGGGACTCCTCCCCTCAATCAAAGACCCCAAGAAGTCCCCAAGACCCAGGGTGAGGCCCTCCTGAGTTCTCACAACCCTCAGTTGGGGTAATGGCATTTACTCATTCCTTATTCTTACCTGCAAAGGGCCCCATCCAATAAAGAACTGCAAATGGCACTGAAAGAGGTGAAAAGAAAGAAATGTTAGCTCCACACTCCAATGAGGGAATGCAAACAAAGGGGACAGAAGGTGGGAGAGATCAAGGAGTGACAGAAATAACTTTGGAAAGATGGGAGACAGCCAACAAATACTGTAGTCTCATGAAGTCTCCAGAAATTTGCAAAAGACATAAAAGCCAAGGGTCCTCAAAAGAACGGAGAATGACAAAATATCTGCTTCTTCAAACTGGCTGTTGGACTGCAGTAGAAGCTATTGTGGATTGTTGATGACGAATGGAAGCTCTTACGTGTGCCCGCGACCCAGAGTCACCCGCAGAACAATGACGTACCACTCAGGTTTGCAGAACAAAAAAATGAAATACAGGAATTTTACTAATTCCAAGAGATCAAAAGAACAGTGTTATTCACAATGGTCTTTCTGTGATTGCTGACAGAAGTCCACCGTCATAAACAGTCCCGTCCCAGTCCACAGATCTGCTTCAGTGAAGGATACAGTCCTGCTTCTTCACCCTCTCTTCTCAGCAGCAAACGGGCTTCAAAAATAGCAAGGCCTCTCTGAGTACACAGCTCTTTTCTCCAGCAGTGCTTAGTCAGCACTGAAAAAAAAACTTGTTCAAAGTGGTTCTACAGCAGCAGAACAGAAACAGTATCAAATCAATTCCCAGGTCTTTGCAGGCTCAACCAATCAGCTCCATGCACTTCATTTTCCAGGTAACACACATATAGCACAGTGTCTTTGCAAACCATGACAGTAGCCACCATTTTCCCCTTGAAAGTGATGTTTCACTTCTGCTACTCAGAAATAGGAAACAAAGCCTCTCCTCTGTTTGTAGATCAACTTAAATGCCCTAAAAGCACCAAATCTAGCCTGACCTTGGACGCTAAGCATCAGCATCCCTACTTCGTATTCTGATGGGACATTGCCGACATATCCCAGATCATGTAGGGTTTATTTCTTGCCTTAAAAAACCCATTGGGTTGCCATAGATTGACAGCAGATTGAAAGCTTATCAGTGGTGCAATATCCTCAGACGCAACAGAGAATGCCATCAGGGTGTAGGAGGACCATTAAAGTTTTCAAGAATCTCTAGATGGTCCTCCAAGCACCGGAAATAGTCCTGATCTACATAAAGAAGCTGAGGGAAAACCATCATAGGAGAGCAGTGATAATGGGATGCAGGGTGGTGAGAAGTGAAAACACCAAACCTGCAACCAAGGCCTTGGACCCCATCCTCAGCCAAGATGCCCAGATACCTCCAGCGCTGCTCCTCCGATCCTCCTCCGCCTTGCTTTCCCTCCAGACAGAGCCAGGGCTGTCCAGCTCACCTGCAAGAAGCCTCAGCAGCCAAGACCAAGGCCGGAACTGCATCACCTCCTTTCCCTTCTGCGCACCAGCCCCCAGCTCCACACCTCCAGCCAGGCGCACTGCTCAAGCTAGAGGCTCCTGGCCCTGCTTGGCCACACCAAAGGCATGGTTTCAAGCCCCAATGCGCAGCTGACCGCATCCGGCTTTGTTTTGCCTCCTCTGTGCCTTTCTTGTAAACCAATGCTTAAAAATAGTCAAAGAGTTGCAATGTGGGGCCAGGGGTGAGAAGGCGTTGTTTCTCATCAGTTTGCATCTTAATTGTTTCTCATCAGTTTGCATCTTAATTGGGTTTCAGCTTCTAAGACTTCCTCCTCCAACCAGTGGACACCATGCGCCATTCCTGCCCAATGTCAAGGATCCTTGCCCATGTGTTGTGAGCCAAATCCCAGACCATGATTGCCAATGAACACAATATAACCAACTGGTTTATCCGCAGTTCCTCTTAATACAAACCCAGGAAGGGGTTTTTCCTACACCATAGAAAGAAAACAAAGGACTGGGCTGCATCTAAGAGAGCAGGACACTACATAGTTACATTGGAGAGAGGGGATTCTGGGAGCTGTATTCCAAAACAGAGATTCTGAGAGCTGTCCCTCCAAAAGTGGCCTTTTTAATTTATTTTATTTGTTTAATTACAGCATTTATATTCCGCCCTTCTCACCCCGAAGGGGACTCAGTGTCAGACCCTAGGCAGCGGAGCACCAAGAACCATACACGGAGGCCAATAACTATCTAATATCTTTATTAAAGAAGTATATAAGAATAATAAAAACAAGTAGAAAATATAGTCCAGAAGCAGACCTTTCAAATGAGGCCAAATATAGTCCAGAAATAGTTTGTCCAATAAATGATATTAGAGTTCAAAGATAAAATCCAATAAACCGAAACACACACTATTGCCAGGCAATAGTGTGGGGAAATGTCCAGAGTCTTTCAAGGTACAAGGTAAATCCACAAGGAGGCTGGAAACAAGGCTTGAATCTAGGAATCAGGATCCGTAGCTAGGAACGAGGCAAGGCAATCCAAAACTTGATTCTAAGAACAAAATCCGTGACTAGGAGCAAAGCAAGGCAATTCTTGGAGGCTTGGATAGACGAGGCAAGGAAACTGGATTTGCGGACTTAGCGAAGTCCACACTAGGCTGGAAACATGAATTCACTCCCGAAGCTGACCTGTTGTCTCCGCACGGAGCCAACCGTGCCTGGTACTTTTATCTGGGTCTCGTTTCCCACCAAACAGATGTCCAGCGTCCTCTTTCCCCAGAGAATGGGAAACGAAACCCAACTTAGCAGATGTGAGACTCACTGGATTTTCCCAGGGGAAGCATGGCTAATCAGTGTCTTGTTTGGCAGCAATTCTCAAACTCCTGCGAACCCGCTCTTTAACTCCCCCGTCTGCAGCAAAGGATTGTCTCCTAGCGAAGGGAGAGGAGAGCTGTTCAAGGCCGGTTTTAATGGGCTCCTGAGCAGGAACATCAACATCAGGCATCTGGAAGGATCCCAGCTGTTGTTGATCCGGAGAAAACCCCATGTTTTCATCTTCCCCAGCATCTTCATCAGCCACAGTGACACTAGGAGCGGGACTACAAGGCCCATGAGGCATCACACTCAGGACGGATCACATTACACATATAGGCAAACATTCAATGCCTTTTAACATATAACAAATACAAACAAACATAGGCTCAGAGCGGGCCTCGAACTCATGACCTCCTGGTCAGAGTGATTCATTGCAGTGATTCATTGCAGCTGCTCTCCAGCCTGCGCCACAGCCCGAGCCCTTTTTAAGTTCTACTTGGACATGGAATGTGAACACACAAGAAACCTATGGGAGGGATGCTGTGATAAATTGGTTCTTCTTCTAGATACAAATGGACTTCCTAAGGTTCCTATAGTGAGAGAAACATGCCAACTGGCACAATGGAGGAGAGTGCTGTGCTTTCCTGAAAGACGAGGCCTGCAGCTATAGAAGGGGGAGATGCCTGGAGGAGCAGAAGGGCAGGCCAACTCTCTTTCAAAAGGCAGATTTCCTTCTCCTTCTGTAATTCTAGGAGATGACTTGTGGCTCTTATGCTGACAAACCAGAATTGGAAGAAAAAAAGATCCAGTAATCACAAGTTGGTATAGTATACAAGTATAGTACTTGGTCAGGAGTGGCTTCTGTTGGAAGTGCAACAACGCTTGGCACGGAAGGGTGAAGAGTGCCTCACAGTGGACAGCACTAACACGGTTAGATAGTTTGAGTCATCCTCCTTCTCTGTCTCCCTATCCTGACCCCTCTGTGATGCAAACCAATATCCTTAGGGACGTTTCTCCACCAGTTCTTCTTCCCATGAGTCCTTTTTTGATCTTCCAAGATGTAGCTAGGTTAGATTCACACAATTCTGAGTAACTTTCCTCTCTCAGAATGGAGTTCCTACAGTAAAGATTAGTTCCTTTTTCGTATTTGCGTATTTGCTCCTTAAATTAAAGTTTCTAACTACTGTTATATGTCAAGTGCATGTGCTGGGAAATGTCCAGGAAGCTGATTAATCTGGTTGAAGTCAATGTTTCTAGGCATCCTTTACCTCTTACAAGCCAAACTACCCTTCTCCAGGCCTTGCTACATAACTCATTGCCCAGTTTCTTGGTGTCTTAGGAAACACAAGGTTTTCTTTACCCTCACAGCCACAGCTCAGTCCTGCAGAAGAATTTTCCTTGAACAGGTTGAGCATCGCTTAGCCAGAATTCCAAACTTCAAAGTACTTCACAATCCAGAACCATCCATACGGGTGGGGGAGACAGTGACACTTTTGCTTTCTGATTACTCAATGTACACAAACGTCGTTTCACCCACAATATTGTTAAAAATATGGTGTATTTTATTTTATCTCTTTCCATTCTAGACACTCTTTAGCCAGGTTTTACTGATGTACAAAGACATTAAAAGCATTTAATAAACGAATTGCATGTTATAAAGCAAACTAAATTCTTGAGGAAGAGAGCAAAGCAGTGCAACACCGAAAATGGAAATAAAATCAGAGACTGAAAAAAGCACAGGAAGAGAACAATTTTTAAATGAAAAAGTGTCATCTCTTGGGATTTTCTAGCTTTTCCAGTACAATATCTGCCAATAAGCATGCCACAGAATTGCCTAGAAGACATTTTAAAATCCCTAGAACAGTGAGATGATATCAAATGCAGGTAGGTGAAACTGTGGGAACCAGTGGGAATTAAAAAGTCACCTTGAGGGACTCTCAAAGCTTGGGACATGTGGATTTGAAGTCCACAAAGCAAGGAGAAAATCTTATATAAAGGCCCAATCAGAGCAGAGAGAGACAAAACAATTGGGTCCCCAACACAAATCTCAGCAAATGTGCATTTTCCTTTATCTTAACAAGGATGTTTTTGGGCTGGGCGCTAAAAATATCCTAGAGGTTTCATGAAAAAAATCTTTTAAATCTTTAAAAAAATCTTTTTTAAAGCCAGTGCCAGAGTATAAAGATCTTGTTGAAATTCAATGTACCTCGGCTTTAAAAACAAAATTTGAATCCCTTTATTTCCAAACCAACATGATACAGAACACAGAGGAAATAGCAGTACATGAAAGAAGGAAGAGCTTCGTAGTCTCACAACACAGTTAGGGCTCTGCAGGAAAATCAGGGACACGGTTAGGGTTCTGTGGGGCGAGGAGTGGGGGGAGCCTTCTGGAGGGTTCCGTGATTGAAAGGGCTTGGGAAGCACAGCTCTGAAGTGGTATCCTTTCTCTTTCTCTTTCTCCTGACTCTAGTTCTTCCTGGTCTTCTTCTGATGGTTCTAAAGAAGACATAGAAAAGAAAGGGCTATCAGGAATGAAACCACAGAGCTGTTTTCCTTACTATTTACTATCTAGCTCATGCGTGGGTGCAGTGTGGACCAGGAGTTACATGCAGCCTCCAGGCCCCATTTTTGTGACCCCTAAAAATAATCCAGTCTCAAGCATTGAATACTGTGTAGACAAGCCCAAGTTTTACAACAAATCAACAGAAAAAGCAGTCTCAACTTTGCCCCCGTATGTTTTGCACCACAGGCGACTGCCTAATTCGCCTCATTGTTGGACCGCCTCTGGCCCTGTTCCATGGATCCACCCACCCAACTCCATGAAAGGTTGGGACACAAAACAGGTCCTCTTCTCAGATTTGGGGCAGATTTGGACACATAACAAAGCCTCCTCTCAGATTTGGGGCCGTCTCATGTGGCAAGGAGGTGGTCTTTCAAATATCCAGAAACAACAATTCAGAAGCTTCTTTCTGTATTAATCCTCTTTTATTGCCGCTCTGCTGATGGTTCAAAACAGAATCTTCCTGCACATTATTCCCTTCTCTGGGAACTTTATTAAATCCATGAAAAGAGGTATCCACAAACTCTTACCACATACCATTGACCTTTCTCGTGAAGCAGAAAAGGAAGGGAATCATCAGCAAGATCAGGAATCGAACAGCCCACCATGGTACGTATGAATTTTGGATCATACTGGAAACTGATAAAAGAAAAGAACAAGCAGGAAGTTTACTGTTTCCCAGGGTCAATTTTCTTAAAACACACCCTTTCTGTGAAATGAAGCAGTATTTACACCTGGACGTGAAACAAGGGCCTAATCCAGATGTATGGAGTTCACAATCAGATTGTTAGTATTCCCCAGCTGTTATCATTCACTGGCAATGCTCCATGTGTAACACTTGATGCCATCTGATCACATTAAGTTTTTCTTCAACAGGTTCTTTGATTTCAAGCAAAACAAAAACAGAAAATCCAGCTTCGGAAGATATCTCTGTCAACTAGGAAGCAATGCAGCCTCCCTCCCCAAAAGGACTCACCTGTGATGTTGACCTTCTGGCTCCAGGGAGATATGATCCACCTGCCACTCATGTTTTCTTCATACCTGCAGGTATATTCCCCTGTGTGGTTGGGCTCAGCTTGTAGGCAAATGCTCAGAGAGACCTTGGAAGGGGCACCTCTGAATTTGGAGAAATTCAGAGACCCCTGGTTGGTGTCTCCAATCTCAGCTCCATCCTTGTAAAAATAGAACCTTCTCTCCGTGTGGCTCCCATTGGATGAACAAATGATAAGCAGGGTGTCCCCTTCCAGGTACACTCCAGATGCAGGATCCACCTTCAGATTCGGAGTTGGGGGAAGATCTGGAGAACAATCATCAAAAGAAGATAAGTCGGGGTGCTAAAATGGCTCTGTGAGCATCATTCTTTGAACAAAAAGCTTTGAACAAAAGCCCTGCCTGCACCAGATATGTGCATGGAGAACCAGAGATCTGGCACCAGGGTCTGTTTCAGTCAGTGTCTAGTTTGGGTGACTAATTATGGAGTCTTGTGATTTCAGGGACCTGCGTCTTCTACAACTCACATTCACACTCCATCCCAGCCAAGCAAAAATAAAATAAAATAAATCTAGTACCTGAAACGGCCACACTAAGCCTTTCCTCTGAATTCCCCTCCTCCTTTCACTAAAGTCAGCCAGTGTTATAAAATAAATCCAGATCCTGAAAGCAGCTATTTTAGTAGACAGATAACTCTTTGGTCTTTAGTTGGAGCCTATCCGTTTCAATTAGGTAAAGCACTACTAAGAGATTAAAAGCAATCATAAATTCATGGATTTCTGGTTCAAATATCTTGTATTCATATATTCTTGGTTCAGAACTTCAGTTGAAATACAGATGAGGAGACGATGGTAAATTGTCCCTAAGTTGCCTCTGATTGTTGTGCTTTTCTGGGGGAAATGGATTTTAATGACTGTTTACTTTTCCTTCCATTTCACTTGTCCTACCTAGAGTTGCAAAGAAGAAATAATAGAAAGAGAACAGTAAAATAAACAGGGTTAAGGTGGGGATCTTGTGTCTCTCCAAATGACATCCAGAATTCCTTACCAGTGACTGTACTAGCTGGGACAGATGGGAGTTGCAGTTTAAGAACATTTGAAGGGGACTACTACCTAAACCGGAAACAAACAATGGAACTGTTATGAAGAGAGGCTTTTCTGGGGACAGGGACTCACTCACCTCTCACCACGATGGAGACAGTGCTGCTTTTCTGGGACTGAATCTGCTGCCCATCTGGGGTCAGAATCCAATACATGCAGACATACGTCCCATTAGTGATTTCACCCACTTGGAAAGCTTTGTGGGGTTCTTTCCCTTCAAGGAATATTTGCCAACCTGGCAGGCTTTGTGCCACTTCTAAGAATCTGTATCCGGCCACATCTTGTCCCTCTGGAGCCGCACAGTTCAGGCTGAGCTCTTCTCCCAGGATGTAAAAGGGATGCTGAGGATCCAGGGAGAGAACCGGAGATAGAGGACGCTCTGCACCTCCCCACAAAAAAAGAGAGAAAACCATTTCGACCAGTTAAAAAATTATCAAATGTTGATACTGCAAAGTTTCATAGGAACACTCTAACAAAGTGCTTTGAGAAGTGTATATATACAATTGGAATGTATGTGTATTACTGAAGGACACTTTTTGTTCCTACACTTTTTTTGTTCCAAACTTAGAAACTGGGGATCCCTACACTCTGCCCTCCCTCCTGCATTGGCTTCCTTCAGGTGCCAAAAAAGCACCCCAAGAAATGTGGAGCCTTCAGACCACGCGAACATTGCAAACTCGTTCATCAAAAAACCAAAGACCTTACTTATAATGGAGATGGCTATGCTGTTACTCCTTAGAGACTGCAAACTTATTCCTGCATTATCTTTGGTTTTGTAAAAGCAAACAAAAGTTTCCTTTGAGTTTAGATCTGTTGCGAGGATATCCAAAGATTTTCTTGTGTGTTCCTTGTATGTAGTCCATTGACTTGGTCCGTTCATTCGAGAGAGAGAGAACCAAAATGCCGTCTGTCCTGCTGGGGGCTCGCAATTGAACCAGATGAACTCGTAGCTTACAAATGTGCTGAACGGGGTGGACAAGGAGAGTGTAGGGGCTGGAGGAGATGCTTCTCCCTGTGAACCTGAAAAGGGGAAAGAGGTGTCCTTTGGTCTTCTCCTTCAGACCTCAACAAAAAAGAAATACCAAACCTAGGTAATGAGGAAAGTATATCAACTTGTACCTTTCAAACCAGTGGTCTCACCCAGGGACTCCTCCCCTCAATCAAAGACCCCAAGAAGTCCCCAAGACGCAGGGCCAGGCCCTCTTGAGATCTCACAACCCTCAGTTGGGGTAATGGCATTTACTCATTCCTTATTCTTACCTGCAAAGGGCCCCATCCAATAAAGAACTGCAAATGGCACTGAAAGAGGTGAAAAGAAAGAAATGTTAGCTCCACACTCCACTGAGGGAATGCAAACAAAGGGGACAGAAGATGGGAGAGATCAAAGAGAGACAGAAATATCTTTTGAAAGATGGGAGACAGCCAACAAATAATGTAGTCTCATGAAGTCTCCAGAAATTTGCAAAAGACATGAAAGCCAAGGGTCCTCAAAAGAACTGAGAATGACAAAATATTACATCTGGTTCTTCAAACTGGCTGTTGTTGGACTGCAGTAGAAGCTATTGTGGATTGTTGAATGGAAGCTCTTATGTGTGCCCGTGACCCAGAGTCACCTGCAGAACAATGACGTACCACTCAGGTTTGCAGAACAAAGAATGAAATACAGGAACTTTACTAATTCCAAGAGATCAAAAGAGCAGTGGTATTCACAATGGTCTGTGATTGCTTACAGAAGTCCATTGTCATAAACAGTCTTGTCTCAGTCCACAGATCTGCTTCAGTGAAGGATACAGTCCTGGTTCTTCACCTTCTCTTCTCAGCAGCAAACAGGCCTCAAAAATAGCAAGGCCTCTTTTCTCCAGCAGTGCTTAGTCAGCACTGAAAAAAAACTTGTTCAGATTGGTTCTACAGCAGCAGAACAGAAACAGTATCAAATCAATTCCCATGTCTTTGCAGGCTCAGCCAATCAGCTTTATGAACTTACTTTTCCAGATAACACACATATAGCACAGTGTCTTTGCAAACCATGACAGTAGCCACCATTTTCCCCTTGAAAGTGATGCTTCACTTCTGCTACTCAGAAATAGGAAATGAAGCCTCTCCTCTGTTTGTAGATCAACTTAAATGCCCTAAAAGAACCAGATCTAGCCTGACCTTGGACGCTAAGCATCAGCATCCCTATTTCGTATTCTGATGGGACACTGCCGACATATCCCAGATCGTGTAGGGTTTATTTCTTGCCTTAAAAAACCCATTGGGTTGCCATAGATTGACAGCAGATTGAAAGCTTATCAGTGGTGCAATACCCCCAGACCCAACAGAGAATGACAAAGTGCCATTGGAGAGTAGGAGGACCACCAAAGTTTTCAAGAATCTCTAGATGGTCCTCCAAGCACAAGAAATAGCCCTGATCTACATAAAGAAGCTGAGGGAAAGACATCAAAGGAGAGCAGTGATAATGGGATGCAGGGTGGTGAGAAGTGAAAAATCCAAACCTGCAACCAAGGCCTTGGACTCCATTCTCAGCCAAGATGCCCGGATGCCTCCAGCGCTGCTCCTCCGATCCTCCTCCGCCTTGCTTTCCCTCCAGACAGAGCCAGGCCTGTCCAGCTCACCTGCAAGAAGCCTCAGCAGCCGAGACCAAGGCTGGAACTGCGTCACCTCCTCTTCCTTCTGTGCACCGGCCCTCAGCTCCACACCTCCAGCCAGGCGCACTTCTCAAGCTATAGGCTCCCAGCCCTGCTTGGCCACACCAAAGGCATGGTTTCAAGCCCCAATGCGCAGCTGACCGCATCCGGCTTTGTTCTGCCTCCTCTGTGCCTTTCTTGTAAACCAATGCTTAAAAATAGTCAAAGAGTTGCAATGTGGGGCCAGGGGTGAGAAGGCGAAGGAGCAATTGTTTCTCATCAGTTTGCATCTTAATTGGGTTTCAGCTTCTAAGACTTCCTCCTCCAACCAGTGGACACCATGCGCCATTCCTGCCCAATGTCAAGGATCCTTGCCCATGTGTTGTGAGCCAAATCCCAGACCATGGTTGCCAATGAACACAATATAACCAACTGGTTTATCCCCAGTTCCTCTTAATACAAACCCAGGAAGGGGTTTTTCCTACACCATAGAAAGAAAACAAAGGACTGGGCTGCATCTAAGAGAGCAGGACACTACATAGTTACATTGGAGAGAGGGGATTCTGGGAGCTGTATTCCAAAACACAGATTCTGAGAGCTGTCCCTCCAAAAGTGGCCTTTTTAATTTATTTTATTTGTTTAATTACAGCATTTATATTCCGCCCTTCTCACCCCGAAGGGGACTCAGGACGGATCACATTACACATATAGGCAAACATTCAATGCCTTTTAACATATAACAAAGACAAACAAACATAGGCTCAGAGCGGGCCTCGAACTCATGACCTCCTGGTCAGAGTGATTCATTGCAGTGATTCATTGCAGCTGCTCTCCAGCCTGCGCCACAGCCCGAGCCCTTTTTAAGTTCTACTTGGATGTGTAATGTGAACACACAAGAAACCCATGGGAGGGATGCCGTGATAAATTGGTTCTTCTTCCAGATACAAATGGACTTCCCAAGGTTCCTATAGTGAGAGAAACATGCCAACTGGCATAATGGAGGAGAGTGCTGTGCTTTCCTGAAAGACGAAGCCTGCAGCTATAGAAGGGGGAGATGCCTGGAGGAGCAGAAGGGCAGGCCAACTCTCTTTCAAAAGGCAGATTTCTTTCTCCTTCTGTAATTCTAGGAGATGATTTGTGGCTCTTATGCTGACAAACCAGAATTGGAAGAAAAAAAGATCCAGGAATCACAAGTTGGTATAGTATACAAGTATAGTACTTGGTCAGGAGTGGCTTCTGTTGGAAGTGCAACAACGCTTGGCACGGAAGGGTGAAGAGTGCCTCACAGTAGACCGCACTAACACGGTTAGATAATTTGAGTCATCCTCCTTCTCTGTCTCCCTATCCTGACCCCTCTGTGATGCAAACCAATATCCTTAGGGACGTTTCTCCACCAGTTCTTCTTCCCATGAGTCCTTTTTTGATCTTCCAAGATGTAGCTAGGTTATATTCACACAATTCTGAGTATCTTTCCTCTCTCAGAATGGAGTTCCTACAGTAAATATTAGTTCCTTTTTCGTATTTGCATATTTGTTCCTTAAATTAAAGTTTCTAACTACTGTTATATGTCAAGTGCATGTGCTGGGAAATGTCCAGGAAGCTGATTAATCTGGTTGAAGTCAATGTTTCTAGGCATCCTTTACCTCTTACAAGCCAAACTACCCTTCTCCAGGCCTTGCTACATAACTCATTGCCCAGTTTCTTGGCGTCTTAGGAAACACAAGGTTTTCTTTACCCTCACAGCCACAGCTCAGTCCTGCAGAAGAATTTTCCTTGAACAGGTTGAGCATCGCTTAGCCAGAATTCCAAACTTCAAAGTACTTCACAATCCAGAACCATCCATACGGGTGGGGGAGACAGTGACACTTTTGCTTTCTGATTACTCAATGTACACAAACGTCGTTTCACCCACAATAGTGTTAAAAATATTGTGTATTTTATTTTATCTCTTTCAATTCTAGACACTCTTTAGCCAGGTTTTACTGATGTACAAAGACATTAAAAGCATTTAATAAACGAATAGCATGTTATAAAGCAAACTAAATTCTTGAGGAAGAGAGCAAAGCAGTGCAGCACCGAAAATGGAAATAAAATCAGAGTCTGAAAAAAGCACAGGAAGAGAACAATTTTTAAATGAAAAAGTGTCATCTCTTGGGATTTTCTAGCTTTTCCAATACAATATCTGCCAATAAGCATGCCACAGAATTGCCTAGAAGACATTTTAAAATCCCTAGAACAGTGAGATGATATCAAATGCAGGTAGGTGAAACTGTGGGAACCAGTGGGAATTAAAAAGTCACCTTGAGGGACTCTCAAAGCTTGGGACATGTGGATTTGAAGTCCACAAAGCAAGGAGAAAATCTTATATAAAAGGCCCAATCAGAGCAGAGAGAGACAAAACAATTGGGTCCCCAACACAAATCTCAGCAAATGTGCATTTTCCTTTATCTTAACAAGGATGTTTTTGGGCTGGGCGCTAAAAATATCCTAGGGGTTTCATGAAAAAAATCTTTTAAATCTTTAAAAAAATCTTTTTTAAAGCCAGTGCCAGAGTATAAAGATCTTGTTGAAATTCAATGTACCTCTGCTTTAAAAACAAAATTTGAATCCCTTTATTTCCAAACCAACATGATACAGAACACAGAGGAAATAGCAGTACATGAAAGAAGGAAGAGCTTTGTAGTCTCACAACACAGTTAGGGCTCTGCAGGAAAATCAGGGACAAGGTTAGGGTTCTGTGGGGCGAGGAGTGGGGGGAGCCTTCTGGAGGGTTCCGTGATTGAAAGGGCTTGGGAAGCACGGCTCTGAAGTGGTATGCTCTCCCTTTCTCCTGACTCCGGTTCTTCCTGGTCTTCTTTTGATGGTTCTAAAGAAGACATAGAAAGGAAAGGGCTGTCAGGAATGAAACCACAGAGCTGTTTTCCTTACTATTTACTGTCTAGCTCATGCGCAGGCGCAGTGTGGACCAGGGGTTACATGCTGCCTCCAGGCCCCGTTTTTGTGACCCCTGAAAATACTCTAGCCTCAAGCATTGAATACTGTGTAGACAAGCCCTTTGGGCTGCATGGTGGAAGCTTAAAAGAGATGGATCCATCTAACTTTCTTGCGTAAGGAGTTCTTCCATTGAGTGGCTGCTAGGGAGAAAGCCCTGTTCCATGGAGCCACCCACCCAACTTCATGAAAGGTTGGGACACACAACAGGGCCTCCTCTCAGATTTCGGGCAGATTTGGACACATAACAAAGCCTCCTCTCAGATTTGGGGCCGTCTCAGGTGGCAAGGAGGTGGTCTTTCAAATATCCATGAATAACAATTCAGAAACTTATTTCTGTATTAATCCTTCTTTATTTTGCTGCTCTGTTGATGATTCTAAACAGAATCTTCCTGTACATTACTCCATTCTCTGGGAACTTTATTAAATCCATGAAAAGAGGTATCCACAAACTCTTACCACATACCATTGACCTTCCTCGTGAAACAGAAAGAGAAGGGAATCATCAGCAAGATCAGGAATCGAACAGCCCACCATGGCATGTATGAATTTTGGATCATACTGGAAACTGATAAAAGAAAAGAACAAGCAGGAAGTCTATTGTTTCCCGGGGTCAATTTTCTTAAAACACACCCTTTCTGTGAAAAGAAGCAGTATTCACACATGGAAGTGAAACAAGAGCCTAATCCAGATGTATGTGGTCCACAATCCAGATTGCTGGTATTCCCCAGCTATTACACCTTCACTGGCAATGCTCCATGTGTAACACTTGGTGCCATTTGATCACATCAAGCTTTTCTCTGCCCTTCATCAGGTTCTTTGATTTCAAGCAAAACACAAAAACAGAAAATCCAGCTTTGGAAGAAAGCTCTGTCAACTAGGAAGCAATGCAGCCTCCATCCCCAAAGGGACTCACCTGTGATGTTGACCTTCTGGCTCCAGGGAGACATGATCCACCTGCCACTCATGCTTTTTTTATACCTGCAGGTATATTCCCCTGTCAGGTTGGGCTGAGCTTGTAGACAGATGCTCAGGGAGATGTTGGAAGAAGCGTCTCCAGGCTCTTTGGAGCAATTCAGAGGCCTTTGGTTGGTGACCCCAATCTCAGCTCCATCCTTGTAGAAATAGAACTTTCTCTCCGTGTGGTTCCCATTGGATGAACAAGTTATACGCATGGTGTCCCCTGCCAGTATCATTCCGGATGCAGGATCCATCTTCAGATCTGGAGTCGGGGGAAGATCTGGAGAGCAATCATCAGGAGAAGATAAGTAAGGAGTGCTGAAATGGCTCTGTGAGCATCATTCTGTGGCTTTGAACAGAAGCCCAGCCGGCACCAGATAACTGCATGGAGAACCAGAGATCTGACACCAGGTCTTTTCAGTCAATGCCTAGTTTGGATGAGCAACGATGGAATCTTGTGATTTCAGGGACCTGGTTCTTGCACAGCTCACATGCCCACTCCATCCCAGCCATGCAATAAAATCCAGAACCTAAAACCATCACGCTAACTCTTTCCTCTTAATTCCTTTCACTCCTTCAATAAAGATATGCAGTATTATAGAATAAATCCAGATCCCGGAAGCAGCTTACTCCCCTATATATTTTAGTAGACAGAAAACTTTTTTCTCTAGTTGGGAAAAACGCTCAGGGTAGTGGTTCTCAACCTATGGGTCCCCAGATGTTTTCGGCCTATAGCTCCCATAAAAATAAAAACTATCTTAAATTAATTGATTTCTGGTTCAGATATCTAACATCACTATATTCCTGCTCCAGGACTTCAGCTGAAATGCAGTAATAACTGCTTACTTTTCCTTCCATTTCACTTGTCCTACCTGTCTTTCGCTAAGTGAAATAGAGTTGCAAAGAAGAAATAATAGAAAGAGAACAGTAAAATAAACAGGGTTAAGGTGAGGATCTTGTGTCTCTCCAAATGACATCCAGAATTCCTTATCATTGACTATGCTAGCTAGGACTGATGGGAGGTGAAGTCCAAGAACATTTGAAGGGGACTACCACCTCCATCAGAAACAAACAGTGGAGCTGATATAAAGAGAGACTTTTCTGGGGGCAAATTGACAGGGAGTCACTCACCTCTCACCACGATGGAGACAGTGTTGCTTTTCTGGGACTGAATCTCCCGCCCTTCTGCGGTCAGAATCCAATACACACAGACATAGGTCCCATTCGTGTTTTCATCCACTTGGAAAGCTTGACGGGGTTCTTTCCCTTCAAGGAATAGTTGCTTACTTTTCTGGGTTTGTCCCTCCCTGAGGAATCTGTATCCGGCCACATCTTGTCCCTCTGGAGCCGCGCAGTCCAGGCTGAGCTCTTCTCCGGGGATGTAAAAGGGCTGCTGAGGATCCAGGGAGAGAACTGGACCTCGAGGAGGCTCTGCAGCTCCCCACAAAGAAGGAAAGAAAACCATTTGGCCAGTTAGTATACAAAATTATGAAACGCTGAAACTCCAAAGTTTCATAGAAACACTAACAAAATGCTTTGAGGAGTTTATATATACAATTGGACTGTACGTGTGTTACTAAAAGGACACTTTTTGTTCCATCAAAACCAAACTTAGAAAATGGGATCCCTTCACTCTGCCCTCCCCCCTCCACCGGCATCCTTCAGGTGCCAATCAACCACCCCCAAAATGTTGAGCCTTCAGACCAGGCGAACATTGAAAACTCATTAACCACAAAACCAAAGAACTTACTTATAATGGAGATGGCTATGCTGTTACTCCTTGGAGACTGAAAACTTCTTCCTTTGTTATCTTTGGTTTTGTAAAAGCAAATAAAAGTTTCCTTTGATTCCAGGTCTGTTGCGGGGATTTCCAAAGATTTTCTTATCTGTTCCTTGTATATAGTCCATTGATTTGATCTGTTCATTTGAGAGAAGGAGAACCATGATCCCGTCTGTTCTGCTGGAGGTGTGCAGTCCAAATAGATCCACTCTTCATTTAAAAATGTGCTGTACGGGGTGGACAAGGAGAGTGTTGGGGCTGGAAGAGATGCCTCTCCCTGTGAACCTGAAAAAGGGAAAGAGGTGTCCTTTGGTCCTCTCCTTCTAACCTCAACAAAAAAGAAATATGAAACCTAAGTATTGAGGAAAGTATATCTATTTGTACCTTTCAAAGCAGTGGTCTCACCCAGGGACTCCTTCCCATCAATTAAAGGCCCAAAGAAGTCCCCAAGACTCAGGGTCAGGCCCTCCTGAGGTCTCACACCCCTCAAATGGGATAATGGCATCCATTCCTTATTCTTACCTGCAAAGGGATCCAGTAAATAAAGAACTGCAAATGTTGCTGAAAGAGGGGGGAAAAGAAAGAAAGGAGTTGGTCAGCTTCCACACTCCACTGGGTTAATGCAAACAAAGGGGACAAAAGGCGGGAGAGATATCAGTAAAGACAAGCAAAATGACAGAAAGAGCTTCGGAAGGATGGGAGACAGCCAACAAATATGGTAGGCTCATGAAGACTCCAGAAATTGATAGAAGATCTGAAAGCACAATTTCCTCAGAAACAACTGAGAATGACAAAATATTGCATCTGGTTCTTCAAATTGGCTGTTGTTGGTGTGCAATAGAGGCCGCCATTTTCCACTTGAAAATGCTGTTTCGCTCCTGCTCCTTCAAAATAGGAAATAAAGCCTCTCTTCTGTCCGTAAACCAGCTTAAATGCCCTAAAAGCACCAGATCTAGCCTGACCTTGGAAACTAAGCAGCGGCATCCCTACCTTGTATTCTGATGTGACATTGCCAGATGCTGTAGAGCTTATTTCTTGCCTAAGAAAACCCATTGGGTTGCTATAAATCAACAGCAGATTGAAAGCTCATCAATGGTGCAATATCCTCAGAAGCAACAGCGTTAGTAGTGGTTCCTTAAAAAACCTGCCACCGGGGTGTAGGAGGACCACCAAAGTTTTCAAGTGGCCCCAGATGCTCCTTTAAATGCTGGAAAGAGCACTGATCCACATTAAAAAGCTGAGAGAAAGACACCAAAGGAGAGCAATGATATGATAATAGGATGCAGGGTGGTGAGAAGCGGAAAGGGAGAAGTCCAAACCTGCAACCAAGGCCATGGACCCCATCCTCAGCCAAGACACCCAGATGCCTCCAGCGCTGCTCCTCGGATCCTCCACCGCCTGCTTTCCCTCCAGACAGAGCCAGGCCTGTCCAGCTCATCTGCAAGGAGCTTCAGCAGCAGAGACCAAGGCCGGAACTGCGTCACCTCCTCTCCCTCTGCCCACCGGCCCCCCAGATTCACACCTCCAGCCAGGCGCGCACTCAGCCTATGGGCTCCTGGCCCTGCTTGGCCACACCAAAGAGGTGCTTTCCAGCCCCATGGCCCAGCTGACCGCATCCGGCTTGGCTCTGCCCCCCCTTCCTGGCCCTTTGAGCACAACAGGGCTTCTAAATAACCAGAGAGTTGCAGAGTGGGGCAGGAGGTGAGAAAACAAAGGAACAAATGAGTAATTGGTTTTCACCAGCCTGCAGGTTGGTTTGGGTTTTGGCCTCCAGCCTCCTTCAAAGACCTCAAAAGCATCTGGAGGGATTCAGTCGAACCTCAGGATGACCCTTCTAAGCCGGGGACCCCAGGCACCATTCCTGCCCAAAGTCAAGACACATGTGTTGTGAGCAAAATGATGGCCCATTAGTGACGATAATAATAGATCTCCGATTCCTTTTATTTTGAACCATCAGAAGACTTTTTCTACATCGAAAGATGAAACTGTGGGTCTGGGCTGTATTTAAGAGAGAAGGCACCATAGATTCAGCAAACAGCAAAGAAAATTACACACACCTATGAGACCAACAGAATTCTAGTTTTCTTTATATTATTTTATTTAAATATTTCCATCCTGTCTTATACCATCATATCTTAGGCTACAAGTAAATATAATTGAACATTTATTTATTTCATTCCTTAGCATTGTATTTGTTTCTGTTTCCCGTACCAACCTATAAGGGTAATGAACAAATAATAAAATAATACAAAGATTAAAAAAAATCTAAAATACATTAAAATAGACAGTGGTTTTATCTTGTCTATTGTTGTAATACAATGATACAGATCTCCAAATAATTGTTCAGTATGGCAGATGCACACAATGTGGATGGACTCTTGGTTGACACATTCTTCTCTTTGAGGCACCAAAGGAATTCATTTGTGCTGAAGCAATAGTGCATCCTGAGTTCGAGATGTCTCATGCAGTTGGTTCTTTCTGCTATAAATCAATCTTTATTTTCTTGTTCTCTTGGTGTGAATCTCACCATACATGACTCCTTTCTCTTGCACCAGTGGGTCCACCCTCTCCATCGCTGATCCAGAAGAAGGAGAAGCAGAAGAGAAGGCGAGATGGGCATAAGCCACCTCTGAGCCCTGCAGAAGCAAAGAAAAATTGAGGATAGAGACCAGGGGCAGCTGGACGTTTCCAGTTTGGTGCTGAATCAAGTAAATAGGATTTGTGTGTGCTATCCAATGAGCTAAATTTTATCAATAAGATTTTAAAAAGCTATTCATACTGCTGAACACAATGAATAGGAGATGAATCTCTTTCATAAGATTCGTCCCTTTGGATACTTCAATTAAAGCCCTGCAGCAGATTAACTTGCAACCCAGACATAGAACCCAAGTAGAACAAATTATGTCCCAATTTGGGAAAAACATACACCCTACAATTATGAGTCTCAAAAGCCCATGCAAAAATTATATCAAACATCCTATAGAGTGTCTGGATTGAGAAATAATCACAAATGTCTCAGTGATGGGAGGCTACATCTTACAGAAAATCCATCCAATCTGTCGCTACCTGTAAGTCTCCGTCTGTTGGTTCTTTGGATTCCAGCCGACAAAGTTCCTTCTGATTCTTCTTGTTTTCTCCAGAATCACATTCTTGATGAGGTTTTGATACTTTCAGAGAAAAGAGAAGACAAGTTGGTGGAAATATGATCTCTGCTGTCATTTTCATTGTCTTGTTGGGCAAATTACCAACAAGTTAAGCAAGAAGGTGGATTCCAGGGATGTTACAGACCCTTGGTTACAATATGAAAACTATGAAAGAGGCCCCACCAGCTCAATCACATACCACAGTTCGTTCGCCTGAAGCGGAAAGCGAAGGGAATCACCAACAGGATCAGAAATAGAACCGCAAACCATGCTGTGTATGCCGTTTGAAAATGCACAGAACTGGAAACTGATAAAGGAAACAAATGAGCAAAATTGTTTACTGTTCCCCACACATTCTTTGTCTCAAATTTTAGCATATTCTTGAAAATTCAGAGTGGATTAGTAACAATACTTTCAATATAGAAACCCTTAAGGCTAGCTGTTAAAATGCCCCCCAAAAAAACCAAGCCTCCAGTTCCTTGTCCTGGAAAAAGGATCTTCTTATATGACTTTCAGAAGGCAACTTGGATCAAGTTTTTATAGACAGATTCCAGAAAGGAAAAGACAACAGATTATAAAGGACTGTGTACACATGTGTTTTTCACAAACACATGAAGATAACCCATGAAGAAAATGGTAAACTGTCATGATATTTTTCACACTTTTAGAGTGATTTTTTCTTGACATTCATTTGTGTCACAAAAAAATTCATTTAGTGTTTGAAATAAAAATGGGGGTTTGAAAGCTGCTACAGTCTCACCCAGTTATCCATTTTTGCATGAAATAAATAGAATGGAATGAACAACACATTGCACATTTAATTCAATCATCCCTGGAAGAACACCTGGTGGCAGCAGGTGGCTAACAGATCAATGGAGTAATGCATAAGCTTTAAAGAAGGTGTTGAAACTACAGAGAATAGAATCCAGCCCTTTGGGAAGCTTCATTAAGCTTTAGACTAAATTTGGGAGTGGATTCCATTCCTGTGGTTTGCACTAAATCCAGAAATGGGTTTCCATCTGTGCTCACATGGAAACCATCCTCATAAGTGAGAGCAAAGGACCCTAACAGGCTGAATATCAACATCAAATAAGCAGCATTTGTGGCTGGAACTGGGACCCGACAGAACAAGGGCCTAATCCAGATGTATGGCACCCTCAACCCAGAGTGACGATAATCCCCAACAATGGTCCCGTTTTCTTTGCAACACCTCATGTGTAGCAGTCGAGGCTCCCCAAAGGAACACAGCCTTTCTCCTCCCGTCATCTCCACCACGTTATTTGATTTCAAGCAAAACACAGTAATAAGAATCCCCTTTCAGTACAAAGCTCTAATCACTAGGTAGCAATGCAGCCACCCTCCCCAAAAGGACTCACCTGTGACGTTGACCTTCTGGCTCCAGGGAGACAAGATCCACCTGCCACTCATGTTTACTTCATACCTGCAGGTATATTCCCCTGTGTGGTTGGGCTGGGCTTGTAGGCGAATGCTCAGAGAGACCTTGGAAGGGGCACCACCAAACCCTTCGGAGCAATTCAGAGACCCCTGGTTGGGGACCCCAATCTCAGCTCCATCCTTGTAGAAATGGAAACTCTTCTCTGTGTTGTTCCCATTGGAAGAACAAGTCATAAGCAGGGTGTGCCCTTCGGCTACCTCTCCTGATGGAGGATCGATCTTCAGCTCCGGAGTCATGGGAAGCTCTGGAGAAGAATCATCCACAAAGGGATTAATAAAATAGCTCTGGGGTCTTGAATCTGTGGGTTTGAATAGAAACCAGGCCTTCATGGGGAACCATAGATCTATCACTGCTATCCTGCCTAGTTAGGTATCCAGTTATGGAGTATTCTGATTAAACAATCTGGGCTTTGTAAAGTTAATACTTCCACTCTCTCCCAACCATGCAATATAATTCAGGACCTGGGACCTTCCAGTACTTAGAGGTGCTTCCATCACACAAGCTCTTCCTCTGAATCCCTGTCCTTTATTCACTCATGCTTAGATATCCAGTTTTACTGTAAATCTGGTTTCACAAAATAACCTTGTATCCCAGATATTTTGCATGCAAGATCTATGAAACTTGTTTCTTTTCAGCTTTTATCAAGTAAGTCACCACCACCAGAAACAGTGGAACTGACAGAAGGAAGGACTTTTCTGGGGGAAATTTCACCTCCCTCCCACAGAACCAATCTAAAAACAAGAAAAAAAATCAGAAGATGCAAATCAAAATGAAATCACAATTCAAATCAATGACAGTCTTTATAGCCCTAATTGAAAGCCATCTGAATTCTTTTCCCGTTTCCCGGCAGAGTGTGTAAAAGCACTGAGCTGGAGACCAAAAGGTCCCAGGTTCAAGCCCCAGGAGCGGCGTGAGCAGCCACTGTTAGCTCCAGCTCTTGCCAACCTAGCAGTTCGAAAACATGCCAATGTGAGTAGATCAATAGGTACCGCTCCGGTGGGAAGGTAACGGCGCTCCATGCAGTCATGCCGGCCACATGACCTTGGAGGTGTCTCTACAGACAGCACTGGCTCTTCAGCTTAGAAATGGAAATGAGCACCAACCCCCAGAGTCAGACATGACTGGACTTAACGTCAGGGGAAAACCAAAAAACCTCCGAGAAAGAGGGGATCTAAATCACATACATAAATAGAAGGCTATTTTTTCCTTCATACTACTCTTAGACTGCCTCCTTTCTTTGCTTACTATCAAGTCAACAAGAACATTGTAACTCCACTGCATCACCAACAGCTCACCTCTTACAACTATGCGACTCGTGTTACTTCTCAGGGACTGAATCAGCCGCATATCCTGGGTCCGAATGTAGTACTGGCAGGAGTACCCCCCAGAAGTATTTGCACCCACTAGGAAAGCTTTGCGCGGTCTTTCCACTTCATATAATAGTAGACTCTGGTTTTGTTCTTCCTTGAAGAATCTATATCTCATCACATCTTGTCTCTGAGGAGCCACGCAGTTCAGGGCGACCTCTTCTCCCGGGGTGTAAACGGGGTGCAGAGGGTCCAGGGAGAGAACTGGAGCTTGAGGTTGCTCTGCAGATCCCCCAGAAAAGAAGGAGGGAAAACCATTTGGCCAGTTAGAGAATACAATTTAAGACATTGCTCTCCCTAACTGTCATAGAAGCACACCAACCAAATTCCTTAAGAAGCCATGCTTTGTGTATACATACATTTGAACTGTAGGCATGTTATTGAAGGACATGTACCTGCACCCTCCAGACCAGGTTAGCCTTGAGAACAGGGGAATGCATTCACCACAAAAGCAAAGACATACCTATGATGAAGAAGACTATGCTGTTACTCCTTTGAGACTTATAACTTCTTCCTGTTTCGTCTTCTGTTTTGTAGAAACAAGCAAAAGATTCCTTAGACTGCAGCTTTCTTGTGGAGATACTTAGCACATAATTTGTTTTCCGGTCCTTGTATATGGGGCATTGATCTTGTCCATTTACTCGACAAAAGTAGGACCACGATGCTGTCTGTGTTGCTGGAGCTTTGCATTCCAACCAGATCCATTCTCCCCTCACAAAGGTGCTGAATTCAGGGGACAAGGAGAGTGTAGGGGCTGGAAGAGAAGCACCTTACAAAAGGAAATAAAAGGGTATTCGTTAGCCCTGTCCTCCTGACCAACTCTTGAAAACAAACACAAAGCTTCAGTAATGAGGATAGGACCACTTTTTGCATCATTGAAAGGAGCACTCCCACTCAGGGACTCTTTCCACTCAACCAGAGGCCTGAGAAGGGATCCAAGACCCAAGGCTCAAGGCTAGGCCCTCCTGAGATCTCACAACCCAACTTTGGGGCACTGACCCCCTGCATGAAATCCTGTTGCTTACCTGCATGTGTCCCCTTCCAGTAAAGAACTGAGAATGCCACTGGAAAAGAAAAGAAGAACGTAAGGAGTCGGTCATCTTCCCCTTCCATACTCTGTTGGGTGCAGACAAAGGGAGACCAGAAGGAGGGAGGAAAGTGATTCTAGGCTGCATAAGGCATGGCATGTAGATCCAAGGAAGTAATCATCATACCATTCTATTCTGCATTGGTCGGACTTCACCAGGAATAATACTGTGTCCAATTCAGGGAACCACAGTTCAAGGAAGAAATGGAAGGTGTCCAGAGAAGGTGCATGAAAATGGTGAAACGTCAAGAAGCCAAGTCCTACAAAGAGCACCTGAGGGAACTGGGTATGTTCACCTTAGAGAAGCGAAGGCTAAGAGG
Organism: Anolis carolinensis; assembly: GCF_035594765.1. Taxonomy (NCBI): domain Eukaryota; kingdom Metazoa; phylum Chordata; class Lepidosauria; order Squamata; family Anolidae; genus Anolis; species Anolis carolinensis. Next base: position 7,220,687 of record NC_085846.1, read on the forward strand.
GAACATGATTGCAATGTTTACATATATGAAGGGATGTTACATGGGGGAGGGGAAAAGCTTGTCTTCTGCTGGTCTAAAGACTAGAACAAAGAACAATGGATTTGAATTTCAGAAAAAGGGATTCCACCTAAACATTAGGAAGAACTTCCTGATGAGAAGAGCTATTTGGCAGTGGAATATGCTGCCTGGGAGTCCAAGCAAAGTGTCACAAGGTCCTTTTGAAAGGATGGCAAAGAGCCTACAAATACCATGGCAATGGGTTCTATTTTGGAACAAAGAACTGGCAAAACCACCCTGAGGAATCCTTGCCCAAGAAAACCATACAAATTTTATGAGATGTCCATATATTGACAGGAGAAAGTACATCCACATGTAATGCCCTCAGAACAACAGAGAATGACAAGGCGTCACTTCTGGTTCTATAAAATGTTTCCTATCGGGGTACTTTGATGGCCATCAGAGTCTTGAAGAGGATCCAGATGGTCCTCCAAGTCCCAGAGAGAGACCACTCCTGAGAAGGCTAAGGAAAAGACATGGAAGGAGAGAAACAAGAGAATAAGATGCAAGAAAAGAAAAAGATGGTGATGAGAAGTGAAAAAAGGGATGTCCAACCTGCCATCAAAGCCATGGGCTCCATCCTCAGCCAAGAGGCCTTGATGCTTCCAACGCTGGTGCTCTGATCCTCCACCGCCTTCCTTTCTCTCCCAGTACAGCCGGGAGTGTCTGGTTCGTCCACAAGAAGGTCAAACAGCAAGAATTAAGACAGGAACTGCGTCATTTGCTCCTTCCTCCAACCAGCACCCCATCTTCACACCTCCAGCCAAGCACACTTCTCAAGCTATAGGCTTCTGGCCCTGCTTGGCCACACCAAAGGCTTGGTTTCAGACTCCAATGCGCAGCTGACCGCATCCGGCTTTGTTCTGCCTCCTCTGGGCCTTTCTTGTAAACCAATGCTTAAAAATAGTCAAAGAGTTGCAATATGGGGCCAGAGGTGAGAAGGCAAAGGAACAGATGAGCAATTGTTTCTCATCCGTTTACATCTTTATTGGGTTTCAGCTTCTAAGACTTCCTCCTCCAACCAGTGGACTCCATACGCCATTCGTGCCCATTGTTAAGGATCTTTGCCCAAGTGTTGTGAGCCAAATCCCAGGCCATGATTGCCAATGAACGCAATATAACAATTAGGTTTATCTCCAGTTCTTCTTAAAACAAACCCAAAGAGGGGTTTTTCTACACCGAAAATGAAAACAAAGGACTGGGCTGCATCTAAGAGAGCAGGACACTACATAGTTACTGTGCTTGAATGAAACATGGATGTTGCCATTGGAGAAAAGAGATTCTGGGAGTTATATTCTAAAACAGCTGCCAGAGATTTTGAGAACTGTCCATCAAAAAGTGATCTTTTTCAAGTTCTACTTGTACCTGCAATGTGGACACACAGGAAACCCATGGAAGGGATGCCATGATAAATTGGTTCTTCTTCCAGATACAGAGGGACTTCCCAAGGTCCCTGTAGCGGAAGAAACATGTCAATCAACACAATGGAGGAGAATTTTTATGCTTCCCCTGAAAGACCAGGCCTGCAGCTGTGGAAGGTGGAGAAGGGCAGGCCAACTCTCTTTCTAAAGGTGGATTTCGTTCTTCTTCTGTAATTCTAGGAGGTGCATGGGCCTAGTAAAGCAAAGACACAACTTTATTTAGGGAAAGAGAGAGATTTGTGGCTCTCATGTAGACAAACCAGAGTCTGGAGAGAATAAGATCCATGAATCACAAGGTTGTATAGTGTAATGTACTTGTTCAGGAGTGGCTTCTGCTGGAAGTGCAACAACGCTTAGCACTGAAGAGTGAAGAGTGCCTCACAGTGGACAGCACTGACACGGATAATTTGAGTCACATGAAGAATCCTCCTTCTCTGTCTCTCTATCCTGACCCCACTGTGATGTAAACTGATACCCTCAGGGATGTTTCTCCACCTTTTCTTTTTCCCATGAGTCCTTTTTTGATCTTCCAAGAGGTAGCTAGGTTAGATTCACACAATTCTGAGTAACTTTCCTCTCTCAGAATGGAGTTCCTACAACAAAGTTTAGTTTCCTTCTCCAAGTCATTGGCGTGTTTGCTCCTTAAATTAAAGTGTCTAACTATTGAGTGCAATCTAACAATCTCAAGTGCATGTGCTGGGAAAAGTCCATGAAGCTGAATAATCTGGTTGAAGTCAATGTTTCTAGGCATCCTTTACCTCTTGCAAGCCAAGCTACTCTTCTCCAGGCCTTGCTACATAACCCGTTGCCCAGTTACTTGGCGTCTTAGGAAACACAAAGTTTTCTGTAACCTCACAGACTCAGCTCATTCTTGCAGAAGTGTTTTCCTTAAACAGGTTGAGCATTGCTTAGCTAGAATTCCAAACTTCAAAGTACTTCACAATCAAAAACCATCCTTATGGGTGGCAGAGACAGTGACATTTTTTGCTTTCTGATCACTCAGGGTACACAAATGTCATTTCACACACAAAATTTGTATTTTATTTTATCTCTTTCCATTCTAGACACTCTTTAGCCAGACAATGGTGTCAAATGCAAGTAGGTGAAACTGTGGGAACCAGCTGGAATTAAAAAGTCACCTTGAGAGACTCTCAAAGCTTGGGACATGTGGATTTGAAGTCCACAAGCAAGGAGAAAATCTGATATAATGGCCCAATCAGAGTAGAGAGAGACAAGGCAATTGGGTCCACAGCACAAATCTCAGCAAATGTGCATTTTCCTTTATCTTGACAAGAATGCTTTTGGGATTGGCGCTGAAAATATCATAGAGTTCCATGAAAAAATATTAAAAAAATTTTTTAAAACATTTTTAAAAGTCTGTGCCATAGTATAAAGATCTTGTTGAAATTGAATGCACCTCAGCTTCATAAAAGAAATTTGAATCCCTTTATTTCCAAAACACAGCGGAAATAGCAGTACATGAAAGAAGGAAGAGCTTTGTAGCCTCACAACAACACGTAGGGACACAGTTAAGGTTCTGCAGGAAGATCAGGAACACGGTTAGGGGTCTGTGAGGCGGGAGGTGGGGGGAGCCTTCTGGAGGGTTCTGTGATTGGAAAAGTTTGGGGACCACGGCTCTGGAGTGGTATGCTCTCCCTTTCTCCTGACTCCGGTTCTTCCTGGTCTTCTTTTGATGGTTCTAAAGAAGACATAGAAAGGAAAGGGCTATCAGGAACGAAACCACAGAGCTGTTTTCCTTATGATTTACTATCTCCTCATGTGAGGGTGCAGTGTGGACTGGGGGTTACATGCCTCCTAAAGGCCCCATTATTATGGAACCAAAAATAATTATAGAATCCAGTTTTGAAACAGTTAAAGCAGCACTTTCAAACATTGAATCCAATGTGGAACCACCCTTTCTTGCTGCCTGGTGGAAGCTTAAAAGAGATGAGTCCAGCCTAACTTGCGCAGGGAGTTCTTCCATTGAGGGGCTGCTCAATGGAAGAACCCAATGGAAGAAGGCTTTGTTCCACGTATCCACCAACCCAACTCCATCAGATGTTGGGACCCACCACAGGGCCTCCTCGTTCAGATGTGGGACGCCTCATGTGGCAAGGAGGCAGTCTTTCAAATATCCATAAATATCAGTCCAGAAGCTTCTTTCTACAATAATCCTGTCTTTTCCTGCTCTGCATATAAGTTCAAAACAGAATCTTCCTGTTCATTACTCCCTTTTCTGAGAACTTTATTAAAGCCATGAAAAGAGATACCCACAAGCTCTTATTGACATACCATTGATCTTTCTCAGGTAGCAGAAAGGGACAGGAATCATCAGCAAGAATATAAATCGAACAGCCCACCATGGCATGTATGAATTTTGGATCAAACTGGAAACTGATAAAAGAAAAGATCAAGTAGGAAGTTTATTGTTTCCCAGGGTCGATTTTCTTAAAACAGGCCCTTTGTGTGAAAAGAAGCAGTATTTACAACTGTAAGTGAAACAAAAGTCTAATTCAGATGTATGAAGTCCACAATCCAGATTGCTGGTGTTCCCCAACTATTGTACCTTCACTGGCCATGCTTCATGTGTAACACTTGGTGCCATCTGATCACATCAAGCCTTTCTCCTCCCTTCAGTGGGTTCTTCAATTTTAAGCAAAACATAAAAACAGAAAATCCACCGGGTTGTTGTATGTCTTTCGGGCTGTGTGACCATGTTCCAGAAGGATTTTCCTCTGAGGATGCCTGCCATAGATGTGGGTGAAACGTCAGGAGAGAATACTTCTGGAACATGGTCACACAGCCCGAAAGACATACAACAACCCTGTGATCCCGGCCATGAAAGCCTTCGACAACACAGAAAATCCACCTTTGGAAGAAAGCTCTGCCCACTTGGAGGCACTGCAGTCTCGCTCCCCCAAAGGACTCACCTGTGATGTTGACCTTCTGGCTCCAGGGAGACAAGATCCACCTGCCACTCATGTTTACTTCATACCTGCAGGTATATTCCCCTGTGTGGTTGGGCTGGGCTTGTAGGCGGATGCTCAGAGAGACCTCGGAAGGGACACCAGTAGACCCTTCAGAGCAATTCAGAGATGCCTGGTTGGGGACCCCAATCTCAGCTCCATCCTTGTAGAAATGGAAACTCTTCTCTGTGTTGTTCCCATTGGAGGAACAAGTCATAAGCAGGGTGTGCCCTTCGGCTACCTCTCCTGATGGAGGATCGATCTTCAGCTCCGGAGTCGTGGGAAGCTCTGGAGAAGAATCATCCACAAAGGGATTAATAAAATGGCTCTGGGGTCTTGAATCTGTGGGTTTGAATAGAAAACCACAGGCATCTTCATGGGGAACCATAGATCTATCACTGTATCCTGTTTGGATAAGTATCCAATTTTGGAGTACTCTGATTTAACAATCTGGGCTTTGTAAACGTAACATTTCCACTCTGTCCCAGCCATGCAATACAATCCAGAACCTGGGACCTTCCAGTACTTAGAGGTGCTTCCACCACACAAGCTCTTCCTCTGAATCCCTGTCCTTTATTCACTCATGCTTAGATATCCAGTTTTACTGTAAATATGGTTTCACAAAATAACCTGGTCTCCCAGATATTTTGCATGCATGATCTATGAAACTTGTTTATTTTCAGCTTTTATCAGGTATGTCACCACCCCCAGAAACAGTGGAGTTGACAGAAGGAATGATTTTTCTGGGGGAAATTTCACCTCCCTCCCACAGCACCAATCTACAAACAAGAAAAAAAAAATCAGAAGATGCAAATCAAAATGAAATCACACTCCAAGTCAATGACAGTCTTTATAGCCCTAATTGAAAGCCACCTGAATTCTTTCCCAGTTCTGAGATAGAGGGGATCTAAATCACATACATAAATAGAAGGCTATTTTTTCCTTCATACTACTCTTAGACTGCCTCTTTCCTTTGCTTACTATCAAGTCAACAAGAACATTGTAACTCCACTGCATCACCAACAACTCACCTCTTACAACTATGTGGATGGTGTCACTTTTCAGGGACTGAATCAGCCGCATATCCTGGGTCCGAATGTAGTACTGGCAGGAGTACCACCCAGAAGTATTTGCACCCACTAGGAAAGCTTTGTGCGGTCCTTCTACTTCATATAAAACACTCTGGTTTTGTTCGTCCTTGAAGAATCTATAGCTCATCACGTCTTGTCCCTCAGGAGCCACGCAGTTCAGGGCGAACTCCTCTCCTGGGGTGTAAACGGGGTGCAGAGGGTCCAGGGAGAGAACTGGAGCTTGAGGTTGCTCTGCAGATCCCCCAGAAAAGAAGGAGGGAAAACCATCCGGCTAGTTAGAGAATACAATTTTCAGGCATTGCTGTCCCCAACTCTCATAGAAGCACGCCAACCAAATTCTTTGAGAAACCATACTTTGTGTATACATACATTTGAACTGTAGCCATGTTATTAAAGGACATGTGCCAGTAGTTGATTCAGATCAGGTTAGCCTTGAGAACAGGGGAATGTATTCACCACAAAAGCTAAGACATACCTATGATGAAGAAGACTATGCTGTTACTCCTTGGAGACTCAAAACTTCTTCCTGTGCTTTCTTCTGCTTTGTAAAAACACTCAAAAAATTCCTTAGACTGCAGTTCTCTTGTGGAGATCTGCAAATAATTTTTATGGTGCTTGTATATGTCACATTGATAATGTCTCTTTACTCGACAGAAGTAGAAAAATAGTCCTGTCTGTTTTCCTGGGGCTTTGCATTCCAACCAGATCCATTCTCCTCTCACAAAGGTGTTGAACGGAGAGGACAAAGAGAGTTTAGGGGCTGGAAGAGAAGCACCTTACAAAAGGAAATAAAAGGGTATCCATTAGCCCTGTTCTCCTGACTAGCACTTGAAAACAAACACAAAGCCTCCGTAATGAGGGTAGAATCACTATTTGCATTCTTGAAAGGAGCACTCCCACCCAGGGACTCTTTCTGCTCAACCAGAGGCCTGAGAAGGGATCCAAGCCCCAAGGCTCAAGGCTAGGACCTCCTGAGATCTCACAACCCAACTTTGGGGCACTGACGCTCTGCATTAAATCCTGTTGCTTACCTGCATTTGTACCCTTCCAGTAAAGAACTGAGAATGCTGCTGGAAAAGAAAAGAAGAAAGTAAGGAGTCGGTCATCTTCCCCTTCCATACTCTGTTGGGTGCAGACAAAGGGAGAGCAGAAGGAGGGAGGAAAGTGATTCTAGGCTGCATAAGGCATGGCATGTAGATCCAAGGAAGTAATCATCATACCATTCTATTCTGCATTGGTCGGACTTCACCAGGAATAATACTGTGTCCAATTCAGGGAACCACAGTTCAAGGAAGAAATGGAAGGTGTCCAGAGAAGGGCCATGAAAATGGTGAAACGTCAAGAAGCCAAGTCCTACAAAGAGCACCTGAGGGAACTGGGTATGTTCACCTTAGAGAAGAGAAGGCTAAGAGGGAACATGATTGCCATGCTTACATATATGAAGGGATGTTACATGGGGGAGGGGAAAAGCTTGTCTTCTGCTGGTCTAAAGACTAGAACAAAGAACAATGGATTTGAATTTCAGAAAAAGGGATTCCACCTAAACATTAGGAAGAACTTCCTGACGAGAAGAGCTATTTGGCAGTGGAATATGCTGCCTGGGGGTCCAGTGGTGTCTCCTTCTTTGGATGTTTAAATCTGAGGCTGGTTGATGATCTGTTGGGAAGCCTTGGATTCTAGAATAGATTTGGACTGGATTCCCCTTTGGGATTTTATTAATATTTGAGGGATCAAGGAGGACAAGCAAAGTGTCACAAGGTCATTTTGAAAGGATGGGAAAGAGCCTACAAATACCAGGGCAATGGGTTCTATTTTTGAGCCAAGAACTGGTAAAACCACCTCTGAGGATTCCTTGCCCAAGAAAACCCTACAAATTTTATGAGATGTCCGTATATTGACAGGAGAAAGTACATCCACATGTAACCCCCAGTCCACACTGCACCCTCAAATGAGGAGATAGTAAATAATAAGAAAAACAGCTCTGTGGTTTCGTTCCTGATAGCCCTTTCCTTTCTATGTCTTCTTTAGAACCATCAAAAGAAGACCAGGAAGAACCGGAGTCAGGAGAAATGGAGAGTATACCACTCCAGAGCCATGGTTACCAAACTTCCACTCTATATACAATCATTCCCACTTCAACAAGAACAACAGAGAATGACAAGGCGTCACTTCTGGTTCTATAAAATGTTTCCTATCGGGGTACTTTGATGGCCATCAGAGTCTTGAAGAGGATCCAGACGGTCCTCCAAGTCCCAGAGAGAGACCACCCCTGAGAAGGCTAAGGAAAAGACATGGAAGGAGAGCAACAAGAGAATAAGATGCAGGAAAAGAAAATGATGGTGATGAGAAGTGAAAAAAGGGATGTCCAACCTGCCACCAAAGCCATGGGCTCCATCCTCAGCCAAGAGGCCTTGATGCTTCCAACACTGGTGCTCTGATCCTCCACCGCCTTCCTTTCTCTCCCAATACAGCCGGGAGTGTTTGGTTTCTCCTCAAGAAGCTCAGACAGCAAGAATTAAGATAGAAACTGCATCATTTGCTCTTTCCTCCAACCAGCACCCCATCTTCACACCACCAGCCAAGCACACTTCTCAAGCTATAGGCTTCTGGCCCTGCTTGGCCACACCAAAGGCATGGTTTCAAGCCCCAATGCGCAGCTGACCGCATCCGGCTTTGTTCTGCCTCCTCTGGGCCTTTCTTGTAAACCAATGCTTAAAAATAGTCAAAGAGTTGCAATGTGGGGCCTGAGGTGAGAAGGCGAAGGAACCGATGAGCAATTGTTTCTCATCCGTTTACATCTTTATTGGGTTTCAGCTTCTAAGACTTCCTCCTCCAACCAGTGGACTCCATACGCCATTTGTGCCCATTGTTAAGGATCTTTGCCCAAGTGTTGTGAGCCAAATCCCAGGCCATGATTGCCAATGAACGCAATATAACAATTGGGTTTATCTCCAGTTCTTCTTAAAACAAACCCAAAGAGGGGTTTTTCTACACTGAAAATGAAAACAAAGGACTGGGCAGCATCTAAGAGAGCAGGAAACTACATAGTTACTGTGCTTGAATGAAACATGGATGTTGCCCTTGGAGAAAAGAGATTCTGGGAGTTATATTCTAAAACAGCTACCAGAGATTTTGAGAATTGTCCATCAATAAGCGACCTTTTTCATATTCTACTTGGACCTGAAGTGTCGACACACAGGAAACCCATGGAAGGGATGCCATGATAAATTGGTCTTTCTTCCAGATACAGAGGGACTTCCCAAGGTTCCTATAATGGGAGAAACATCCCAACCGGCAGAATGGAGGAGAGTGTTGTGCTTCCCCTGAAAGACCAGGCCTGCAGCTGTGGAAGGGAGATGGGCAGACCAACTCTCTTTCTAAAGGCAAATTTTGTTCTCCTTCTGTAATTCTAGGAGATGAATGGGCCTAGTAAAGCAAAGACACAACTTTATTGAGGGAAAGAGAGGGATTTGTAACTCACATGCTGACAAACCAGAATCTGGAGAGAAAAAGATCCATGAATCACAAGGTTGTATAGTGTAATGTACTTGTTCAGGAGTGGCTTCTGCAGGGTGAGGAGTGCCTCACCGTGGACAGCACTAATACCGTTAGTTTGAGTCACATGAAGCAACCTCCTTCTCTTTCTCCCTATCCTGTCCCCACTGTGATGCAAACTGATACCCTTAAGGATGTATATTTATTTATTTATTTATTTATTTATTTATTTATTATTCAGACGTATATGCCGCCACTCCCCTAGGGCTCGGGGCAGCTTACAAGAACAGGCTAAAATCTAGAACAATTTAAAAATAGCAGTAACAGAAATCAAAAGCCTGCCGAAACAGGTGTGTCTTACATGCCCTGTGAAAGGCTAACAAGTCCCGTAAGGCAGGGATTTCAGGTGGCAGAGTGTTCCAGAGTGAAGGCGACACTGCTGTAAAGGCTCTGTGTCTAGTTGTTGTTAAATGCAAGGTCTTAAAACTGGGAACTTCCAATAGATCTTGGTCCTCAGAACGGAGGACTCTCTGGGGTTGATAGGGGGTAAGGCGGTCCCTCAGGTACATCAGCCCCAGACCATGTAAGGCCTTAAAGGTAAGTACCATCACTTTGAAAGCAATCCGGTGCTCAATTGGTAACCAGTGCAGCTGCAGTAAGATTGGTGTTGTGTGGCATCTCATCGGGACTCCCGTAAGAAGCCGAGCAGCTGCACTTTGCACCAATTTGAGCTTCCGGATCACCGACACAGGAAGGCCAATGTAGAGGGAGTTACAGTAGTCCAGTCTTGAGATGACGGGTGTAGCGCTTCGCCATCCAGTTCTTATCCACCAGTTCTTCTTGCCATGAGTCCGTTTTCAATCTTCCAAGATGTGCCTGGATTAGATTCACACCCTGAGTAACTGTCCTCTCGCAGAATGGAGTTCCTACAATAAAGCATAGTTTCCTTCCCCAAGTCATTTCCTTGTTTGCTCCTTAAATTGAAGTGTCTAACTATTGAGTGCAATCTAACAATGTCAGGTGCATGTGCTGGGAAAAGTCCATGAAGCTGAATAATCTGGATGAAGTCCATGTTTCTAGGCATCCTTTACTTCTTGCAAGCCAAACTACCCTTCTCCTGGTCTTGCTACGTAACTTATTCCCCATTATCTTGGCATCGTAGGAAACACAGTGTTTTCTGTAACCTCACAGACTCAGCTCATTCTTGCAGAAATGTTTTCCTTAAACAGGTTGAGCATTGCTTAGCTAGAATTCCACACTTCAAAGTACTTCACAATCAAAAACCATCTATACCGGTGGCGGAGACAGTGACACTTTTGCTTTCTGATCACACAGGATACACAAATGTTGTCTCACGCACAAAATTTGTATTTTATTTCATCTCTTTCCATTCTAGACACTCTTTAGCCAGGCTTTCCTGCTGCACAAAGACATTAAAACATTTAATAAACTAATAGAATGACGTAAAGCAAACTAAACTCTTGAGGACGAGAGCAAAGCAGTGCAACACCGAAAATGGAAATAAAACTCAGAGGCTGAAAAAGGCACAGGAAGAGAACAACTTTGAAATGAAAAAGTGTCATCTCTAGGGATTTTCTAGGTTTTCCAGAACAATATCTGCTGACAAAAGCATACCACAGAATTGCCTAGAAGGTATTAAAAATCCCCGAACAGTGAGATGATGTCAAATGCAGGTAAATGAAACTGTGGAAACCAGTAGGAATTAAAAAGTCACCTTGGGGGATTCTCAAAGCGTGGTACATGTAGAATCATAGAATCATTGAATAGTAGAGTTGGAAGAGACCTCATGGGCCATCTAGTCCAACCCCTGCTAAGAAACAGGAAATCGCATTCAAAGCATCCCTGATAGATGGCCATCCAGCCTCTGCTTAAAAGCCTCCAAAGAAGGAGCCTCCACCACAGTCCGGGGCAGAGAGTTTGTGGCTTTGACGTCCACAAGCAAGGATAAAATCTGATATAAAGGCCCAATCAGAGCAGAGAGAGACAAAGCAATTTGGTCCCCAACACAAATCTCTGTAAATGTGCATTTACAAGGATGCCTTTGGGATGGATGTTGAAAATGTCATAGGAGTTCCATTAAAAAATCTTTTTAAAAAAATCTTTTTAAAAGTCTGTGCTAGAGTATAAAGATCTTACTGAAATTCAATGTACCTCTGCTTTAAAAACAGAATTTGAATCCCTTTTATTTCCAAACCAACATGATACAAAACATAGAGGAAATAGCAGTACATGAAAGAAGGAAGAGCTTTGTAGCCTCACAACAACACGTAGGGACACAGTTAAGGTTCTGCAGGAAGATCAGAAACACGGTTAGGGGTCTGTGGGGCGGGGGGTGGGGGGAGCCTTCTGGAGGGTTCCGTGATTGGAAAAGTTTGGGAACCACGGCTCTGGAGTGGTATGCTCTCCCTTTCTCCTGACTCCAGTTCTTCCTGGTCTTCTTTTGATGGTTCTAAAGAAGACATAGAAAGCAAAGGACAATAAGGAATGGAATCACAGAGATGTTTTCCTAATAATTTACAAACTAGTGAATGCGCAGGTGCAATGTGGACCAGAGTTACATGCAGCCTCCAGGCCTCATTTTTGTGTCCCCTGAAAATAACCCAGTCTCAAGCACTGAATGCATTGTGGAAAAGCCCTTTGGGCTGCATGGTGGAAGCTTAAAAGAGATGGATCCATCTAACTTCCATTGAGGGGCTGCTGTAGAGAAAGCCCTGTTCCATGGATCCACCCACCCAACTCTATGATAAGTTGGGACATACAACAGGGCCTCCTCTCAGATTTCGGGCAGATTTGGACACATAACAAAGCCTCCTCTCAGATTTGGGGCCACCTCATGTGGCAAGGAGGTGGTCTTTCAAATATTGATAAATACCAATTAAGAAGATTCCTTCAAAAATAATCCTCCTTTATTTTGCTGCTCTGTTGGGGGTCAAAACAGAATCTTCCTGCACATTACTCTCTTCTCTGGGAACTTTTTTAAAATCATAAAAAGAGATACCCACAAGCTCTTACCACATACCATTGACCTTTCTCATGAAGCAGAAAAGGAAGGGAATCATCAGCAAGATCAGGAATCGAACAGCCCACCATGGTATGTATGAATTTTGGATCATACTGGAAACTGATAAAAGAAAAGAACAAGCAGGAAGTTTATTGTTTCCCAGGGTTCTTAAAGCATACTCTTTTTGGGAAAGGAAGTAGTATTTACACCTGGAAGTGAAACAAGAGCCTAATCCAGATGTATGGAGTCCACAATCCAGATTGCTGGTATTCCCCGGGCATTGTTGCTTCATTGTCAATGCCCCATGTGTAGCAGTTCTTTCTTCCTTTCACCAGGTTCTTTGACTTCAAGCAGAACACAAAAACAGAAAATCCATGTTCAGAAGAAAGCTCTGTCCACTAGGAGGCAATGCAACTCCCTTTCCAAAAGGACTCACCTGTGACGTTGACCTTCTGGCTCCAGGGCGACATGGTCCACCTGCCGCTCATGCTTTCTTCATACCTGCAGGTATATTCCCCGGTGTGGTTGGGCTGCGCCTGGAGGCAGATACTCAGAGAGTCGTTGGAAGGGGCACCTCCGGGCCCTTTGGAGCACTTCAGAGACTCCTGGTTGGTGGCTGCAAGCTCAGTTCCATCCTTGTAGAAATGGAAGCTTTTCTCCATGTGGTTCCCATTGGATGAACAAGTGATCAGCAGAGTGTCCCCCCAAAGTATCACTCCAGATGGAGGATCCACCTTCAGCTCTGGAGTCGGGGAAGGATCTAGAAAACAATCATCAAGAGAACATAAGTAGGGAGTGCTGAAATTGCTCTGTGGCCGTCATTCAGATAATTTCATAGGGAACCATAAATCTGGGATCCTTTTCAGTCAGTGGCAGCACTCAGGGAGATAGGGTGGGATAAAAATAAAGCTTTATTATTATTGATTGCTTCTTTTTCCTCCCATTCCACTTGTCCTACCTGTCTTTCTCTAAGTGAAATAGAATTATTTACCCCAAAAATGCATAAGGAGGAGGAGGAGGAGGAGGAGGAGGAGGAGGAGGAGGAGGAGGAGGAGGAGGAGGAGGAGGAGGAGAGAATAGTAAAATAAACAAGGTTAAGGTGGGGATCTTGTGCCCCTCCAAATGACATCCAAAATTCCCTACCAATCACTATGCTAGCTGGGATGGAACATTTGAAGGGACTACTACCTCCACCACAAACAAACGATGGAGCTGTCATAAAGAGAGCTTTTCTAGGGGCAAATGGATAACCTGCTTCCCCGAAAATAAGACATCCCCGAAAAATAAGACCTAGTTGAAATTTTGCTGAATTGCTAAATATAAGGCCTCCCCTGAAAGTAAGACCTAGCAGTTTTTGTTTGGAAGCATGCCCAGCGCCTGCCAAACAGAACACCAGAGCATGCAGGATTGGTAAATGTACATACCAGTTGTACATGGAAATAATGGTAGTAAGAAGAAGTTCTTGATAGATTTCACAGTTTGTCTGGTTATGCTGGTTTGTGATGACAACTACTGTACAGTATATAATAAATGTTCATTTTTTTGTCCAACAATAAATGTGAATTCTTCTTCATGTAAAAATAAGACATCCCCTGAAAATAAGACCTAGCACATCTTTGGGAGCAAAAAATAATATAAGACACTGTCTTATTTTCGGGGAAACACGGTAGGGACTCACTCACCTCTCACCACGATGGGGATATTATTGCTTTTCTGGGACTGAATCTGACGTCCTTCTGGGGTCAGAATCCAATACTCGCAGCCATACATCCCATTAGTGTTTTCACCCACTTGGAAAGCTTTGCGGGGTTCTTTCCCTTCAAGGAATATTAGCCAACCTTGCAGGCTTTGTACCACTTTGAAGAATCTGTATCCCTCCACATCTTGTCCCTCTGGAGCTGCACAATTCAGGCTGAGCTCTTCTCCCGGGATGTAAAAGGGATACTGAGGATCCAGGGAGAGAACTGGACCTCGAGGAAGCTCTGCAGCTCCCCACAAAGATGGAAAGAAAACCATTTGCCAGTTAGAATACAAAATTATCAAACGCTGACACTCCAAAGTTTCACAGAAACACACTAACAAAGTGATTTGAGAAGTCTATATATACATTTGGACTGTACATGCGTTACTAAAGGACACTTTTTGTTCCAACAGAACCAAACTTAGAAAATGGGATCCCTTCACTCTGCCCTCCCACCTCCACCGGCATCCTTCAGGTGCCAATCAACCACCCCCAAAATGTGGAGTCTTCAGACCAGGCGAACATTGAAAACTCATTCACAACAAAACAAAGACATTACTTATAATGGAGATGACTATGCTGTTACTCCTTGGAGACTGAAAACTTCTTCCTTTGTTATCTTGGTTTTGTAAAAGCAAATAAAGGTTTCCTTTGATTCCAGGTCTGTTGCGGGGATTTCCAAAGATTTTCTTATCTGTTCCTTGTATATAGTCCATTGATTTGATCTGTTCATTCGAGAGAAGGAGAACCACGATCCTGTCTGTCCTGCTGGAGGTTTGCAGTCCAAAAAGATCCACTCCTCATTTGAAAATGTGCTGTACGGGGTGAACAAGGAGAGTGTTGGGGCTGGAAGAGATGCTTCTCCCTGTGAACCTGAAAAAGGGAAAGAGATGTCCTTTGGTCCTCTCCTTCTGACCTCAACAAAAAAGAAATACCTAAGTATTGAGGAAAGTATATCTATTTGTACCTTTCAAAGCAGTGGCCTCACCCAGGGACTCCTTCCCATCAATTAAAGGCCCAAAGAAGTCCCCAAGACTCAGGGCCAAACCCTCCTGAGGTCTCACACCCCTCAAATGGGATAATGGCATCCATTCCTTATTCTTACCTGCAAAGGGATCCAGTAAATAAAGAACTGCAAATGCTGCTGAAAGCGGGGGGGAAAGAAAGAAAGGAGTTGGTCAGCTTCCACACTCCACTGGGTTAATGCAAACAAAGGGGACAAAAGGCGGGAGAGATATCAATAAAGACAAGCAAAATGACAGAAAGAGCTTCGGAAGGATGGAAGACACCAGGTACGTAGTCTCTATTTTCGGGCAAAACCACCTCTGAGGATTCCTTGCCTAAGAAAATCCTACAAAATCCATGGAGTCTCCAGAAATTGACAGGAGGACTTGCAATCACAGCCGGACACAATCCCCACAGGAACAACTAAGAACGGCAGAGTGTTACTTCTAGTTCATCTAAATGGCTGCAAGCAGGACGTAGTAGTCTTGAAGTAGTTCCAAGCCCTCGAGAGAGAACCTATTCCTGTTCTATATAGAGATTCTAAGGAAAAGACATAGGAGGAGAGTAGTGAGATAGTAATGGGATGTAGGAGGAGAGAAAGACAGTCGTGAAAAATTGAGGAGGGATGTCCAAACCTGCAATCAAAGCCATGGAACCCATCCTCAGCCAAAATGCCTTGAGGCCTCCAAGGCTGCTCCTCTGGTCCTCAGCCGCCTTGCTTCCCTTCTAGACAGAGCCAAGGCTGTCCAGCTCATCTGCAAGAAGCTCCGACAGCAGAGACTATGGCAGGAACTGCATCACCTCCCCTTCCTCCTGCCAATCAGCACCGTGTTCGCACTTCCAGCCAAGCGCACTTTTCAAGCGATAGGCTCCTGACCCCACTTGGCCACACCAAAGGCATGGTTTCAATCCCCAATGTGCAGCTGACCACATCCGGCTTATTCTGCTTCCTCCAGGCCTTTCTTGAAAACCAGTGCTAAAAAATAGCCAAAGAGGTACATTGTGGAGCCAGAGGTGAGAAATCAAAGGAACAAATGAGCACTTGTTTTTTCATCAGTCTGCACCCTCATTTGGGCTTCGGCTTCCACTCCGGCAGGAAGGCAATGGCACTCCATGCAGTCATGCCAACCACATGACCGTAAAAGTTTCTACAGACAACGCCGGCACTTCGGCTTAGAAATGGAGACGAGTACCATCCCCAGGAGTTGGATACGGCTAGACTTAATGTCAGGGAAAAATCTTTACCTTTACCTTTACTATACACACACACACACACACACACACACACGAGGGTTGAATGAAAAGTAATGCCTCCACCTTCGTAACTCCTCAACAAATGGCACTACTGGTCTGTGGCAGGTCCTGGCTTGTTCAGCTGACTCTCCTCTACAGTTAGTTCCATTTGGCGGGAAGCCTTAGCATTGAGCGGTTGTGTTGTTAAAGTGGGAAGTATGGAACCCTGCGCAGACGGTTGGTCAATGCAACTTAAGCAACATGCCCTCGTTGAATTCTTGACAGCAGGAGGTGTCACCCCAAAGGAGATTCCTCAGAGAATGCAAGTGGTTTATGGTGATTGTGTTGATGTGGGTACTGTGCCTCATTGGTCAAGTAAGTTTAAAGATGTTGAGGTGGGAACATCTGACTTGCGTGACAATCAAAGAATTGGATGTCCTGTGACAGCAACCTCAGAGTTTCACAAGCAAAAGGTTGACAGATTAATTCAGGACGATCGTCGTATCCCTCAGAGAGAAATTTCAAGCATAAGAACATGTGGGTCACATTATTGCTTTGCTTGGCTATCAGAAGATCTGTGCACAATGGGGACTGGGAGATGCCGGTCGTGGAAACAGAGTGTCGACTTCTTCCCCGATTGCTTCAGAAAACTTGTTTATCGTTGGCAGAAATGTATCCAATTGTCTGGCGATTATCTGGAAAAGTAAATAGTGGTAGTTAAAGAGCACATTCTAAGGATTATTTCTGCATTTGATTTATTAAAATATTCCCATTCAAACCCAAGTAACGAAGGTGGAAGCATTACTTTTCATTCATCCCTTAAATATATACATACATACATACATACATACATACATACATACATACATACGGATGTCATGGGCAAACTTTTGGACACATTACATTTTAAAATTTGACAGATGGACCAGGTCAGTGGCAGATGGATGGAGAGTGTATGTGTGTTTTTCCATTCCTCCTTTTTTTCACATGTTTTCCATTGATAGTCTTCATTTTAAATGTTCTTTTAGTCAGTCAAGTCAAGTGATTGTGTTAATTGAAACACTGTGAGACTTGTGCACTAGGTGTCGCCTTCTATTGTCTTTCTGCTGGCTATCTGACTGTTAAG